>NC_056745.1:1430979554-1431579554 GCF_019279795.1 Protopterus annectens | reverse complement strand
ACGCTTTTCCACCTCTACCTCTCCTTCCAAAGGTACTCATAAAAGCCAGGCAAGAAGAGCCAAAGATGATCCTGATTGCACCAGACTGGCCACTCCAGCACTGGTACCCAATCTTAAAGAACTTAGCACAAGAACCACCCTGGATTTTGCCTCAAATCTCACATATGCTGACGCAGCACAACAATCAGGTACTTCACAGCCAGCTATAGACCTTAAACCCAGCTGCATGGAAACTTCCTTAGTCAAGCAAGCAATGCCTCTCTCCAAAGCTGTTATGGATGTCATTCTGGAGGCCAGAAGGCCTAGTACCAGGAAAGCCTATTCGGATAAATGGAAGAGATTCTGTGCCTGGAACCAGGCTCACAGCCTTGACCCTCTTGTCCCAAACATTCCTCAGATACTACAATATTTAACTGAGATGCTGGACAAGGGCCTCTCCTTTTCATCCATCAAGATCCACGCCTCTGCCATTTCTGCTCAATACAACACGGATCCACCAATTTTCTCTAATCCTTTGCTAAAACAGTACCTCAGTGGGGCTAAAAACATAAGACTGCCCCGTAGAGCAACCACTCCAACTTGGGACCTCAACTTTGTTTTGGAAAAATTAACTTTACCTCCCTTTGAGCCAGCTAACACAGCAGAATTAAAATATATTTATTGGAAAACTGCTCTGCTACTGGCAATAACATCAGCACGAAGAGTTTCAGAATTACAGGCACTAATGGCAGTGGAACCTTTCCTCATTTTCCACCAGGACAGGGTGTCTTTAAGAACTAACCCTACGTTTATGCCAAAGGTGGTATCAAGTGTGGCTCTAAACCAAACTATTCACTTGCCAACTTTTTATCCAAAACCACAGAATAAAGGGGAGAGACTACTGCATTCTTTGGACATTCACAGGCAGTTAAGCTTCTACTTGGACAAAACCAAAGCTTTCAGAAAATCTGAGCAATTATTGGTAGCATATGCTGCAGGAGCACAAGGAAAAGCCATTTCAAAACAGACTATTTCAAAATGGATAGGGCATTGTATACATTTCTGCTATAGACACCATGGGAAACCTGTACCTAGCAGCATTAGATCTCACTCCACCAGGGCAGCAGCCACTTCAACTGCCTACCTCAGAGGAGTACCTACCAAGGATATTTTGGAAGCAGCAACATGGAGTTCTGTGCATACCTTCACCAAGCATTACCATTTGCTTTTATACTCCAAATCCAGAGCTGGCTTCACCACTGCTGTGCTGCAGGGCCTTATAGCCACCCCTAATGCCTTATACAACCAGCCACCCTACCTCAGCTCTGGGATTCCACCCAAGTGTAATGACAGCAGCAGTGTAACATGATGAACATAGTACAGTTTTGTACCTACCATAAATGTAGATGTTCGAGTGTAAACACTGCTGCAGTCCAGGTTACCCTCCCTCCTTCCCCTCTTACTTGCTGGTACGTACCTATGTTGTCTACCCTTTACTACCTATGGGCAGTATTTGCTGGTAACTGAAAGCTGTTTGCTTTTCTTATGTATAATTTATTAGCAATTTGAATTGCCTACCTATTTGGGGGCATCTGACATCTGGGGCAAGAAAAACTGAAGAAAATGGCGTCGGCTGCATCTTATATACCGCTGTCACATTGACGTCAGGGAGGAGGCGACAGCAACCGACACCGGACAAAGACTTTGGAACTCAGGCCGACTGGGGAACTGCCTGATGGCAGGATAACCCAAGTGTAATGACTGTAGCAGTGTTTACACTCGAACATCTACATTTATGGTAGGTACAAAACTGTACTTTCTGGATGCCTTAGTGGATGCATTTTCCAATGCTTGTAAGGATCCTGACTCTCAGCCCCCTGCTCACAAGAAACCTGATAGATTCTATAGAGTGCCTGAGGACTGTAAAGTTTTGTACAAATAGCCTTCTGCTCACCCCTCGGTGGTGACTGTAGCTTCTGACAATCCCTCTCAATTGCTTCCTTCTCCCAAGTTACTGCCTTCTGATAAACATAGCAGGACTATGGAAAGGCTAGGCAAGAAGGCTTATACCTCTGCTACCTTGGCTTTTAGGGTTGTTAATTATCAGACCCATATGTCCAGGTATTTGTTGGCTGTCCTACCCCAGGCTTGTCAGGTATATTTCTGATCCTCCAGAGGATACGACTTCTGCCCTTTCCCTGTTAGGGACTTCCTCCCAGGTGGCTCATCATTCTATCAAATGTAGTTATGATGCAGCAGATGCTTCTTCTAGGGCTGCTGCCTGTGGGTTAGTGATGAGGAGGTATTTTTGGCTTCAGCATCAGCCTTTGCCTGATGATATTAAGGCTAAGTTGATGGATGTCTCTCTTGGTAATAAACACTTGTTTGGTGAAGTGAAGTTGCTGCTGCTGCTCTGTTTAAGTCCCTTCAGGACAAGGGTAAGGCTTTTTAAGAACTTAAATGTGTGTGTTTGTTTCTCCTGTACCTAAATTTTAGAGAAATTACCCCAGTAAGTCCACTTTTGTTTGTAGCCAATCTCACCCTCCTCTTAAGGGTAAAAAGGGTGGTAAGCGGCCTACACCTGTGAAGGATACTCAGACATTTGTGCCTTAGAAGTCTCCTTTTCATGATAAACCAGGTACTCTGACTGCCTTATTCTTCCCAGCCCTTTTCCCCTTTTCTGTTCACCTCTGTGTCTCTCTTCCCGCTTGCCTGCAGATTACTCAGGATTCCTGGGTCCTATCAATTATCCTCCAGGGGTATTTCATATCCTATCAGTTATCCTCCAGGGGTATTTCATAGTCTGGAAGTCTCTTCCCTCTTTTATGGGTATTCCTCAGCCCCCTCAGGAACAGCTGTCCTTTCCAGAGGTACTTTGGGATCTTTTGATTTGGGGTTCTATTCAAGAGGTGCCTGTGTCTTAAAGGGGGAGGGGGGTTTATTCCAGGATTTTTCTACTGCCCAGTTAAGACTGTGCTTGGAGACCAATTCTAGACCTGTCTCATCTCATCTAAACACTTTTGTGAGGGTGCCCTCGTTTAAATGTTGTCACTTCAGATTTTGTTCCCTCTTCTGCTTCCTCGGGTTTATGTGGTGTCTCTGGATCTCAGGGATGCTTCCCTCCATTATTCCAATTCATCCCCTTTTCAGGAAGTTTTTACATTTTTCTGTTGCTTCCTGGCATTTTCAGTTTTCTAATTTGCCCTTTAGCCTTGATACTACCCCAAGGATATTCACCAAATGCCTCACTCCTGTAATTGCTTTTTGCAGAATTCAGGGAGCCAAGTATTTCCTTTCTTGGACCACCTTTATTTTCAGGCATCCTCTCCAGAAATCCTGTTGCAAAGTCTTCATTTTGCCATTTCCCTTTTGCAAAGCCTGGGGTTCACAAACTTCAAAAAGTCTTTTCTGACTCCTTCTCAAGACCATGTTTTTCTGTGGTGCAGGATACACACTGTGCTATGCTGGAATCCCTGCCGCCTCCCAAGGCCTTAACTCTTATTTCCTTCTTTCAAACTCTTTTTCCCCCAGGGAATTTCTAAGAGCTCTGGGGTTCATGGCATCCACCATCCCTATGTTTCCTCTGGCCAAACTCCACAAGAGGAAGTTTCAGTGGTTTATGAAGTCAGTTGAGCTTCAACATGCACATCCCCTAGAATGTGTAGATGTTCTTCGTGTTTCACTGTTGCAGTCATTACATTTGGGTTATCTGTTTGCAGTAGCCCTCATTCGGCCTGATTAGCAAAGTCTTGGGTCCTGCATCGGTTGCTGTCCCTTCTTCCATGACCTCAGGTCATCAGGGGTTTAAAGCATACAGCCGACACCATTACATCAGTCTTTCTTGCCGTGTGGTGCCCGAAGCAGAAGCAGTTCACACGTGCCGGTTGGCCAACTCCTGAAATTTTCATTTTCGAGTTTCAGAACTGAAGTCTTCAACTAAAGCTAAGTACCCCGTTGGGGAAACTTTTTCTTGCTCCTTACCGATGTCAGTAAAAGTTATTAATTGCATTACTTGTGGAAAGCAAATACCTCACAAAGATTTTCATTCGTAATGTATTCCTTTCCTGGGCCCTGACCACGATGTACCTTGTTGTCAGTTTTGTGCTTTATTTAATCAGCGCACTGTCTGTCGTCGGTATATTTTCGCCTCTAAATATTTCAGTTCACGGCTTAATTATCCAGAAATGTTGTCAGTTAGCCATCCAACTACCGGGATTCTGAAAAAACTCAAAGATAAAGACAGAGGCAGGCCACCGAGGTCCAAAGCTGCTGACGACGCTTCTCCTAAGCCAGTTGCTAGTTTGCCGGTACTCAGTGAGGCACTTTCGCAGCCCCTGATACCCACTACTTCTGACTCACAGGTCTCTACTGAGACCCATTCGGAGTCAGGTATGCTGCTAGATGCTTCAGCTGTGGAACCTGCGGAGGTCTCTACCTTGGATGGGTCCGGAGCCGCTGTGCAGGCACTGGCTTCTGAGGGTGTATTCAGGCCTACAGACTTGCATATTAAACCGACACCTCCTTCTTCATTTAGGCCAAAATCTTGAACCATGTCTAAGAAACCGACGCCCAGGCTGCATGCTCAGGCCTCTATGCCTAAAAAACAAATGATAAGAATGGCTGAAGATCTTATAACTCTAATCAGGGGAAGCCAACCTCCCCCTTCTAAGAGACCTAGGACTGAAGTTGTTTATGAATCTTCTGACAAGGATTCTGCTTTTTCTGATTATCTGGATTTGCCCTTATCTACTTATGAGGATTCTGATGCAGAGGACTCTATTCCCTCTGCTTCCCCTCCAGAGGATTTTTCTTTCGGTGAGACCTTACATACTCCAAGGGAGCATTTCCACTGGGAAAGCCAGGATTTTTCCTGATTCAAAAAAGAGGCTTAGGGATTACTTACTCCTGCCTCAGCATTGGCCTTTAGCTATACCTCCTGTACTAGACATTGTTGATGATGCCTTTTCAGAATCTAGTTTGGCCCCTGATTCTTTGCCTCCTGCTCCCAGAAAACCTGACAGATATTACAGGGTTCCTGATTCACACAAGTTCCTTTTTAAAAATCCTATTGTGGATCCAGAGACTATTTCACAGGGACCCAAGGGCATTAAGGCTTCTACTGCTAAAAATCCTACCCCCTCTGATAGAGACTCCAGGGCGCTGGATAGATGGGGTAAGAAGGTTTACAATTCTGCAACCTTGGCCATTAGGGCTTTAAACTGCCAGTTTCATATGTTAAAGTATCAGCAACATGTTACTGGATTGCTTAAACAGAAAATTATGTTGATTCCTGACTGTGCTGAAAATAAAGAATTACAGGATTTAATGCATTCTGCTGAACAGTTTGGAAAACATACGTTGCAATGTGGATTTGATTCATTAGAGGCCTCTTGCAGGGCTGTGCTCAGAAGGCATGCTTGGCTTAAGGAGCAATCTTTGCCTGATCATGTTAAAGCTAAATTGTTGGATGCTCCCTTAAATCAGGACTGCCTGTTTGGCAACAAGGCTGAGGAAGTTCTTAAAAAGATGGAAGATAAAGCTAAATCTATGCAAACTGTTAAAGATTTCTTACAAGTTCAGCCTCCTAGATTTAGTAGGCTCTGGCCCTCTAAATATTGGTCCTTTCCAGCCCCTTCCAGGTCTTCTCAAGCCAAACCCAGACACAGCAGAAACCCCAGGTTTCAGTCCCAAGGGACACACAAGACTAAGCAGTGGGGGGTTTCTGCACCCAAATCTGGGAGTAGTAAGACTCCCCCCTATGGAAAACTGTCTCAATGACTTGCTTTAAAAACTTCCAAGCACTTCCCAACTGAATGCTCCTTTAGGCGGAAAGATTGGTCTGCAGGCCAAAGACTGCGAACTCATTACCCAGGACAAATGGGTTTTAAATATAGTGTCCCAAGGATACAGATTTCAATGCCACACGTTACCAACACCAAGCAGGTGGCCAGATATACCCCCAAATCAGTGGGCAGAGGCCCAAAATCAAGTACTCTCACTTTTAAACATAGGGGCTATTCAGTTGATACCAGAAGAGGAAAAGGGACAAGGTTTCTATTCAAGACTTTTCCTGGTACCCAGAAAGGGCAATACATGGTGTCCTATCTTGGACCTTTCAACTCTAAATACCTTTCTGGTGATTCCAAAATTCACAATGCTGACTCTTCACCAGCTGCTTCCTATGCTAGGCAAAGATGCATGGTTGGCAACAGTAGACTTAAAAGAAGCATACCTGCACATCCCTATCAGGGAATCTTGCAGAAGATACCTACGCTTCAAAGCAGGCTACATGCACTATCTGTTCTCTGCACTGCCCTTTGGCTTATCTACTGTGCCCAGGGTATTCACAAAGTGCCTAGCTCCAGTCATTGCATTTTGCAGGCAAAGAATAATTCAAATATACCCATACCTGGACGATTGTCTAATTCAGGCAGAAAGCCAGGACATTCTTTTGAATCATCTGGCCTTTGTTCAAAGGGTACTGACTTGTCTGGGGTTCACCATAAATGAAAATAAATCACACCTGGTACCCAGTCGACAAATTATATTCCTGGGAGCAAGCTTGAATATAACTTTCCAGATGGCTTTCCTCACGCCAGAGAAAATGGATTCATTTGACAACCTACTTCAAACAAGTGGCCACAAAAACCCAGCTATCTGCAAGGCAAATACTGCAAGCCTTGGGTTTCATGGCCTCATGCATTCTTCTAATTCCATACGCAAGGCTGCATATGAGGAAACTACAGTGGTATCTCAAAAGCCTATGGTGTCAACATTCACAGGATCTAGAAGCAAGGATTCCTATCATACCTTGCCTATGCCTAGAGTTCCTTTGGTGGGCAGAGGCCTGCCACCAAAACAGGGGACTACCATTCACATTACCCCCTGCCGCCCAAATCTTAACAACAGATGCATCAGACTATGCAAGGGGGGCCTCACCTGGCAGGGAAGTGCATTCAGGGCAAATAGAACCCATGTTAAATGCACCTGCACATAAATCAAAAGGAAATGTTAGCTGTACAGAATGCTCTGGCAGCCTTCAAGGACCACATTCTTCCAGGATAACTAATGGTAAAGACGGACAACACCACTGTCATGTGGTACATAAACAAGCAGGGGGTACACATTCTTACCCCCTCTGCAGACTAGCCATGGCATTGTGGAACACAGCCTTGAGCTACCAAGTGAATCTACAAGCTCAATTCCTGCTAGGAAAACTAAATACACTGGCAGACGGACTAAGCAGAAACCTCATGGACCCACACGAGTGGAAACTGGAACCAAGGATTTTCAACATGTTGACAAGCAAATGGGGGAGCCCAGATATAGACCTGTTTGACTTCCCCCAGAACCATCAACTGGACAAATTTTGCACAAGGATTCCCCACAAGCTAGCTTGGAAAGTGGATGCTCTATCCTTCAGCTGGAAAAAACTATCAGTTTATGCCTTTCCTTCTCTGTCTCTGATCAAGATCAAACAGGACAAGCCAAGGACGATTTTAATTGCACCAGACTGGCCTCGCCAACACTGGTACCCCCTCTTGCACAGTGTGTCACATTTGGCTCCATGGCACCTGCCTCAGACTCCTTCCCTGTTGTCTCAGCAGGAGAACCAGATTCTGCACCCTCAGCTGCAAACCCTGAACCTAGCAGCCTGGCTAATTACCTAATCTCTCCTTTACCATCCCTCAGTAAATCAGTGATGGATATCATTTTAGAGGCAAGGAGGCCTAGTACTAGAAAATCTTATGCTGCAAAATGGAAAAGATTTTGTGCCTGGAAACAATCTCAAGGAATGAATGCAGCAGTGCCCAATTTACCTCAAATTCTACAATACTTGACTGAGATGCTTCATAAGGGCTTGTCCTTTTCCTCCATCAAAATTCATGCCTCAGCCATTTCAGCTCATTATAGCACAGAGCCTCCCCTCTTCTCTCACCCACTGCTCAAGCAGTTCCTCAGAGGGGCCAAAAATTGTATGGCCACCCAGGAGAGCTCCAACCCCAGCCTGGGATCTTAACTTTGTCTTGGAGAAACTCACTCTTCCTTCTTTCGAGCCAGCTGCTACTGCAGATTTAAATTTTCTTTCCTGGAAAACAACTTTCCTTTTAGCAATCACTTCTGCAAGAAGGGTATCTGAATTACAGGCCCTTGCGGCAGTGGAACCTTTCATCATCTTTCATGCAGACAGGGTGTGCCTCAGAACCAGTCCCTCCTTCATGCCCAGGGTGGTATCCAGTGTGGCTCTTAATCAGTCCATTCATTTGCCTACCTTCTTTCCTAATCCACAGAACAAAGGGGAACGGATACTGCACTCCTTAGATGTGCACAGACGGCTTAGTTTCTACTTGGACAGGGCTAAATCTCAAAGGAAATCTGAACAACTGCTTGTGGCATTTGCTGCAAGGACAGAGGGGAAAGCTATTTCAAAACAAATCATTTCAAAATGGATAGGCCACTGCATTCATTTCTGCTATAAGCACCATGGAAAACCTATCCCACAGGGCATCAGACCCCATTCAACCAGGGCTACATCTACCTCTACAGCCTTTCTCAGGGGTGTCCCTACTAGGGACATCCTAGAAGTTGCTACCTGGAGTTCTGTACATACTTTCACCAATTTTCTCTAAATCCAGAGCTGGTTTTGCCACTGCAGTCTTGCAGGGCCGTATAGCTGGTCTGGTCCTAATTCTATTTAAATTCCTCCTCCCAACCTTAGCTTTGGGAATCTACCCAAATGTAATGACTGCAACAGTGAAACATGAAGAACATAGTACAGTTGTGTACACTTACCATAAATGTAGATGTTCAAGTGTATTCACTGTTGCAGTCCTGGTTACCCTCCCTCCAGCCCCCTTTCTTCTTTTGGCTATGCATCTACTCTCACTATGCTCAAAAAGCTTTTTGGTGTATTTGCATTTTTGTTGGAGGTATATCATTGTATTTATAGATTTAATTGCTTCTCATTAGGGGGGCACCTGACATCTGGGGCAAGAAAAACTGTGATGTAATGGCGTCAGCTGCATGCTTTATACACCTGATGACCTGACGTCATGGAAGAAGGGACAGCAACCAGCGCAGGACCCAAGACTTTGTTAATCAGGCTGACTGAGGGCTACTGCAAGCAGATAACCCAAATGTAATGACTGCAACAGTGTATACACTCGAACATCTACATTTATGGTAAGTGTACACAACTGTACTTTCCTCTTCCACCTCGTCTTAAGAAGGAACTTCTGTGGTGAATGCAGCAGTTGTCTCTGAATCCAGGGCACCCTTTTCATCCTCCTCTTCCCTCTCAGAAGCTGTTCACAGATGCTTCAGACATGGGATGGGGAGCAGCTTTTGGCTCACTAAAGGTGCAGGGGATGTGTTTGCCTCTTCAACAGAAAGAGCACATCAATGTCAAAGAGATAAGAGCTCTTCTGCTGGAGCTTCAGGCTTGTCATCCTCCTTTCTGCCCAGGTTCTCTCAAGGTATTTGCAGACAATACCACAGTGATGTGGTATGTAAATTAATGGGGGGGGGGGGGGGCAAGATCTCATCTTCTCTACCGGTTGGCACTCCTGGTGTGGGATCTTGCTATCCAGTATCAAGTGACTCTTCAGGCAGTTTACATTCCTTCAGGTCAAAACATTGTGGCAGACACTGTGAGCAGGTCCTTAACTCAGTCCCATAAATGAATGTTTCACAGGGATGTGTTTCTGGACATTATCCACCAGGGGGTACTCCTTAAGTACATCTTTTTTTTGTCTCTTGTTTGAACAGACAACTTCCTCTATTTTTTTTGCCAGAGTCCCAGGTCCTCTGGTTTGGAAGTTGGACACCCTGTTTTTTATTGGAAGGGGATGTTTCTTTATGCATTCCCACCCCTTCCCCTCCTTCCAAAAGTCCTGTTCAAAATTCAACAGGATGCTCGCAAAATCTTGTTGGTGACTCCCTTTTGGTCGAGACAGTGTTGGTTCCCTCTTCTTTTGCATTTAACCAAGGGCAGTCATCATAAGTTACCTCAAAGGGTGGACCTACTCACATAAGACAAGGGATCTCTCATCCATCCCCACTTGTCCACTCTTCAGTTGACACTGTGTGATTGTGTGATTGATAGGATTTTGGTTCCACATAGACACCTTTTTTACTGAGGATATGCTTAGGGTCCTGCAGGAGGTCAGGAGACCCAATACTAGGAAATTCTACTTATCCAGATGGAAGAGGTTTTCTATTTGGTGTCTTTCTCATAACCAGGATCCACTTTCTGTCGCTGTTCCTTTGGCTCTCTCTTATCTGTGTGAATTGCTCAATGCTAGGTTGCCTTATTCTTCTAAGACCCACATATCATCTGTTTCGGCTTTTATCTCCTCCTTTAGCTTCTAGATTTGAACCTAAACAATTCCTTAAAGGCATCCTTCATAGTAGGCCTCCCAGGAAGCCTGTTCCTCCTTCCTGGGATCTTAATTTTGTTTTGGAAAAAATGTATCTTCCTTGCAACATTGCTCTTGGAAGACTGTACTTTTGTAGGCCCTTACTTCTGCCAGATGGGTGTCTGAGCTTTAAGCCCTTATGGCTTGTCCTTTTTTGGTGTTTCATAAGGACAGGGTGTCTTTGCATACTAATCCATTTAGGCCTAAGGTGATGAATGAGTTGTAACTTAATCAGTCTTTTCATTTGCCCACTTTTTATCCTTCTCCATAATCTGCCAGTGAGAAGGTGCTGCACACATCCGATGTACATAGACAACTCAGATTCTATTTGGATAAGACTAAGACTATTAGAAAATGTGATCAGCTCCTTGTTTCCTTTCATCATAGATCCTTAGGATTAGCTGTGTCCAAGCAAACTATTTCTTTTTAGAGCTCAAAAAGATATTTCTTTTTGCTATTTCTTTCATGGTAACAGCCTCCCTTGCTCTGTTAACTCATTCACTCCGGAGCAGCTCAGAAAAAGCTGCCTGCTTAATTCCACCATAGGAACAACAGTGCAGCCTGAGCTCATTTTCAGAAAATCCATTTGTAATACTATACAGAAAACAAATGTTCATAACTCTTTAACTATAAGAGCTACACTAAAAATGTAAACACGAAAGTTGTTCAGCAGACACTGACCTTTCCAACAGTGTAAATGTTGACAGTGCATATCAAAGTCATTAGTAAATATTTGGCAAGGAATGCTGATATTGTACATATTTTTTACCTTTTTGGAAAAGCAAAGCACAATATCTTGTTCTATGTACCATGCAGACCCATACAATTTGAATGTAATTTGTTAGTATGAATGTCAGCTTTAAAATGATACCTTAACCATTACTGTGTGATGCTCCTTTCATGAGATATTCACAGAAATATGATTAATTTATTATTTCTCATAATTGTTAAATAAAGCATAATATCTCATCAGCTGTAACAGACAGAGCCTACATATCAGTGTAGAAGCTGTGCATCTGAATGTCAGCTTCAAAATGATGCATCATTTGTGCGATTACCATGCTCCCCCGCAAAGACATGGGCATAATAATGAGAAGTATTGTAAATGTATAATTTTCATATTCGTACAAGACTAAACAAACGGCGATATCTGTACGTGTGTACAGTGCACAGACACAGTTCATTTACCATATTGTAAGGAGTAACACTGTCTTCAAAATGAGGTATTACTTCACACAATGAGATGCTCCCTTGCGAAGTTATTTAACAAAATATGAAAAAAAATCATAATTTCCATAACCTATGTCCGAAACAAACTTTGATATCTGCCTAGGAGTACAACATACAGGCCCTATTCTTTTACCATGTTAGAACTATAAATAATCTTTTCAAAATGAGGTATTACTTAGCACATTCAGATGCTCCCTTGCAAAGTTGTTGTATCTTTCGGCTTTTCCCGGTTAGGGGTCGAAACAGCGGAACTCCGGTCCGCTAATGATTGGCAGTAGATTTTTACGTACCGACTTGCCAGGCCTGATGCACAACCTTCAACGAAGGTACGCCCATTCACGCATGTCTCCACACAGAAGACGCTTTAGCTGAGAGTTGAACAGGACAACGTCTTACTGTGAGGCGACAACGCTACCGCAGCACCACCACCGCAGCTCTGCTCCCTTGCAAAGTTATTTACCAAAATATGAAAAAAAATCATAATTTCCATAATCTAAGTCCAAAACAAACTTTGATATCTGCACATGTGTCAAACATACAGGTACAGTTCTTTTATCATGTTAGAACCAGCAATACTGTCTTCAAAATGAGATATTACTTGGCACATTCAGATCCTCCCTTGCAAAGTTATTTACTAAAATATGAAAAAAATCATAATTTCCATAACCGTAAGTACCAAACAAACTTTGATATGTGCACATGTGTCAAACATACAGACACAATTATTTTACCGTGTTGGAACCAGCAATACTTTCTTCAAAATGAGATATTACTTAGCACATTCAGATGCTCCCTTGCAAAGTTATTTACCAAAATATGAAAAAAAATCATAATTTCCATAACCTAAGTCTGAAACAAAGTTTGATATCTGCCTATGAGTACAACATACAGAACCCATTCTTTTACCATGTTAGAACTATAAATAATCTTTTCAAAATGAGGTATTGCTTAGCACATTCAGATGCTCCCTTGCAAAGTTATTTACCAAAATATGAAAAAAATCATAATTTCCATAACCTAAGTCCAAAACAAAGTTTGATATCTGCACATGTGTCAAACATACAGGCACAATTCTTTTATCATGTTAGAACCAGCAGTACTGTTTTTAAAATTGAGATATTACTTGGCACATTCAGATGCTCCCTTGCAAGTTATTTACCAAAATATGAAAAAAAAATCATAATTTCCATAACCTAAGTCCCAAAGAAACTTTGATATCTGCACATGTGTCAAACATACAGGCACAATTATTTTACCATGTTGGAACCAGCAATGCTTTCTTCAAAATGAGATATTACTTGGCACATTCAGATGCTCCCTTGCAAAGTTATTTACCAAAAGATGAAAAAAAAAATCATAATTTCCATAACAGTTGATGTTAAATTGTCAATCTCGCCTTCATTCTTGCTGGATGGGTTCGGAGCCGATCCTCGGCTCCGACTCGGCACTTGCTAAGCTCGAGAGCTAATTTTACCAGCTCGAGGCAACCCTATATCCCATGATGCAAGGCGGAGATTACTCAGATCTCGTTTGCCACTTCGCTAACGAGGTGCCTTCTTTTACCAGCTCTAGGTAACTGAACTTTTTAGAGACTTTTTGTCTACCCCCTTTAACTTTATATATATAAATATTATTTTTTGTTAATTACCGACTCACTTTAACGCGATTCCTGTCAGTGTTCCCTTCTTTTTGAGTAAATATTCCCTTACCCCTAGTTAGGCCTTAGGCCTTCCCCTCCCCAAATTTTTTCTGTCAGGGATTTTTTGTGTGTGACTGTCTGTTATCCCTGTTTAATTTAATTTAATTTAATTTAATTTAATTTAATTTGTTGGACTGAGTGTTTTTGTGTGTGAGTGTGTTACTGGTGTTTCATCGACACAGTTATGTCGAAGGACACTAAGGTCTCAGGCTTCAAGAAGTGTGACTCGTGCTGTCAGAAGATGTCTCTGACAGACGGTCACACTTCTTGTGTTTATTGCCTGGGACCTTCGCACCTGCAGGACTCTTGTGCTATCTGTCATGCTTTCAGCCCAAGAGTCCTGCAGGAGAAAAATAAGCTCATATTAAGGGGCTTATTAAAGCCGAGAGCTCCCGACTAAGTCGGCACCGGGAAGCCCTCGAAACCTGTTAAGCCTTCTGCTCAGGCTTCCAAGCCGCCGGCTTCAGGTTCTTCCTCACCAGGCTCGAGATCAGCTCTGGCGGAGCCGATCCTTCCATACCAGTCTCAGTATCGGCTCCATCCGGCGCCGATACTGTCAAGTCCAGACACTCAGTGTCGGCTCCGGGTGGGGCCGGCGTATCTTCGGCTCCGATGGCTCCATTGATCTCAAAAGAGATCTCGATCCCCTTCTGTGGAATCTATTCATTCGGCTCGAGATCACCTTGCTCTCGGGCGGAGCCATCAGAGCCGATCTTCTCGGTCATCCAGGCTATCTGATCACGACCTTGAGAGAGTGGTGAGTAGACTATTAAAGTCTCAGGCATTGGCCCAAATACTCCATAGCCCATCTCAACAGGCGGTAGCTATATCACATCCACGAACATTCCTCCTTCGACTCTCTTACAGAGCTTGGGCCGGAGCTCCTCGGAACCGGTACCGTTGTGACTTGGAGCCGATTCCACCCCTTTCGGCTCCGTTGTCCTCGGCTCCGATTTCCTCCTTGAGACCTTCATTGGAGGGATCCAGGCGTCTAGTCTCTCGTCGGCTCCGAGGCGGTGGCATCGGACCCTTGTCCGACCCGTTCTCCCTCTCGAGCTTGGCGTTGGTGAGCTCGGCCCCACATCTGCCTCGAGCCTTCCCTCGGTGAGGCCTGGGGTTCCTATCTCTTCAGGCGGGAACTTTCTGGTCTGTCTGACGGGGAGCCTCGAGGTGATGAGGAGTGTACTAGCCCCTGGGCTTAGTCAGCGGACAGTTCCATCAGCTCCTCCCACTACAGTGCCTGCTGACATCTCTTCCCACTCTCTTGCTCCCGGACCCAGAGATCCAACACCTCAGGTTTCCCCATTGGGAATATCTTCCTCTTCCGAGGCTTCTCCTGATCCGTCAGGAGAACCCCCCCCATAAGAGGACATGTAAGAGGAAACATTTAGACTCCCCTGAGTCTACTACATCAGATACTGACTTGGATGAGTCGGAGGGATCCCCAAGGTCCTCCTCTGAGGATGTCTCATTTTCAGACATCCTTGAAATCCTTAAACAGGGGGAACTGGCCCTCCCTTAATCCCTCCAAGGACGAGTCAGTATACCTGGAGGCGTTCGGATCTCGACCCTCCACCTCCTAGGTGTCTCCGCCTTTTGACCCTCTCATGGAGGTAGTGGCTCGGAAGGCGTGGATGGCTCCAGATTCGGTGGAACCTATCCCCAGGAGACCTTCAAAATTTATTACTGCCCCACAAGATAGACAATACTTAACAAAGGGTGTCCCAGTTGATGCCATGGTGGTGGAATTAGCTGATCCTTCAGTACCCTTCCATCCTCCTAATAAGGATTCTAGGACTATGGACAGGTACGGTAAGCGGATTTTTTCTTCAGCGACTTTTGCCATGAGATTGCTGAACTACTTATGCCACTTCACCCGCCTTCAAAGAGATGTTCTTAAAGAGTTGGGAGAAGTTTTACAGGATCCGTCAGCTGCTGGGTCTCAGGATAAGATTAGCTCACAGCTAGGAATCCTTAACTCCATTGCTAACTCCTCCATGCGGCTCATTTCTTATGCAGCCGATGGAGCGAGTAGGGCCGCAGGCACAGGAGTGGCTTTAAGGCGTCAGTCCTGGATGCGGCTTTGTAATTTTGCAGACCCCTTCAAGGCGTCTTTCACAAACTTCCCTTTTGATGGCTCGACCTTGTTCGGTCCTCAAGTGAAAGACACTTTGACTAGATGCGAACAAGATGGCAAGACTCTTTCTGCCGTAGGAGTCCATTTCTGCAGCCTTCTAGACCTTACACCAAAGGACAGAAGGGAAGGAAAATGTGGTTCCAAATTTCAAGGAGTCACGCCTGACGACGAAGTCAGTTTACCCCCAGAGGCAGAGGGGTAACAATAATACGCTGCCCTAGGAGCAGAGGTGGTCCGCAGAATCAGGGTAGCAGAGAGCCTCTTTCTGACAAACCCTTCCAGCATCCCTGAGATGTTGCCCGATTGTCCGCCGGAGGCAGTCGGGGAAATTATCGCTGTACCCAATAGCCTGGCTTTCCCTTTCTCAAGACAAATGGGTACAGTCAATTATATCCGAGGGTTACAAAATTCCCTTTATTCAAACCCCAATTCAACAAAGGGAACCCTTCCAGACGTTCCACCGGTCTAAGGGAACTAGCAGTACTAGAAATATCAAAACTGCTAGTAAAAGAGCCATCCAGCCAGTCCCAGCAGACTAAATAGGATCCGAATCTACTCAAGGTTCTTTTAGTTCCAAAAAGACAGGGACTGGAGACCAATATTAGATCTGAGCAAACTCAACAAGTTTGTAAAGAAATCAAGATTCCGGATGGTCACGCTTCAGTCCATTCTGCCCTTTCTGGGCAAGGACAATTGGATGTGCTCGATAGATCTTCAGGATGCGTACTATCACATAAAGATTCACAGACGCTCCAGAAGATTTCTCCGCTTTCGGCTGGGGACCAGTCACTTCCAATTCAGAGCCCTGCCCTTTGGACTCACTACAGCCCCCAGAGTGTTCACCAAATGCATGGCAGTGGTTACGGCTCACCTGAGACGTCAAGGATTCCAGGTGTTTCCATACCTAGACGACTGGCTCCTCACTGCCACCACCAGGCATCAGCTTCTCCAAGCCAGAAATTACACCATTCACACTTGCAGAGGGCTAGGAATTTCTATAAATTTTGAAAAATCTGCCTTGTCGCCTTGTCAATATATTACTTTTATAGGCGCAAAATTGGACACCGTACAACTTTCAGCAAGGTTGACAGACCAAAGGATCTTGGACATTCAAAGACACGTCCAAGTGATTCTATTCAGCAACAAAATTCAGGCCAGATTTGCTCTGAAAGTACTGGGTCTTATGGCGGTCGCCATAACACTTCTTTCCCTCCGCTTTTACATGCGGCTTCTACAATGGATGCTATTCACCCAATGGTCCTTTCAACAACTTCCCATGCATCACGAGATCATAGTAACTCCAACTTGCAAAAGACATCTGACTTGGTGGATATCGTCCCCTCAAATCCATCAAGGCAGACCATTTGTTCCTCTTGCCCCGGTTGCCACGGTTACATCGGACGCCTCCCTGATCGGGTGGGGGGGGCATTATCAGGGCAGAATGGTCCATGGCACTTGGCAACCTTTCGAGTACCATCTGCACATAAATGTTCTGGAGATGAGAGCAGTGCTTTTAACGTTGCAAGCCCTCAACGACTCTCTTCCCCTGGGAACTATTGCAGTCCAAACGGACAATATGTCCGTAGTGTGGTACATAAACAAACAGGGCGGAACCAAGTCCTATCCACTGTGTCGAGAGGCACTCAGACTTTGGCAATGGGCAATCTCCTCTCACCATTTTCTGATAGCAATGCACATCCCCGGGAAATCCAACATCATAGCGGACAGATTGAGCAGAGCTATTCTCATGCCTCACGAGTGGTTTCTCAAACAGTCAGTGACGGAAGAGATTTTTCAGAAGTGGGGCCTTCCTTGCTGCGACCTTTTCGCTACACCTCAAAACAGCAAATGCCCAGACTTCTTCTCTCTCTTCCCCCTTCCAGGCCATCCCCCCAGAGACGCTCTAACCCAAGATTGGCCCCGGGGACTTCTTTATGCTTTTCCTCCTTTTCCGCTGAAAGCACAGCTAATTCAGAAAGCAACCGCCTTGAGATCCAAGTTGATTCTCATTGCCCCTTATTTGCCTCGACAGATATGGTTTCCGTTCCTACATCATTACCTCTTGGTACAGCCATGGCATCTGGACCCGGTTCCAGATCTTCTGACCCACCAGTCGGGTCAACTGCACCAATCCATACCTTCTCTCAACCTCACTGCTTGGTTGCTCCACTTCCATCCTTAGCCAGGCTTCCTATGATTTCTAATCCTGTACGGGATATCATAGTAGCTTCCCTAAAATCTTCTACCAGAAAGATCTACACTAGTAAATGGCGACGTTTCTCTTTCTGGGCAAAACTAGGAACATAGACCCCTATACTGCTCCAATTCATTCGGTATTGGTCTTCCTAGCTGACATTTTTAATTCAGGATCCTCTTCTTCCACAGTGAAAGTTCAACTGGCAGCCATTTCAAATTTTCATATAGGCTTTTTGGACCACAACATTATGTCACATAAACTTTGCAAGGCATTCCTTCGAGGTATCTTTTTATTGAAACCTCCAGTTAGAGACCCCCCCACCACAGTGGGATCTAAATTTAATTTTAATATCCTTGATTCTTCCCCCGTTCGAACCTGCAGCTGCCTGTTCTTTGAAATTGCTTTCTTGGAAGACACTTTTTCTAGTTGCCATTACATCTGCCAGGAGAGTATCTGAGCTTCATGCTCTCTGTGTTGCCCTCCTATCTAATATTCCACAAAGATAGGGTATCCCTAAGAACTAATCCGTCTTTCTTACCAAAGGTGGCATCTCAGACTAACCTAAATCAGTCCATTGATCTTCCAGTATTTTTCCCGAATTATTCTGATAGAGCTGAACAAAAGTTACATTATCTCGATGTTCACCGTCAGCTGAGATATTATCTGGATAAGACAAAAATTTTTAGGAAATCTGATCAACTTTTTCTGTCCTATGCAGAGAACAGGAAAGGCCTTCCAGTTTCTAAGGTAACTTTATCTAGGTGGCTGTCTTCCGTGATCACTTACATTTATCAGCTCAGTGGCAAAGAGTTGGTTTCTAACCCAAAAGCCCATTCTACCAGAGCTCTAGCTACATCTACAGCTTTTCAAGCTAGACTTCCAATATACACTATTTGTGCAGCAGCCACATGGGCCTCTCCTCATACCTTTGTTTCACATTACAAATTAGATTTGGTCTCCAGAGACAGAGCAAATTTTGGTTCCACCGTTCTCAAGAGTCTGTTCCATTGAGCCACCCAGGATAGAGGTGCTAGGGACGCAGTCCCATCCAGCAAGAATGAAGGCGAGATTGACAACTTAACATTTAGAAGTTATGTACCTACCATAACGTTCCATGTTAGTTGTCTTCTCTCACCTTCTTTCTTGCGTCCCGCCCTCCTGCCCCCTAGCCTGGTCAGACCGAGAAGATTATAAATCTTCTATTAAGAGGTTATTACCTTTTTCTAGCTGTTCAACTCCTAGTGTCACTAGATTATGTGGATCCTTTCTAGAGGGTTATGATGTTATTTGGTATTTCTTATTTTCTTCCTCCTAAGTTGGAAGAAAATACTGCTATTTCTTTAGCTACCAAACGAGATCTGAATAATCTCCGCCTTGCATCGGTTGCCTCGAGCTGGTAAAATTAGCTCTCGAGCTTAGCAAGTGCCGAGTCAGAGCCGAGGATCGGCTCCGAACCCATCCAGCAAGAAAGAAGGCGAGAGAAGACAACTAACATGGAATGTTATGGTAGGTACATAACTTCTAATTTGCCAAGCTCAGAGAAATGAATTTTACACAACACATTTCATAATAGTGTTTTACTTACTATACTGGTCCGACTTGGTCATGGGTGTTTTCCATTCTTCTCACAAGCTGCATGTTAGCAATCTTGCATGGCTCTCCTCACACCATTGTGGAGGTTGGTCAAGAACAAAGCAATGCCCTCCTCAGTTAGGTGAATGCCATCCATTCTGAACAGGTGAACATCTTCCGCGGTGATGCCGTTATGGCAGATTGTAGATCCACCGACCCTGTGCATCAAGCCATGCATGAACGCATTCTGTAAACGTCTGAACAGCAGAAGACAGTCTTACCTTACCTGAAATAAAGCATGGGTGGACACTGACAAGGGTGCACAGCAAGGGCACATGTAAAGAGAAAAAGCAGGGTAAGGACCACCGCTCCACTAATATGCCAAGGACAGGCATGGGGCTCCAGATGTTCGTTATCTGTAGTGTCCCATAGCTGTGCTGGCTGCCCACTCAGACTGCTGATACCACTATGGTCTCATGACCTCCTTCAGTGTCAGCAGTCTGCCTTACCTCTGCCTTTTCTCTTTACATGTGCCCATTCAGCAATGGACCTAAGGGATGAGGGACTGAAGTAACTCACTAATTGCTGTCCTGACCTCCATACATTTACTACCCTCACCTACATACACTGATTACACCTGAAGGGAGGGAGACTGAGTGGACAGCTACATCAAGGCAACATGTCAAAAGACCAAGACTGACCCAGGCTGTGTCTTTTTGCATGTGTCCTTTCCCGGAGGGAAACATTACATCACAGTGGCACACCCAAGCCCATGCTTACCTGGGACAGCAGCACTATGGAACTGAGCTGAAGAGTCTCCAAGTTCCCAACTGCGATCCAGGTGGATCACAAGATCCATGCTGGCTGGGTATGCCCCCCGCGATGCACCCACCAACCTAAGAGCAGTTGGCAAAAAAGACTGAAGAGGGACCTTCCTGGCATTGGTGCTGAAGGGCTTGGCTGCTAACTGACATGGGGGCACAGAAAGGGCACATGTACACTGAAAAAACAGGTGAGGCACTCTGCTTTACCTCTGCTTTTTCCATTTACATGGTCCTTTCGGCAGTGGCCATTAGGAGTGGAAGGGAGGAGCTAATGTAAACCCTGTTGCCCTGACCTACATACATTGACTACACCTGAAGGGAGGGAGACTGAGTGGAGAGCTACATCAAGGCAACATGTCAAAAGACCAAGACTGACCCAGGCTGTGTCTTTTTGCATGTGTCCTTTCCCAGAGGGAAACATTACATCACAGTGGCACACCCAAGCCCATGCTTACCTATGACAACAGCACTATGGAAGAAATGTATGGCCATGGTACTCGCCAAAGCATTCGACACACAGGTTGACCTTGCAAGTCGGGCACCCCCATGATGGCTCAGCACGTTTACCCTTGCTGGCACAGGTTTTGCATCTTGATTTACGCCATTTCACCGGAAAGTGAGAGCCATGCTCAAATCGGCTCACAGCCTCTGGGACAGTAATCTCAGTGCATCTTTTCCTCTTTGTGTAACTGGCAAGTAGATGCAAGCCTAGGTTCCTTCAGAACTGTAACTGTGTTGCTGGAATAGCATGTCCAGAGTGTGATAGTTGCTGATGGCTGATACTTTCACGGAATATAATGAAAGCATTGACAATGGCCACATCCCATAAGAACCAGAACAAGTACAGCCACCATTTGCGGGCCTTTCTGGCACTGGGATACTGTGTCCTGAGCTGATCTGCTCGGTCCACCCCATTCATGTAACTGTTGTACATGTTTACAACTGGTGGACATGGCACTGATGCCTTTCTTCCATCATGCTTTCTCCTGTATGTGCTGGAGACTGGCAAGGTTGTGTTACAGTTAGTTGACAGAAGGAATACTGGTTTGCTATCCTTCCATTCAGTAGCTAGCAGTGGTCCACTCTGCAATTGCTTGTAGTAGCCTTGAGCTGCTTTAACAGTGGCCTGTCTGCTGATTGTTAGAGGCCATCCTGACCTATTGGTGAGCATGGTTCCACAACAGTATAGATCATCTTTCAGCAATTGCTGTGCCAGCAGAACAGAGGTAAAGAAGTTATCAAAGTAAATGTGATGCTTCTTGCCAATCAGTCCCCTAGTTAAGTCAACCACAACTCTGTGTGCCAGCCCGACCTCTGTATTCTGCTGCGTTTTTCCAGTGTATACCTGGAATTCACGTACATACCATTTGGTCGAGTCTGCCAACACCCAGGGGTTGAGAGGGTGGCCTAATGGTTAAGGTGCTTGCCTTACAAGCACAAGTTGCAGGGTTTGAGTCTCACAAGGGATAATTGGCTAGGCTTAAAATGGCTTGCAAGGGCAGTTAGCTTAGTACAAACCTATAATCCCCTTAATGCCATACCTCTCGGGCTTACCAGGCATAAACTGTCTAAATGTCAAGTGTCCACGGAAGCCAGCCATGGCTTCGTCTACAAGCCACCTCATGATGCACATTGTAACGTGTCCTGCATGCATGAAGTACTGCATCCAGTATTGGCCGTACGTGATGTAGCTTGTCATGACCCCCAGAGCCCTATTGTAGGCTCAGGCTGTTATCATTGCAGTGGAAGTACTGCTGAATTTTTTCAAACCTATCTCTGGTCATGTACTCTGCTATTGGGAAGTGACCATATACATGGTGCATTTCCCAGTACTGCCTCAATTCAGGAACATGTACAATAGACATGTATATTCTGACACCTAGAAATGTGAGTATGTCTCCTGGGCAAACAGGACTCCACCGCTTATCAACCTTGTCTGCTGTGGCCTGCCTCTGTGCAGCATAGCAATTTGTTTCATTAGCAATACGGGTGTATAGCTCCTCTGGGAACATCAAATTCAGGAAGTCCATCTCTGTGCTATCTGAGCCCAAGTGATTTATTGGTCCTACTGGCCCCACAAATTCCTCAATGTGTAAAGTTTGGAGGTGTTTTTCCCACGTGATCTTACGTGGTGGGCATGCTTGGCGTACCTGACCGGGTCGCAAGGAACATTTGGGAATGGGAAGGGCTGAAGGGTTGAGAGATGGTGCTCTCTCAATGCCAGTAGCAATTGTACTGCTTGCAGTTGGTAGTGAACTGCTGACACATGCTCCCTGCTGAGGCGCACCCATATCATTCTCTGACAAGGAGCTACTTGAACTCATATCTAGAGGATTTTCTCCATCCCATTCACCATACTCTGGACTACTTCCCACATCATGCACAGTCGAAGGCACATCCACACCCTTGTCAGCACTTGCAGTGCCATGTACTGTGGAGGACTGCATAGTTGTGTCAGTCAGACCACGTGCTTTCGTGAACACAGATAAAGGCAAGTCATCATCTGCGTCATACTCTGAATGCACTTGGTGGCCATTGTGTGTGGCCAACTTGTGTGTGGGCACCTTCCTTAGGTGTGCAAGTGGCACCTCATCCTCACTGTCATGGTCAGTGTCATAATTACTGGTCATGTCTGCTTTGGCAACTCGTAGTGGTCTTTCAGGAATGGCGGGCAAAGGGGCATCATCCGTATCACAGGCAATGGCCTTTTCATGCAGACGTGCGAGTGGAATGTCATCCTCTGAGTCATAATCATCATCCTCACTCTGGTTGGCATTATGTGGTACATCAAGGTGCATACCATCATCTGAACAACTGCTACAACCATCACAGTCAGTTTCCTCACCCAACAGGTAAATGCTGCTTGCTTTCTCCTCAACAGATGGCATCTTTGGTGGTGGCTGTGTTGCTTTACACTTGAAATCACACCTGAAAAACACAATGCAATACAACATTCTGATGCAATATACCTGCACAGAGGCATGTGAAAAGCAATGCACCTATCTCTATATTTCTATATCAATATTTTTATATTATATATATATATATATATATATATATATATATGTACATATCTATATATTTATATTTAAATTCACATATAAATCTGTGTATGTGTGTGTGTGTGTGTGTGTGTGTATATGTATATATATATATATATATATATATATATATATATATATATATATATATGTCCCCAGCTACTTTACAGCCTGGGTAGCTCACCAAACAGATATGCAAATAGTCTTAACAGGTGAAATATGCCTCTGGTATCTCACCCACAAAGGGAGGTTTACATATATTTAATGATAAAAGAGCAAGACTGTAATCAGTAACTCAACAGAATGACTTCATAGTTCAAAAGCACAGGAAATATTTTACCACAACAGTGCAGAACAGTCGCAAATAACTACAACACATGAGTTTGGATATTGTCATTGCCTTATAGTTAAAACCAATTTATGACTTTCTGTCAAATGAGAGGATGCAAGGGAGTCAATAATAATATATATATTCAAATTCTTCATACAGTACACCACAAATCCTCTTATTCCAGCCACTTTCTCATGAATAAACAGCAATTGAAGATGTAATGTCTACATTTTTCCTCCTAGAGTGCTTACATTTCTTGAAATTGTATACATGACATAAATGAAAGTAGTGTGGAGGGGTGGGGGTGTATTGCAATCACTGCAAGTGGAGAAAGAGCCAAATGTGAGTTGTGCATTCATCAATGTGATAACGACTTCTACTTATGTGAATAACAGTGACAGCTGCTGACAGTTCTACCTGAAAAGTGACAATGACTCAGTACTATATTGTAACTGCACTGCGCTAATGACTTGCAAAGTTATGCATGGCCAGACACAGGTGATAATTGCTGGCATTCATTGTATTACCTTCTGCAGGTGTTATGCAACACAGTCATAATCTGTTATAAGGCCATAGTCAGTCAAATAGTATAACACTTGCATATTGCTGTGCCCTTCCTCCCACCTAAATTCCACACATGACTGACAAAGCCAGGAGAAATGCATAAAAATATGGTAGCTCCATGCTGTCAGTAGTCACTCTGTAATAACCTTTATCTCACTCAGGCAACTACTCACTATAATCATATTAATAATAATAAGACACAGAAATGTCAAACTAGATAGCTTGTCTTCTGCCATTCACTTACTCAGCAAAAACAGTATA
Organism: Protopterus annectens; assembly: GCF_019279795.1. Taxonomy (NCBI): domain Eukaryota; kingdom Metazoa; phylum Chordata; order Ceratodontiformes; family Protopteridae; genus Protopterus; species Protopterus annectens. The sequence goes on along the minus strand of NC_056745.1, from coordinate 1,431,555,301 downwards.
AAAGTTATTATTGAGCCCATCCTCCCACCGATTTGTTAGCAACATACCAAGCAATGAGGAATGAGTCATATTACAATTGTTTGTCTACATCACAAAATCCTGTGGAATAAACAGTAAATATTAAATACACAAACACAGGTGCAGACCATCATTTGCTAAGTAATATGGTCTGATACCCTTGTACTCCCATACTGACCAATATTGAATCCCCCTGGAAACACACCAGAAAGTAAGCCAAGTATTGAAGTCAATCATATAATGTCCAGGCAACAGACTCACACACACACCCACACACACATTATGTGCTGTGCCACTGTGCTACCCACTACATATACAATGAAACCAAAGTGTACATAATTACCTATCTACGTTTGTTTAACTACAGTATTTTTCAGGTTATCTGCTAAGAAATTTCCAGTCCAAGCGAAAACAAAATCTAGTCTAATGCTGACTTTTCAATGTGTGTGTGTGTGTGTGTGTGTGTGTGTGTGTGTGTGTGTGTGTGTGTGTGTGTGTGTGTGTAACATCAACATGGCCCATACACACAACCCCTATTAATCACCAATTTTCTTGCCCGTTGCACCGTAAACATCAAAACCATGTCACAGTATATAGTACAACAGGTCAGAACCATGCCAGTTGAGCTTTCCCTGTAATATTCCCTCTGTTTTATTAATAATATAAACAAAGCTTTGCTTTTGCATGCCTAAACTACAAAATAAGCTACCTACGGAGTGCTTCCAGATTACCACAAAGTGAACGGACGCCATAAATGTATGTCAAGAATGAAATAAAAACAAAGTGCATAACATAAGAACAATAAAACACAAAACATGAAAATGCAGAGGGAAATGTACACATCTCCTGAAACACTGACATGCTCCCTTGCAAACTTAATTAACGAAAGCTGAAAATAAGCCACATTTCCATAAACTAAGTCTAAGTATGCAGAAACACCAAAATGCAACATCTCCCCAGCGACCCTTTCGCAGTCTGCCCTACTATGCACAAGCACCAGAATGCAACATTTCCATCAACAACCCCTTGAGCAGCCCTTCCAAGTATGCACGACAACTAACATGAAACATTAGCCCCAGTGACCTCATTAGTAGAAACAAATATACACAAGCTGTAAAATCAAACATTTGCCACATGACCTATGCAGTATAATGTGCACATACCAGTTCTCACCAACTACACATCACCCACCTAGAAACCAGACTTATTTCCAAATGTTCTTTGTCTGCAATGTCACACTTTGTTGATATTAGCTTTGTAATAATTGTATGTGTAGCTTTTCTCCCCTGGCCTCCATTGAAAACTGCCTCATTCTGGCCCAATGGACTTTCAACAACCTTCAAAAAATAAATGAGAAATGGTAGCATTCCTGCATATTTCCCCCATTCTGAAGTCAAACCACGATTAAAAGTTCATGAAATTAGTAGGGTTGTCTTTAGTGTTACAGTTACACAGTCTATAGTATTGGTGTTATTGAACCTGTAGTAATCAGTGGTCTCGTAACTATCTGTAATCCCTCACAGGTAGCATAATTATCTGTAATCCCTATCATAACACCTACACCTGATTTTTTGTTAGAATGTATGTAACAGTAAAAACATTTATACCCTGACAGAACTTGTTTGCAGTCATTGTTACAAACAGTAACACCATGAATCTTGTGGGAATGTAGCTAGTTTTCCAGTTAAAAAAAATATACTATTAATGCTTCTAACATTAATAACCATCAGAGATGCTTCAAATGTCGGTATCTGTAAACTGTTAAAATTTCGACCTGGCTAAAATCTTGCCTAGTGTTTGCTAAATATTACAAAATATCTGCTGGAATATTTCTCTTCCCTGATCTTGACCAATGCACACCTACCTGTCTGAAAAAGCATTTAACATGCTCTAAAGATGATTACAGCTTTACTATCTTTGACAAAGACAGAAGCACCCAGGAAAAATTGCTGCACAACCCTATTCCTTATAGCATCTGGAAGAACACCTTGGCTTGATCTCGATGTTGGGGATTCTCCCACTTCTCATACTTTGCTCAAAAAACATTTTTGGCAAAAATGTTCAAAATCAGATTAGGAGGTCATGCTAAATGCTGGAGGTGTGGTGAAGACAATGCCAGCTACATTTATCTACTTATAGAATGCTCTGAGTCACTACCAATATGGTTAGCAGTAAAGGACACAGTGAATATGCCTTACAGAAGGCACTACCCCCTTTGATGAATCACTTGTTTAGGGTCCTTAGTATTGTTCTATCTAATCTGGGCCAGACATTAACTGAGTAAAGATGGCTCCTGCACTGATTTGCATATCAGCTATAGCATTTAAATAAAGGAAAAACATCATGAAGGACTTGTGTTGCCACAGTAATAAACTGTGCCATCCCTACCAAAGTAACTGCAATGGGGCACATTTTCTTGTTTATGTGGTCACTCAACCACTAATGCATTATTTTTTTAATTTCTACTCTGTTTGAGATGTCAATGTCTTAGTTGTTGTGCTTGTTTATTGAGCAAGTCTATCCTCAATTGATGTTCCATGCCTTGACTAACAGTCTTATCGATTGACTTCATTAACACTGAATAAAGTTTTTGTTGTAAAAAAAAAAAAAAAAACTACAGAGGCATGACCCCTTGTATGGGCCACTTCTGTTTCTAACATACACACACACACACACACACACACACACACACACACACACACACACACACACACACACACATACACGTAAACATTTATTTCCCAAAGACTTCAAAAACTTTGGAATAAGTTAGCTCTTGAAGTGAAGTTACCCCTTGGACCCTGTTCTGCAGAAGCATGAACTCTGAACCAGATATACTACATACAAGAACAGTAACGGCTAGATTGACTAAGCAAAGCTTCCCTGTGACCAAAATTGTTTCTTGCCACACATCTGCTAAAATAATTTTAACAGTTATGTCTAGCTAAGAACCAGATTTATATAGATCTGGTAGCCTCCAAAGTGAGGACCTAAGAATGGGTGGACTTGGATGGGGCTATGGTGAATGACTTTTGCAGAGTCTAAGAAGTTTTGACAGACCACTTTATAACTGAGGAGTTGAGAGTGAGATAGTTTCTAACTTGTTCTCAGCAAGAGTGGAGAAATTATGACATTGACTGGTGACATTGTCAGGAAGTGAAAGAAACACATATTGAAGAACTCTGGAAGTAGAGCTGCATTTCTTTGAAAAGGCAGTGCTGTAAATAAGCAGTGGGACTACTTACAGTTCTGTAGATAAAGCTACTGGAGTAATTAACCATTTTCTTTATGGCAAGGATACAGGAGTATATATGGTCTGGCTAGAAAGGTTAAATGCAGTGGGGTTTGCTGGAGTGCCATGAGTATTTCCAATGCTGCGTGGAAGGCATGAGTAGTGCCTCTGAACTTGCAACCTAGGAAGCTGGTCCCCAGTCATGACAAATCAGGCAAGAAGGTGAGTTGCTATGACCGAAGTAATATTCAAGCCTTCCTGGTGTAACCCTGTGCTAAGATGGTGGAAGAAGACTTATTCTGCCAAATGATTGTCTGATTTAGTAAGGAAGATGTGGATCTCACCTTAGTCACAAAACGTTAAATTAGCAATTTATCTAAAGACAGATGTTGAAGGGATCACAAGAGTTAGCCAGTGTTGTCTATATGCATGGGGGATCTGGAGAAAGCATGTGGAAAAGTGTTGCACAGTATGGTGTACTGTATGCAGTTCTCTTCCTATATTTCCAGAGTGACAGCTGTGACTACATTTTCAGCTTTATGTCAGATACATAGAAGTTGATGACATGACCTCATCAAGGTTGTGTCTTATTTCTGCTCCTTTTCATGATTTGTATGAACAGAATATCAAGATGTTCTTCATTCCACATTGCTGCAGTCCTAACTATTGGGGGTAGTCCGCTGTCCAGTCGGCCCGAATACCAAAGTATATGGCTGACGTCGGTCAGGGCGCATTAGACTGACGTCAGTACGTCAGGGTACTAATGCGCATGACCGACGTCATATCCTCAGTCTTTTTTGCCGCATGGTCCGATGCAGAAGCAATTTTGTGAGTGCAGGTTGGCGTTCTGAAAGTTTCTGAAGTCAGAGTTTCAGACCGAATCAAAGTTGGCTAAGTACCCGTTGGGGAATATTTTGGTTTTTTCTTGCCTCAGTATTTAACCGGATGTCAGAAAAAGTGAATAACTGTATTTCTTGTGGGAAACAGATACCTCATAGGGATTACCATACTTTGTGTATACCTTGTTTAGGGCCTGAGCACGACGTTGTTGGATGCCGCTCTTGTGCTAGATTTAACAAACGCACTATTAAGAGAAGGTTAGACTGTGCCAGGTTAGTTTTGGGAAGCGTTGTAATTATAAAATGCCGCCGGAGGCTCCGACGCCGCCGCCAAAAGCGCAAGGACAAAGCAGCAAAGCCTAGAGTGGAAGAACCGACAGTCCCAGACGTCGGATCTTTAGAAAGCTCAGTGGAGCCGGAGGTTTTGCCAGGTGTTTCTTTGGAGTCTCAGGGAGAGACTTTACTGTTACAGGATGTATCCTCGAGGAAGTAGGCCAGGCTGAGGGGCTTCTCAGGTGGCTGTTCTTCCCTCTCTTCCTAAGGTGGTTAGAGCCTCCCTTCTGTTTCCAAGGCTTCTTTGAGAGGCAGGCCAAGTTTAACTTCAGTGGGGTTTCTCCTAGTGCTTCAGGGTCTTTGCCTAAGAAACATATGCTTAAAATGGCAGAGGATTTGATTACTATGATTAGAGGTTCTATGCCCCCTCCTGATAAGAGGCCTAGGGTGGAACCTGAGTTTGAGAGTTTTGAGCAATGTTCGGAGGCTTCTGAGTCTTCGGCTGAAGACTTGCAGGAGTATCCTCCTTATTCTGATTCTGATGTGGATGATTCTACTCCTTCAGCTTCTCCTCCTGAGGATTTTTCATTTTCAGAGACTCTGCATTCCATGAGGGAGCATTTTAAATGGGAAGGTCAAGATTTCTCTGATTCCAGGAAGAGGCTTAGGGAATTCTTGTTTTACCCCAGCATAGGCCTTTAGCTATACCTCCTGTTCTGAATGTGGTGGAAGATGTTTTTGCAGAGGCTTCCCTCAATCCTGATTCTTTGCCTCCTGCCCCAGTTAAACCGGATAGGTACTATAGGGTGCCTGAAGCTCATAAGTATCTTTTTAAGAGTCCTAGGGCAGACTACGAAACTGTCTCTCAGGGGCCTAAAGGTGTGAAGGCCTCTGTTGTTAAAAATCCTGTTCCTCCTGATAAAGAGGCAAGGGCTTTGGATAGATGGGGAAAGAAAGTGTATACTTCTTCCACTTTAGCCATGAGGGCGTTGAATTGTCAGTTTCACATGTTAAAATATCAGAATTATCTCCTTTCACAATTGAAATCTAAGGTGGATGCTCTGGCAGAAGGTATTGAGTGTAAAGAGTTGCAGGATTTAGTTCATGTGTCTGAACAGGTGGGTAAACATTCCTTGCAATGTGGTTTTGATGCTGTGCAGGCCTCCTCGAGGGTGGCTGCCACTGGTTCTGTTCTTCGTAGGCATGCCTGGTTGAGAGATCAGAATTTAGCTGAGCATGTTAAAACAAGGATTTTTGGATGCTCCTTTGCAGTCTGATGTGTTGTTTGGTTCGCCTGTGGAAGCAGTCTTAAAGAAAATGGAGGACAAGGCTAAGTCTATGCAAACTGTTAAGGATTTTTGCAGGTGCAGCCTCCAAGTTTAGTAGAAATTGGCCTACTAAGGGATGGACTTATCCTGCTTATGATTCCCAGTCTAGGGGTAGGTCTAGACGTGGTAGGGGCAGAGCTCAAGGTTCTTTTAGGCCTAGGACAGGGAGTTCCCCTGCTCAGACTTCTGGTGAGGGCAGGGGTCAGTCCTTTCGTAAGCAGACCCAATGACCTGCCTTTTCAGCTGCCAGTACATTCTCGCCTGGCAGCACCTTTGGGAGGAAGGCTGTCTCTTTTCAAAGAAAATTGGAATTTAATTACCCAAGACAGATGGGTTCTGGATATCATTCACCACGGTTACAGGTTTTATTTCCATACCATGCCTCCTTTCAAAGGCATGCCAGACATTCCTCCTCTACAAAGACAAGAGGCTCACAAGCAAATTTCTCTGTTGCTCCACATAGGGGCCATTCAGCCAGTTCCTGTGCCAGAAAGGTGCCTAGGATTTTATTCTCGCCTGTTCCTAGTACCGAAGAAGGGGAACACGTGGAGGCCAATTTTGGATTTATCTATCCTCAACACTTATCTGGACATTCCCAAGTTCAAAATGTTGACGTTACAACAGCTTTTACCTCTGCTGGGCAAGGATCACTGGATGGTAACTTTAGATCTCAAGGAAGCTTACCTTCATGTGCCTATAAGACTAAGTTGCAGGAAGTATCTGCGTTTGAGCTGGAAATTCTCATTATCAGTTCTCTGCATTGCCCTTTGGCTTATCCACTGTGCCCAGAGTATTCACAAAGGTTCTGGCTCCAGTGATAGCTTACTTCAGGCTAAAGGAATTCAAATCTATCCTTACTTGGACGACTGCCTGATTCTAGCTCAAGAAAAGGAAGACCTTCTACAGCATTTGGATTATGTCATAGCAGTGCTAAGATGCCTAGGGTATTCTGTGAACGAAATAAAGTCCAGTCTAGTACCCTCTCAAGACATGTGCTTTCTGGGTGTGAGACTGAATACAGCAGCCCAGATGGCCTTTTTAACCCCGGACAAACAAAAGAATCTTTACAGTTACTTCCATCAACTATCTCTTCAGTCCGGGCTGACTGCAAGGACAGTCCTTCAAGCCTTAGGGTTCATGGCATCTTGTATTCTGGTGCTTCCCAATGCCAAACTGCATATGAGGAAGCTGCAATGGTATCTCAAAAATGTATGGACACAGCACTGCCAGGATTTGGACACTGTCATTCAAATAATACCTTGCATTCAAAAGGAATTTTTGTGGTGGGCTCAGGAATGTCACCTAAACAAGGGACTCTCTGTGACCCGGCCAGAGGCGAGTCAGATTCTAACGACAGATGCCTCAGACATTGCTTGGGGAGCTCATCTAAATGGAAAGTGGATACAAGACAAGTGGCCTGCCAGACTACAGCATCTACATATCAACATGAAAGAGATGTTAGCAGTCCAGTTTGCATTAATGGCTTTCAAGGAGTTACTTCTTCCAGGGCAGGTGTTGATTCTAACAGACAACACAACTGTCATGTGGTACATCAACAAACAAGGGGAACACATTCTTACCCATTGTGCAGGCAAGCAATGATTTTATGGGAGACTGCGCTCAGCTTGCAACTAACTCTTCAGGCAAGGTTTCTGCCGGGAGCACAGAACTCCTTAGCAGATGTGTTAAGCAGACAAATCATGGATCCCCACGAGTGGAAACTGGATCTTCATGTATTTCAAAAATTGACAGTGTCATGGGGAACTCCAGACATAGATCTGTTCGCTTCTCCACTAAACCACCAGCTGCCAAAGTTTTGCACAAAGAGGTTTCATCACACAGCTTGGAAAGTGGATGCTCTTTCTTTCAGTTGGAAAACTCTTCATGTGTATGCTTTTCCACCTCTGCCTCTTCTCCCAAAGGTGCTTCTAAAGGTCAGACAAGACAAGCCAAGGATGATTTTAATAGCTCCAGATTGGCCTCGACAGCACTGGTACCCATTACTGAGGAGTCTGGTAAGGAAGCCTCCATGGCCTTTACCCTTGATTCCACACCTGTTGTCTCAGAGGGACGGTCACCTGCTCAATGTCAAGCTTCAATCTCTTCATCTAACAGCCTGGCATATTCTGTTTTGAAAGACAGCAGGTCTCAACTTCCTCAACAAGTTTTAAATGTGATTATGGAAGCCAGAAGACCTAGTACAAGGAAAGTGTACGCAGAAAAATGGAAGAGAGTTTTATTTTGGAGTGCAGCAAACAATTTGGAGATTTCTGAGCCTAATTTGAGTGTGGCTCTTCAATATCTTACTGAGTTATTGGACAAAGGTTTGTCTTTCTCTTCCATTAAGATTCATGCTGCAGCAATTTCAGCTCACTATGATTGTGACCCACCATTGTTTTCGCATCCTTTGTTCAAGCAATTTCTTAGAGGGGCAAAGAATATAAGACCCCCACGTAGAGCTCCTACTCCTGCTTGGGATCTCAATTTTGTGTTGGAGAAACTTACTCTACAACCTTTTGAGCCTGCGGCTACTGCTGAATTGAAATATTTGTCATGGAAGACTGCTTTTTTGTTGGCCATTACTTCTGCAAGAAGGGTTTCTGAGTTGCAGGCCCTTATGGTGGTAGAGCCTTTTTTGATTTTTCATAAGGATAGGGTATCTTTACGCACTAATCCTTCCTTTATGCCTAAGGTGGTTTCTAGTGTGGCTTTAAACCAAACTATTCATTTGCCTACTTTTTATGCAGATCCCCAAAATAAAGGGGAAAAGATTTTGCACACTTTAGATGTACACAGGCAATTGCGTTATTATTTGAGCAGGACTAAGGATTTTAGGCAGTCTCAGCAGTTGTTTGTTTCTTTTGCTTTGGGTTCGCAGGGCAAGCCTGTGTCAAAACAAACTATTTCTAGGTGGATTGGGTTTTGCATTGCATTTTGTTATTCCCATCTTGGCAAGGAGATTCCAGCTGGAATTAGGCCTCATTCCACTAGGGCTACTGCCACTTCTACGGCATTTCTAAGGGGGGTGGCCACTAAGGATATTTTGGAGGCAGCTACTTGGAGTTCAGTGCATACTTTCTCTAAGCATTATCACCTTCCTCTCTACTCTAAGTCTAGGGCTGGTTTTGCCACAGCTATTTTGCAAGGCATGTTGTCAGTTCCTGCTTCCTTATGATTTGCCAGCCTCCCTTACCTCTGCTTTGGGATTCTACCCAATAGTTAGGACTGCAGCAATGTGGAATGAAGAACATAGTACAGTTTTGTACCTACCATAAATGTAGATGTTCGAGGATCCACATTGCTGCAGTCCAATTTACCCTCCCTCCCTCTCCTCTGTTTTAGGGTGGTTGTGTAGGTGAGGTTATATTCTGGTAATTTTGTATATATTGTACATATTTTTGGTGCAGGTATGTTTGGAATTTTTGGTTTTGGCCTTAGCTTTTCAGGGTCTTCTGACATCTGGGGCAAGAAAAGACTGAGGATATGACGTCGGTCATGCGCATTAGTACCCTGACGTACTGACGTCAGTCTAATGCGCCCTGACCGACGTCAGCCATATACTTTGGTATTCGGGCCGACTGGACAGCGGACTACCCCCAATAGTTAGGACTGCAGCAATGTGGATCCTCGAACATCTACATTTATGGTAGGTACAAAACTGTACTTTCTGCCAAATGTTTAGAGTGGCTATTTTGGGAGAGGGGATGTTGCATATTTGCTGTTTGTAAATGATGTTGTAATTTACGCTTATGAGGCCTGGTATGGACTGTAGTTGTTTACTACTTTGTATGAAATGGCTGGCATGAAAATCAGCACCTTCAGTGTAGAGATTAGCATTCTCTTCTGGAATAGAGTTGATTGATCTTTCCAAGTGATGGGAAATCACTATGGTAGATGGGTGTGTTTATGTATCTTGGGATCTTGTTTATAATTGAAAAGGACAGAGAGAGTAAACAGAGTAACAGTGTAGCAAAGGCAGTACTTACCGAGGCAATTAGTGAGCGATGCGCTACAGGAAAAAGTCCTCAGTATACGTGTGTGTTTATCCTTCCATCTTCCCTAAGTACCTTACATGTGAGGTGTATCAGATATGGATCCCTGATGCTCCCTAAGTACCTTACATGTGAGGTGTATCAGATATGGACCCCTAATGCTCCGTAAGTAACTTAGATGTGAGGTATATCAGATTTGTCTATGTTAAATAAACAAATGCTTAAAATGTCGAGTACAACATACTCGAACACTTTTAAGTGAAAGTTTATTTAACCGACCACTCAGAATGTTGAAAACCACAATTCCAAAAAGTTTTGTTTAGCCACCTACCCCTGTCAAGTGCTACAGTACATGAAACCAACTGATAGCAGGTAGATACACACAGTAACAAAAAAAAAAAAAAAAAAAAAAAGGCAAAACGTACTGTAACGTTGCTGTGCCCCCACACCCCCCTACTTAAATATACCAACTCCGAGACCACACTTCAGTGCAGAAAAGGGAAATTCTCGCATTCTGCACTATACAGCACCGTTAGCACTAGCTTACATGATGTATTACGTCACATACGTCAGTGCTGGCCAAACGGCATATTTCAGAACTCCGTTTTCCGAAGTTCTGAGTGGTCGATTAAATAAACATTCGCTTAAAAGTGTTGGAGTATGTTGTACTCGACATTTTAAGCGTTCCTTTATTTAACATAGACCCATATCAGATATGGACCCTTGACGCTCCTTAAGCACCTTATATGTGAGGTGCATCAGATATGGACCCCTGGGACAGCATGGGCATACCTAGGACATGCTGAACACATTATTCCTCTCGGTCTGCATGAGAATATCGGTCTGCATGAGAATATCTGGGGATGATCATGGTATGATTGGATAACTGCTGCTGATTAAAAAAAAATCTGTTCTGCCCTACTCAGCTTCCTACCACATTGACGACCACAAGACAGAAAGGTTTTTCAGAAATAGATTGATATGTGTCTTATCTTCAACAATGTAGCTAGAAATGCAGCCTCTACTGAGCATACTGTTATTTAGGAGCTAAAATGTAACTTCTGGTAAAAATATTTTAAAGCACAGCTATATACATACAGTTCAAACTTTAGTGTGCCTGGAAAACCAGCAAGAGAGATTCTTCTCTTGAAAGTCAGATTGTTACTATTATTTTAAGCTCAGACTAATAGCAATATTACATTCTTGTCTAAAAATATCTGAGAATCCAAAATACAAACTTATCATTTTTTTCTGCCTAAGCAATCCATCCTACACATCAAAACCTATCATAGTCTATTTCTTCACCTCATATTGGCAAACTATTATTTACTCAGAAATGTAATATCCAAATTATTTTTGCAGACTCAAACCTTGCAATGAATAGTTTGCATCATAATCCTTTTTTTAGCTGCAGAGCAGTAAGTACTGACTTTCGTTAAGTCAGGTGTTTGTTATCCTTAATTTAAGCCATATCGCAAGTGTACCAAAACAAAGCTTGAAGTGTATACAACACTGCTACATTCCATTGTCCACCACTACACATTTCTTCTAAAGGCATAGTTGATTTACATAGTTAATCAATTCTCAGAAAATCATATTCAGTTCTATTTAGAATGTAGGCTTTAGGCATTGTCAGAATACTGTGTTAGTTTTATTGCTATTTCCTATCAATTTCTCTCATTCACTAGACTGCATAGAGGTTCACAGTAAACCTACTTTGGAAAGTTTTTCATTGAAGAATCGGAAAACAGTTATTTGCTTCTGTTTTTGCAATTAATACCCAGCAGAAATGTGTTAGCATGTTTCAAAATACATGTATTTATTCTGCCATTTCTATGCCATATGCTGCTGTATGAATATCTACATCAAGGATACCTAAATCATCCTACATTATAGATTGCTAATTAGAAACATTCAGCCATGTTTGCTCTTTATAAAAATGTGTCCGTCTTTATGTAGTTGTGTCACTTGGTTAAACAGCAAGACAGAGCAGAAATTGCATTTTGTGCTTCTTACCTCAGCTGCCATTTAGCTCAGCTGGATTGCTTGCATTTATTTTATAGCTGTCGATTAGATGTCGTAGACAACAGGTTATGTCCATCTTAAATCGCACTGAATTACCTATCATTTTATGATACGTACAACCCAGAAGCCAACAGCAGACGAGAAAAGGCTACCTCGTAAGAAACGGTTCAAAATCAAGAGCTCCGATGACAATTTAGGTCACATTTTACCCAGAGGAAAAAAAAAACAGCAAGCCAGTCAAGTTTGTCTGATGATCCTTCCAGACCTTCTAAATAAATACTGTGTGTGTTGTGGCAATAACAATGCATAACCAAACACGCATCTGTACTACTTACTATGCCACCACTTACTCAACTCCACATGCGACACAAGGAAAACACATACGCAACTATGCTCTGTACAATTTTGTTAAAATGACAGTGTTATATAGGAAGAACTTGCACAGCTAACATATGCCAGCAACCTGAAGTAGAATGTACTATATACATAAATGGAGCACTGTTGCAGAAACAAACAAGTACAGTATCTCACCACTTAAGTAGGGAACGGCAGGAAAAGAAGGTAGTTGTTGCGCTGAGCTGACGGGGAACTCTAAACTGCAGTGGCTGAATGGGAACTCCTGGTAGTGCCTATATGGCGGTCCGTGAATTCCTTGACTGGTGAAATAAAATAGAGGATTCAGTAGCAGGTAAAATCTCCAGTTCTTCGCAGAAAGAAGGAAATACCTGCTGCTGGACCCACTATTTATTAGGGGAGAACAAAAGATGCTTAGGTTGGTGGTGGAGGTGCTATGCAAGTGGTGGCTCAGAATGCAAGAATCCGATTGGCTGCCACCACTTGCTTAGCAAGAACTTTTAAAATGCATTTTTTGAGAAAACTTCAGTGTGACCTTAATGTTTAAACACACTGAATCATAACTAGATATGATAAATTACATATTTAGTTACGATTTCAGAGTGTTTTACATTAAGGTGAACTACAAATCTGCTGTACACTTTCTCTCGCTTGTGGAAGCACTCGGGGGGGGGGGGGTAATGGCTTGAAAAATTGTATCTTCTCATGACGCGCTTGGGCTTAAACACACAGGCGCCATGAGAAGCTACTCAGGGTTAATGAGTTAAGGCTCATTCTACTAGAGCTGTGACTTCTTCTGGTACTTCAAGGGTTTGGATACTAAGTCTATTCTTGAGTCAGGTACCTGGACTTCTGTGCATAGATTTACCAAGCACAAAATGTTGGATGAAATCTCCAGAGCTAGAGCTGGTTTTCCTAGGGCTATCCTTCATGGCTTGAACTTTGGTACTCTCCCTAATGTAATGAATACTGCAACAGTGAAATGGAAAAACATAGTGCTGTTGTGTAAAATCTTACCATAATGGTAGAGGTCCTTCTCTTCACTGTTGCAGTATTCACACCCCCAGTCCTTTGGTCTTCTGGATGTACTGGTAATCTCCTTTTTTCCCTGTACTGGTGTTCCTACTGGGGCTGTCATTTCTGAGGAGTGTACATCCCAATGTCATCTTTATAACCTATGCTACATGAGGAGCACACATTTGACATAAGGCATACCTTAAAGCAACCCAAGACTTTGGTATACTGGCTGGGTGTTGGGCCGGCCTTGGCAGGTGATCCCTAATGTAATGAATACTGTAACAGTAAAGAGAAGGACATCAACCATTATGGCAAAATTTACACAACTGTACATGTTCTTCATATTTCACTCTTGTAGTCATCACTTGTGTGGTTATCCCTGCTGGGTAGCCCTTGGTTGGCCCGAATACCAGCGTCAAGCTTTTTCCCTGCGCCAGCTGCTGTCACCTCGGGACTGACATCAGGTCATCAGTGGTATAAAGGAGAACAGCTGGCACCATTACATCAGTCTTTCTTGCCGTGGAGCCCGAAGCAAAAGTAGTTTGCGTGTGTGCCGGTCGTTGCCAGAGTGGAAGTTTAATTAGAAAACCACTAAAGCTAAGTATCCCATTGGGGTCCTTTTTCTTGCACTAACCAATGTCTGAAAAAGTCAATAATTATCTCCACTGTGGAAAGCAAATACCACACCGAGACTTCCATACCTTGTGCGTTACTTGTCTAGGCCCTGACCACGACGTCCCCGGTTGTCGGTTCTGCGCACTTTTCAATTCAAGGACTGTTTGCCTTTTATTTATTTTTTTATATATATTTGCAGTTGGTTTACCAGGATAGTCCGTTGGGCCAAGATTAACCCGTTTTCAATGGAGTCCCGGGGAGAAAAGCTCCAAAAACAAGCAAGGTTACAATAGGTTTTGGATTACAATTTTTACAAATGTTACAGACTAGAGCAAAACATTACAAATAGTACAGACTAGTGAAGAACATTACAGATGATACAGATTAGTAAAAAAGGAACATTGCAGTATAAATACTGAGAAGCCATTACATCTTAGGAAGCTTGCACTTAAGAGGTACATTCTAATGCATTCTTTGTAAATAGCTTAGAAAGTACAAGGGAAGGATGTATGAGTTAGGAGAGAAAATAAAAGGAAATTGCCAGTATAAAGAGGGGGAGAGAAAAGAAAATGGAAATTGCCAGTGTAAGTTATGTGGGGTGGGAGCAGGAGCATTCCCACTGGGATACTAGATGTGAATGAAGAGATTTTTTTGAATATAAAGCGGTTAGAGGTGGTACGAATGGATGGTGGTAGAGAGTTCCAGAGATGTGCTAGACCATAGGATAGGAGATTTTTACCTGGGGGATGAGTTGGTTTATACAATTCTATAGGGTTTTGGTTGTTAGACCTTTGTACTCTGTCAGGTAGATGCATTTTAAAGGCAAAGGAAAGGGAGGGACAGAGGGAGGGGTTGAAAATGAGCTTATGTGCAAGAGTAAGTTGAGTATAGGTGAGATGATTGGATAGTTCTAGCCATTTTAGTTTGTGGAGAGAAGAACAGTGGTGGGTGGAGGACTTATGGCTGGTAGCAAACTTGGCGATTTTGTTGTAGCAAGAGGAAAGTTGTGTTTTAAGGGAAGATTGTAGATTAGTTAGGAGTGGAGCTCCATAGAGAAGGGAGGGGATAAGAAATGAGGTAGAGAGAGTGATTTTAGTGGAGGGTGTAATATAACGATTTTGTCGGTAGAGCATGCCCAGTTTTGATGGGTTTTTTTTATATTTAGTTGGAGGTGGGAATTGAATTTAAGCTGACTGTCAGATTGGACCCCTAGTAATTTGGCCTCTGACACCAGTTCCAGAGATGTGTTGTTATGGCTAGTGATAGAGGATGCGTTTATATTGAAAGAGGTGACTTTAGAGGGAGTAAATATCATTAATTTGGTTTTAGAGGCATTAAGCGCTAGGTGATTTTTTTAAATCCATTGTTCAGTGGTTGAGAATGCATCTTGTGTAAGCTTTAGGAGTGTAGGGATGGATGTGGCAGAACAGATAATAGTTGAATTATCTGCGTATTGGATGATATTTGAGAAAGGGATAGAATTGCAGAAGTCTTTTATAAATATATTAAAGAGGAAGGGGACCCAGTATGGAACCTTGGGGAACTCCAATTGGGGTATTAAGGAATGAGGAGGTGGCCTTTTTCCATTTTACTGCTTGAAATCTATTGGATAAGTAGCTGGAGAACCATTTCAGAGAGGAAGGTGATAGGTTAAGCTTAGAGAGGTTATTTAGAAGTAGGTTGTGAGAGATAGTGCCAAAGGCCTTAGAGAGGTCAAGTAGTAGGGTAGAAACAATATGACCAGAGTCCCGGGCTTTATTTACAGTTTCCAAGAAGGAGAGGAGGGCTGTCATAGTGCTGTGACCTGGTCTAAATCCATGTTTTGTGGGAGTTAGTAGGTGATTGTCTAAGAGATGTGGTAGGAGTTGTAGTTGGATACACTTTTCTAGGAGTTTAGAGATGGGAGACAGGATAGCGATGGGACGGAAATTAGTAACATTGTTATTATTGCCGCCTTTATGTAAGGGTATGATAAAAGCCTTTTTCCAAATTTGGGGTACTATGCTTTCTTGGATAGAGCGGTTGATTAGAATGCTAATGGGGTAGGCAATGGCTTCGGCAGCTATGCTAAGAAAGTGTAAAGGAATGTTATCTAGAGCATTAGAGCATGGCTTCAGTTTCTGAAGGAGTTTTTTTATGGTAGATATGGGTATAGGTTTTAATGAGAAAGGTGGGGAATGGGAAGAGGGGGTATTTGAGGGTGATGATGATGGAGAAGAAATGAGAGATGATGGCGAAGAAATGAGAGTAGAAGTAGAAGTGGATGGTAGAGTGTTAGTAGAGGTGGATGGGGGTGAAGTAGAAGTGGAGGGTAGAGTGTTAGTAGAGGAGGATGGGGGTGACGTGGAGAGTGTGGTGGTGATAGAGAATGATGAGGTTAGTTTGGGAATAGAATCAATGAAAAAAGAGTTATATTGTGTAGCCAAATCTATGTCGGGAGTGTTGGGGTCTGGGGTGGGGTTGTCTGTTTTGCTGGGATTAAGGAGGGTGGAGATTCCTTTCCAGAATTTCTGGGGGTTTGTTTTATTGTTGTTTTGGAGTATGGAGAAGTAATTTTGTCGATCAGTGATGATGAGCTTTTTTACTTTATTTCTAAGTGTTTTGTATTCATTATAGATGGGGGGGGGGTCCTATTTTTCTGGTAATGTGCCCAAACATTATCTCTGTGTCGCACGGTTGCTAGTGTGTTTTTGGTCAGCCAAGGGGCAGTTTTGATTTTTATTCTTTTTGTCCTTAAGGGAGCATGGTAGTCTAGGAGGTATAAGAAGGTTGAGTTGAAGTGGGCAACAGCATTATCTAGAGATAGTGTTTTTAGAATGTTCCAATTTATTGCTTTTAGAGAGTTAGAAAAGATAATTGGGTTAAAGTTTTTTTGGTTGCGAATAGTAATATAATTGTGTGTACAGTGTAAGGGTAAAGGGAGTTGATGTGTGAAGGTGGTAAATGGTCACTAAGGGGATCGGGAAGTGTACCACTGTCAGAGAAATAATGGGGATGAGACACTAAAATCCAGTCTAGAATGCTACCACTAGAGAGGTTTTTTGAGGGGCGGGTTATAGAGTTGATTAGCTGTGAAAAATTATAGAGGTTGATGTTAAGTCGGTTTGTGGGAGACTGAATGCAGGACCAATTGATATTCATGTCTCCTAAGATTATTGTTTCATTGCTAACGTTGGTGGAGAGCCAAGAGAGGATGTCATCAAGTGTAGAAATATTGTCACCAGGGGGGATGTAGAGGGAGGCTATACATATGTGCTTGTGTTTGTTAACTTGAAGTAGCGCTAGGTGTAATTCAGCATTATTGAAGTGGGGAGTAGGTTTGTTATCGGGAGTAACTGACAAGGAGGATGAGTATAGGAGAGCTACTCCTCCCCCTTTTTTGTGGGATCTGTCTTTTCTAATGATAGAATAGTCAGGTGGTGTTATTTCAGAGTCTTCTATATGGGGTTTTAACCAAGTTTCAGAGGTGGATAGGATGTCAGGTTTATTATGTATAAACCAGGCATGGAGGTTTGGAATTTTGTTAACTATACCTTGGGAGTTTAAAGAGGTAAGTAGTATGGACTTGCCTATAGTGGATGAGGTGGGGGGCCAGGGTTAGGATGAATATCTCCTGATAATAGAATGGTAATTAGATATAGGATTAGGTTGGAGAGGTAATTGGACTGTTTAGAATATAGATTGGGCTTAATTATGATTATGAAGGATTTGTTAGTTACTAAGGGGTAGAATGTTTATGAGCCTTAGAGCTGATTTTTAGCAAGGCATTTCCGAAGTAGTTCCTCGCATTATGAAATGGTATCCGTTGGTCAGCATTCTATGGATATTCCCAAAAAATGAAAAGATAAAGAAAGGGACAGACCACACAGACTTAAGCCTTCAGATGACCCGTCCCAGAAGCAAGTCGCCAGTTCTCAGGAATTCAGTGAGGTGCATTTGGAGCCCCTGATGCCCGACTCGTTTCCTTTGCAGGCCTCTACCAAGACCCTTTCAGAGTCCAGTATGCCACAGGGGAATGCTTCATCATCTGATCCCTCAGGTGTCTCCACTTTGGTTGGGTCCAGAGCAGCTACACAGGCACCGGCTTCTGAGGAGGGTCTTTGCACAACTGATTCAAGGCAAAAAAATGACGTCTTCCCCTCCAACTACTGCATCCCAATGTCAAATGGATTTACCAAGGTCTAAAAGCAAGACCACCCCAAAGAAAACAGTCTCTAGTCGCCATCTTACTCCTCCTCCACTGCCTCAGACACAGTTACTGAAAGTGGCGGAGGACCTCATCACTTTCATCAGGGGTAGCCATACCACTTCTTCTAAAAGAAAGAGGGATACTTCCCCTGAAGTTCACACAGAGCCGAATTCTGAACTTTCAGACTACCTTGATTCAGGTAAGGAACAACAACCTTTCACCTTCTTTGAGGATTCTGATTCTAATGCAGAGGAATCTATTCCTTCTGCCCCCCCCCCCGAGGATCTTTCATTTGGGGAAACCCTGTACACTCTCCGAGAGCATTTCCACTGGGAAGCCTAAGATTTTCCTCAGTCTAAGAAAAGTCGAAGAGAGTTTCTAGAGCTTCCTCAGCACAGACCTTTAGCCATTACTCCTATTCTGGACATGGTGGATGATGTTTTCAATGAATCTAGTCTCACCCCTGATGCCCTACCCCCTGCTCCTAGAAAACCTGACAGGTACTGCAGGGTGCCTTATTCGTATAAGTACTTGTTTAAAAACCCTGCAGCAGACCCAGAGGACATCACACAGTGGCCCAAAGAGGTCAAGGCTAGCTCATCTAAAAACCCAGTTCCCTCTGACAAGGACTCAAGAGCTCTGGACATATGGGGTAAGAAAGTGTACACCCCCACAACCTTAGCTATTAGAGCTCTTAACTGCCAGTTCCATATGGTAAAATATCAACAGCACACCTTGGAACTTATAAAACAAAAAATGTCATCTTTACCTGACATTAATACTTCCAAAGAGTTAGCAGATCTTCTGCACTCTACTTCTCAAGTAGCTAAACACTCTCTGCACTCCGGATGCGATGCCCTAGAAGCTTCAAGTAGGGCCGCTGTGGCAGGTTCAGTCATTAGGAGGCACGCATGGCTAAAAGAACAGCCACTGCCTGATCATGTAAAATCAAAACTACTTGATGCCCCCCTGGATAAAGACCCCTTGTTTGGATCAAAATCAGAGGAGGTCATCAAAAAGATGGAGGATAAAGTTAAATCTATGCAAACAGTAAAGGACTTCCTCCAAGTTCAACCTCCCAGATTCAGCAGAAACTTTCCGTCTAAGCGCTGGTCTTTCCCAGCCCCCAACAGACAGGTTCAAGGGAGGCCTCACAGGGACAGACCAGTTAGACCACAAAACCAAGGCCAGTGAAGAACTAAGCAGTGGCCTTCCACCACTCCCACAGCAGGGAGTTCTAAGTCCACTCACCATTCTAAGAATGTGCAATGACTCCCACTCCCCCTCCCATCAGAAGTTAGGAGGAAAGCTATCCCTTTACAAACAAAAATGGCTGTCTGTAACAAAGGACCAGTGGGTATTAAAAATTATTTTTCAGAGCTGCAAATTTACCTTCCAACAAGTCCCAACTTTAACGGGTTACCAAAATCTACCTCCAAATCAGTGGGCAGAAGCATTAAAACAAGTGCACATACTCCATGCTCAAGGGGCAGTGGAATCTGTGCCACAGGAGCAAGCAGGAAAAGGTTTTTACTCCAAACTGTTCCTAGTGCCAAGAAAAAAAGGCACTTGGCGACCCATCCTCGACCTGTCCACTCTAAACACTTCCTATTGGTCCCAAAATTCAAAATGCTAACTCTTCAAAAACTTTTACCAATGCTGGGAAAAAATGCATGGCTAGCCACCCTATACCTAAAGGATGCCTACCTTCATATACCCATAAGGGAGTCTTGCAGAAAATACCTACTCTTCAGAGCAGGTTCCCAACATTTTCAGCTCTCTGCGCTATCCTTTGGCTTATCTATGGCTCCCAGGGTCTTCACAAAATGCCTGGCCCCAGTGGTTGCCTTCTCCAAACAGCAAAACATCCAGATTTACCCTTATCTGGACAACTGCCTAATCCAGGCAGACAACAAAGAGAAGTTACTACAGGACCTGCTCTTTGTGCAAACAACCCTAACCTATCTAGGGTTTACTGTCAACAGGAAAAAATCAGACCTAAACCTCCAGGCAGATTACCTTTTTGGGCGCACTCCTGGACACAGCCTCCCAAACAGCCTTCCTCTCATCAGAAAAACAATGCTTTCTGCCAAATTACTTCTCCCAGCTAGCTCTCGGAAAAAAACTCACAGCAAGGAAAATTCTTGTTTCTTCGGTGGATAGAGGCATGCACTCAGAACAAGGGCCTTCCCTTCATCTACCTTCCTCAAGGCAGACAATCACCACAGACAACTCAGACCTAGCTTGGGGCGCTCATTTAGACACCCCGATGCACCCAAGGCTCTTGGGACCTCAGGCACCTTCACTGGCACATCAACCTAAAGGAAATTATGGCAGTTCACAAGACTATCACATCTTTCCAAGACCACCTAAAACCAGGAGTCCTCCTCATAAAAACAGACAGTACCACAGTCATGTGGTATATCAACAAGCGAGGGGGGACACTCCTACTCTCTCTGCCGACTAGCCATGAGCCTCTGGCAGACAGCCTCCTCCATGGGCCTACACCTGATAGCCCAGTACATCCCAAGAGTAAACAACACCCTAGCAGACCATCTAAGCAGAAACTACTTAGACCCCCACGAGTAGAAACTCCAAAAGGGGACATTCCTCCAAATCACCCAGGCCTGGGGGACACCAGAGGTGGACCTATTCACCTCACAACACAACAGTCAGCTGCACAAATTCTGCAACAGGCAGCTCCACCCCCTGGCTTGGAAAGTGCGCGCTCTCTCATTCCAATGGACCAATCTCTTCATTTATGCATCCCCCCTTACTCCCAATGGTACTGCTAAAAATAAGGCAGGAAGGACCAAAAGCCATCCTTATAGCACCAGAGTGGCCTAGGCAACATTGGTACCCCTTGCTGCTCAGCCTGACCAAGGAGCCTTCCAGGCCCCTGCCTGTGACTGCAGACCTCCTGACACAAGCCAGACAGTTGATTCTGCATCCACACCTGCACACTCAAACTTTCTGCATGCCTTATCCCCCAGGGACCGGGAATAACCCACAGTTGAGCAAGCAGGTCCTAGACATTATTAAGGAAGCCAGAAGGCCCAGCACCAGTAAATCTTACTCAGAGAAATGGAAAAAATTCAACTCCTGGTGCCTATCAAAAGGTCACAGCAGCTCCCAGCCATCCCTCCCACTTATTGTGGACTACCTAGCAGAGCTACTTAGCAAGGGCCTCTCCTTTTCCTCCATTAAAATCCATGCCTCAGCCATATCAGCACACTTTCATGCTGAATAAACTGTCTTCTCTCACCCTTTGATTAATCAATTCCTCAGAGGTGTATCTAACTATAGGTCCCCTAGAAGGGCACCCACTCCAGCCTGGGACCTGAACTATGTCTTAGAAAAACAATACCTTTCCTAGAAGACTGCCTTCCTCTTGGCTATTACTTCAGCTAGGAGGGTGTAAGAACTTCAAGCACTCATGGCTACTGAACCCTTTATTATCTTCCATGCAGAGAGTCTCTCAGGACTAATCCCTCATTCATGCCAAAGGTGGTATCAGATGTGACCCTAAACCAGGCTATATATCTCCCCACCTTTTTTTCCAAACCCTCAGAATAAAGGGGAGAGAATTCTGCACACACTGGATGTTCACAGACAGTTAAGATACTACCTGGACAGAACAAAGTCCATTAGAAAGACAGATCAACTGTTGGTTGGTTTCACCCCAGGGAAAGAGGAGAAGTCTATCTCCAAGCAGACCATTTCAAAATGGAGGTCTCACTGCATACAGTTCTGCTACACTTTTCATGGGAAAGCTCCTCCTAAATCTATGAGAACACATTCCACTAGGGCAGACTCTCCTTCCACTGCCTTCCTTAGACTTGGAACTCAGTCCACACCTTCACCAAACGCTACCACCTGCGTCTGTTCTTCAGAGCTCTGGCAGGCTTTGCCTCTGCAGTCCTGCAAGGCATGCTAGCTCAATCCTAGGAATTTCATACTTCCATCCTCCCCTTCCTCAGCTTTGGGAATCCTCCCACAAGTGATGACTGCAACAGTGAAACACAAAGAAACATAGTACAGTTGTGTACATAGATGTTCGAGTGTATTCACTGTTGCAGTCTGATTAACCCTCCCACTTTCCCCCTTAATCTTATGCTTTTTGGGGATTAACTGTCATTCTTGTGGCCTGGGGCCACCAGGGGCTCTTTAAAACATTTCCTTCAAGGGGTTCCTACAGGTTAGGGCAAGAAAATCTGATGTAATGGCGCCGGCTGCTCTCCTTTATACCACTGACGACCTGATGTCAGTCTAGAGGCGACAGCAACCAGCGCAGGGGAAAAGCTTGACTCTGGTATTCAGGCTGACCGAGGGCTACGCAGCAGGGATAACCCCACAAGTGATGACTGCAACAGTGAATACACTCAAACATCTTCATTTATGGTAAGTGTACACAACTATACTTTTCTAGTGTAGGGAGGTGTAATATTAGATCATTAATAAAGTGAGATCAGGTTCAAGGTCCTTGAGGTACTCTGGCATTAAGCCTGCCTTTAGTACTGACTGCTGTGATAGATTTGAAAGGTCCTATCTGCAAGGTAGTTTTTAAATCAATTGATGGTATTTTCACTAAAGTTATGCCTTTTCAGTTTGTGAAGTGGAGTTAATGGTTTAGAGTCTCAAAGGCTCAGGTCATTCTTTTGGTCTGCAGGTATTTTAAGGCTCACTTCCCCAGGCTGCAGTTGCCATCTACACAGACAACATGGCGGTGTTATGACATCTGAATCTGAGCAAGCTGAGAGAAAATCACTCCTCCCTTTTGTTGAGAAGTTATGACAGAATGGGAATGGGCTGTTTGGATAAATCACTTTCTAAAAGTCAGTCATATCCTAACAAAAGCCAGTTTAGTAACAAACAGGCTCAGCTGATGATTAGTAACACCAGTCATTCCCATAACTTCTTATAGTTGTCTAGAAAGTGGCCTCTGGGTGTCCTTTATGCTTTTCTCTCCCTTTTTCTTGATTAGAAAATCAGACTGAGCACGATTAACATCATTCTCATAGGCCTGCTCTGGTTTTGACATGTTTGGTTTCCTCGGTTATGACTTCCATCATCTGGAGCTGCACTTGTTTCATTTAACAACATTCAGTAATCTTTCCTCCTGCCTCACCTTCCTGGCAAGCCTCACCTGGATATGCACTTGTTTCATTTAACCCCACTGAGTAATCCATCCCTCCTGACTCACCTTCCTGGCAAGCCTCACCCTGACATGCTGTTGCTTCATTTAACCCCATTCAGTACGCCACTTCCTGTGATGGCCAGGAACCCTTAATACCCAGACAGGGTGGGTCAGCTCCTTACTTCTGCCCAGAGACCTAATACCTGGAAAAAACACAAAAACAAGTGGACTTATTTCACTGTGCAGGTTGTATTTACTGTTCCATTACTGGCCATTTTGTAGTGTCTCTTGCAAATTTTTGATTATGGTTTATACCATTCTTCCATAAAGTGCATCTAGCAGCTTTTTAAAATTTCATCAGAGAGCTGATTTGTTGTGTCTTAATCACTAAAGGTTTGTAAAACTCTCCTTATCTGATCTCGTAGGCAGAGATCTATTTCCTTCACACACACACTCTCTCTCTTTATCTCTCTGTCTCTACCACCCCCTGTTCTCTCACTTAAATATGACTTAATTTAGTAAGCATTCTTTTTATAAAAACTTTCCTGTCACGTATGTTGAATTTTATACATTTATAGATCTTTACTTTGTTGTATGAAGGACATGTATTACTGTACTTGTATTGGTAATTTTCCACCTACACAGAAAAATCTGTCACTGATTGGGAATCTGACCAAATTATGATGTACTGTTGCTGTGACCCTTCCTGTAGGAGATAGCTGTTTGCATGGCACTTTGTTTTCTCAATGCATTTTATCCCTCCCTGCTTGCCACCCATCAGATGTCCACAGACAGCCAACCCATTCATTCTCCAGGGGAGTAAGAAACCACTGTGGAGACCATCATCAAGGAACCGTCAGTGTTTTTGTATGGGACTCTTAACCCCTCCATTGGCAGCTGAGGTGCATGGTTGCAGATGCAAGGGCATACCTTCATCTGTGGGTGTGCACATTTCCAAGTGGGCCTCATGAAGGTTATCACATGAGCCTGGCTTGGCAGTGCCAGATGCACCAAGTACATATTCAAAACCATAGACTACACACAATGCTACTCTGATGCTGGCATGGCAGTGAGCTAGACTTCCATCCTACCCGTAGGATGGGCAAGTCAGTGTCAGCCACCCTCACCCTGTCAGGCTTCTTTAGCACTCAAGCCATTAATTGATTTTTGGTTATAGTTTCATCCCTGTAGATCAGCGTGTCAGGCATCTGAATGTTATTTGCCAGGATAGTATTATTTTTGAGGAGAAGTCACTGCAACAGTAACACTACTCTCCCTCTGAATCTTCTCTGGGGGATTGGCAAACATTTCTTATGCTAGTCTGTAAATTCTGAAAGTGTTATGAACTTCCAAGAAATAAAAACAAGTTTTTATTTTTGCTTACTGTCTATTACCATTTTAAATGTTACTGTATAAAAGAAAAATCTTTTCTCTGTTACAGGAAGGTTTTTTTTTTTTTTTTTCAATAATCATTTTTATTGTTTTGCCAAACCATTATACATTTCACACACTATTTACATTATGTACAATATTGCTTCCAATGTTTTAGTTCCATTTTGAATTTCCCTATAATACATTAAGAATAAATATCATTTTAACCAAGTACAGGAAATTAAAATTACAAAAAATTAAACATAAAAGCATCTACAATAGACAATTATAAACCAACTCAAGCCAATAATTTGTATTATTTCTACATTTTCTATCTAATCCAAGAATGTGTTGGTACACATACAGAATGTCCTGACGGAAAGTGGATAGGAACTGCTATGCCAAAATAATATTAAAGATTTGTTCCCAAATTTTTATGCTGTTTATACTTTTCTTATTATTTCTAATTAACAATTTGTGCTAATATATGCTTAATCGCTAACAGCCTGAAATTTTGCCACGACACCTGTGCTGGGTTCAACCAATTTGTGGCTATATATAATTTCATTAGTAAACTAATATTCATAATTACAATCTTTTTGTTTTGTCCAAATTCTCCGTGGAATATGTAAAATCAGAAATTCCCAGGAGAGTGTTGAGTTTTGGTAACCCATTTTTGTAGTTGTAACTTTAAAGAATTCCATAATTTATAAATGCACTTGCAACTCCAGAACATGTGTAACAGGTCTGCTGTCTGATCTACACACTGTGGACATTTAGGTGACTTTTTTGAATCAAATTTATGAAGTGTAAGATGGGTATAATATGCATTGTTAAATATCATCAATTGAGTAAAGACCAGTTTTTGAAGTGATAATGGATTTTAATGTTAAGTTAAACACCTCTACTATTTTACTGTCGTCTAGGGATGGCAATTTCTCTCTCCAGTATTTGGATAACAGAATATGATTATTATATTTTCTCTCTCTTGCCATTTTATACGCTGAGGACATATATTTTCTATCTTGTTGCAATGCTTCCCACAGATGACCTGAAATAACTAGTTCCTCTTTTTTTATTTCAGAACTGGTAAAATAATTTATGGCCAAATCTTTTAACTGCCTCATTATAATTAAATAAGAGATGGGAAGATTCATCTCTTTTAAAATATCATGTACCGCTACTCCTAGGAAGGGGTATAAATCCCTTACAGTTAATTCTTTAATAAATGGATATTTCTTTAAGTCTATCAGTTGATTACCAATAGTTATATTAGGATTTCCATCAAACGGTTGAAACATCATCATATATTTTAAAAGGTTCAAGGAGGCAAACAGAGTTTGAGTCGCCACTGCCCATACCTTGATGTGTTCCATTAACTCATATTTACTCAATGTTTTTATATTCAAAAATGGTACAGCTTTAACATTAATTCTCTTCCCTTTTATATGTTTATAATTTAGCAGTACCCATTTGGGTATCCATTTTCTATTTTCACTATCCAAGTAAGACACCCTTAAAATCCTATTGGCCTGAATCACTGTATAATACATCTCAAAATCTGGTAAATCCAACCCCCCCCCCTCGTTTTAGGAGCCATCAGTTTTCATAGGATATTCTCATTTTCTGGGTTCCCACAGAAATTTCCCCAGTCCTATCTGAAATTGCTTGAAAAAGGATTTCATGATTTTAAGTTGTGCTGCTCTAAAATATATAGCATTCTGGGAGAACGTTCATTTTATTATCGCTGCTCTTGCCATCATCGGTAGCTTCAACTTACTCCATCTTTTCAAATCCATTGTTATTCGGTCTCCAGTTGCCTTAATATTGTTGATAAAAATTCTCTATTTTCAGTTGAAAAGTCAATCCCCAAATATTTTATTCTTTCTTCTGTCCTTATTCGTCCTATCAATGGTAGCATTGAAAAGGTGTAGGTGTCTTTAGAGGGAATATTTTGTTTTTTTTAAATTTAGTTTGTAATTAGCAATTTTCTCAAAGGTTTGTATTGCTGTTAGTATTTTTCCGTATCTAACACGTGTGGTACTGTATATATTTAAATCATCTGCAAAAGCAGACATCCTAACCTTTATCCCAAGAAGTACAGGAGAATTATAAAAACTTTTGTTTCATATGAAGAAATAAAGGTTCCAAATACAGATTAAACAGTATGGGAGACAATGGGCACCCTGTCGAGTTCCATTTTTAATTTGAATCCTTTTGGAACATTCATGATTTATATATAAACTAGTGTATGCATTCTTGTATAAATTTCTTAACATAGAAATAAAAAGCTGAGGTATATTGAAATATGATAATGTTTCAAATAAATAAGCCAAATTAACTCTATCGAATGCTTTTTGAGCATCAATTATTAAAGCATATATGTTCATATTTTTATACTTTGCATAAGATATTAAAGTATGAAGAGTTAATGTATTGTCTGTAGTCTGTCTCCCATCTATAAACCCCGCCTGTTCTTCTGATATTATCAAGTTTATTATTTTTTTTAATCTACTAGCTAGAATAGATGTCATGATTTGCATATCAATATTCAACAATGATATGGGCCTATAATTGTCTGGATTTTTGGGATCACTATTCTCTTTCAATAACAGAATTGTTCTTGAGGCATTAAAATGAAGATCATTGCTGCCATTCGAAATGATATAATTAAAGGTCTGTGAAAGTACGGTGCTCAGAGGAAGGTTTTTTTTTATTTGCATCACATCAGCTACTGTCATACTACCTAGATATTTTATTTGCCCATTGCTTAATCAGTAGTGATTAGAAAACTCTGCTGTAGTCAGTTGTAGTTAGTTGGTATAGCTTCTGTTTATGGCACACAAACAAGAATGCATGATTTTTACTACCTTATTTCCCCATTATTGGATTACATATTATCATTATTATTATTATTACTATTATTATTACTATTATTGTTATTTTGTTATGTAACAATAATATTAACATGCATTTTTGGTTCAGTGTGCTTAAATTTACTTTAGTTTCAGTGGGCTATATATACTGAGGTCCACCAATATCTTGGCTTAACTTATTTACATACCACAAGCACATGCAACAAAATTGGTTGTTTATAGATGTCTCATGCGAGCCATGTCATTTGTGATACCTGTTTTAGTTTCTCAAAGGGAGAGTCACTACTTGGAGACATTTTTACATTGGAAATGGAACATAGAAAGGTGGGTAAACCCAAGCATTATGTAGTGTTACAATGACCTCTCCTTGAAGATCTACTGAATGGCTTGTATAACAACTGTATTGACTGCCACTTGTTATAGGTTCATATATTACAAGGCTAACTGTCCTTGTAAGCCATTTTATGAATAGCCAATTGCACCATATGAGAACTAAACCCTGCACCTTGTATTTGTAAGGTAAATACCTTAACCATTGTGCCATCATTAATTATGCCATCTTAATTCTAACGTTCTTTCTCTTCTCTATACTGAATTTACTGATTCTGAACTGATACACTTACCCAGTATCGTGGACTAAGAGGAGTAGTACTTTTGTTGCTAATCATTTTGGAATGATTGTTGCACAGATGACTGCTATCAAATAAGATAGTACAGTTGTGTGACTTACCCAGCTTAACATAGCATCTTCAAGAGGAATGTCATCTGTGCAGTAAGAGCTCCCTCCCATTTTCTGACTTATAACGTTTTGTCTTAGTTCAGCCTTAGCTTGCACTAGATGCTCATTTTAGATGTCTTGTGATGTCTTCCTGCAGTTATTTGGGTTTTACATATTGACATAGCTCTCATTCCACACGATGGATAGAATTGTTGCTATATTACTAAACTGATTTAATGTGTACTTGTTCTAATTGTGACTGTCTTTGACCTGAAGTGGTTAACTTCATTTGGTCTGCAACCTGTGAGTATCGGATCCGTCCTCCGATCCGAGCTGGCAGCTTTACCTAGCTAAAAATCCAAGCTCCTGGCTCCTCCCCTACCCATAATCCCCTGCCACACATCCCCCATCCTCAGATCTAGTTTGCCGTGGCTTATAGCAGCTTCTAGAGAAGAGCTCTTGGCGTGGGTGAGAGATTTCTAGTTTTATAAAACTTTCAAAATCGTTTTTCTTCAGGAATTTCTGTGTTGTGTGTGTATGGTTTAGCCCCGTTTACCGACTAGTATACTTAGTTTAATATTTTTGAGGTAAATTTTCTTCAAATTTGTTTTTCAACCCTCCCCCTAGTGTGTGAGTGTGTAGTGTGATGGCTGAAGGGCCTAAAGCCATTATTTTAAATGCACTGAGTGTGGTCATAAGCTGTCCCCAGCCGATGGCCACACTCAGTACGTTATTTGTCTGGGGGTGGCCCATTTATCCACCAGCTGCCAGGTCTGTGCAGCTTTCAACCCCCGGGCTATCAGGGATAGGATGAACAAGCTAATCCTGGCGGGATTGTTGCCCCCGGATTCTTCTTCCTCCTCTCCCTCTAAGGTACCAGTCATGGTTGCGGCTTCCGTGCCTTCCGATCCCGCTCCCTTGTTGGGGACTCAAACTCCCTCTGTTTCTCAGGGTGAGGGGGACTCTTCTTCCTCTTCTAAAGAGAAGAGGAGAGATAAGGACCGGCATAGGCATAAAAGGCGGGCTGAGTCTCATCCCTCGGCCCCGCCAGCTAAGGTAGCTAGTCCCACTAAGAGGGTCTCTGGTTCTCCTCATTCTCGGCTCCATACTCCTTGCTTTTCCCCGGAGCTGGAAGAGGAGTACCGGTCTCTCTCGAGGTCCTCGAGGCGGCCCTCCAGGCCCGCCTCGGTGACCTCCTCCAGATCCACCAGAAGCTTGACCTACAATGATGCGTCGTTTCTTGCAGGCTCAAATGCAGATGGGGGTGCTCCAAGCTCTCCCACCTCTGGGGGGGGAGCTTGGCCCCTTTCTTTACCCCAATTGCTCATTCTCCGACCCGGTATCAGGTTTCGGAGTCTTCAGATCCATGCCATTTCGGACCCAGGGATCCGTCGGTGCCGACAGTCTTGGTTACTTCGACGCCGACTATGCCCTCGAGTGTGTTGGATCCTAGCTCTCGGGGCCGAGTGCCGAGCATCGGATCTGTGGGGGGAACTGTGTCTTTGGAGCCGTTTAGGTCGGAGCACACTTCCCTCTTGGGTCTGACTGCTTCGGCTCCGACATCGATCCCTGCATCGGCGCTGAGGGGGTTGCTCTCGGAGCCAGGGGAGAGCGGTTCGCTCTCGGCGTTTGATGTAGTGGAGAGGATGCTGTCGAGGACTTCCAGATCCCCGGTCCGGGCTGCGGATCCATCCCTCACCCTTGTGCATTTGGGCCTGTCCTCCATCATCCGGCCACAGGGACAGCCTGCATCAGCGCTCCAGTTGGTTCCCTTAGAGGAACAAGACCCCGTGGGTGAGCCCTCCTCGGATAGCCCCACCGAGGAGGTTCCTCACAAACAGAAGTGCAAAAGGAGGCACCTGGACTCCCCTGAGTCCCTCATAGAGGACACAGATTTGGGGGAAGGGGAAGGTTCCCCAAGGTCACCCCCTGAGGATGTCTCCTTTGGAGACATCATGGAAATGCTGCGAATCAGAGGAGGGTGGTCTGCCCAAAAACCTTCCTCACATGAGTCTGTGTTTCTGGATGCGTTCGATGCAGGCCCATCTACTTCTTGGGTGTCCCCCTGGCTGACCCCCTGGTGGACTTGATTACCACCAGGGCTTGGAAGGAGCCGGACACCGTGGAGCCAATTCCCAGAAGGCCAGACAAGATACTTAGCCCCCATTCTGATAGGCTGGCTTTGTCTAAAGGTTCTCCAGTGGATGCCATGGTGGTGGCGGCTGCCACCAAGAAGGAACTAGCGCAGGAGAGTTCCTTGGTTCTCCCTCCAGATAAGGAATCTCGGACATTGGACCGCATTGGAAAGTGGATGTTTGCTTCAGCTACCTTCTCTGTGAGGGCGCTGCACTATATGGCACACGTTATCAGACTCCAGCTAGACTTGATTAAGGAATATGCTGGAGCCTCCCCGGAGTCCATGGTGGCCGGGGACAAACGCACCTTCTCGACTCGCATGGCCACTCTGAAATCTATTAATAACACATCTATGCGGCTACTCTCCCATGCCACGGAGTGAGCAGCTAGAGCCAGCGGAGCAGGCATCACTCTGCGGTGCCATGCCTGGCTCCGCCTTTGCGGTTTCGCAGAACCCTTCAAGGTGTCCTTCACTAACGCGTCCTTTGACGGTTCTACGCTCTTTGGCAAGACCGTCCGTGACAAGCTGGTCCAAAGCGAGATGGACGGGAAGACGTCTGCCATCGGGATCTGCTTCTCTAATCCCCAACGGTCCTTCTCGAGGAACCAGAGGAAACAAAAGAAGATGTGGTTCCGGAAATCACAGCAGTCCGGTCCCGCTTCAGATCCCTCGTCCTTCAGAGGCAGAGGAGGACAAGGTGGACGCCGGCCCAGAGGCAGAGGGGGGCCGAGGAATCTCGGGTCCCAAGAACCTTTCTCAGAGAGGCCCGCGCAACAGCCCTGTGGGTTTACCCGGCTGTCCCTCTCTGGAGGCAGTCGGGGGGCATCTGTTGGAGCACCTCCAAACTTGGGAGTCTATTACTATGGACCGGTGGGTGCTCTGAATTATATCCAGAGGTTATTCCATTCCTTTTCTGAGTCTTCCCCCTCCTATGAAACGCCTCCCTGATGTCCCACCTGATCAAAGGGAGGCGGCAGCTTCGGAAATTTCGAAGCTATTAGAAAAAAGAGCCATCCCGCATGTCCCCCCATGCCAGTCCGGATTGGGAAATTACTCCAGGTTCTTTTTAGTGACAAAGAAGATGGAGGAACTGAGGCCTATACTAGACCTCTCATCTCTAAATCTGTTCTTTCCCAAAGAGAAATTCCGGGTGGTCACTCTTCAATCTATTCTCCCCTTCGTACGCGAGAACAACTGGATGTGCTCCATAGACCTCAAGGATGCGTACTACCACATTCTGATGGACACACAATCCAGGAGGTTCCTCCGCTTTCGGCTGGGAGCCAGTCACTTTCAGTTCAGGGCTCTTCTGTTCGGCCTCATCTCAGCCCCCAGGGTGTTCACCAAGGTCATGGCAGTGGTCGCAGCCCACCTGAGACTTCAGGGCATTCGGGTCTTTCCGTACCTGGACGACTGGCTCCTCACTGCCTCCACCAGGCATCAGCTCTGCTTGGCCAGGGATGATACCCAGGCTCTTACTCAGCATCTAGGTATTACTGTAAACCTTCAAAAATCATTCCTTCATCCTGTGCAGGTTCTGGAATTTATAGGGGCCAAAATATATACTTGCCATTCCAAGGCCTTTCTAACAACAGACAGGTTGCGCAGTTTGTCTCTTCATGTTTTGGCAATTCTCCTGTCCCCAGCCCCACCTGCGGAATTAGTCCTGAGAGCTTTGGGCTCCATGGAGGCGGCCATCGGTCTATCTCCCTTTGCGCGGCTGCGCATGAGAATCCTTCAATGGACTCTTCAGGTCCAATGGTCACTTTTTCTGCACTCCTTGAACACCCCGATTCCCTTGAGCAGGGTTTGCAAGGACTCCCTTCTCTGGTGGCTACACTCTCAGGAGCTGCGAGAGGGGAGACTGTTCATCATGCCTCAGCCCCAAGCCACGTTGACCATGGACGCTTCTCGCCTCGGGTGGGGGGGCATGCTATGGGCAGAACCGTCGAAGGCACATGGGCTTCCTCAGAGACCGTTCTGCATATCAGTGTCCTGGAGATGAGGGCGGTGCAAGCCCTACAAGACCTTCTTCCTCCGGGAACTATTGCAATTCAGACAACATGGCTGTAGTCTGGTACATCAACAAACAGGGTGGAACCAGATCTTATCCCTTTTGCCGAGAGACCATGAGAGTTTGGGAATGAGCGATCTCCACCAACCGCTTTCTGGTAGCAATGCACATCCCGGGCCGGACCAACATCCTAGCAGACAAGCTAAGTCGCTTGATCCTCACACCGT
Source organism: Protopterus annectens (assembly GCF_019279795.1). Classification (NCBI taxonomy): domain Eukaryota; kingdom Metazoa; phylum Chordata; order Ceratodontiformes; family Protopteridae; genus Protopterus; species Protopterus annectens. Next base: position 1,431,522,939 of record NC_056745.1, on the reverse strand, counting down.
ATGAGTGGTCTCTAAACCCGTTAGTAGCGAAACAGATCTTCCTCAAATGGGGTCTACCTTGCTGCAATCTTTTTGCTTCTCCATCAAACACGAAGTGCAGCGAGTATTTCGCTCTAATTCCCCCAATAGAGGAGAACCCCAGAGACGCTCTGGTTCATGCTTGGCCCCCCGGTCTCCTTTATGCTTATCCCCTGCTTCCGCTCATGACGAAGTTCCTGCAGAAAGCCCATCGGTTGGGGAGCAAGATAATCCTCATAGCCCCATTCTGGCCTCTCTGGATCTGGTTCCCTTACATGCGGTCTCACAGTGTAGTTCCTCCTTGGATCTTAGATCCCATTCCAGATCTAATTTCTCATCCTGTGGGATTACAACCCCCAAACCTGGGTGACCTCAAGCTCACGGCTTGGTTGATCCAGTTCCGCTGATAGCAAGGACTCCCGGCATCTCGTCACCAGTGAAAGCCATTCTGGTAGCAACACACAAACCTTCTACCAGAAAAATCTACGGTAGTAAATGGAAACATTTTTCCATTTGGGCCAAAGACAGAGGCTTGGACCCTTTTACTGTCCCTATCCCGACGATTCTTGAATTTCTGTCTCATATCTTTCATCAGGGAGCCAGAGCATCTACGGTTAAAGTACAGTTGGCAGTCATCTCTCATTTTCATGTGGGGGATGATGTAGGATCACTGGCTTCCACCAGGATTTGCAAAACCTTTTTAAAAGGTGCTTTTCTGTTAAAACTACCAGTTAAGTCTGCGGTCCCACCATGGGACTTAACACTGGTCCTACAGGGTTTGACGGGCCCTCCTTTCGAACCGGCCGCGTCGGCTCAGTTGAAATTTTTATCTTGGAAAACAGCCTTCCTGGTTGCAGCTAACTTCGGCCAGGAGAGTGTCTGAGCTTCAAGCCCTCTGTATGAAACCCCCTTATCTAATATTTCGTAAGGACAGAGTTTCCTCTCAGGGCTAATCCTTCCTTCCTCCCTAAAGTAGCCTCTGAGTCGAATATTAATCAGTCTATTAATCTGCCAGTGTTTTTTCCCAATTTCCAGAACAAAGGGGAATACACACTACACAAATTGGATGTGCATAGACAACTGCATTTTTATTTGCACAGGACAGCGACTAACCGTAAATCTGACCAATTGTTTGTGTCCTTTGCCAAGTCTTCTTTAGGTAAGCCTATTACCAAAGTGACATTAGCCAACTGGATTTCACAATGCATCATTCAAGCCTGTTTAGTTTCGAACAAACTGGTACCTTTGGGAATCCATGCTCATTCAACCCGATCCATAGCTACCTCTGCAGCGTTCTGGTCTATAGTCCTTATAGACGACATTTGTTCAGCAGCTACTTGGTCCTCCTCTCATACATTTATTTCCCATTATAAATTGGATATGATTTCCAGGAGTAGGGCTTCCTTTGGCTCCGCGGTGCTCCGGAATTTTCTTCCTTGAGGGCCGCCCAAGGTTTCTAGGTAGCTGGGGACTCTGTCCCACACGTTGCAGACCAAATGAAGTTAACCACTTCAGATAAAGAAGTTATGTACTCACCATAACGTTCCATCTGAGTGGGTAACTTCATTTGTCTGCAACTGACCCCCCCTCCATTCCCCCTAACCAGTTTCGTGCTTCTTAACAAAGGAGAGGATTGTCCATTGTGTTAGGCAGTAGGTTACTGGCCTCTTTTGAAGGTCTTGTGGAGTCCTTATAGGCAAACTCGATCTGAGGATGGGGGATGTGTAGCAGGGGATTATGGGTAGGGGAGGAGCTAGGAGCTCAGATCTTTAGCTAGGTAAAGCTGCCGGCTCGGATCCGAGGACGGATCCGATACCCACAGGTTGCAGACAAATGAAGTTACTCACTCAGATGGAACGTTATGGTGAGTACATAACTTCTTTTTTTATGCACCCTTCACATTTCTCTTTAGGAAGAATTGAAAGTGTGCTAGTCAGTAAAAGGTTACTGATGTAAGGCCAGCTGTGTTATGCACACCATTATCTGACAGATGTTGGCCTGTATATAGTGATAAGGGCTGCTAAACAAATTTAGTGGTGCCCACTGTTGATTTACAAGATGAGTAATCCTAATGATAAAGTGATTTCTGCATAAATATATTCCTTGAAATTCTGTTGTTATGGGGAACATCTCATAGAAGTGTACTTTTTCTGTGTATGTTTTCTGTTTTGTATATGTTTAACTGCTGCTATTTTGCCCAGATGTAATTTCATATAATTTATAAAGCCTTCTCTGTTTTAGATTGAAGAGGAACGGAATGAAGCTCAGAGGTCGCTCACTCAAGAACGTAGTGCTCGAGCTCTGCAGGATGAGATCCTAAACAACCATTTACGCAGACAAAAGGAAATAGAAGAAGAAAACAAGAAAATGATGAGTAAAAATACAGAGGTTAGTAATGAAAAGGAAACAGTGATGATTGTTTCAAATGTATATCATGAACTGTATCTGTCTCAGAGGAGCACATAGAAAGGTTTTCACTTTAAATATCAGTTTGAGTTACTTGATATATCTGGTTTATCAGAAACCAGAGACAACAAAATGAAATGTATGTAGGCAGCTTTTCCTTGACGAATAATTTTTAAATCCATCTCCATCTGATCTCTAGTAGAAATCATCTGTACAGGCAGGCATCCATATTAGCTGATGGTTATGGTAGCATTTGGTATCTCCCCCTCACTGTATTAACTTATTTTGGGCATATTTATGTTAGGACTGTCTTTTTTTTTTTTTCTTAATTTTTTTTTTTATTTTTCAAATACCGTGGAATGAATTCCGTAGTAGTTATACATAACATCTTAAATAACTATGTACACCATTTACATTAGCCTGATGCTATAACAGATTTTAATGTGTGAAGTTACTTTATAAATATGTCCAATCCATTATCAGAGTGCCTGATCAATTATTGTATAGTGTCAATCAATGATAAGACTTTTCCCCAAGGGTTGTTAATAAATGGCTTTGGATAAATTCTTAGTTCTTTAATTTTAATTTCCAATAATGCTGTGGTCTTCAGTAGGCTATAGAAGTCTTCCAAATTTGATATTGTGTTTGTATTCCATCTTCTTGTTATACACTTCCATGAAATTGCAAGGATAGTCCATACTAGATGCATGTTTGACCACTTCAAATGAGGACCTTCATTCACATTTAATAAAACATGAGCTTTAGTTAAATAAAATGATTCATTACATAAAGCTTGTAGAAAGTTATTAATACCATTCCAGAATGGCTTAATTTTAACACAGTCAAAGAAAATGTGGTTCCAATCTGCATTGTGTACTTGCTCACATCTCCAACATATTCCTTTTATGGAAGAACTCATTTTACAATTCTGTCTGGGGTTAAGAATGCTCTGTGCAAGCATTTCCAATTAAACACTTTCCATTATTGTGTAAAGGATGTATATTTTATCGATAATAAGATATTTGTTTTAATATCTTCAGTTAACTGTATTGAGTGTCCTTCTGTTATATATTTCCAATATGAGGTTTTGGGTGTTGTTTTGTAGTTTATCAATGTTTTGTAAAATTTTGAAATACTATTTCCCATGTCAAAGTCATTATATATAATTTCATATATGTATTTTGTAAATTTAGGTATTTCTTTAAATGAAGAATTGTTAATTATGCTACTTAAATCTTGCGAATATTGCAGAATACTCTGTAAAGTTAGTCCTGTTGTGGAATTTTATATGTTGTTTTTATTACTTGCATATCTAGAACTTTTAGTTCTTTGTTACATTGGAGCCAACAAACAAATCATTTCTGTTCCCAGGAATTAATAATTTATCTCTATATTTTATGTGGAAAGTTTTTTGTGACTATAAATGGTGTTAAAAGATTAAACCAGATTTTTAAATCTATATTTGCATTAATAATTTTCCTAAATGAATCAATGTAATAATTAATCATACGAGTTTTGGTGGGTTTAGTTATGTTATATTGCATACTAATATATAATATGTGCCATGGGAAATAGTTTTTATCTGTTATTTGAAATTTTTTTTGTAAATCAAATTCATTTATTGATATTACAGTTAGTAATTCTTTCCAGTTTGCAAGAGTAATTTGGACTTATCCAGTCTGAGATTGTTTTAGATATTGATGCTTTTATATATGTTTCTGTATCAGGAAAGTTTAATCCTCCCTGTTTCTGTGGTCTGATATGATGTATTAAAGCTGGGAAACCATAACAATTTTATTAGGCATGAATTTATTTCTTTAAGTATATTCCTTTCTGGTAACAGTTGTATTGCCAAGGATATATATAGGATCTTGGGCAGTAAAAACATTTTTATTAACTGTAGTCTATCTTCAAATGTTAATATTATTTTGCTCCATTTTCCCACAGAGATTTTAACTGTATTGATGATATTATTGTATTTTTTAGACTAATTCATTATTATCCTTGCATAACTCAATTTCTAGATATTTTAAGGTAGATTCTTGTTTCCCTATGATGTGATCCCCATTAGTTTGCAGTTCTTTTTTTTAATTTAAAAATAAAAATTTTGATTTTGATTTATTGAAATGGAGTCCTGAAGTCATGTGAAATTTGTCAATTAATATATCTAATTCTTCTTACATCTCTTTTGTATTAGATAATGTTAGTAGTATGTCATCATCAAATAGCATTACTTTAGAATTGTATTGTTCATAAACATCTATTCCTTTGATTTTTACATTGTTTCAAATTAAATCTGCCAATATTTCAATAGCCAGAGCAAATAGATTCGGTGACATGTGACATCCTTGTTTAGTGCCTTTTGTTGTATGTATAGATTCAGAGGTAAAAGGACCTAACTTGGCATATGCTAAATTATTTGTATATATATTCTTTAGGAGATGAACAAAGGATGCAGGAAATTCAAATAGCATTAGGATTTTGAATAAATAGTCCCAATTTAGGGAATCAAAGGCTTTCTCTATATCTAAGCCAATTATGAGTGTTTTTTTATTTCCTTTATTAACATAATCTATAAGAGAAATTATCCTTTTAATATTGTCATGTGTGTGTCTATGATATATAAATCCAGTTTGATCATTATTTATTGTTTTGGATAGTGGTATTTTCATTCTGTTAGTTAATATTGTCATAAATATCTTAGAGTCATTATTTAGTAATTATATAGGTCTATATGAGGTACAGTGGTTTGGGGATTTGTTTTCCTTTAGGATTGGTGTGATTAAGGAATATCTCCAAGAGGGTGGTATTAAAGCTTATGACTGAATTTCTAACAGAGTTTTATGAAAGAGGGATAGTATCTTTGAAGGAAAAAGTGTATATATTTCCATAATTATGCCCATCTGTACCTGGAGCTTTATTATTTTTACCCTCTTTTATTGTATCTGTAATTTCTTTGTAGGATATGGGTGCTTTAATAATCTAGTTTTAATTTGTCTGGTATTTTTTATATTAGAACATTTTTCATTTAGATTTAATTGATTGATATGTATATTTTCTTTGTGGAAATGTTCCATATAGTGATTTCTATAGGCATCAAGAATGTCACCTATATCTGAGACATTTTCCCTTTCTTTTAATGGACTATACTTTTAATGTTTTTAGCTTTTGTATTTTGATTGTTGTGGATAAATTATGTCAATATTTGGGAGAAGTGGCCAAGGTATTAATTTTTAGTTTTTCTAAAGTTAACTAGTTTTATGTGTTAGAATTTTGTTGTATTTATTGTTTAATACCTCTACTTTCTTTTTCATCTCCAAATGAGTTTGATTTTTTTCAGCTTTTACGGACAAAAGTTTGGATTGTAGATCTAATAATTCAGAATCCCATTTTCTGATTTTTTTTTTTATTCCAAGTTAGGGTTTTACCATATATGTAAGCTTTTAATGAGTCCCATATCGTTATTTTATTTATATCTGTGGTGTAATTTATATCTAAGAAGAACTGTAATTCAGATAATAACCAGTGTTTGAACTCTTTAATTGTAGCTATATATGCTGGAATTCTGGAGTTAAAGATTAATGGTTTGTACCCATTTTGAAGTTTTAGTATCAATAAATTGTGGTCTGAAAAGGGGCAGGGAGTGACTGAGAAATGAATGATTTTAGAGTGTAAGTCATGGGCAGCAAATATTTTATCTATTCTAGTTTGTGTACCACATCTGTGATCTTGATGGGAAAACAACAAAGATTTTTCTTCTTTACATTTGAAAGTATCTACAAGATGAAATGATTCCCATTCCCACAGAAGGAAATCTGATGACTCTGTAGCACTTCCCAGCAACCCCAAACACCCCTAGAATCAGCTATCCCCATATGCCCAACACATCCGAGCAAGTTCACCTCCCAGATCACTGCAAAGGGTACTGCACAAGACCAAGTGCTCTTAGTCTTTCACAATAACTCAGACTTCCACTCTTATGTAAGTCCTTAATGTGTTTGGACCAAATACTTTTTAAATACAAAATTGCGCTTATTATTATTATTTATTTATTTTTATCAATAATCAACTTAATGAGCTAAACGAAGTGTTGGGAGACCATCACTATGTGTACATGTGGTTTGAAACAGCCCTTTTATTTTATATATATATATATATATATATATATATATATATATATATATATATATGTATTTATTTATTTAAAATTTCATTGCCGAGAATTATCTCGGAGGCTCCTCAGAGCCGTTAAGCATTATTGTTACTCTGTCTCCGTTACCATAGCAGCCTGAGAGCATCTGTTTCTGTTATTGTGTCTGTGTACTGCATACAAGAGGGTCGCGATGCACCACTGCTTCTTCAAGCCTAAATTACCTCCCTTTCAGCGAGGCAGCAGCCAGGAACAGAACAGAGAGCAAACAGATCAAAAAGATCGCCGCAACAAGAGATAACACATTCTTCCAGCCTTCCCACCTGTCACTCGGCAGATGTATAAACAAACTGTTCTCTGCCAAAATATCCCAAATCACAGTTTTATCCACCCCCTTCCCCTGAATCCAGGCCAAAACACCAAATGTCTCATCCTAATATACAAGCAAGTAGCTGAGAAAGAAATAGCTAAAGATTTTATCTGAAAAAGGAAAACACATATACTAAGGTGGTTATCATACATGGTGTAGTGTTAACTTTAAATCTTTCCAGTATGTGAGTGATACACAGAATTTTAAACAGAGAGTCAAGAGTTGTATTCTTGTAATGAGGTTCTCATTTATGAATTATGTTTGAGTGGGGGTTAGTCACGATTTGTACAGGGACAAAGCCACTACATTTGTAGGTATTTCCTAAGGGATTTTTTGAATTGGGATAAGGAGGGGTCAGTGGTGAGTTCAGCAAGAAGGTAGGTTCCAGTTTTTACCGGCAGAGTTGGAGAATAGTGATTCACCAGCTGAATTGTTGGTTTTAACAGTTTTCACTAGCAATTTTCTGGAAGAGCAAAGGGATTTTAGGTTACTGTAGGGGGTAATAATATTTAACTTGAAGGTTAAGGCAGTTATGGGTTCTATAAGCTGATCTTGTGGCAAATCTGGCAATGTTATTGTAGCACATAGTAAATTTATTGAGGTTTGATTTGCTTAGGTTTACGAAGATGGGTGAGGTATAAAGAAGGGTCGATAGCAGATGTGTATGGGTAATAACAGATGTTAAGTTTTCAATCTCGCCTTCATTCTTGCTGGATGGGTTCGGAGCCGATCCTCGGCTCCGACTCGGCCAATACTAAAGCTCGAGAGCTAATTCCACCGGCTCGAGGCTCCCTTATATCCCACAATGCTAGGCGGTAACTACCCAGATCTCGTTTGCCGCTGTAGCTGACGAGGTGCATTTTCTACCGGCTCAGGCAGGTTAGTGAAGTTTTTACCTTTTAGGTATTACTAATTACCCCCTTTCTTTTAGTTAGAAATATTTCTATAGTTAGTTCTAATTTTTAGTTTTATCGACCCTAATTTTCGATTCCCTACCCCTCTTATTGTTGTTCTAGGCCTTCGGCCCTTCCCTCACCCCAGTCCCTTTCAAATTAGTGTTGTAGGGGTTTGTGTGTATGTGTTTTTGCTACATAACTTTAATTTTTTCTGTATAGAGTGTCTGTTTTGTGTGTTTGTGTACAGCCTCTATTACCTTAATGTCTAAGGATAAGGTCTCAGGCTTCAAGAAGTGTGACTCGTGCTGTCAGAAAATGTCTCTGACAGACGGTCACACTTCTTGTGTGTATTGCCTGGGACCTGTGCACCTGCAGGACTCATGTGCTGTCTGCCATGGTTTCAGCCCTCGAGTCCTGCAGGAACGCAAGAACAAGCTCATCTTGGGGCTTGTTAAAGCCTGAAGGCCCCGACTCAGTCTGGGTCGGGAAGCCTTCAAAACTTCAAAGCAGTCGACTCCTGCTCTTGAGTCGACTGTTGAGAAGTCGGCAAGCCGACATCGGCTCCGCCGGAGCCGATGTTCTTAAGCCTCATACCGTTACCTCGGCTCCGGCTGGAGCCGAGGCTGATAGTCTTCATTGGCTCCGATACCATTATCGGAGCCACTTTCCAAAAAGAGGTCCAGGTCCCCCTCCATCGGATCTGTGCACTCGGCGCCAGGATCCCCTCTCCTTTCGGAGCGGAGTCACAAAACCCATTCCTCTCGGTCTTCCAGGTTGTCAGACCATGATTTGCAGAGGGTGGTGAGTAGACTTCTTAAGTCCGAGGCACTGGCCCAAATGCTCCATAGCCCGACTCACCAGTCAGTGGCTATTCCCGTTCCAGATTACATTCCTCCTCCGACTCCTTCGAGTTCGGAGCCAAGGCTTGTTGGAGCCATGACTGTTGGTGCGTCGGATCCGATACCTTCCATTTCGGCTCCGTCGTCTGCCCCGATCTCCTCTTTGGAGGGATCTCGGCGCCGAGCTTCCCTCGTCGGCTCCGAGGGGGCGAGTGGCATCAGACCCTTGTCCGACCCCACTCTCCCTCTCGGGGCTTCGGCGCTGGTGAGTTCGGCTCCGACATCGGCTTTGGAGCCGTCTCTGTCGGTGCCGGGAGGGGTCCTTGTCTCTTCGGAGCGAGGGCCTCGGGCCTTGCCTGACAGGGGTGCCTTCGAGGTCATGCGGAGCGTGCTAGAACCAGGTTCTGCCCCACAGTCAGCTCCTTCAGCCCCTCCATCTACAGTGCCTGCGGTGATTTCTACTCACCCCCTTGTCTCACACCACAGAGAACCAACTCCTCAAGATTCCCCATTGGGAATTTCCTCCTCTTCCGAGGTCTCTCCTGACCCTGCAGGAGATCCCCCTAGGAAGAGGCAGTGCAAGAGGAAGCACATTGACTCCCCTGAGTCTATCACCTCTGACACTGACTTAGAGGAATCCGAAGGGTCCCCTCGATCCCCCACTGAGGATGTCTCCTTTGCGGACATCCTTGAAATCCTCAAACAGAGGGGAAATAGGCCAGCCCTTAATCCTTCGGAGGATGAGTCAGTGTATCTTGAGGCGTTTGGTTCTCGCCCTTCTACCTCCTGGGTGTCCCCTCCCTTTGACCCCCTTATGGAAGTGGTGGCAAGGAAGGCTTGGACGGCTCCTGACTCAGTGGAACCCACCCCGAGGAGACCATCCAAATTTATTACTGCCCCCAAAGACAAACAGTTTTTATCCAAAGGTGTCCCTGTTGATGCCATGGTGGTGGCTGCAGCCACAAAGAAGGAGTTAGCTGATCCTTCGGTTCCTGTCCATCCTCCTAATAAAGAATCTAGGACCATGGACAGGTATGGCAAGCGGATGTTCTCGTCAGCGACCTTTTCAATGCGGTCGCTGAACTACTTATGCCACTTCACCCGTCTCCAAAGAGATTTACTCAAGGATATGGGTGAACTGATGAAGGATCCTACAGCTGAGGGGTTCAAAGACACAATGAACTCCCAGTTGGCAACCCTAAATTCTATTGTTAACTCCTCCATGCGGCTGGTCTCATACGCAGCAGATGGAGCGAGTAGAGCCGCAGGCACAGGGGTTGCCTTACGAGGCACGCCTGGATGCGGCTATGCAACTTTGGACCCTTTCAAGGCGTCCTTCACCAATTCTCCCTTTGATGGATCATCATTGTTTGGTCCACAGGTGAAGGATACATTGACCAGGTGCGAGGTGGAAGGTAAGACTCTCTCTGCCGTAGGAGTCCATTTTTCTACCCTTCTAGACCCTATCCCAAAGGTCAAAGGGAGGAAAGATGTGGTTCGAAAACAATCCCAGGGAGTCTCATCTGACGCAAGGCCGATTCCCCTCTAGAGGCAGAGGGGGCAATAATAATAGACGCCGCCCCAGAGGCAGAGGAGGTCCGCAAAACCAGGGTAGCAGAGAGATGTTCTCTGACAAACCCTTTCAGCACCCCTGAGGGGCTGCCTGGCTGTCCGCCTTCGGAGGCAGTCGGGGGAAGATTATCACTGTACCCAAAAGCCTGGCTTTCCCTAACTCAAGACAAATGGGTACAGTCGATCATATCCGAGGGTTACAAAATTCCCTTCATTCACATTCCAACCCAACCAAAAAGATCCCTTCCAGATGTTCCACCCGGTCTAAGGGAACAAGCAGCATTAGAAATTTCAAAGCTGCTATCAAAAAGAGTCATCCAATCTGTCCCGGCAGACCAGCAAGGATCCGGAATCTACTCCAAATTCTTTTTGGTACCAAAAAAAACAGGGGACTGGAGACCCATACTGGATCTCAGCTACTTAAACAAGTTTGTCAAGAAAACAAAATTCCGGATGGTCACGCTACAGTCCATTCTACCCTTCTTGGGTCAGGACAATTGGATGTGCTCGATAGATCTTTAGGATGCGTACTACCACATCAAAATGAACCGATGCTCCAGGAGATATCTCCGCTTCAGGCTGGGAGCCAGTCACTACCAATTCAGGGCCCTGCCCTTTGGTCTCACTACAGCCCCCCAGGTGTTCACCAAATGCATGGCAGTGGTCACGGCTCACTTGAGACGCCAGGGATTCCAGGTGTTTCCATATCTGGACGATTGGCTCCTTACTGCCACCACCAGACATCAGCTTCTCCTATCCAGGGATTTCACCATTCAAACCTGTCAAGCTCTAGGCATTTCAATAAATTTCAAAAAATCTGCCTTGTCGCCTTGTCAGTCTATTACTTTTATAGGCGCCACATTGGATACACAGACCCTTTCAGCCAGACTCACAGAGCAGAGGGTGTTAGACATCCGGAACCAAGTATCCCTTCTCTTACAATTTGTCAAAGTCAAAGCCAGACTGGTATTGAAGGTACTAGGACTCATGGCAGCAGCTATTCCCCTTCTCCCCTTAGCTCGCCTTTACATGAGGATCCTCCAATGGATGCTCTTTACCCAGTGGTCCTTTCAACAACTCCCGATGTCCCATACCATACTGATAACTCAAGTATGCAAGAATCAACTGTCTTGGTGGGTCACGTCACCTCAACTTCTCCAAGGAAGACCCTTCACTCCCAGTTGCCACGTTGACAACAGATGCCTCCCTGATCGGGTGGGGGGGGGCATTATCAGGGCAGGACAGTCCAGGGCATGTGGCAACCCTTCGAGTGCCACTTGCACATAAATGTCTTAGAGATGAGAGCAGTGCTTTTAGCATTGCAAGCCTTTCACGACTCTCTTCCCAAAGGGACTATTGCAATTCAAACGGACAACATGTCCGTGGTGTGGTACATCAACAAACAAGGCGGAACCAGATCATACCCTTTATGTCGAGAAGCACTCAGACTTTGGCAATGGGCGATCTCTTCTCAGCGTTTTCTGATAGCAACGCATATTCCCGGGAAATCCAACGTCATTGCAGACAAGTTGAGCAGAGCAATTCTCATGCCACACGAGTGGTCTCTAAAGAAATCAGTTCTAGAAGAAGTATTCCTAAGATGGGGCCAACCTTGCTGCGATCTTTTGCTACTCCCAAAACAGCAAGTGTCAAGACTTCTTCACTCTCTTCCCGTTACCAGGCCATCCCACCAGAGACGCTCTAGTCCACGATTGGCCCCGGGGACTTCTGTATGCCTTTCCCCCCTTTCCACTGATACCTCAACTAATTCAGAAAGCCATCGCCTTGAGAGTGACAATGATCCTCATTGCCCCTTACTGGTCTCGACAGATATGGTTCCCTTTTCTTCATCGTTACCTTTTGGAGCAGCCTTGGCATCTGGACCCAGTACCAGATCTGATTACCCATCAATCGGGTCAGCTGCACCAATCTCTGTCTTCTCTAAACCTCACAGCATGGTTTCTCCAATTCCAACCTTAGCCAGGCTTCCCTCAATATCTCGCTCGGTCCGAGATATCTTGATAGCCTCTCATAAATCCTCTACCCGGAAGATTTATACTAGCAAATGGAAACGTTTTTCCCTTTGGGCATCATCGAAAAACATAGATCCCTTTACTGCACCTACCAGTCTATTTTAGACTTTCTAGCAGAACTCTTTCATTTAGGATCTTCTGCATCAACCATTAGAGTTCAATTGGCTGCCATATCAAATTTTCATGTTGGTGTCTCAGAATCCAGCATCATGGCTCACAAACTTTGTAAAGCCTTCTTAAGAGGTGTATTTCTTCTCAAACCTCCAATCAAAGACCCTCCGCCTCAATGGGATTTGAACTTGGTTCTGGCATCTTTAATTCTTCCCCTTCAACCAGCGGCTTCATGTTCTCTGAAATTGCTTTCTTGGAAGACACTTTTTCTGGTAGCTATAACTTCAGCGAAAAGAGTATCTGAACTCCATGCTCTGTGCAGTCGTCCTCCCTACTTAGTTTTTCACAAAGACAGGGTATCCCTCCGGACTAATCCATCCTTTTTACCTAAAATTTCTTCTCAAATTAACCTAAACCAAATTATTGATCTCCCCGTTTTTTTCCCTAACTATTCAAATAGGTCAGAGCAAAAGCTGCATTTTTTGGATGTTCATCGCCAACTGAGATATTACTTAGACAGGACTAAACAACTCAGAAAATCTGATCAATTGTTTCTGTCATATGCAGAAGGTAGGTTGGGCCTTCCAGTCACTAAAGTATCTCTTTCTAGATGGCTCACGTCTACAATTACTTTCATCTATGAGATCAGACATCAAAAACTACCCTCAAGACCTAGAGCTCATTCAACTAGGGCATTAGCTACATCCATAGCCTTTCAGGACAGGTTGCCAGTAGATTCAATTTGTGCAGCAGCCACCTGGGCTTCTCCTCATACATTCATTTCACATTACAAATTGGACATGGTTTCCAGAAGCCGTGCCAATTTTGGTTCCACTGTTCTCAAGAGTCTGTTCCGATAGGCCACCCGGGATAAGGTGCTAGGGACGCGGTCCCATCCAGCAAGAATGAAGGCGAGATTGACAACTTAACATTAAGAAGTTATGTACCTACCATAACGTTCCATGTTAGTTGTCTTCTTCTTGCCTTCTTTCTTGCGTCCCTCCCTCCTTCCCCCAAGCCTGGACAGACCGACCGGAATTCTTTTTTGTTTCTTCTTCTGAAATTTGTTACTCCCACATTTCTCCCACCTCTTCTATCTTTACTGATGTCTGCCTTTTCTTACGCAGACTGTTTGAGGTGGGTTACCCTACTCCATTCTTTGGAGACTAGGATTGCTTGGTATAGCTATCAAATGAGATCTGAGTAGTTACCGTCTAGCATTGTGGGATATAGGGGAGCCTCGAGCCGGTGGAATTAGCTCTCGAGCTTTAGTATTGGCCGAGTCGGAGCCGAGGATCGGCTCCGAACCCATCCAGCAAGAAAGAAGGCGAGAAGAAGACAACTAACATGGAACGTTATGGTAGGTACATAACTTCTTATTCTAGCAGATGGGGTTAGGAATGGTTTAATCCTGTATAAAGAGCCTAATTTTTTATTAACTGTTTTAATAGTTTTGTCTATGTGAGCATCAAGCTTGAGGTTGTTGTCTATGATCACTCCCAGTAGTCTAGTACTAGGTTCTGGGGAAATTATGGTACCATTGTTAGATATTATGGTGAGAGGTGGTGAGGGGACCTTGCGAGTGGGGGAGAAGAGTAATAGTTTGGTTTTATTTGGGTTTAATAGTAGTTGGCGACCAGTGAGACAGTTCTTTACTTTGTTGAAAGTGATTTGGGACAAGGATTGTATATCTGTGGGGGAGGTGGCAGAGCAGATTAGGGTTGAGTCATCTGCGTACTGAATACAAGTTGCATCAAGGATGACTTTGTACAGGTTATTAATGACTATGGAGAATAGGATGGGACTTAATATAGATCCCTGTGGGACTCCAAGGGTGACTGGTATGTTAAACTTTGTTTAGACAGAATAATAATGACATTTGTACTAGCTGCCAGACACGGCTGCATCCACGCACACCATATCAGGATTGATGAAACAGCACTCGCAACTATGATACCTGCCATAATTGATATTAACTATATTTAGACAGAATAATGATGACATTTGTACTAAGAGCTTGTTACTATTATTTAACCAGGATATACATGACATTTCTAAATCATACTTTAACTGAAGAAGGCATTAGTCTCCATGACAGCATTTTTTTTCAAAACACTCTACTGTTACTGATGTTATATATGATGTTAATTTGTTACATTTGAGACTGAACTCTGATGAATGGTAACTTGTTGAATTAGTTAATTAATTACTTAAATTATTGTAAGTAAAATCAATGAAAAATTAACAAGATAAGTATTCACTGAGTTCAAGCAGGGTAACATAAACTTCTATGTTTGTATTATATGTTGCTTTGTTTGGCTTATATATAATGTAAATAGTAACCCATCTTGACCTACCTTTGTTTGTGAAGAATTATTTGACTCTTTGAACATTCTGAATAAATCATTACTGTTTCTCAGTTGTTTAAGAAACCCTCCTTTTTAAAAAAATAAAAACAGATGACAGGTGATGTACCATATCAGTTGATAATTTGAGAGATGTAGTTGTAAGAGTTATTTTTTTTTTGGGACAGCTGTCTTGGAATCAGTTTTTTGTTTCTTCTTTCTAGCATCAGTCCAAGGATTTGTTTCTTTTATTCTTTTAAGAGTAGGGGCCATCCATTCCATTTCTTCTGGGATAGACACTATGTTGTTGATTTGGGCGGCCACAGTGGTGCAGTGTTTAGCGTTGCCACCTCACAGCAAGAAGTTCTCTGGTTCGATCCTCGGCTGGGGTGCCTTCTGTGTGGAGTCTGCATGTCCTCTTTGTGGTCGCGTGGAATTCCTCCGGGTGCTCCGGTTTCCTCCCACATCCCAAAGACATGCTGTAGGTGGATTGGACACTTTGAATTGGCTCCAGGTGTGAGTATGTGCATGTGTGTGCCTTCTGTGGAAGTTTGGGTGCCGGGCTGGCAACTCGACACTGTAAAACTCCACTGCCAATCATGAGTGGACAAGTAATCCGCTGTGGCGACCCCTAATTGGGAAAAAGCCGAAAGAAGAAGACACTATGTTGTTTTTGATGAATATAGTAGCTTCTAAGTCATTAAAGCTTCTCATCTCATTGGCAAAAAGTATTTCTATCTTGGCTGGAAAGGCCAGCTGTGCTTTAATGTTGTTTTGTTTCAAAAGTTTTGTTATTGTCCAGACTTTTTTCCGTTGTTCTAGTATTCTGGAAGAATAGTCATTGTTAAACCTTGTCAGGCTTTGATTGTATTTTAAGGGTGATTTTCTCCTAGCAGATTTTAGTACTAGTTCCTTGTCCAGAAATGAAAGAAATGTTATAACTATGGATCTAGGTGGAGTATTTGTTGAGTTAGAAGCAGGTTTTTTCAGTGCTCTATGCGGCCTTTCAATTCCAAATGAAAGTCCCTCTTTCAAGTCTAAAAATTCAGGAATCCAGGTTGTTAAGAATGAAATAATGTCTTCTCCTTCAGTGTTTTCAGGCAGACCAAAGATCCTTATGTTGTTTCTCCTTTCCAGTCATCTGTTTTGTTAAACAGCCATGTATTCTGTTTAAGCAGAAATTCTTTTTGGAATTCTTCCTCTTTGAGTCTCCCTTCAGTATCATTTAGAGAAGTCTCTATATTTGTTATTTTTGTATGGTGTTGCTATAGTAGTTCCTTAAGAGTATCAGTCTGTTTCTGAGAATTTAATTTGAGGTTTTCTAAGTCATTTTTAAAGCCATCCATCTTCAAAGATAGTTCCTCTAAGGTAGATGTCATCAACTACAGTTCTTTTTTCAAAGCAGCATCTGGATGACAATTCCTTGAGTGTTATATTCAGTGACTCAATATATCTCCAAGTTACTTGACAGGAAAATTTTTGTATATCTCCACCAAAATTGATATTTATGTAGTTTAGTAGTTTATCTGTAAATTTCTGATGTTTTAAACTTGAAAGTATTACATTTCATATATTAAATACAAAAAGCGGCAGCTCTCCAAAAAACACCAATAATACCAAAAGGAGTGCAGTCACAGGAAGGAAGATCTCCAAAAAGTTAAAATAAACTTTTAATGTCACCAAACACGCACAAAACACTTCCAAATTAACGCTCTTCCACAATAAATCGCGTTTTCGTCACATTCACTGGACTTCATCAGATGGTAGTACTAATTTAACACACTTATTTATATACCTCTAACAAAACTAATAATCCAATAGAAAAGCTTCAGTTAAGTTTGAATGCACAAATCAATTCACATTCTGGGCTCATAAATATTCATAAGTTCTTCTTTCCATATTTATAATAAAATAAATAAAATAATTTATACATCTTCATGTTCTTATAAATAATTAAAAATACTATTGAATAATAAATAAATACATAAATACTTAATTATATTTCTAAAATCTTATATTTATAATATAATTATTCATTATTAAGGAAAATACATTTTATAGCACAATAGCTCCATCTGTTGGTACAACATTATATTACAACTAAACTGACATTCATAGTTTAGCTGCCTTTAATTTTAAAAGGGGTAAAATAGACACATGTTCATTTAGACCTGGATGTTTACTTGCTTCTAGTGTCACTTGCCACCACATTTCATATATTATTATACTAGTTTATGGAGCTCTCAGAATTCACTGCTCTCAGTTGGCCATCGAGGCTCCGCCTCCAGGACTGTCTTCTTGACAGCATCTGATGTTCCACTATTAGGTTTGTGTTACAGCATCATAAAACATCTATTATCCCTCCGCTCTGGGCCATTGAAGTTTGAAGTGGCTTTAGGGATCCTTCAGAAGATGGAGAGCTACATGATAAAGGATAAAAAAGCACATTGAATGAGAAGGTTTAACAGATGGCATTGGGGTGGGGGGCTGGGGTGATGTATCTCTATGTTGTGTGAAACTCAGTTCCTGAAAATGAAAGGGCTTAAATAAGTCCTACTCATTGTCTGATTCCTTAATTCTTAGAAGCACACTGTAGTTTGAGATGTGAGAGGAAGATGGAGCACTCCATGACACAGGGAGCATAGAAGGCTCCACAGCCAGGAAACAAACTGGAGAACTAGGAACTCTAAGGCAGCAGAAGTAATTGATGTGCCACTGTGCCTCCCTAATCCCATATATGCAAATAAGTAAATGTATGTATTTCAATTGTTCTCATTTGAATATTAATTTGCACCAGTAATATCAGATCAGTCTCAGTAAAGACAAATCAGTGAAGCATGACTCTGCTACCTTGGAAACATTTCACTGAGACTGACAGCTAGAGTTTTACACTCAGTGCCAATGTTGATACCTTTCCTCAGAAAAAAAAGTTTGAAAAAAATCTGCCATCCTAATTGAATCTTCTTATGCCCCTAACTGTATCCTCTCCCCTCATTGCCACAGCTTCATGGGTAGAGGTTTACATATTCGGGTTTTCTCCCCATAGTATTACTATTGTTATTATTATTATTATTATTATTATTATTATTATTATTATTATTATTATTATTATTATTATTATTACTATTATTATTATTATTACTATTATTATTATTACTATTATTATTATTATTACTATTATTATTATTACTATTATTATTATTATTATTATTATTATTATTACTATTATTATTATTACTATTATTATTATTATTATTATTATTACTATTATTATTATTATTATTATTATTATCATTATTATTATTATTATTATTATTATTACTATTACTATTATTATTATTATTATTATTATTATTATTATTATTATTATTATTATTATTACTACTACTACTATTGTATCTGATGTTGTCCTTTTCATTCATTCCTCAACTGTTGGGTTCTGATCTGAGACTCTGATCTGACTTGGCTGCTTCTACCAGATCATTGGATCCAAAAACTCTGAAGCACCTCCTTTTACCTGTAATGCCCTGCCAACCTAACATACCTGAGATCTTGTAAAACAAGCAACAAACACGAAACAGCATTGGAGCAGACCAAGGCAGGACAATACCATAAAATCCATTGTAATCCAGTGAATGGAAAAAAAACAATTTATTGTCAGCAAAACACAATTCAGACTGGTAAGTGCCTTCACTATATAGGCTTCCTCAGACTGTACAAAAGTTAAAACAGAGTATCACCTTATAAAGGTATGCTCAGTTGGAATCAATTAAGTAATTAAGTAACTAAATGATTAAACCTACTTAAAACAACATTTCAAATGGCCTAAAAAACATATGTAAAAATATATGTATAAAGTACATGTGCAACACATGTACATAGACTTTGAAACAACTTGTAAAAAAGTGCTTAAGAGAGGTATATACATAAACTGAATCATTGCATTATTTAACACTCAATGCTCAAGATTTCAGGGCAGGTTTTTAAAGGGACTTTGTCATTAAGTCCCAACCCCCTGATCAGCCCTTAACCTTATAATCCACCTAGCTTCCCTTCTTTCAGTTACTGTCGTAATATCACCTCTACGGGAACTTGGTGTAGTAACCTCAATCACTAAAAACTTAAAAACATATGCAGGTCCCATAAGTGCAACATGCTTAGAAAGTGCATTAGTTACTGACTGAATTCTGATGGAATATAAATGCTCGTGAATTCTATCTCTAAACATCCTGTCAGTCTTGCCCACATATTATGATCGGGTCTATATTAGAACGTCGAAGTTTTACAACATCAAACGTTCTAATATTGACCCCAAAACAGCGAACTCTGAAAATAGCGAAGCTGCAGAACACCGAATTTTTTCCTAGGGAAAGAATTCAGTTGGCCGTTTCTGTGGCTTCGCTATTTTCAGCACTGTGGTGGAAAGTTACAGGTCGGGTTCAGGTAAGTGTGCGATTGTGCGGATGTTAGAGTTAGGTGAGTTAGGGTTAGGGGCGCGGGTGAGGTGAGTGTGCGATAGTGACAGACATTAGTGTTAGGGCGGGGTAGGTGAGTTAGGGTTAGGGAGTGGGTGCGATAGTGACGGACCTTAGGGGTTAGGGTTTGGGTTAAGGTAAGTGAATAGATAGTAGTGTATGTACAGTTTAGTGTAGGCTAGATGTAGGATTTTAAGTGCATGTGTGTGGATTGCTGTTTTTTTGGTGTGCTTGTGTTGTGTGTGTGTTTCTCGGAACAGCAATTTTTTTTCCCAGGGAAAGAAATCGCTGTTCTGGGTGTTTGAGATTTTAAGCTTTCGCTTAAAAGGGATCAATGAATTAGCGTTTGCTTTTCTAAGCTTTTGCTAATTCAATATAGACCCATTATGATCTACAGGTTGAACAGTGAGCTAGGTAAACAACATATTGAGTCGAGCAAGTTGCTGCTACACGAAATATGTGTCTCTAAACCCAGTGGTAGGATGTATGAAAAAAACATTCATATCTAAATGATCACAATAATTGCAGTGATCACAAGGGACAGTAGAGCAAAAGACTTGGTCAGTTACTCTATCCATATCACACTTGGGGTAACATGACATCCTTTTCAAGTTATATCTATTCTTATACAGAAAAGTGGGTGTCTCCCCGATAACTTGCTTGATTCTGGAGTCTACAGTTAGAACACACCATTGTCTCTAAATAATGTCTCTGATCCTATTAATATCTTGGGTGTAAAAGGAAGGAACTTCCTAGCTACAGCCCTCTTCTCTCTCTGAGCAGCTAGTCTTTTCTCTGAGAAGTAGGGTCGGGCTACATTACTCCTAAGCTCATCCAGTGTTCCGGCAATCTCTTAATTTCTATAACCCCTAACCAAAAGTCTCCATTTTAAACTTGAAAGCTCCTAATGAAAACCTTCTTCAGAGATGTTTAACCTTGATGCATGCATAGCCTGTCCTTTGATAACATTCCTAAAAACACAACTGGGGTGCGTGCTATGTCTATGCACTAGAGTAATTCTATAGCATGGTTTCCTATATGCCCTCGTATTAACCATACCATTACCTAACCTTTCAACAGAGACATCCAAATAACTGATTTTAATTTCAGAAAAATCAATGGTAAATTTTAAATAATTTGTTAGCCCATTGAGCTCAGCATGAAAATTCTGTAGTTGTCTTACGTCCTCAGTCCTGATGAAAAAAAGGTTGTCAAAACGCCTATAAAATGAGATGTAACTAACAAAGTCTTGCAATTTTTAACATATGCTGTTCCTCCCACGTAGCCATAAACATGCTAGCATAGCTATTGACACACGAGGTGCTCATAGCTATGCCATCTTTCTGCAAGTATATACAGTCATCAAACACAAAGATGTTGTTCTCTAAAACAGCCTCTAAAAGTGAGCATAAAAGATTATTCACTAAGGTCACCATATTTTCAGTAAGTTGTTGTTGTTTGTATTTTCGGCTTTTCCCGGTTAGGGGTCGCCACAGTGGAACTCCGGTCCGCTAATGATTGGCAGTGCATTTTTATGGTGCCGAGTTGCCAGCCTGACACCCAACCTTCAGCGAAGGCATGCTCATTTATGCATGTCTTTCGGAGGCCACTCAACCGTGGGGAGAACATGCAGACTCCACACAGAAGGCATTCCAGACGAGAATTGAACAGGAGATCCTCTTGCTGTGAGGCAACAATGCTACCACTGTACCACCGTGGCTGCAGTACCTATGTATGTAGTCAACACCTTCCCCATTCGGGATTACCGTGAATAGGGGTTGAACACCTCATGTGCCAATAGCTACGCCAACATGTTTATGGCTATGTTGGAGGAAGAGCATATGTTCAAATTGTAAGACTTGTTAGTTACATCCCATTTTATAGGTGTTTTGTTGACAACCTTTTTTCATCTGGACTGAGGACATAAGACAAATATAGAATTTTCATGCTGAGCTCAATGGGCTAACAAATTATTTAAAATTTACCATTGATTTTTCTGAAACTAAAATCAGTTATTTGGATGTCTCTGTTGAAAGGTTAGGTAAAAGTATGGTTAATATGAGGGTATATAGGAAACCATGCTATAAAATTACTCTAGTGCATAGACATAGCACGCACCCCAGTTATGTTTTTAGGAATGTTATCAAAGGACAGGCTATGCGTGCATCAAGGTTAAACGTCTCTGAAGAAGGTTTTCATTCGGAGCTTTCAAGTTTAAAAGGGAGACTTTTGGCTAGGGGTTATAGAAGTGAAGAGATTGATGGAACATTGGAAGAGAAACCCCAGCTTAGGAGGAATGTAGCCCGACCCTACTTCTCAGAGAAAGGACGAGCTGCTCAGAGAGAGGAGAGGGTTGTAGCTAGGAATGATATTAAAGTTCCTGTCTTTTACAATCAAGATATTAATAGGATCAGAGACATTATTAGGAGACATTGGTGTGTTCTAACTGTAGACTCCAGAATCAAGCAAGTTATAGGGGGGACACCCACGTTTCTGTATAAGAATTGATATAACTTGAAAAGGATGTTATGTTACCCCAAGAGCTATATGGATAGAGTAACCGACCAAGATTTTGCTCTACTGTCCCTTGTGGTCACTGCAATTATTGTGATTATATAGATATGAATGCTTTTTTCATACATCCTACCATTGGGTTTAGATACAGATTTCGTGTAGCAGCAACTTGTTCGACTCAACATGTTGTTTACCTAGCTCACTGTTCAACCTGTAGATCATAATATGTGGGCAAGACTGACAGAATGTTTAGCGAGATAGTACGTGAGCATTTATATTCCTTCAGAATTCAGTCAGTAACTAATACACTTTCTAAGCATGTAGCACTTATGGGACCTGCACAAGTTTTTAGTGATTGAGGTTACTACACAAAGTCCCCGTGGAGGTGATATTAGGGCAGTAACTGAAGGAAGGGAAGCTAGGTGGATTATAAGGTTAAGGGCTGATCAGGGGTTGGGACTTAATGACAAAGTCCCTTTAAAACCTGCCCTGAAATCTCGAGCATTGAGTGTTTAATGCATTGATTCAATTTATGTATATACCTCTCTTAGGTCCTTTTTTACAAGTTGTTTTAAAGTCTATGTACATTTGTTGCATATGTATTTTCTACATATATTTTTTAGATATGTTTTTTTACTTTTTTAGGTAATTTGAAATGTTCTGAGTAGGTTTAATCATTTAATTACTTATTACTTAATTGATTCCAACTGAGCATACCTTTACAAGGTGATGCTCTGTTTTAACTTTTGTATGGGCTGAGGAAGCCTATATGGTGAAAGCGCTTACCAGTCTGAGTTGTGTTTTGCTAACAATAAATCGTTTTTTGCAATTCACTGAATTACATTGGATTTTATGGTGTTGTCCTGCCTTGGTCTGCTCCACTGCTGTTTCGTGTTTGTTGTTTGTTTTATTGCATATTTTAACATCAGTGCAGCATTTGCTTCTTGGGACCATTACTTCATGTTTATACCTCAGATCTTGTTTGCCCGCATTCAGCTTCAGATGCAGATCCTGTCAGTTTGGAAATTTATTTAGCTTTTTTTAATGAGTTATTCATTTAGAATTTTCTAATATGTTTTTCTTATTGTCCTACCTCCTGTACTTAATCTTTCTTTGCAGTCTCACTACACTTATTAGCCACCATTTTCTTGGTACCTCTTTTAAGTACCATCTTTGGTACTCCTTTTCTTCCTTTAAGATCACTCTTTTGAGTACTCTCTTTCTACCATTGTTGTTAGTTCTTTTCTCATCTTTCTTAATTTCTTTTTATTTCCCTGTGTTTCTTTGTCCAAAATTTTTTTTCTCTGTCCTTAGGATCTTTAGGCAGTTGTCTTTCTTCGATAGCAATGGCTGATATGCCAACTGGATTTAAAAATATTGTTACCTGTGGGGATAAGCTTCCCCACTCGGATGCCCACAGGGAATGTGTTTATTGTTTATGACCTGTGCACATAGATGTGGGTAGTTCAATCTTCTGTGGATTTAATTCCAGAGCTATTACTGACTTTAGAAATAAATTAGTGTTGAGAGGCCTCCTTCCTTCTTCCTCTTCTACTTCAGTAGCTGAGGCTCAACCCCCTACCAGAAATCCTTGTGAGAGGAAGCCAGATTCAGTGACCAAGGAAAAGGGGTTGCATAAGAGGTCCCTGGACCACTCATCCTCATCTGCTTCTTCACTGGATTCTCCTTCTAAAATGCACAAAAAATTGGATCCAACTACTTCGGATACATTTACTTCAAAATCTAAGGTTCCTTGGATCTGAACTATTCCACTTCTACCAGATCCAGGTACTTTGGGGCACCTTTCACCTTTCTTGGTGGGATCTCCCCTTTGGCATTACAGACCTCCGTCCTCTACATCTTCTCTTAGATCTTCCAGAAGCTGATGTGGATAGGATAATGAGGAAATTTCTTAGAGCATAAATCCAAATGTGGGTACACCTACTTCTGACCCCAACCAGATCCATGAGCTGTCCTCCTTCCACTTCCCCCTTAACATCTCCTCATATCTGACCCACTCTTTTGGAGCTCTCAGATCCAAAACCTTTGGGGGTGTCTTCATTGGATCCAAAGATAGTCTGTTATTCAACTCTGGTGACTTACCTGATTTGTCCAGCCCCGAGCCTTTCTCACACAGAAGACCCTCGGAACCTAAGCGTTGACACTGGATCCAGGGGGGGTTGGCATTGGGGTCGACTCTAAAGCTCTCAGATCCATATCTTCCCCTCTGGGCTTCAGCATTGGACAGCTCAGGTCCGACTCCCTCCTCGCGTGGAGTGCTGCTAGGGTTGCAGGAGCCGACGGTTCGTCAAATACCAGCTCCTTTGCCATCAACTTCTGTTTCTCCTAGGCATCCTGCCTTTGAGGTTGTGGAGAGGGTTTGTCTTTGTCTGGAGAAGGGACATCCCTGCCCCCTCGGATTAGACCACTTTGCTTACTCTGGTTCTTTGCTCTGTCTGAGGCTCATCCATCCATTCTGCAGTGACAGCCAAGCCAGTCAGTCCCTCATGACATCTTCATCTTTTCTGATACTTTCCCAGAACACCCCACTGAGGAATTCTCTCAGAAAAGACTGTGTAAGAGGAAACACCTATTTTGGTGAAGGGGAGGAGTAAATTTTCACCTGAAGACATCTCCTTTGGAGACATCCTAAAGCTCCTGAAACAAAAAGGTGGTGGATTCTGATAGCCCCTTAGGAGGAATCAGTGTTTCTGGAGGCTTTTGTGTCCGGCCTGTCTACTTCTTGGGTGACCCCCCCCCCCCCAGCTGACTAACTCATTGATGTTGTTTTTCTGCCGGGTGTGGAAGAAGCCAGATACTGTAGCGCCAATCCCAAAAAGACCTGACAAAATTCTACCCCCCCCCCCCACAAGGACCAGGCACACTGGAGCTAGGGAGTCCCGGTTGATGCCTTAGTTGTGGTGGCAGCCACTAAGAAAGAACTGTCAGAACAGAGTTCTCCTGTCCATCCCCATAACAGAGAGTTAAGGGCTTTGGACAAACTTGGTAAGCGCCTAAATGCTTCAGTGATCTGTGCCCTCAGGTCGCTGAATTATCTGGCACATTCTACAAGATTACAAAGAGATTTGACCAAACAACGTTCCAAATCTCTTTCTGGGTCAGTGTCTGCTGATGATCTAAATAGAATCTCCTTGCAACGGGCCACCCTTCAGTCTATTTCTCATGTGCCCATAACATGCAGTGGAAGGTACCGCACAGGCTGCGGGTTCAGGCATAGTCATTAGGAGACATGCCTGGATATGATTATGATTTGTGGAGCCCTTTAAATCTTCTTTCAAAAGTGCACCTTTTGATGGATCTTCATTGTTTGGCCCAAAGGTAAAAGACACACTGTCCAGATGTGAGCAAGAGGGAAAGACTCTTGTCTGCCATGGTTGTACGTTTTTCAATCCCTGAAATATCTTTCCCAAGGAATCAACAAGGAGGTAGAAAATGTGGTTTTGCAAATCCCAAGGTTCTTTTCAAGACTAGCATGGAGATAGTTTCCCCAGAGGCAGAGGAGGGAACTTGAATGTTACACTCTGTCCTCATGGCAGAGTGGCCCGCAGAACCAGGTCTTCAGGGATTCCTTCGTGGATAAGCCCTACAAGTGCTCCTGAAGGGAAGCCTGACTATTTCTACTCTGGAGGCAGTCGGCGGAGATTTATCTCTACACCAGAGAGCCTGGCTATGTATAACAAAAATTCCTGGTTGAGGAGAATCATATCCAGAGGTTATACTGTACCATTTTTCAGAGCAGGGATGATCAGGAACCTACTCAAGATTTTTCTTGGTGCCAAAAGGGACAGGGGACTTGAGACCAATTCTGATTCTCAGCAAACTAAATCAGTTCATACAATATTCAAGGTTCTGGATGGTCACAATTCAGTCCATTTTGCGACTGCTGCAAAAGGATGATTGAATATGCTTGATAGATCTTCAAGATGTGTACTATCAAATCAAAATGAACATGTATTCCAGAAGATATCTGCACTTCTGGCTGGGAGCCAGCCATTACCAGTTCAGGGCACTGCGCTTTGGTCTCACTACAACCCCCAGGGTGTTCATCAAATGCATGGTAGTTATAGCAGCTCACTTGAGACTGTGGAATTTTGAGTGTTTCCATACCTAGACAACTGGCTGCTAACTGCCCTAACCAGGCTTCAACTCTTTCAGGCAAGGGACTACTTGCTCCATTGGTGCATCCATTTACAAAAAATCACAACTCACACCTACCCAGAGTCACAACTCACACCTACCCAGAGTCTGGAGTTCATAGGTGCTTGTCTAGATACATCAGTTAGATAGTATCTCTTTCCTCTATTCGAATTCAGGCACTGAAATCCCTGGTCAGGAAGGCAATACAAATTCTTCTCTTCCAACACAATTAATATTACAAGCCTTGGGATCTGTGACAGTGGCTATAACCCTGGTTCCTCTGGCCAGGTTTCACATGCAAATACTTCAATGGACATAACTGCTCCAGTCAATATCAGATGGACATGCCAAAGTTACTTTCTTTGATGGATTAATTAGAACAAACTCCTGGAAGGTTGTCTGTCTGTTCTTAAACCTGCCTATGGCCATGGTGACCATGGATGCATCCCAGCTGGGGAGGGTGGGGCACTACTTGGGAAGGACAGTCCAAGTACAGGGTCCTCTGAAAACAGCAATTCACATATCAGTGTTCTAGAAATGAGAGCAGTTCTCCTAGCATTGCAGGCCTTTCAAGACGCTTTCCAGTTCAGGACAATTGCCATTCTGGTGGGCAATATGACAGTGGTCTGATAAATCAGCAAACAGAGTGGAACCAGATCTTACCGATTTTGTTGAGAAGTGATGAGAATGTGGCAATGAACAATCTCTTCTGGTTGCTTTCTGATAGCAGTGAACAATCTGGGAAATTGTGGACAAACTAAGTCTGATGCCTCCAGAGTGGTCTCTCAATGTCAAAGTTGTGGAGAGGATTTTCTGTCGATGGGGCCAGCCATGCTGGAATCTGTTTGCATCTCCCCTCAACAACAGGTGCAGCAGGTTCTTTGCTCTGATCCCTCCAATGCAAAAATAACCGAGAGATGCTCTAGTCCACAACTGGCCCTCCAGTCTCCTTTATGCCTACCTGCCATTACTCTCATTTGCAAATTTCTACAGAAAGCATTATGGTTAAAGAGCAGTTTTCCTCATTGCACCCGACTGGCCTTGTCAGATGTGGTTCCCTTTCCTCTGGCCTCACCTTCTACAACATCCTCCCTGTATACTAGATCCCACTCCAGACCTCCTGTCACTCCTGACAGGTGTGACTCATCTGGACATAACAGTCCTCAAACTGACTGCATGCTTTCTCCAATTCCTTTGATTACTAGATAGGCCAGGCTCTCTTCTTGGCCTGTCATATCTTGTTATCTTCTCAAAAAGCTTGTACTAGAAAGATTTATAAAAGTAAATGGAAGAGATTTGTTTTCTGGGCTCTTAGCAAAGACCTAGATCCTTTTACAGCACCTGTGCCATCCATACTTGAATTTTTAGCTTTAATTTTCAATGAAGGCGCTAGTTTTTCAGCTGTTAAAGTTCAGTTGACTGCAATTTCTAATTTCCACCTGGGTGAAAATGGGTCTGTATTAGAACAATGAATAATTAAAATGTCGACCGCTCTAAAGAGTGAAAATGCCAGACCTCGAACTAGTGATTGCGGGGGCTGTGCCACCCCCCCATACCCCCGCTAAATATATATACCAACTCTGAGATCGCACTACAGTGAGGAAAGAGCAAATATTCCGATCTTCACTGTACTGTGATCTCACAAAAAAAAACACATTGAGGTTAGACCCGGTGAAAATAACTCTACCTTAGCTTCTTCTAAACTATGTAAAACCTTTTTCAAGCGAGTCTTTTTACTTAGACTTCCATTAAAGGATCCTACTCCTCCTTGGGATTTATCTATTATGCTTCAGGTATTAGCCCAGACTCCCTTCTAACCTTCAGCCAAGGCAGATCTTAAATTTTTATGTTGGAAAACTTTTTTTCTGATTGCCATCACATTAAATAGATGAATATCCAAACCTCAAGAAATATCTTCTAAACCTCCTTACCTGTTTTTTCACAAAGACAGGGTGTCTTTGTGAACCAAACCATATTTTTTGCCTAAGGTAGCTTTTGAGTCCAACATAAATTAGGTCATTAATTTACCGGTTTTCTTTCCAAAATTTTCAAATAAGGGAGAGTATATGTTCCATCTTTTGGATGTGCATACACAGCTTTGCTTTCATCTTCATAGAACCCATGACCTCAGGAAAACCGAACAGTTATTTGTTTCCTTCTCTCCTAACAAATTGGGCAAACCAATTTCCAAAGTTACACTGGCCAAATGGTTAAATGAATGCATCTCCTCTGTCTATAATAAAAAAAAGGTTTATCCTGGCCTAAGCCTCTTAGAGCTCATTCCACTAGGTCTATGGCAGTCTCTTCAGCCTTTTGGTCAAGGGCTTCCTTAAATGACATTTGTGCAGCTGCAACTTGGATTAATTCTCACACTTTTATTGCTCGTTACAAATTAGATTTTATTTCCAGGAGCAGAGTGGCCTTTAGTTGTACAGCATTCCAGCCACCCAAGGTTCCAGTAGCTAGGGATTGTTTCTCATCAGTTGAGGAATGAAAGAAAAGGACAGCATCAGATAAAAAAGTTATGTACTCACCATAAAGTTCCATCTTCATTCTTCCTCAGCGTCCTGCCCTCCTGCCTCCATCCTTTGCTTCTGGAAAGATCTAAGAGTTGTACTGGAACCTCTATTCCTTGTTTGAGCTTCAGCTTCCTTCATCCTTTCTGCCTTTGTTAATTTATGTAGTAGGTTGTCCCTTTCTACCTAGGAGCAGAAAACATGATCTCAGGTATGTTAGGTTGGTAGGGCATTATGAGTAAAGGGAGGAGCTTGAAAGTTTTTCGACCTGATGATCTGGTAGAAGCAGCTGTCTTGGATCCAAAACTGATCTGAACGCATCAGAAGAAGAAGAATGAAATTGGACAACACAGACAAAAAAGCTTGGGTCTCTAGGTAAATATTTTAATAAAAATTTAAAATACAAGCTGAGAAATCAGATTGTACTGGATAAACCTCTGATTATGACTTAGACTACCCGAGTTCGAATAATGGCTCACATGGTTGACAGTACAGACATGGAGGATGGGAGTGCCCTTTCTGAGAGAGAATGGTACTTGCTCCAGGCCACATGTGTTGGTTGATTTCCTTGGTGGAGACTAAGGAAACAACTGCATGGTGTCTCCTGTGGGTGGGCAGGGCACTCCTGCTGATGTCAGCTTCTTGTGGAAGTGAGGGGAGGTGCATTGCTTTCACCCTGTACATGTCCCAGGAGTGGGTTATGAGGACACATGCACAGAAGTTAGAGCAAAAAAGTTTAAAAACAAATCTCAAACCTCCCCTGATGACTACCTACATGATTGCCCTTCCTGACCAGTTCTCACCCCCCTTTGAGGAAGCTGATGATTGGTAGGAAATGAGGAGCAAAAAAGACAAAAACAAACAAAAAAAAAAAGCTCAGCCTGTGAAATGAGAAGGAGTTGGGAAGCATACAGAAAAGGACAGAATACCTGAAAAAATCTGATCTCCTACAGATTCTGGGCTTTTCCTTCAATGGTTTCTTTTCCAGGGGCTGTTACATCTGTTTCACTGACTTTTGCTGATGAGAAAACTAAGTCATTTTAATTTTTCATGTAGGGGAGTCTTGATCAGCACTGATACTGAAACTTAATTTCAAACGTGTGCCTGTGCCAGTGCACCGAGGAAGTCAGCCATGCCTGTTTTCAAGTTAGAAGCTCAGGTGACTTGTATGTTTTCATGGAGGAACTTCAGAAGCCTGAGATATAGGTTTCTATTGGAGAAAATCCTGAATGACTGAAGCCAATAAAAGTTATCCCCTTTTATCTTAGTGAAATTCTCATTTAGTCTCCCTTTCAACCAAGGTACATTACAGAAGGCTGACTGAGGAGATTCAGTCTGCATTGGATAAAAAATCCTTTGTACATTTCATGTTACCGTATGAGAACCAGCACAGGTTCAACGTAAGGCTTCTAAATCTGTCGATTATGCTGCTATTTGCAAAGGTTCCTTTTTAATTAGAACTAGGAATCCTTCTCTTCCTTTGCCTAATGAAGAAGCATTCCTATAAAGTTCAGCACTTCTCTCCACAATGTATCATGAGAATATACTCTTGTGGTCCTCAGGCTCCCGCCAGCATGCCAGCTTCAGTGAGGTGTTAATATAGGGTCTATATCAGCTCTCCAAAACGGCTGAAGTTCAAACACCATATGTTCGAACTTCTAACCACGAAGTACAAAAACATCGATGTCTTAGAACAGCAATTTATTTCCCAGGATAAAAAATCACTGTTCCAAGAAACACACATACAACATAAGCACACCAAAAAAACTGCAATCCACACACACACTTAAAATCCTACATCTAACCCTACACTAAACTGTACATACATTACTATCTATCCACTTACCTTAACCCAAACCCTGACGTCCGTCACTATCGCACACTCACCTGACCTGCACCCTAACCCTAACTCACCTATCCTGCCCTAACCTTAAAGTCTGTCACTATCGCACACCCACCTCACCGGCACTCTAACGTCCACGCAATCGCACACTTGCCTGAACCCGACCTGTAACTTTCCACCACAGTCCTGATAATCACAAAGCCACAGAAATGGCCCACTGAATTATTTCCCTGGGAAAGCATTCAGTGTTCTACGGATTCGCGATAATCAGTATTTGAACTTCACAGTTCGAACATCTGTTGTCCGATCGTCAGCCTTTCGACGGACTGATATAAACCCGTTAATATAAATAGACCTTTGAAATTGACTTCCCCAAAAGGAGGGTAACACAAACAATAAAGACATCAGAATCTGTAGGGTGAATGCTTGCCTGCTGAAGCCTTTGCGGGACTTGTGGAGCAAAATTTTAGTCATTCTGCTACTTAGCCTCCAGTTCCTCTCAGGTGACATAAAAAATTTCAAAGAAAAAAATCTTGTGTCTACTATAAATTGAAATTATATTCTGCAGTGTTTAACTGTATGTGTACATTCTGATGATCCTAGTACACATTTTATTCCACACTTATGTTAACCAAAAGGCCAAGAAGTTATGCACTTTATTCCATTAGATACTTTTACCATTCGTACTGGAAGGAAGATTGGCAGGTACAGTAAGCAGATGTTTACATGTTCAATACATGAATCACCATTGCAGTAGTCTAAGCTGTTTGGGTCATACACCCTACAATGGCCAGCTTCCCAAAGATGTTCTTCATGTTTCACTGTTGCAGTCATCACTTGTAGGTTATCCATGCTGGGTAGCCCTTGGCCGGCCTGAATACCAGAGTAAAGAATTTCCCTCCTGCATCAGCTGTTCTGGGACTGTAGCTAACGTCAGGTCATCAGGGCTATAAAGGGTGACAGCCGATGCCATTACATCAGTCTTTCTTGCCGTGGAGCCCGAAGCAGAAGCAGTTTTGCGAGTGCATTGGTCAGCAGTTGCCAGAGTGAGGAAAACCTTCTAAAGCTAAGTACCCCATTGGGGAATATTTTTTTGCTTTTAACCGATGTCAAAGAAAGCCAACAATTCTCTCATTTGTGGAAAGCACATCCCGCACCGAGACTTCCATCCCCTCTGTGTCACTTGTATAGGCCCAGACCACTATGTCCCCGGGTGTTGGTTTTGTGCCCTGTTTAATGCTAGAACCATAAGAAGAAGAGCTGAAATTGTAGCTAGACATTTTAGTGACTCTTTTTCTCAACACGATATGGCATCGGTCTCTCAACTGGCTACTGACTTCCCTAGAAAAAAAGAAAGACAAGGATAAAGATACGCCTCTAAAAGTTAGGCCCTCTGATGACTCAGGTCAAAAGTAATGTATTTTTCAACTCAGTGCTACTGCTGAACTCAGTGAGGCACCTTCGCAGCCCTTGATGACAGCCAAGGAACCATCGCAGGCCTCTACCGAGACCCATTTGGAGTCCGGTACGCCACCGGATCCACCTCGCCCTGCCGGTATTTCACCTCATTCTCTCACGATCGGGTCCGGAGCCACTTTGCAGGCACAAGCTTCTGCTGAGACACCTCCGACTATTGAAGCCAGGCTCAGACCGACAACAACGCCGCCGGTTAAAATCACTTTGTATAAGACTACTGACCCATCCAAGCCTAAGACTACCCCCAAAAAGGTCCCTCCCCAAGGACCCAGCCACTGACTTGCACCTTGCAAGCCTGTCCCTTAGTTGCAGCAATTACTCAGAATGGCAGAAGACTTGATGACTCTTATTAGGGGAAGTCAGCCCCACCCTCCTACCCCAGCCAAAAGAAAAAGGGACACTTCCCCTGAGGTCGTCTCTGACTAGGAATCAGAAGAGTCTGTCCTTGAGGAGTCAGACATGGAAGACCAGCACTTTGCAGCATTTGAGGACTCTGATGCTGATGACCCCATTCCATCTTCCTCCCCCCCGAGGACCTTTCTTTTGGGGAAACCTTAAATTCCCTCAGGGAACACTTTCAGTGGGAGGCCCAGGATTACCCTCAGTCTAAGAAGAGACTGAGAGAGTTCTTTGACCTGCCCCAGCATAAAACTCTGGCCATTCTGCCTATCTTGGCTGTAGTAGAGGATGCTTTTCTAGAATCTGCCCTTTCACCAGATTCTCTCCCCCAGCACCCAGGAAACCAGACAGATATTACAGGGTGCAAGACACTCACAAATATATTTTCAAAATCCCTACTGCAGACCCTGAAGTCAATTCTCAAGGCCCTAAGGGAGCTTGGGCAAGCTCATCTAAAAATCCCATACCAGCTGACA
Organism: Protopterus annectens; assembly: GCF_019279795.1. Taxonomy (NCBI): domain Eukaryota; kingdom Metazoa; phylum Chordata; order Ceratodontiformes; family Protopteridae; genus Protopterus; species Protopterus annectens. Next base: position 1,431,490,342 of record NC_056745.1, on the reverse strand, counting down.
AAGAAAGCAGAGCTTTAGACAGAATGGGAAAAAAAGGTATACACTTCAGCCACTTTAGCTGTAAGAGCCTTAAATTGTCATTTTCATATGATGAAATTCCAGCAGAATGTTCTCAAACTGATTAAACAGAAGTTATCTTCCATTCCTGACAATAGGACTACCAGAGAATTAACAGACCTCATGCAGTTTAGCTCTCAGGTAGCCAAACACTCCTTGCATTGTGGTTTTGATGCCTTAGAAGCTTCTACCAGAGCTGCAGTCACAGGCTCAGTAATCAGATGGCATACCTGGTTAAGGGAGCAGCCTTTGCCTGACCAGGTAAAATCCAAACTGATAGACGCCCCCTTAGATAAAGACCAGTTGTTTGGACCTAAAGCGGAAGAGGTCATTAAGAAAATGGAGGACAAAGCCAAGTCCATGCAAACTGTCAAGGACTTCTTACAGGTGCAACCTCACAGGTTCAGCAGAAACTTCTTCACTAAACACTGATCCTTTCCCTCTTAGACAAAACCAGTCCAGAGGAAGGGACGCAGAGACAGAACCCCTAGGCATCAGTCCCATAGCCAGCAAAGACCCAGGCAGTGGTCCACTGCTGCTGCTGCTAGGCAAGGGAGTTCTAAACCAACTCCCTTCTCTAAGGACTCTCAGTGACTCTCTCCACTCTGCCCCTCATGTCACCAAACAGGCTAGGAGGAAGACTCTCCCTCTTCCTCGAAAACTACCAGGCCATCACCTCAGATTGATGGGTCCTGAAAATTATTACCAGCGGGTACAGATTCTATTTCAAAGAAAAGCCTAAAAGGTCAGGATTCCCAGACGTCCCTACAAATCAGAGGACAGAAGCTATTCATCAGATCAGAAAGCTTTATGCCCAGGGTGCAGTAGAATCTGTACCAAAGGAACAGACCGGAAAAAGATTTTGTAGGTTCATAGGTAGGTACTAGGCTATCAGCCCTAAGGCCTGTACAAGCCTAGCCATAAAGATTCCCTGGCTTACGCCACTTAAAAATGATTTTTTATTCAAGACTCTTCCTGGTACCCAGAAAAGAGGGCACCTGGTGCTCTATCCTAGACCTCTCCACCCTGAATCTGTTTTCTGATTCCAAAATTCAAGATGCTGACTCTACAAAAACTACTGCTTATCCTCCTGCCACAAGCCTGGTTAGTGACCGTAGATCTGAAGGATGCCTACCTGCATATCCCTGTCAGAGATTCCTGCAGGAGTTGCCTAAGGTTCAGAGCAGGGTCCCTACACTTTCAGTTCTCTGCTCTGTCCTTTGACTTATCCACTGTTTACAGAGTCTTTATCAAGTGCCTGGCTCTAGTCATTGCTTTTTGCAGACAGAAAGGCATACACATTTATCCATATCTCGACAATTGCCTCATACAGGCAGAAACCAAGGAAAAACTCCTGCAGGACCTCTCCTTTGTGCAGAACCTACTAACCTCACTGGGATTCACCATCAACCTAGAGAAGTCCCATCTACAGCCCACACGAAGGATAAACTTCCTGGGCACCCTTCTTGACAGCTCAGCAAAAATGGCCTTCCTCCTCTCACAGAAGCAGGCCTTTCTACTGTCTTACTTTACTCAGCTGGCACACAAAACCCACATCACTGCCAGAAAAATCCTGCAAGCCCTGGGATACATGTCCTTCTGCATCTTGCTGGTACCCCTTCCCAAAAATTGCAGTGGTACGTAAGGAACCTCTGGTACCAACACTCCCAGTCACTGGAACATCAACTCCCCCTGATTCCTTGTCTAGGGAAGGAGTTCCTATGGTGGACCAAGGCTTGCACTCTGAACAAGGGCCTTCCCTTTGTCCTTCAGCCACACAACCAAACCATAGCCACAGACTCCTCAGACATTGCCTGGGGAGACCACACATGAACACTGCGAACTTAGGCCTTTTGGGAACAGGAGGTTCAGGGTCTCCATATCAACCTGAAAGAAATGCTAGCAGTACACAGAGCAAGCCTGACCTTTCAAGAACATCTGTCACCAGGAGTCCTTTTAATCAAGACAGACAACACTGCTATCATGTGGTACATCAACAAGCAAAGGGGCACCCATTCTTACCCCCTGTATCGCTTAGCTATGAAAATCTGGCAGTCAGCCTCGAACCTGGGACTGCATCTGATAGCACAATACCTTCCAGGGAAGCAAAACATCCTGGCAGACCAATTAAGCAGACAATGTGTGGATCCCCATGAGTGGCAGTTGCACAAGGGGACCTTCCTAAAGATCAGTCATATCTGGGGGAAAACAGATATAGACCTTTTGGCAAGCTACCAGAACTGCCAGCTCTCCAAATTCTGCTCAAGAGTGTTTTATCCAGAAGCCTGGAGGGTGGACGCCCTCTCCTTCCACTGGGGCAGCCTGTTTGTATATGCTTTCCCCCACTACCTCTGATATCCAGGGTGCTGCTCAAGATCTGAGAGGAAGGGCCAAGTGCTATCCTAATTGCCGCAGACTGGCAAGGCAGCACCGGTAGCCCATGCTTCTCAGTCTGAGCATACATCCTCATATCCCCTACCCCCCACCACAGACTTTCTCACAAAACAGAGAGGGAAGCTACTGCACCCAGGCCTGGCCACACTCAAGGTAACCACATGGTTAATTCCTCAAAGGCGGATAACACCTCAGCCGTCAGCAAACAAGTGTTAGACATTATTAAGGAGGCCCATAGACCCAACACCAGAAAATCTTATTCTGCAAAATGGACAAGGTTCAGGCACAGACAACGTCATTGCCTCTTTACCACTAGTTCTGGACTACCTGGGAGAACTGCTAGAAAAGGGGTTGTCTTACTCCTCTATCAAGACTCATGGTTCAGCCATCTCAGCGTATGTCCAGGCTGTGTAGCCTGTGTTCTCTCAGCACCTCTTAAAACAGTTCCTCTGAGGTGTGACTCACAGACCACCTATTCTGGAGGCTGCTACATGGACAGCTTTCCACACTTTCACTAAGTACTATCAGCTGGCTACATTCTCCAAAACCAGAGCAGGATTTGCATCTGCAATCCTGCAGGGCATGCTAGCATCCCCATAACCTATATAGAATGCTTCCACCCACTTCCTCAGCTTTGGGAATCTTCTCAAAAGTGATGACTGCAGCAGTGAAACATGAAGAACATAGAACAGTTGTGAACACTTACCATAAATGTAGATGTTCAAGTGTATTCACTGTTGCAGTCCTGATGATGTCCTTCAAGGATGCATCTGCAGTCTTTACAAATGGGTTGTCCTGTCGTCAGGCAGCCCTTAGGTCGGCCGGATTCCAAAGTCTGGGTCTGGCCTCGGCTGGTGTCGCACTTCACCCGACGTCATAGCTGCAGTTATTCGGGTATAAAGGCATCAGCCGACGCCATTTTCCTAAGTCTTTCTTGCCGCGTGGCGCCCGAAGCAGAAGCTGTTCGCAAGTGCCGGTCGGTCAGATCCAGAGATTACTACTACCGAATACTACTTCGAAGACTTCTAAAAAGCTAAGTACCCCGTTGGGGACTCTTTCTTGCCTCAGCCGATGTCAGAGAAAGTGAATAACTGTTTATCTTGTGGGAAACAAATACCTCATAAAGATTTCCACTCCTACTGTATACATTGCTTAGGCCCAGACCACAACGTAGCAGCTTGTCTAGCCTGCGCTTCTTTTAACCGATTGACGCTTAGACGTCGGTCGGAGTTTGCTGAACAAATTTTCGGCTCTGATTTTGCCTACATTATGCTGTCGGATCCTCCGACAACGCAAATTTCCAAAAAACAAAAAGAAAAGGACCGACACTCACGGTCCGCGGTCTCGGCCGAAACCACGATTAAGCAAACCGCGAGTGTCTCGGTTTCGGCCGAAACCGAGCAAGCGGTTCTTTCTCCAGCCGAAACCATGCCCTCTACCGAGGCCTCCTCTAACCTGGTAGAATCTGCTTCTGAAATCCAGCCTTCTGTTGCGGTTTCTCAGGAATTATCAGACACAATTCCCCTGGATATTTCAACCCCATGCACGTGGAGCTGCTAGGCCTCCTGCAGCCATGTCTATTAAGGCCTTTGCCAGGGCTAAAGCAGCCAAAGCTTCAAAATCTGTGCCTGCCAAACCCCCCTCTCACAGGCCCAGCACTAGCTCTCATATGCTATCTTTGGCTGAGGATTTAATTTCCTTAATTTGTGGATCCCAGCCTCATCCAGACAGGTCCTCTCTCCCACCTCCAGAAAAGAGACCTAGAGCAGAGCCCCCTGAACCAGTATCCACTGATGGTTCCTCTGATGAATCAGAACATACAGACCTTCCTGAGGCTTCTTATTCTCCTTACGAAGACTCGGATGCTGAAGAGTCCATTCCTTCAGCCTCTCCACCTGAGGAATTTTCCTTTGGGGAAACCTTGCATGCTATGAGGGAACAATTTCAGTGGCAGGGCCAAGATTTTTCAGACTCCAGAAAAAGGCTTAGAACCTTTCTACATTTGCCACAACATAGGCCTTTAGCTATACCTCCAGTTCTTTCTGTTGTAGATGATGCATTTAATGATGCTTGCACTGCCCCTGATTCATTACCTCCGGCTCCTGCTAAGCCCGATAGGTTCTACAGGGTCCCAGACACTCATCACCATTTATACAAGGCTCCTTTTGCAGATCCAGAGACCATCGCCCAGGGCCCTAAAGCTGTAGCTGCTACTTCTACTAAAAACCCCCTCCCCTCTGAAAGGGAATCCAGGTCCTTAGAGATATGGGGTAAAAAAGTTTACACTTCTGCTACCTTGTCAGCTAGGGCTTTGAACTGCCAATTTCATATGATTCAATATCAAGAGTTTATGCTTGACCAGTTAACTAAAAAGCTTTCCTCTGAAGAATCTTTAGATAAAAATATGTTCAGGAAATGGTACATAACATACAGCAGGTTAGTAACCATTCTTTAAAATGTGGCTATGATGCACTGGAGGCTTCCTTTAGATCAGCCATGACTGGCACAGTTATCAGGAGACATGCATGGTTGAAAGAACAGGCATTACCAGACCATGTCAAATCAAAGCTTTTGGATGCACCCATGGACAAGGTCAATTTATTTGGTTCCCCTGCTCAGCAGGTGCTAAAAAGATGGAAGAGAAGGCGAAATCTGTACAAACGGTGAAAGATTTCTTACAGGTCCAACCTCCAAGGTTAAGCAGGAACTGGCCATCCAAGAATTGGTCCTTTCCGGACTCCTCTAAGGCTCAGAGAGGCAGGAATAGGCGTTCAAGAGGCAGAAACCAATCCAGGGGTGCCTACAGGGGACGCCAGTGGCAAGGTAACAACCAGCGAGGCACGGACACAGCCACCACCACTACAACAACTCAATCACAGTGACTTGACAGTGGCACCGCCTACCAGGGAACAACTAGAAGCACCCTTAGGCGGAAAACTAACCTTATTCTCAAAAAACTGGCATTGCATCACAAGGAAAAAATGGATTTTGCAAACTATAGACCAAGGTTACAGGTTCCATTTCCATACTCTACCAGGGAAGAGAGGAATGCCAAACCTACCACCTACTCAAAGGACAGAAGCTCTAAAACAAATATCTCAGCTATTAAGAATGAGAGCTGTGGAAAAGGTACCATCTATGGAGCAAGGAAAGGGATTTTACTCCAGACTCTTCCTGGTACCAAGAAAAGAAAACAAATGGAGACCCATTCTAGACCTGTCCGTTTTAAACACATTCCTTATTGTTCCAAAATTCAAAATGCTGACCCTACAGTAGCTTCTTCCCATGCTGGGCAAGGAGTCTTGGCTGGTAACTCCAGATCTCAAGGAGGCATACCTGCACGTCCCCATAAGACCAATTTGCAGAAGATACCTCAGATTTCTTGCAGGATCAGAGCATTATCAATTTTCAGCATTGCCCTTTGGCTTATCTACTGCGCCCAGAGTGTTCACAAAATGCCTGGCATCAGTAATTGCTCATTGCAGACTTCAGGGAATCCAAATTTATCCCTACCTGGACGACTGCCTGATACAAGCGGACAACAAAAGCAAGCTAGCAGAAGACTTACAAAGAGTCATTTACCTGCTGCAAGCCTTGGGATATACAGTCAATATAAAAAGTCAAGGCTGATTCCATCCCAAAGAATAACCTTTCTGGGTGCAGAGCTGGACACATCAAAACAAATGGCATTCCTAACTGCAGAAAAGAAAGAGCAACTACCTCTCTACTTCTTGGCATTAACAAAGCAGAACCACCTAACTGCAAGAAAAGTACTGCAAGCTCTAGGCTTCATGGCATCCTGCATACTTCTGGTCCCTCATGCCAGACTGCATATGAGAAAGCTTCAGTGGTACCTAAGGAATTTGTGGTCCCAACACAAGCACAGCCTAGAAACCAAAATCCCAATAATCCCATGCCTGAAACAAGAGTTCCTATGGTGGGCTCAGGCCTGTCAATCAAACACAGGATTGCCCTTCTGCAACAGCCAACCAAGCCAAACCATCACGACAGATGCCTCAGACCTTGGTTGGGGGGCACACATGCAGGGCAAGTGCATACAAGGCTTATGGACTCAAGACCAGCTGCGCCTACACATAAATCTAAAGGAAATGCTGGCAGTAAAATTGGCAATCCAGACATTCAGACCATTTCTCCAAGAAGGTCAGTTGATGATAAGGACAGACAACACCACAGTTATGTGGTACATCAACAAACAGGGAGGCACCCATTCATATCCTCTATGCCGGCTGGCACTGGACCTATGGGATGTGGCCCTGAGCTACAACATTCAGTTACAAGCAATTTTTGTACCGGAAAAGAAAACATTCTAGCAGACATATTAAGCAGAACAACCACAGATGCCCACGAATGGATGCGTCATCCGGACATCTTCAAAGCCATCACAAGGGAATGGGGATTACCACAAATAGACTTGTTTGCATCCCCATTCAATCACCAGCTAAAGAAATTCTGCACAAGGACGTACCACCCACTTGCTTGGAAGGTGGACTCCCTATCTTTCAGTTGGAAAAACCTGACAGCATATGCATTTCCACCACTTCCTTTGATGCACAAGGTGCTTCTGAAGATCAAAGAGGACCGTCCAAGGATCATTCTGATAGCTCCAGACTGGCCAAGACAACATTGGTACCCATTGCTGAGGAGCATGTCTCGGGAACAAATATGGACACTACCCCTGATCCCATTACTGTTAACACAGAACAACTACAACATCCTGCATCCAAGCCTGAAAACTCTGCAGCTAACTGCCTGGAACATTACATAACAGCAATTAAACCAAATTTATCCCAAAGGGTTAAAGACATAATCCTGGAGGCTCGCAGACCTTCAACAAGAAAGAATTATGCAGCAAAATGGAAAAGATATCTCATTTGGAGTACTGCAAAGGGAGAAGATGTGACTCGGGTAAACATGGCCAACATCCTGGAGTACTTGGCAGAGCTCTTCCACACAGGCCCGTCCTATTCTTCCATCAAGATACATGCATCAGCTATTTCAGCACAATACAGCTTGGATCCTCCTGTCTTCTCTCATCCCCTGCTCAGACAGTTTCTGAGAGGAATAAAAAATGTAAAACCTCCCAGGAAACCACCATTGCCAGCATGGGACTTGAACTTTGTGCTAGAAAAATTGACACTTCCTCTTTTCGAGCCAGCAGCAACAGCAGAATTACAATACTTATCCTGGAAGACTGCTTTCCTGCTGGCAATAACTTCAGCAAGAAGGGTATCTGAACTACAGGCATTAATGGCAGTGCAACCCTTCCTGATCTTCCATCAAGATAAGAGTGTCCATGAGAACAAATCCTACATTTATGCCTAGGGTGGTATCCAGAGTGTCATTAAATCAGGCTATCCACCTACCTACATTCTTCCCAAACCCACAGAACAGGGGAGAAAGACTTTTGCATACCTTGGATGTACACAGACAGTTACGCTACTACCTGGACAGGACTAAGTCCAATAGAAAAACTGACCAGCTTCTGGTAGCATATGCCACAGGAAAGGAAGGAAAACCAATTTCAAAACAGACAATCTCCAAATGGATAGGAAATTGCATTAGATTTTGTTACTCCTACCATGGAAAGAAAACTCCAGAGAACATCAGGCCTCACTCCACAAGGGCTACAGCCACTACCACAGCTTTCTTACGAGGAGTGGCTACCAAGGACATTATAGAGGCTGCTACTTGGACCTCCGTGCATACATTTGCCAAGCATTACAATTTACCTTTATACTCTAGATCCCGAGCAGGTTTTGCCACTGCTGTTTTGCAAGGGATCCTAGCTACACCATAATCTCTACTCTTTCCTCCTGCCCTTGTTTAGCTATGGTATTCTACCCATTTGTAAAGACTGCAGATGCATCCTTGAAGGACATAGTACAGTTTTGTACCTACCATAAATGTAGATGTCCGATAGGAATGCATCTGCAGTCAGGATTACCCACCCACCTTCCCCTCTGAGGTACTCCTAGGGTATTTGCCAGCCTTCAGCTAGCTTGGGGGGGATCTATTATGGTGTATTTGTTTGTATATATGTACATACATGCTTATTTTTTGTGTTTGCTCTCTACTATTTAGAATCATTGGCATTTATCCAAATTTAGCCTTCCAAGAGGGCACCTGGCATCTGGGGCAAGAAACACTGAGGAAAATGGCGTTGGCTGATGCCTTTATACCCGAATAACTGCAGCTATGACGTCGGGTGAAGTGCGACACCAGCCGAGGCCAGACCCAGACTTTGGAATCCGGCCGACCGAAGGGCTGCCTGACGACAGGACAACCCAATTGTAAAGACTGCAGATGCATTCCTATCGGACATCTACATTTATCGTAGGTACAAAACTGTACTTTCTTCGTGTTTCACTGTTGCTGTCATTACATTTGGGTAATCTGCTGGCGGGTTACCCTCAGTCGGCCTGAATTCCAAAGTCTTGGGTCCTGCGTCGGTTGCTGTCTCCTCTTCCATGACGTCAGGTCATCAGGGGTATAAAACATGCAGCTGACACTATTTTCTTTAGTCTTTCTTGCCGCACGGTGCCCGAAGCAGAAGCAGTTTGCAAGTGCCGGTTGACCGACTCCTGAAATTTTTGCATTTGAGTTTCAGAACCGAAGTCTTCGACTAAAGCGAAGTACTTTTTCTTGCGCCTTCCTGTCAGTAAAAGTTAATAATTGCATTACTTGTGGGAAGCAAATACCTCATAAGGATTTTCATTTGTACTGTATTCCTTGCCTAGGCCCAGATCATAACGTGCCTTGCTGTCGGTTTTGTGCTATATTTAACCAACGCACTATCAAGCGTCGGTATATCTTTGCTTCAAAATATTTTGGAAACGGATTTAATTACCGTGAAATGTCATCGGATAGCAATCCAACTACCGGAGTTCACAAAAAACACAAAGAAAAGGACAGAGACAGACCACTGAGGTCCAAAACCGATGACAAAGCTTTTCCTAAGCCAGTCGCCGGTTCGCCGGTACTCAGTGAGGCACTTTCGCAGCCCTTGATACCCGCTACTTTTGAGTCACAGGCCTGTACTGAGACCCATGCCGCGAGATTCTCAGAGTATTGTACCCGCGAATGTCTCTCCCTCGGATGGGTCCGGAGCCACTGAGCAGGCACCAGCTTCTGAGGGTGTTTTCAGACCTCAACATTTCTATATAAAATTGACGCCAGCTTCAAAAACAAAAACAACTTCTAAGCATAAAAAACTGATGCATGAGCCACATGCTCGGGCCCCTATGCCTAAAAAACAGACAATCAAAACGGCTGAGGACTTGGTTACCTTGATCAGGGGTTCCCAACCCCCTCCTGATAAGAGGCCTAGGCAAGACACTGATTATGAATCTTCAGATCAGGTTTCTGTTTCTTCTGATTCCTCTTCTGATAAAAAGAATTTTTCTATACCACCCTATGAGGATTCAGATGCAGAAGAAACCATCCCATCTGCATCTCCTCCTGAAGATTATTCTTTTGGAGAAACCTTGCATACTTTAAGGGAACATTTTCATTGGGAGAGTCAGGATTTCTCAGAATCAAAAAAGTGGCTTAGGGATTTCCTTCTTCTTCCTCAGCATAGGCCTTTGGCTATACCTCCTGTATTAGACATTGTAGATGATGTGTTTTTGGAATCTGGCATAGCTCCTGATTCCCTGTCTCTGGTTCCTAGTAAGCCAGACAGATATTACAGGGTTCCTGACTCCCACAAATTTTTAATCAAAAATCCTGCTGCTGACCCTGAAACTATCTCACAGGGTCCCAAAGTTGTAAAGGCCTCTTCAGCCAAGAATCCTACCCCCTCTGACAGAGATTCCAGGGCGCTGGATAGATGAGGAAAGAAGGTTTATATGTCTGCAACCTTGGCAATTAGGGCCTTAAACTGCCAGTTTCATATGATTAAATATCAACAGCATGTTATGGGATTATTGAAACAGAAAATTATGTTGATTTCTGAATGTGTGGAAAACAAAGAATTACAGGAATTATTGCATGCAGCAGAACAGGTTGGAAAGCATACTTTGCAATGTGGTTTTGATTCTTTGGAGGCGTCTTGCAGGGCCGCAGTTACTGGATCTGTGATTAGAAGGCATGCCTGGCTCAAGGAGCAAAATCTGCCTGTTCATGTTAAAGCTAAATTGTTGGATGAACCTTTACAGCATGATACTCTGTTTGGTTATAAGGAAGAAGAAGTTTTAAAGAAAATGGAAGACAAAGCTAAATCTATGCAAACTGTAAAAGATTTCTTACATGTGCAGCCACCCAGATTCAGTAGACAGTGGCCTACAAAAAAATGGTCCTTTCATGTGTCCAACAGAGCCTCACAAGGCAAATCCAGATGCTCAAAAGGCTCTAGATACCAATCACAGGGTTCTTACAGGTCAAAGCAATGGGGTGCCTCTACCTCCAAATCTGGAGGAAACAAAGCACAATCCTACAGTAAGCAGTTTCAATGACTTCCCTCTGCCATCACCAAGCACTTATCTTTTAGCAGCCCCCTTGGGGGGAAAATTAGCACTTCATGCTCAAAATGGGCAGTTAATAACCAAGGGCAAGTGGGTATTAAACATAATATCCCAGGGGTACAAATTTCATTTCCATATCTTGCCAGTTCCAAACGGTTGGCCAGATCTGCCACAAAATCAATGAGCAGAGGCACAGAAACAAGTTACGTCCCTCATGGATATGGGGGCTATTCAACCAGTACCAGAACCGGAAAAAGAGCAAGGGTTTTATTCAAGACTGTTCCTGGTACCCAGAAAAGACAATGCCTGGTGTCCAATACTGGATTTATCTATTTTGAACACATTCTTGGACATCCCAAAATTCAAAATGCTGACTTTACAACAGCTTCTGCCCATGCTGGGCAAGAACACTTGGTTAGTGACTCTAGACTTAAAAGAGGCATACCTGCATATCCCAATAAGGGAATCGTGCAGAAGATACCTCCATTCCAAGGCTGGTTTCATGCATTACCAATTCTCTGCACTGCCCTTTGGCTTATCTACTGCGACCAGGGTCTTTACAAAGTGCCTGGCACCAGTAATTGCATTTTGCAGACAAAGAAGCATACAAATCTATCCTTACTTGGACGACTGTCTCATTCAAGCAGAAAACAAGGACATTCTTCTTCAACATCTGGCGTTTGTAAAAAGGCTTCTAACATGCCTAAGGTACACAATAAATGAAAAGAAATCACAACTGGTACCCTCTCAAAAAATTACATGCCTGGGTGCAAGCTTGAATACAACTGTTGAGATGGCTTACCTTACGCCAGACAAACAAAGGCAGCTGACTATTTACTTCAAATAGATGGCAACAAAAACCCAGTTATTTGCAAGACAAATTCTACAGGCTTTGGGGTTCATGGCATCCTGCATTCTACTAATTCCATATGCAAGACTGCATATGAGGAAACTATAGTGGTATCTAAAAAGTTTATGGAGTCATCATTGTCACAGTCTGGAAACAATGATCCCTCTCATTCCCTGCCTACAACAGGAGTTTCTTTGGTGGGCAGAGACATGTCACCAGAACATGGGACAGTCATTCAATCTACCCCTGCCACCCAAACCCTAACTACAGACACATCAGACTATGCTTGGGGAACCCACCTGGTGGGGAGATGCATTCAGGGCATATGGAGCCCAAAACAAATGCATCTGCATATCAACCAGAAGGTGATGTTAGCTGTTCAGAATGCCCTGATAGCCTTCAAGGATTTACTTCATCCAGGACAACTATTGATAAAGACAGACAACGCCACAGTTATGTGGTACATAAACAAGCAGGGGGTACACATTCCTACCCCCTTTGCAGACTAGCCATGGCATTGTGGGATACAGCCCTGACTTACCAAGTACATCTTCAAGCTCACTTCTTGCCAGGAAAACAAAATACTCTGGCAGACGATCTAAGCAAAAATCTTATGGACCCTTACGAGTGGAAACTGGATCCACAGGTCTTCAGCATGATAACAGAGAAATGGGGGAGTCCAGACATAGATCTATTTGCCTCTCCCCAAAATTAACAACTGGACAAATTCTGCACAAGGACTTATCACAGACAAGCATGGAAAGTGGATGCCCTTTTCTTCAGTTGGAAAAACCTATCAGTCTACACCTTTCCTCCTCTGCCTCTTCTCCCCAAGGTCTTACTAAAGGTCAGACAGAAAAAACAAAAATGATCCTAATTGCCCTGGACTGGCCTCGCCAGCACTGGTACTCAGTTCTAAGGAATATATCTCAACTCCCTCCTTGGTACTTGCCTCAAATACCTCATCTACTGTCTCAGCAGAGCAATCAAATTCTGCACAATCAGCTCCAAACTCTGAACCTGGCAGCGTGGCTGATCATGTAATTATTCAAACAACACCTCTCAGTAAATCTGTGATGGATATCATTTTGGAAGCCAGAAGGCCTAGCACTAGAAAACCTTATGCTGATAAATGGAAGAGATTCTGAGCTTGGAACCAAGCACAAAGAACGGACACAACAAATCCAAATATTCCTCAGATTTTACAATACTTGACTGAGATGCGTGACAAGGGCCTATCTTTTTCATCAATAAAAATCCATGCCTCTGCCGTCTCGGCTCATTACAACACAGAGCCTTCCATCTTTTCTCATCCTCTGCTAAAACAGTATCTTAGAGGGGCCAAAAATTTAAGGCCTCCCAGAAGATCACCAACTCCTGCATGGGACCTCAATTTTGTGCTGGAAATGCTCACCCTGCCTCCTTTTGAACCAGCAGCTACTGCGGATATAAAGTTTTTATCTTGGAAAACAACTTTCCTTCTGGCAATCACTTCAGCAAGAAAGGTTTCAGAACTACAGGCCCTTATGGCTGTGAAGCCTTTTATTACATCTCATCCGGACAGGGTGACCCTCAGGACCAGTCCTTCCTTTATGCCTAAGGTGGTATCCAGTGTGGCTCTTAACCAAACTATTCACCTGCCAACCTTTTAGCCAAATCCGCAGAACAAGGGGGAGCGGATTCTTCATTCCTTGGACGTACACAGACAACTAAGATTCTGCTTAAACAGGACCATATCTCTAAGAAAGTCTAAGCAACTAATGGTGGCATTTGCTGCAGGATCAGAGGGGAAGTCTATTTCAAAGCAGACCATTTCAAAGTGAATAAGCCACTGCATTCATTTCTGCTACTTGCATCATGGTAAACCGGTGCCCAAGGAAATCAGGTCACATTCCACCAGGGTTGCATCTACCTCAGCAGCTTTTCTAAGAGAAGTTCCAACCAATGACATTCTAGAAGCTGCTACTTGGAGCTCTATTCATACATTTACAAACCATGATCATTTGCCTCTCTTTTCTAAGTCCAGGGCAGGCTTTGCCACTGCGGTTCTGCAGGGCATTATAGCCGCTCCTAATGCTATTTAATTCCATCCTCCCATCCATAGCTTTGGGATTCTACCCAAATGTAATGACTACAGCAGTGAAACACAAAGAACATAGTACAGTTGTGTACACTTACCATAAATGTAGATGTTCGAGCCTTTGTGGTGTATTTGCTTTTAGATGAAGGTAAAGTTTATGTTGTTACAATTGCATTTATATATAGCTTTATATATATATATCTATATCGTCGGCTGCATGTTTTATACCCCGACGACCTGATGTCATGGAAGAGGAGACAGCAACTGACCCAGGACCCACGACTTTGATATTCAGGCCAACTGAGGGCAACCTGCCAGCAGATTATCCAAATGTAATGACTGCAACAGTGAATACACTCGAACATCTACATTTATGGTAAGTGTACACAACTGTACTTTTCCCTCCCACCTTCCCCCATATTTCTTTATGCTCTTAGGGGCTCCTGACTATTGAGGGGGCTAAGGAAAACAGATGTAATGGCGTCGGCTGACACCCTTTACAGCCCTGATGACCTGACATCAGCCACAATCCCAGAGCAGCTGAAGCAGGAGGGAAATCCTTTACTCTGGTATTCAGGCCGGCCGAAGGCTACCCAGCAGGGATAACCCACAAGTAATGACTGCAACAGTGAATACACTAGAACATCTACATTTATGGTAAGTGTACACATCTGTACTTTTTGGTTGCCTTCCATGGGATTCATGTTGAGTTGCCAAGGGTAATTTTAGTGAACAGAAACCCTTTCACCAAAACTACATTCAGCAAACAGTACAGCCCCCTGGACTTATGTATACCAACTCCAAGGTCGCGCAGCAGTGGAGAAAAAAAGCAAACTTTACTGTCTGTGAAATTAGTTTTTGGCAAACCGCACTTGCGCTTTTTGTGTTCATTGAAACTACATTTATCCACATGACATGTTTTCCCTTCCATGCAGTCCAGCTGCCAGGAGAGCTTGAGGTGCACCCTATAAAAAGCATTTTGAGCACGAAAATACTTCAGGGCTTTTTGGCCACTGAAGGGAACACTTTACCAGCTGGCCCAATGATTCTCTCATTCAGCTAGTAATCCTTCAAGAACGTGACAGATAAATCCCTGTTGGCAAAAGCTTTCCTATTGTATCACTTTTATGGCTAAAATGTTATTTTGTTTGTTAGATTTTTTTACCTTTACTATGAAACAACATGGACAGGGCTACCAATGCACTGTGAGAATGGAGCTGTTTTGTTCATGTTTGTGTATGAAGATGAAGATGTTCATCATATTGATCACCATTGCAGCAGCCTTAAATATATGGGTTATATCCTGCAGGGATAAGAGCCGGGCAACTTCCAAAACTTCAGGGCACCATCCATGCACCCAAATTGTCAAGCAGCTCGAGCTGAGCTGACTAAAAGACAAGTTTGGGCACGAAGCCCTTCAGAGCTTTACTACTACCATCTGTTGCCATACTTGGATGTAGCTATGCAATTTTGCAGAAGGCTTCAAGGCATCTTTTATTAATGCCCCTTTTGATGGTTCCACACTGTTCCTGCCAATGGTTAAAGAGATGTTTATTAGGAGTGAGAAGATATTAAGACCCTGTCTGCCACAGGAATCCATTTCTGCACTGCTCAAAGATCCTGTTCTAGGAGTCAACAAGGTGTTAAGAAAATGTGGCTCAGAAAATTACACAGTTTTCACCACAACACTCCTGGAGACAGACCCCCCCCCCCCCGAGGTGGGCGGGGGGGGGGTTGAATGGACGTTGCCCCAGAGGTAGAGACAGACTGCATAATCAGAGATTGATTGGACCTTTCACCAAGAAACCCTATCAATGCCCCTGAAGTGTTACCTGTCTGTCACACACTGGAGGCAGTTGGGGGAGCATTTAACTTTACACCCACAAGCCTAGCAAAATATTACTTCATACTCCTGGATGCTAAGGATAATCATCAGAGGCTACACCATCCCCCTTCTATGTCCTTCAAAGAAGAGGAGAGGTTAATGATTCAGGACCTTCTGCCTGAGTAGATTGACTCTGCAGCAATAGAAGATTCAAGCAGCAATAGAAGATTCAAAGTTGCTAGAAAAGACTCGTCAGTTCCCCCAGGCCAGTTAGGATCCACAGCCTTTTCCAGCTGTTTTTAGTGCCAAAGAAAACAGGGGAACTTTAGCCAATATTGGACCTCAATCAATTTTTCAGACAGACAATGTTCTGGATAGTCAGAGTACTGTCCATATTACCTCTGTTGAGGAAGGACTATTGGATGTGCTCTATTGATCTGTAGGACACCTACTATCAAAGCAGATAGAGGCAATCCAGGAGATTTCTACAATTCTATATATGCACAACCAAAGATAAAAAATTAAAGAGAATCCAAGCAAAACGACCAGATGAAAGATCCAACACTGTTTTATTAGTCTCTCTAGCGCCTCGGCTCACGCCTTCAAGGAGAATGACTACAAAAAACATTTCATGAATATTTATATCATCTAAAACAATCAATTAAACAATCAATTAAACAATCAAATAATTAATCAAAAAATCATTAATTCATAAAACTTTCCAATTGCATTCCACATTTATACCACTAGGTGTCAGCGTATCATATTTTAATATAAAAACAGTCTCTTTATATAAAAGTTTTTGCTTAGTCAATTCACTATTATTATCCACTATGATATGTTCTAAAACTGTTGCTAACAAACCATCTGGTTGACTATTATGATAGTCTTTAAAGTGCATGGCTAAGGGACTTTCCACTTTCTTATTCTTTATGTCCCTTATGTGTTCCTGAAGTCTAACTTTGAATGCTCGTTTACTTTCTCCTATATAAAATAGTCCACAGGGACATTTTAATGCATACACCACTGCTTCTGTATTACAGGAAAACTTGCCACAAGGTTTGAAATTTCTACCATTTATATGTTCAAACGTTCTACTTATATATTGGCAAGAAATACACTTGCCACACTGGTATGTGCCCATTAACCCTATCTCTAATTTTAAACTAACATCAGGTCTAAAATATCTAGCATGTACCAGCATATCTTTGAGGTTTCTACCTCTCTTATAAGAAAATGTAACATTTCGTGGAATTATTTCTAATAAATCTTTATATTTAAATAAAAAAGGCCAGTATCTCTGTACTGCCTTTTTAACTTGTTCTGTTATTAAATCGTACATCAAAACCATGAACATTTGCTGACCCAAATATTTATTTTTTTCTTCTACCTTTCTTTTTTTATCTCCCTTTCCATGTAATCTATCACTTTTTGCTCTTTCCAAAGATAATTCCACTTCTTTTTTATTGTAACCTCTTCTAATAAATAACTCTGAAGTCTTGTTTAACTCTGTTTCTAACTCATAACTATTATTACACAACCTCATTATTCTAATAAACTCCCCATATGGCAAAGATTTGATAAGATGTGAAGGATAGTGACTTTGTCCATCTAAAAAATGTAAATTATTTTCAAATTTCCTATATATTTTTGTGGCTATTTTGCCATTGTCCCTACCTTCCAAAGTTAAGTCCAGAAAATTCACTTTATTACCCAATTGAAAATCATCAAACTCTAAACCAAATTGATTTTTTTTGAAATTCTTTTTGAAATTTTCTATTTCATTTTTACCTCCCTTACATATAAAAATTAAATCATCAATGTATCGGTAATACCTAACCACATGTTCTTTAAAAAATTTTAACTGATGCAAAAATTCTAGTTCAAAGGAATTCATTAGCACATTCGCATACATAGGGGCAAAACTTGCCCCCATAGCTGTGCCTCTTAACTGATGAAATAATTGACCATCAAAATAAAAATAGTTATTCTTAAGACAAAATTCCATTAGCTCTATAATATAAAAAGACTGAGGATTATCACCTAATGTTTTTCTTAATGCTCTTAGTCCACATTCATGTCTGATACTTGTGTATAAGCTTTTTACATCTGCTGTTAACCAGTACATGTCCTGTGTCCACACTATTGAAGAAATTTTATTCAGAAATTCAAAACTATCTTTAATATAAGATGTTTGTTTAACAACATATGGATACAGGAAACTATGCAAGAAAATTCCCATATTATGTAAAAAGTAATTGCATGCCGATACAATGGGACGTCCCAGAGGAAAAATGGCATTTTTATGCACTTTTGGTAAGCAATAAAATAAAGCTATCTCACAATTCTTTGTCTTAAACTTCTTCATTACATCATCCTTTGTGAAATATCCTAGCCTTAGTCCCTTGTGCAATAAGTCATCAAACTGTTTTAATGCCCTATTATATATCTTAATATTACATTTCCTATAGGTATCAATGTCATTAAGGTGTTCTAGACACATATCAGCATACTGAGTATAATGCATAAGTACTACCTTGTTTCCTTTATCTGCTGGCTTTATTATCAATTCATGATTATTAATTAAAGTTTGCAAGGCCTGCCATTCTGATTTAGTCAAATTATATTTGATTTTATGTCTATTAACTTCAAAGGCATTATATATCTCTTCTATAGCAAAATCAATCATTGCTGCGAAGTTCTTTATGCCCTCATGTATAAATGGAGGGACAAATTCACTTTTAGTTTTTACTCTAGATGTATCCAGTTTACTATATGCAGTATAATCAACTATATCCAAATTTTCAGATGAACAAGAATAAAAACTGTCATCAGAATCATCAGTAGACGTAAATGACATTAAATTACTGTCCTCATTATCAAAATTACAATTACTTTTGCCATGAAAAAAGCAGCTAAATGCAATTTGCGTATAAAGCGATAAATATCGCTTTTCAAAACATGAACACGGGGCAAAACAGTAGGAATGTATTTTAAACCATGATTAAGAACTGTAAAAGTTGCATTATTCAAATCAATGCCACACAAATTAATAATATATGTAGTGTCCACATTATTATCAGTAACTTTTTGTAAAATGTCATTAATTTCTTCTGGTTCGTTTATACCTTTGTGCTGATGCATATGCACCAGCAAATGATCTCTGTCCATTTTCTGCTTCACTGTCGTTGTCTCTAGGTCTCTCTCCATCTCTGAAACCATTGCGTTTCCCTCTACGAAAGGACTGCTGAAACGTATGGGGATTTTGCTGCTGGTAGTGTGGGGAAGTCACCACCTTCCCCTGGTTCACTTTCCCATTCAGTGGAAACATCCGAGTGTGTGTGTGATCCGCCATTACGCTGCGGTCTCTCCTGCTCCGCAAATCGCACGCCTTGACGTCGTTTCCTATTGGTTGATTTCTACAATTCTGTCTGGGTGCCAACTATTTTCAGTTCAGAGCACTGCTGTTCCTTCAGTCTCACCACAGCTCCTTGCGTGTTCACCAAGATTATGGCAGTGGTAGCAGCTCATCTTCAACTACAGGAATCCAGATCTTCCCATATGCATATAATTGGTTCTTAACTGCTTCTTCCAGGGATGCACTGCTTTAACAACAAGCACTACTGCTATGTCTTAGATCTGTTAAGGATCACAGTAAATTATGCCAAAAGTCAACTGTTGCCCATAGAGCAGATATATCAACACAGTTCTTCAAATTGCCAAACTTCCAGAAGCAAGAGTGTTGTCCTTAAGACTAATGGCTTATCAGGTAATCCAGCATCTTAGTCCACAACCAAGGTTGGTTCTGGGCTTGTTAGGTCTAATGACCTCTACCATAAATTTAATTCCACTAGTGAGGTACCACATGAGATTGTTTCATTAGACTCTCTCAGACAAATGGTCACAATCTTTACCCCCTCCCCCTTGCCAAAATTCATCTTACTGAAATTTGCAGAAATCCTATAAAGTGGTGGATAACCTCTCTGTCATTTAAGGAAGGGAGACCCTTTTTCCCAACAACTCCCCAAGCCACAGTAACCACGAATACTTTACTTCTCGAGTGGATGAGGGGACATTTCAAGGGGAAGACATTTCAAGGTACTTGTTTACCTGTAGAGATGAGAGTGGGCCTCCTAGCATTGCATGCTTTTCAGGACTACCTACCAAAGGATATTATATCCATCCAGACGGACAATATGTTAGTGGTATAGTACATCCACAAACAAGGGGCAACATGATCATACCCTTTGCCAGGAATCCCTGAGAGTATGGCAGTGGGCAGTGCCTTCCCGTCATTTTTTGGTGGCAATGCACATACCCTGGATGGTATTAAGACCCTGTCTGCAGACAGCCAAATTGAGCAGGTCAGTTATATTGCTTCATGAATGGTCTTTCACCAGACAGTGGCAATGAAAATTTTCCAACAGCTGGGGCCAACCTTGCTATGACTTTTTTTGCCTTATACCTAAACAATAAGTGCAGCAGTTACTTTGCCTTCATTCTTCCAGAGGGATAGTCACTGAGAGATGTTCTAGTCCACAGTTAGCCCTGGGTCTTCTGTATGCCTTCCCACCAATACCCTCTCCTGAAAAAAATGTATTTAGAAACCCACGAGGTGCAAGATCAAGCTGATCCTCATTCTTCTTTTTGGGTCCTGGCAGGTCTGGCTTCCCTTCCTTTGGCCTCATTTGCTACACCTGCCCTGGGTGCTAGATCCCAGTCTGGATCTTCTGAGTCACCCATCCGGGATGCCTGTACCAGATCTCCAAGCCCTAAAGTTAATTGCATGGTTTCTTCAATTTTAATGATAGCCAGAGATGCCAGGCTTTGCTTAGTGGTGGTTCACATTATTACTTTTTCACGTAAACAGTCAAACAAAAAGGTTTATATAAATAAGTGGAGATGATTTTCTATCTGGGCCTCATCAAAAGGACCAGACCCTTTTTCTGCTTCTCTTACAGGAGATTCTTTATCTTCTGTACCGGCTCATTGTACTTTCAGTTTACTGCTTTGCTTTTTGGGCTTTTCCACAGTCCCAAGAATTTTCACAAAGTATCTAGTACCAGTGATGGCATTATGACAAATTCAGAAAATTCAGATGCAGTGGATGTAAAAAGTTTACACATCACTGTTAAAATGCCAGTTTTTTGTGATGTAAAAATAAGACCACAATAAATCATTTTAAAACTTTTCCCAGCTTTACTGTGACCTATAACCTGTACAATTCAATTGAAAAACAAACAAGTCTGTTAGGGGGGAAAATATAAAAAAAATTAAAAAAAAAACATACAATAAGCTGGTTGCATAAGTATGCACACCCTTAAACTAATATTTTGTTGAAACACCTTTTGATTTAATTACAGCGTTCAATCTTCTTGGGTACACACCTGCCATCAATTAAAGGGACTCTGATTAACCCCAAATAAAGTTCAGCTGTCGTAGTAGGATTTTCCTGACATTTACTCAGTTGCCTGCTACAGCAAAAGCCATGGTTTGCAGAGAGGGATCTCATTGTTGAAAGGTATCAGTCAGGAGAAAGGTACAAAAAAATTTCCAGACATTGTATATACTATGGAACACGGTGAAGACCGTCATCAAAAAGTGGAGAAAATATGGGACAACAGTGATTTAGCAAAGAACTGGTCTTCCCTCCAAAATTGATGAAAAGACAAGACGAAAACTGATCAAGGAAGCTGCCAATAGACCTACAGCAACATTAAAGGAGCTGCAAGAATTTATGGCAAGTACTTGTTGTGTACTGCATGTGACACCAATCTCCCATAGTCTCCATATGTCTGGACTATGGGGTAGGGTTGCAAGACCGGAAGCCTTTTCTTACACAGAAAAACATCCAGGCCCAGCTAAAATTTGCAAAACAAAATATCAAGTCTCCCAAAAGCATGTGGGAAAATGTGTTATGGTCTGATGAGACCAAGGTTGAACTTTTTGGCCACAATTCCAAAAGGTACGTTTGGTGCAAAAACAGCACTTTACTTCACTAAAAGACCACCATCCTCATGGTGAAGCATGATGGTTGCAGGATCATGCTTTGGGGTTGCTTTTCTTCAGCTGGAACTGGGGCTTTAGTCAAGGTGGAGGGAGTTATGAACAGTTACAAATACCAGTCACTTTTGGCCCAAAACCTTCAGGCATCTGCTAAAAAGCTGAAGATGGAGAGAAATTTCACCTTTCAACATGACAGTGACCCCCAAGCAAACATCCAAATCAAGAAAAGAATGGCTTCACCAGAAGATAGTTAAAGTTTAGGAATGGCCCAGCCAGAGCCCAGACCTAAATCTAATAGAAAATCTGTGGGATGACCTGAAGAGGGCTGTGCACAATAGATTCCCTCACAATTTGACAGGTTTGGAGCGCTTTTGCAAGGAAAAGTGGGTAAATATTGCAAGTCAAGATGTGCCATGCTGATAGACTCCTACCCAAGAAGTCTGAATGCTGTAATTAAATCAAAAGGTGCTTCAACAAAGTATTAGTTTAAGAGTGTGCACACGTATGCAACCAGCTTATTGTATGTTTTTTATTTTTTATATTTTTCCCCTAACAGATTTGTTTTTCAATTGAATTGTACAGGTTATAGGTCACATTAAAGGTGGGAAAAGTTTTGAAATGATTTATTGTGGTTTCTTTTTTTAATATCACAAAAACCTGGCATTTTAACAGGGGTGTGTAAACTTTTTATATCCACTGTATTTCTCTAGTTAGACAATCTGCTGATCCAGGCTGCATCACCACAGATCCTCCTCCATCATCTCCAGTTCACCCTCAGCTTCCTCCTGCAGTTGGGGTTCATGGTCAGCTACAAAAAAAAAGTCCTGGGTGGGCTGGAGGGTGTATTTTTTGGGGGCTGCAGACTAGACACCAGAAAGATGCAGGCTAACTTGCCTCAGGAAAAATTACAGAATCGTACAGCATATTTTCACAGCCTTTTTTTTCTCAACCAATGCTCAGCCAGGGAAATCCTAAGAGCTATGGACTTCATGACAGGTATTATCCCAATGCTCCCTCTAGCCTGACTCCCTGTGAAGAAAATTCAGTGGTACATGAAAATAGTCTGGTACCAAAATTCCCTTCCTCTAGACACCGAGTCCCCTCATATCTTGTCTCAGGAAGAAGCTGTCATTGTGGGTGGATATGGTGAAACTCAGCCCAGGACTCCTCTTCTCCCATCCATTCCCAGTTCAGGAGATGTAAACAGATGCTTTGAATAATCCCTGGGGGATTGGACAAGCACTCACAGAGTCCAGGGCAAATGGCAGCCAAATTCCAAGGAAACACATCAGCCTGAAAGAGATGAAGATCCTCATCCCAGATATTCAGGTCTTCTCACATATTTGAAAGCCAGGTCTTCTAGTACTCACAGACAACACGACAGTCATGTGGTACATAAACAAGCATGGAGGTGCCAGATCATACCTACTATGCAGACTAGCACAGAGAGCCTGGGATCTTGCCACCCAGAAAAGCATGTCCCTACTTGGCATATGCATTCTATCACAGAACAGTGTGTTGGCAGATGCATTGTGCAGGGCTTTGGAGGATCTGCACAAATGGACTGTGAAGAGACAAGTCTGCCTAGACATCCTTCACCATTGGTGAACATCTTCGATAGAGTTCTTTGCTTCAGAGAGTGACAGACAACTCCTCCAGGAACCCTTGCCTCTCTTCCTGGAGGACAAATGCTTTCTGTTTTCACTAGACAAGGATGTTCATCTATGCCCCCCCACCACCACCACTACCTCTTGTTCCAATGGTTTTGGTAATGATCCAAAAAGAAAATCCAAAACTCATACTAGTTGCCCATTTATAGCCAAGACAGTATTGGTTGCCAATTTTTTCATCTAGCCAAGGGCAAACACTGCAAACTGCCACAAAAGACAGAAGAAAGGATCATTACTACATTCCACCATGTCATCCCTAAACCTAAGTTTGTGGATGATAAGGTTCTGACTCTTTTTGGGCACTGTTTTTCAGAAGATGTTAAGGTTCTCCAAGAAGAAAGGATTCCCACCACTCAAATATCCTACATAGCCAAATGTAAGATTTTCTTTCTGGTGCCATAGGAATTACCAGGTCCCCAACAAATCTGAGGTACCTTCCATCCTAAAATATCTGAGTGAGCTCATGAATGCAGGTCTGGCCTACTCCTCCACCAAAGCCCACCTGTCAGCCGTATCTGCTTGTCTGCCCCTCAGCCCTACTGTTATGTCCATACCTGAGGCCAAACCATTCCTTAACTCATTCACTCCGGTGGAGCTCAGGAAGTTTTCACTTTAACTTCCAAAGGGCGGAGTCTAAGCCTTTTGATAGAATCAAATTATGTCCTCACATTTCAAACAAGTGTTCATATCTCTGGAACCATAGGGGTTATGAAAGAAGTATAAATGGCAAACCCTTCAGCACAAACTATTTTATAGTATTAATATTCTTTAGGTTCTAGGTATTCAACAGAATTTTATAACTCACAGTAAACACAGAAAGTGTTACATTTGTAATATTTTGTAAACAACTTGCAATATCTCAGCAACCACTCAAGTTACACACATACTTTTAGCAGCAATTTATTCATCTAGCTGAGAGCTTTCATGTGAGGCTAAAGAGTTCTGTCTGTGTTACTTGGTTGTTGAGATATTTAGAAAAAATGTGAAAAATTTTATCTATATTAAATAATATAAAAACAACAGTTAATTTCTCTTTACTTGTACTAGCCGGAGGTCATATATTAATGCAATTGAGTTTGCCATTGTGTAAGCTTTAAGAAGAAATCATATAAAACTTTGTACATAGTATGGTTTTGGAATTATTGATGCAAATATGAAGAAGCAATATTTGATGCCTAGAGGTGTCAGTAGGAGTTAACTGCAGATGCACTTGAAAGCATCACTCAGATGTAATGAGTTAAATGTGTTCTGTATCTTACACCATTGAGGAAGCGTGTACCACCTCCTTTGGCCCACAACTTTGTGCTGGGAAAACTCATTCTGCCTCCTTTTGAACCAACAGCCTCAGCAAATCTGAAAATGTTCTTCGTGTTTCACTGTTGCAGTCATCATATTTGGATTATCTGCCTGCAGGTAGCCTTCAGCCGGCCTGAATACCAGATTCTTCGGATTTCAGCGTCAGATGCTGTCGCTTCTTCCATGATGTCAAGTCGTCAGGGGTATAAAACATGCAGCCGACACCATTACATCAGTCTTTCTTGACGCGCGGTGCCCGAAGCAGAAGTAGTTCGCAAGTGCCGGTCGGCCGACTCCTGAAATTTTCGTTTTCGAGTTTCAGACCTGAAGTCTTCAAAAAATAAATACCCTGTTGGGGATCCCTTTTTTTGTTCTAACCGATCTCAGAAACAATTAACAGTTGTCTTGCCTGTGGAAAGCAAATACCTCATAGAGATTTACATTCTTACTACGTCACCTGTCTAGGCCCAGACCACGACATCCCTCGCTGTTGGTTTTGTGCCTTGTTCAATGCCCAAACTATTCATTGTCGGACTATTTTTGTAGCTAAATACTTTCGTTCTCGATCTCCGTACTCCGAAATGGCTTCGTTAAGCCATCTGACTACTGATCTTTCGATAAAACTTAACAATAAAGACAGAGACAGACCGCATAGGTCCAAAACTGCCAACGACGCTTCCGTTAAGCTAGTCACCAGTTCACCGGTACTCAGGCGCTTTCGCAGCCCCTGATACCCACTACTACAAATTTGCAGGCCTCTACTGAGACCCATTCGAAGTCCGGTATGCTGTGAGATGCTTCTTCGACTATGGAACCTGTGGATGTCTCTACCTTGGATGGGTCTGGAGTTACTGTACAGGCACTGGCTTCTGAGGGTGTATTCAGGCCTAACGACTTTCATATTAAACCAACGACTTTGTTTCAAGCGTGAAATACCGAATTCCTCAGGCCTAAAGCTCGCACTACGTCTAGAAAACCGACGTCCAAACCGCATACTCAGGCCCATATGCCTCAAAAATTAATGATTAGAATGGCTGAAGACCTTATTACCTTAATTAGGGGAAGTTAGCCTTCCCCCTCTAAGAGACCTAGGACTGATTTTCCTTCTGAATCTTCTGATCAGGAATCTGATATCTCTGTTCTTTGTGACTACCAGGATTTACCCTTATCTACTTATGAGGATTCTGAGGAGTCACCCCCCTCTCACCCCCTTAACGGCCCATCTCAATACCAGAAGATTTCCAAATTCCAGTAATAATGGCCACACAGGTAAAAAATGCACTATCCAAAGCTAAGAATACAGCATCCATGGGAACAGATGACATCCCGGGCTGAGTATTACATGAACTACAAAATGAACTGGCACCTCACCTAGGTGTTATGTTTAATCATAGCCTCACCTCAGGCTTCATGCATCTGAGTGGCACACAACTACAGTTATCCCACTCCACAAGGGGGGATCCACCTTGGATCCCGGGAACTACCGCCTCATCAGTCTGACGAGCCTGATCTGCAAGGCCATGGAACGTATTATCATGGAATTTATAAACAAAGACATTGGCAACTTTCAAACACTGGACCCCACCCAGTTTGGGTTCGTGAAGGGACGATCTTGTCTCCTGAACCTGATTGACTTGTTCAAATCAGTCTCCAGAGCCGTGAACGAGGGTAAGGCAGTCCAGACAGCCTATCTGGACCTCGCCAAGGCCTTTGACACCATCCCCCACTCTGTTGTCATAGATAGACCTACTAAGCTGGGCATTAATCCCTACGTCACTCGATGGGTTGCCAACTGGCTTACTGACAGAACCCACACTGTAAAAGTAGCTGACTCCAAATCCAGCTCCATACATGTGATAAGTGGAGTACTTCAGGGTTCAGTCCTGGGACCGCTCTTGTTTGGCATCTATTTCTCTGAAGTACAGGCCAACACTAAGGAACTCTGACTAACAAAGTTCGCAGATGACTGCAAAGTGGGAGCCATTATTGAATCCCCAAATTATGTGGATACTGTACAAAAGAGCCTTACAGAAACGGATGCTTGGTGCCAGAGCCATGGGCTCAAGCTCAATGCCAAGAAATGTATAGTTATCCCCTTTGGGAAAAAACACGTACCCGTGAATTACCACATAGGTGGCAGTACACTAAACACCGAAAGCGTGATAAGAGACTTAGAGACACAGGTGGACAGTGGTCTCACTTTTGATAACCGCATCACCACAACAGTCAGGAAATCCTTCTATGTGGCACACCTCATCACTAAGGGCTTTTCATCCAGAAAAATGGAGGTCATTGTCCCACTATACTCATCCCTCATTAGATCCATTATAGAATACAACGCCCTGTTTGATATGTACCTCTCAAGACATCTACAACTGGAAAGGCCGCAGAAATACCTCTGATCTGCAAGGCCATGGAACGTATTATCATGGAACTTATGAACAATCACAGGCCTAAAGCAGATGCCCCATGCTGACCACCCTAAAAAACTCCAGCTATACTCTGTCGCATATCGTCTACTCAGAGGTGATCTCTGCTTAACATACAAGGCCATGTCAAACCCAGAGCTGTTGGACATGCTACACTTAAAGAAATCCTAATCCCTCAGAGTCACACGCTCCAGGGATCTAAACCTTGTCATCACAATAAACAAAACATGCTGGATGGATAGGTTCCTGACCCAAAGACTCCCCAGACTCTGGAATAGACTGCCCATACATGTCAAGCAGAGCACCTCTTTGGCCCTCTTCAAAAGGAACCTTGACAATTGTATGGGAGAAAGGAAATTCACCCTGGGATCACGTCAGTCGCCCTGCTAGACAGGGGGACAAGGGAAGCAAATTGTGTGGGAAGAAATAGCCAGGGAATTGTTATGGCTAGGCTTGTATAGGTCCTAGGGCCGATAGCCTAGTACGAACCTATGAACCTGTGACGCAGAGGATTCCATTCAGGTCTGCTTCCCCTCCAGAAGATTTTTCTTTTGGTGAAACCTTGCATATCCTTAGGGAGCATTTCTGCTGGGAAAGAAAGAGACTTGGGGAATTTTTACTCCTGCCTCAACACAGGCCTTTAGCTATCCCTCCTGTTCTCGAGATTGTAGATGATGTTTTCTTGGAATCCAGCCTTACCCCAGACACTTTGCCTCCAGCTCCCAGGAAACCTGACAGGTACTACAGAGTACCTGACTCTCACAAATTCCTTTTCAAAAATCCCACTGCAGATCCAGAGACCATTTCCCAAGGACCAAAAGACATTAAGGCTACTACTGCCAAAAATCCTACACCTTCTGATAGGGACTCTAGAGCTTTAGACAGATTGGGTAAGAAAATATACACTTCTGCTGCTTTGGCCATTAGGGCTTTAAATTGCCAGTTTCATATATTAAAATATCAGCAGCATATTATGGGACTATTAAAACAGAAAATTATGTTGATTACTGACTGTGCTGAACACAAAGAGTTGCAAGAGTTAATGCATTCTGCTGAACAAGTTGGTAAACATACTTTGCAATGTGGTTTTGATGCTTTGGAAGCATCTTACAGGGCTGCTGTCACTGGGTCTGTACTTAGAAGGCATGCTTGGCTTAAGGAACAAAACTTGCCAGATTATGTTATAGGTAAATTACTGGATGCACCCTTAAACCAAGACCACCTTTTTGGCAACAAAGCAGAAGAAGTCCTCAAAAGGATGCAGGAAAAAGCTAAATCTATGCAAAATGTTAAAGATTTCTTACAAGTACAGCCTCCTAGATTCAGTAGGCATTGGCCTTCAAGAACGGGTCTTTTCCAGTCCCTTCCAGGCCTTCTCAGTGCAAACCCAGAACAGCAGACCACCAAGACTTCAGTCTCAGGTTATGCACAGATCTAAGCAGTGGGGGGCTCCCACTTCCAAAGCAGGGAGTAGTAAGCCACCCCCTTTGGAAAAATGGCACAGTGACTTATCCTTAACTCTTCCAAGCCCTGCTCAACTACTGGCTCCCTTAGGAGGAAATCTCGCCCTGCATATAAAAACCTGGGAACTCATTACCCAGGACAAATGGGTTTTAAACATAGTTTCCCTAGGATACAGATTCCACTTCCACTCATTACCAACCCCAAGTGGATAGCCGGACCTCCCTCCAAATCAGTGGATGGAGGCCCAAAAACAAGTGCTGTCTCTCCTCAGTGTCAGGGCTCTTCAACCTGTCCCAGCAGAACAAAAAGGACAAGGTTTTTATTCAAGATTGTTCCTGGTTCACAGAAAAGAAAACTCCTGGCATCTTATCCTGGACCTGTCTATTCTCAACACCTTTCTGGGGGTTCCAAAATTCAAAATGCTAACTCTTCAACAGCTTCTTCCTATCCTAGCCAAGGATGCCTGACTGGCAACCCTAGACTTAAAGGAAGCTTACCTACACATCTCAATAAGGGAATCCTGCAGACAATACCTACATTTCAGGGTGGGCTCCATGCACCATCAGTTCTCTGCACCTCTCTTTGGCTTATCTACTACACCCAGGGTATTCACAAAGTGCCTAGCTCCATCCATTGCATTTTGCAGGCAGAGAAATATTCAGATTTACCCATACTTGGACGATTGCCTGATTCAGGCAGAAAGTCAGGACTTGATATTACAACACCTGGCATTTGTAAAGAGATTTCTAACCTCACTGGGGTACACCATCAACAAGAAGAAATCACACCTAGTACCCTGCCAACAGATTGTATTCCTGGGAGCAAGCTTGAACACAACTTCCCAGATGGCATTCCTCACTCTGGAGGAACAAGTTTACTTGACAACCTACTTCAACCTACTGGACACAAAAAAACAGCTATCTGCAAGGAAGATTCTGCAAGCCCTGGGGTTCATGGCCTCTTGCATTCTGTTAATTCCATATGCAAGACTGCATATGAGGAAACTTCAATGGTATCTGAAAAGTCTATGGTGTCACCATTCTCGCGACCTAGAAACAATGATTCGTATCATTCCTTGTCAAGGACAGAGGTCCTTTGGTGGGCAGAGGCCTGCTATCACAACAAGGGACTCCTTTTCACTCTACCCCCTGCTGCCCAAACCCTAACAACAGATGCATCAAACTATGCATAGTGGGCTCACATGGCACGGCAGTGCATTCAGGGCAGATGGACCCCAAAACAGATGCACCTGCATATCAATCAAAAAGAAATGTTAGCTGTACAGAATTCTCTGACAGCCTTCAAAGACCTTATAATTCCAGGACAACTACTGGTAAAGACAGACAACACCACAGTTATGTGGTACATAAACAAGCAGGGGGGAACCCATTCCTACCCACTCTGCAGACTAACCACGGCTTTGTGGAACACAGCCTTGAACTACCAAGTGAACCTGCAAGCTCAGTTCCTGCCAGGCAAACTAAATTCACTGGCAGATGACTTGAGCAGAAATCTCATAGACCCACACTAATGGAAATTGGAACCCAAAATATTCAAGCTCTTGAGGAACGAATGGGGGATACCTGAGGTAGACCTGTTTGCCTCCCCTCAGAACTACCAATTGAGCAAATTCTGCACCAGAGCTCCCCACAGTCAAACTTAGAAAGTGGATGCCCTGTCCTTTTCCTGGGAAAGCCTCTCAATGTATGCCTTTCCCCCTCTGCCTCTCCTCTTGAAGGTTCTGCTAAAGATCAAACAGGACAAGCCAAGGACAATACTGATTGCCCTTGACTGTCCACACCAGCACTGGTATCCCCTTTTGCGCAGTCTGACAGGGCTTCAACCATGGCACCTGCCACGAACCCCCTCCCTGCTGTCCCAGCAGGCGGGCTGGATTCTTAACCCTCAGCTTCAAACCCTGAACCTTGCAGCCTGGCTTCTGAGCTCAACCCTAACTACCCTCACCAAGCAGGTGCTGGATGTCATTCTTGAGGCAAGGAGGCCTAGTACTAGAAAATCCTATTCAGAAAAGTGGAAAAGATACTGTTCCTGGAGCCAGGCTTCGGGGAGGGGTACAATGGTGCCCAGCTTACCCCATATTCTAGATTATTTAACAGAAATGCTGCACAAGGTCCTGTCTTTCTCTGCAATTAAAATTCATGCCTCTGCTCATTGTAATACTGAGCCACCCCTCTTCTCTCATCCCCTGCTAAAACAATTTCTTAGAGGGGCCAGAAATTTAAGCCCCCCCCCAGGAGAGCTCCCACTCCAGCCTGGCACCTTAACTTTGTATTGGAAAAACTCACTCTTCCACCCTTCGAACCAGCTGCTACAGCAGAACTGAAATTTCTTTCCTGGAAAACAGCCTTACTTCTAGCCATCACTTCAGCAAGAAGAGTGTCTGAACTGCAGGCTCTCATGGCAGTGAACCCTTCATTATCTTCCATGTGGGCAGGGCTTCCCTCAGAACTAATCCATCCTTTATTCCCAAAGTGGTGTCTAGTGTGGCTCTAAACCAGTCCATTCATTTGCCTACCTTTTACCCTAATCCTCAAAATAAGAGGGAAGGGATACTGCATTCTCTGGATGTGCACAGACAGCTTAGATTCTACTTGGACAGAACTAAGCCTCTCAGAAAGTCTGACCAGCTGCTAGCTAGTTTTGCTGCAGGGGCAGAAGGGAAGGCCATTTCAAAGCAAACCCATTTCCAAATGGATAGCCCATTGCATCCATTCCTGCTACAAGCACCATGGACAACCTATCCCAGTGGGGATAAGATCACATTCCACCAGGGCTGCATCTATCTCTACAGCATTTCTCAGAGGAGTCCCTACCAGGGACATCCTGGAAGCTGCCACTTGGAGCTCTGTACATACTTTCACCAAGCATTACCACCTGCCTATCTTTTCCAAATCCAGAGCCGGATTTGCCACAGCAGTCTTACAGGGCCTGGTTGCTAGCCCCAATGCTCTTTAACTGCCTTCACCCTTCCTTAGCTTTGGGAATCAACCCAAATGTGATGACTGCGACAGTGAAACACGAAGGACATAGTACAGTTGTGTACACTTACCATAAATGTAGATGTTCGAGTGTATTCACTGTTGCAGTCCTGGTTACCCTCCCTCCAACCCCCAGACTTCTCTTGGCTCTACCTTTCGTTTTTGTTTGGTATATATTATATCATGTGTATTTGCTTTTTGCTGGGGGTGTTCCATACCATATAATTGCTTCCCATTGTGGGGGCACCTGACATCTGGGGCAAGAAAAACTGATGTAATGGCATCGGCTGCATGTTTTATACCCCTGACGTCATGGAAGAAGCAACAGCATCCGACACAGAAATCTGAAGACTCTGGTATTCAGGCCGGCTGAGGGCTTCCTGCAGGCAGATAACCCAAATGTGATGACTGCAATAGTGAATACACTCGAACATCTACATTTATGGTAAGGGTACACAACTGTACTTTCTGCACCTGGAAGTTTATTCTGCTTTGGTACTTGTGTCAGCTAGGAGAGACTTAGAGCTGCAGGCACTCGTGGCCATCCCCCCTCTTCTAATTTTTCTCAAAGACCAGGTAACCCTGAAGGCTAATCCCTCCTTCATGCCAAAGGTAGTGAATGAGCTGTGTCTCAACCAGTCCATCAATCTGTCTGCCTTCTTCCCAACCCACAGAACCGTGGGAAAGACTCTTACACACTCTAGATGTTCACAGATGACTGAGATTTTATTTGGACAAGAACAAATGTATTCATAAGTCTGATCAAGTGTTTCTGTCATTTGTGGACCCAAAGCTGGGCCATCAAGTATCTAAGCAAACCACTGTAATCTGGATGTCTAAGTCCATATCCTTTTCTTACTGCCCGCATGGCAAACCCTTGCCATCATGCCCTTGAGCTCACTCTACCAGGGCAGTGGCATCCTCTCGGGTCTTCTATAAAGGAGTGGATTCCAAGGCCATACTGGAAGCTGCCATCTGGTCTTCTGTATACACATTCACTAAACACTACAAGGTCGATGACTTTTAACGTTCCAGAGCTGCATTTGCTAGGTCAGTCCCCTCTGTCCTCTTGGACGGTTCCTCAATTAACTAGCAAACACCTCCCATGCATTCCTTTCAGTTCTGGGAATCACCCATTTGCTTGAAATACTGTAACAATGATTTCAGTCAGGACATAGTACAGTTATGTAAGACGTTACCATAACAGTAGATGTCCTACTGATCACTGTTGCAGTATTGTTTCTCACCCTCCTTCCTGTCTGAGTTGGTGACCATCTTCCCTCTCCCTCTCTTTCTCTCTGTCTCCCCTCCTCTTAATGCAATGTAGACAAGACACTAGGAGCAAGGGAGATTCTTGCCACATAGTACATGCTTGGCCCCTCCTAGCTAACCAGTCACTCTGTCAAAAGTCTTCAGGGTGCTGGCTTGGAGATAGTCTAGTCTTGAACCAAAGGACAAGGGAGAAAGGACTATTTACTCTTTGAATCTACACAGGCAGCTCATGTACTACCTAGACAAAACATGACCTTTCAGGAAAGCCAAGTTATTCAAGGGGCAGCAATTTGGTCCTGTGTACATACTTTTATAAAAGTATTACAAACTGGATTTCTTTTCCATGTCTGGAACAGGCTTTGCCAAGACCTTTTTTCAGTAGCTCCTGACGTCTTAGTTATTGGCTTCCTTCCTTTTTTGTTACTCCTGACTAAGCTGTGATAATTTACCTGAATAGCTTTAGACTACTGCAATAGTGACTCATCAGAACAGCTATTACATTAAGATCTGATGTCTGTTTCATCCGTTCCACGATGGATGGGTCTTTGGCTCTGACTTTGGCCGCTTTTAGACTTTAGGAACCACAGCTCAGGCTCCTCTCCTCTCCCCAGGATTACCACAGATTTTGTTTGCCACTTGTGGAGAACAGATGTGGTCTGCTTGGCTCAGGCTTGATTCAGCTAAGATCTTGTTTCTTACTGCTACTGTTGTTGTATAATTATAGTCACTAGTCTTCCCTTTGTGATAGGGTACCATTTCTTGCATTTTTCTCCTTAACTGAAAAGTTTTTTCTCTATGTAAATGGATTTCTTCTATTTTGACTTGTGCCTTTTGGTGGTGCTTCTGTCTATAACTGAGCTTTACTATATATAGATACATAGATATTTAGATATACTTTTGAGTGTTTATATTGTTTGGGCACTGCCCACTTGGATGAGAACTGCTCTGTATGTAGGGCCTTTGGCTACAGGGCCGTTATTGAGTATAGGAGGAAACTTATCTTGAAGGGACTTCTCTCTGCTTCTGTGGGAGAATTGTCTAAGTCTTTGCATTCTGTCCTGGGAGTATCGCCGTCTGGTAAAAAAATCCTTTAACAAATCTAGAGATGAAAGAGTGACAAGCCCAGGGATGAGGGCAAGGAGATGAGGAAGCACTGCCTTAACTGCTCTCCTTTATCTTTGGCTCTGGCTTCTGGAAGATCCAGATCTTCAGATCCTACTCCACCCATAGGATTCAATGCATGTAAGGTCAAGGACTTCTCCTTTATCAGAGCAGAAATTTTCACCAGGGCGGATCTCTCCCAGGCTGCATTCCCACTTTCTTCTGGAGGGACCAGTACAAAGATCATCTAGGCCTCCAGCTATTTCTTCCTAAGGTCTGTTATGTCTACCAGAAGCCTGACAGAAGCAAATGTGGATAGAATGATAAGGAAGTTCCTCGAGACTGAAATTCAGCTGGGGGTTCTCTCATCTCCTTCTCCCTTTGGACCCATGAGCTTCTGCCCTTCCACCCTACCAATGTTTGTTCCTATCCCACTCCACCCTCCATCTTCATGGACTCCGGATCTGAGATTTCCTCAGGAGTTGTCTGCCTAATCTATAAAGATGTGGCCATCTGCCACTTCGGGTCTCTGAAGACTTCTCTGATTCTACCTGTTTCAAATTCCTCCGATCTGGAGGGGCCTCAGAGCTGAAGCTTTGGTGCCAGTTCCAGGGGCAGGGATTCAACTCAGAAGTTTTCATACCCATCCTTTCCTTCTGGAGCTTTGGCATTCGACAACCAGGCTCCTGAGTTGGTCTAGGAGCAAGGTCAAGCTGGTTCCCTCAGCTTTTCAGGTGTGGGAGTCTCTGCTTCTATCAGGATGGTTCAGGGTTACCCTTTGGCTTCTGCTTTTGAGGCCGGTGAGAGAATTTTCTCCAGTGCTGGTGAATGGACGTCTCTCCCTGTTTTGGTTCTGTCCATCCCACAGCTGAAAGCCCTAGTTCCTGATCCTACTCAAGCTATCCCATTGGGGCAGCCAGTTCCTACAAGACTTGAGTCGTTCCACATACAGGACACTGAGCAGTCTTCCAAGTCCTCTCCAGAACATCTCTTCGGTGAGGTTTCTTGGGAGCATATATGTAAGAGGAGGCACATTGACCCCCCCCCCCCCCCCCGGAAGTCCCTTCCTGAAGACACTGATTGTGATAAAATCTCATTTGAGAGATCCTTGAACTTCTGAGACAGAAAGAAGGCTGGTCTTTTGATGCCCCCCCCCCCAAGAGGAGTCAGTGTTTTTTGAGGCTTCTGGGTCTGGCTCAGCTACTTTGTGGGTGGTCACTCTCACTGAAGAGATGGTGGATTTGATCTCTTGAGTGGGTATGGAAAGAACCAGATGTGATGGAACCAATACCCCAAAAAAACAGTTAAATATCTTGTGTTCTGAAAGACTGACAGTATTAATTCAAAGGTCCAGCAGTGGATGCCATGGTATTAGCAACAACCACCAAAAGGAGGTCTCAGAGGAGAGCTCATCTGTCCATCCCCCTAAAAGAGTGTCTAGGGCTTTGGATAGGCTTGGACAGTGAGTTTACACTTCAGCTACCTTTCCATTAAGTTCATTGAACTGTTTGGGACATATTA
The DNA here is from genome assembly GCF_019279795.1 of Protopterus annectens. NCBI lineage: Eukaryota > Metazoa > Chordata > Ceratodontiformes > Protopteridae > Protopterus > Protopterus annectens. The sequence continues at coordinate 1,431,454,895 of NC_056745.1, read as the reverse complement.
CAAGGTTTCAGAGAGATTTGACAAAGTATCTCCAATTTGCTCTCTCTCTCTCTCTATTTGGGCCCATGTCTGCTGAGGACAGGAAAACCATGTACTCACAGCTAGTCACCCTTCTGTCCTTATCAAATGCCTCTATGCGTCTGATATCCAACATGACTGAGGGAACTTTGAGAGCCTCATGTACAGGCATTACCATAAGGTGACATGCTTGGTTGCACTTGTGTAACTTTGCAGAGCATTTCAAGATGTCCTTTGTAAATGCCTCCCATGATGATTGATGGTTCGGACCTTTTCAGACACAATCTCAAAGACACCCTTTCCAGACGTCAACAAGATGAGAAAACCCTTTTTGCTTTAGGTAAATGTTTTTCTTCCCCCCAGAGGACCTTCTCTGGAAATCAGAAGTGAAGCAAGAAGCTGTGGTTGCAGAAGTCTCAAGGGTTTCTCTGGATGTTTCTAGAGATAGATCTTCTTGTGACATAAGGGAGATTTCTAATGTTCGACATATTCTATGTGGCAAAGGAGGCCTGCAAGATCAAGGCTTCAGAAGTCCCTTCACTGAGAGGCCTTGTCAGCTATCCTGAATGACTGCCCAACTGCTGCAGTCTGGAGGCAGTTGGGGGGGGGGCTTATCTCTCCACCCAGAAACCTGGACATCCATCACTGAAGATGTCTAGGTGTGGAGAATCATAAGCAGAGGCTGCTGCATTCCCCTTATTTGTCTTTCTCCCCAGTAAAAGAAAATTCCCAATGTTGCAACCTCACAAAAAAAGGCAGAGGTTATTGAAATAAAAAAGCTGCTAGACAAATAAGTCATCCAGAAGGTCCCACCAGGCCAACAATGATTCAGAACTTAAGATTCTTTTTAGTGCCAAAAAAGAATGAGGACCTCAGGCCAATTTTGGACCTCAGACACCTCAATTAGTATGTCAAATACAGGAAGTTCTTGATGATCACTGTACAGTCCATCTTCTCCAACTGAGGAAGGACAATTGAATAGACCTTCAAGATATGTACTACCTGGTTATGATGGAGAGGCAGTTCAGAAAGTTTCTGTGTTTCCTCCTGGAAGCAAGCATCTTCCAGTTCAGAGCCCTGACCTTTGGTCTCACCACAGCCCCCTGGGTGTTCACCGCATGTATGGTAGTTCTTGCAGCTCATCTCAGACTGCAAGGGTTCGTGGTGTTTCCCTACCTGGATGACTGGCTCATCATCACTCCTACCAGATCACCTCTAGTCTAAGTTAGGAACTACCTGCTCCATTTTTGCTCACTGTTGGGCATAAGAGTGAATAAGGACAAATCACATGTTCCTCCTGTACAGACTTTGGAATTTATCAGAGCTCTCTTAGATACTAATACTCAGATAGAAAGGCTGCCTGTGAGCAGACTGTCCACCCTGTACAACTAGACCGTACAGCTTCTCTTCTCTCAAATGCCCTCAGCCAGATTGGTTCTTCAACCTTTGAGGCTGATGGTGACTTCCATTACCTTAGTTCCCTTGGCAAGATATTACATGAGAGTTAAGTAAAACACACCATGCTCATTGTAAGCACAAAAAGAAACAAAAATTAATTAAGCACTTTCATTCCTTTAATAATAACTTCTTCAGAATAACTAACCAAATCCAAATTTCCTATTTAAACACAAAAATTCCATGAAGTCATTTGCCTCCACCAATCAGAAATGCAGACCGTGATTATCAATCATCTTAAAAAGACAGTACCTTCCCGCCTACTAAACTAAATAAATCATCACCTACTTATTCATTAAATGCAGCCTTATCAGAACAAAAACAGAAGTAAATAATAAACATATTTGAAGCACATTGTACCATCCTTGTACTTGTAATATGTTTATAGTTTAAATAACTTTTTATCAATATTTTGCCATTTATTCCTGGAGTGCAGTCTGCTCTCAGGAATACTTGCCATAAAAACTCTAAATATGAGTTAAAAGACCCTACAGATTTTTTTTATCCACTTTTTCTGTTGCTAAAAATTGAAACTTTCTAAAATGCATGCATGAAAGTGAATGCCTAGCTAATGTATTTGTGCTGTCCTTCTTCTTTATAGCCAAAGTATGTTCCCTTATTTTATCTACTAACTTTCTTATAGTCTTACCTACATAAAAATAATCACAGTTCACACATACTGCAAGATAACTAAGCCATCACTTTGACATGCAAACCTATCTTTAGCAATATAAATGTAATTAATATGTTTAAAATAAAAGTTACTAGCTGTCATAATAAATCTGCAATAAGAGCACTGTTGACAGGGGAATGTACCAGACTTTGAAACCTTATCTGTAATATGCATGGAATTACATGAATTATATGAACCTTCTAAAATCTGGTGTTTCCTTACCTGGATGACTGGCTCATCACCACTCCTACCAGGTCTCCTCCAGTCTAGGTCAGGAACTACCTGCACTATCTTTGCTCGCTGTTGGGCGTAAGAGTGAATAAGGCAAATTACATGTTCCTCCTGTACAGACTTTGGAATTTATAGGAGCTCTCTTAGATACTAATACTGGGATAGCAAGGCTGCCAGTGAGAAGACTGTCCACCTTGTGCAACTAGACTGTACAGCTTCTCTTCTCTTGATCAAATGCCCCCAACCAGACTGTTCTTCAAGTTTTGAGATTGATAGTGACTTCCATTACCTTAGTTCCCTTGACGCGATATTACATGAGAGTTCTTCAGTGAACATTGGCAGTTCAGTAGTCCATCAGATACTAACTATTTTCAGATTTGTGTGACAGACATTTGCAGAACTCAAATAAAGTGGTGGATCCAATCTCCTGAGGTTTCCCAGGGTCAACCATTTGCTCCTTCCCCTCCTAAAGCCATGGTATCCATGGATGCTTCTTAACTAGGGTGATGCAGGCATTACATGGGAAGGAGGGTCCAATCCCCATATGAGACCAAACTTCACATTAGTGTCTTAGAGATGAGGACAGTCTTCCTAGCATTGCAAGCCTTTCAGGAGGTCCTTCCTTTAGAGATGATTTCTGTCCCGACAGACAAACTGTTGATATCCAACAACAGTAGGCAAGAACTAGTAGAAAAACAAATAACTTTCAATATTTCTCTAGCGCTTTGGCAAAGCCGTCAAGGAGTACAAAAACAATGACTACAAGCCATGACTTAAATACACATATTAATCAAATAATAATCCAATTAGTCAATAAAAGACAGCACGTTGATAGTCTGGTACATCAACAAGCAAGGGAAAACACATTCTTACCTTCTGTGTCAAAAAGCCATGGCAGTGGGCAATATCTTCCAACCACTTTCTAATCACAGTGTGCAAAAGAGAATCCATCTAGGAAAACTCGACTACCAAATGTCTGTGCGAGACTCCAAAGTAGAAGGATGGCAAGTTATTGAATGCACAGCTGTCATGCCAGTACTCTTCTGAACTTTAGTAAGCACACTCCCCCTCCCTTCACTTCTACAAAGTTTCCGCCAATTATGGTAGCTAGACTGCATAAAGGATCAAGAGAAAACCACAAAAGAAAACCAGGAAGTCATTTTCTAATCACAGTGTGCATACCGGGGAAGTCCAGTGATCTGAAGTTGTCAATTTTCATTTAGTCCTCAACTATTGGGTTTGGATCCGATCCCCGGATCTGACTCAGCCAATACTACAGCTCATGGCCAACTGAACCTCTCGAGCTCCTTCCTACACATAACGCACCAACCCCTAACATACCTCAGATCTTGTTTGCTGCTTTTGCATGTAGACGTGGTCAGCTTTGCTGTCAAGCATATTTAGAGACAAGCAGAATTTATTCTTAAATCTTTTTCTCCCAAATCTCATTATAGATTTTATTTATATATATATATATATATATATATATATATATATATATATATACACACACATATATATATATATATATATATATATATATATATATATATATATATGTATGTATACACACACACACACCTGTGTATTCGTATTTACCATTGCTGGTAAATTTTTCCCATTGACTGTATAACCTTCTTAACTTGTACTTTTACACTTTTTCTTCTATATTCTTTAGTACCTTTGTTGGTAATTATTTACCCTTTTTTCTTTCTATTCCTATATATATATATATGTATTTTAGTTTTCCTTTTAGTTAAAATGTCAGAGAAAGGATTTAAGAAATGTAAAAAAAATGTGACCATAAGCTGCCTTATTCTGACCCACATTACCTTTGCATCTACTATTTGGCACCATAACATCTAAATATTGAATGTTATGTTGTCCTATCTCGCCTTAATTCTTGCTGGTTGGCGGCCTAATACAAAAGCTCGAGGGTTTCCACTGGCTCGAGGCTACGTCCTGTCCCATGATGCATATGGAATATACCTAGATCTCGTTTGCTGCTCAAGCAAACCTATCTGTCTTCCCCTTCGTAGAGAGATTCGTTTAAGTCAGAGGGCTCTCAGTGGCCTGTTTAATTTAGAGGGCTGCTTGTCTTCCCTAAATAGTCAGGAGAATCCATTTAACTTACAGGATTCTCCTCAAGCATTTTTTGGTGTTTTGGCGTTGATAGTGTTGTAATATAAATTACTGATGTGCAGTGTTCCTTTCTTTATATAGCTAGTAGGTTAGTAATGCTAGTATATTAGCATAGTGCATATTGGACTTGTGTTGAGATATATATACACACACACACATATATATATATATATATATATATATATATATAGATATATATATTCTTTAAAACTGTTCTAGTCAATTTTTGGGCTTGTGGTTGTTATAGACAAATTTTGAATTGTTTGCTGTTTTTTTCTCGGTTTTCTTGTTGTTAGTATTTTTATTAAGATAAACAATGCCTAAGAATTAAAGGCAACAGTAAGAACCTAGGCAATCCAGATTTAAAAAATTTGATCGCTGTAACCAAAAGATGTCAATTACGGATGGGCGCACTAGCTGTGTTTATTGCCTTGGTGCCCTCCATTTGCAAGACCCATGTACCATTTGTCATGGTTTTAGTGAAAGGGTCTTACTTGAGCGCAAAAATAGCTCATAGTTAGGGGCTTATTAAAGGCTCCCTTCGCAGAAACTCTTGAGAGATCCCAGTGCTCCAAATCATCATCATCTTCTTCAAAAACCAAAAAGGACATAAATGACTTGCTGTCTTGGCTCCAGCATTGGAGCCACCTAAAAAAGTGGTTGTCTCTGAACCAAGGGCTCTCTCCTCGTCTCCATCTGTGTCTTCGGAGCTGACAGAATTACTGACTGAAAGACTGTCTCCAACTTTGGAGCCAGTCACTCCCATATTGGAGAGGGCAAGGTCTCCTTTGATATCCTCCCATACCTCCAGGAGCTTATCTGATGAGGACGTGGAGCAGTTGGTGAAGAGACTGCTGCGAACACCGGAACCAAGGGAATTGGAGCCTTCCAAAGCTTGTCTCTCGACCTGGATTCCTCCTCCAATCCCACTTGAGACTTTGGAGCCAGATATCATGGGCCCGATAGTAGTAGAGGCATCAGAACCGAGACCCCCCCCCTTAGGTTCGTCAGTTCCATCATCTGCTCTGACTTCCTCACATCCTTTGGATGTTGAGGGTTCTAGGAGCCGATGTTTACAGGTCAGGGGAGGGGAGTTGGCGCGGATAGTTGTCTGATCCGACTGTACCCCTCGGTGCCTCAGCTAGGTTGAGCTAAGCTCCTACATTGGCTTCGGATCCACCTGCTCTCCCCTGGGGTCAGTCCTCTTTTTCCTTGGAGCTGGGGACCTCTTCAGAGCAAGGCAAGAGGGCTTTTGAGCTGATTTAGAGGGTACTTCCTCCCCAGACAGCTCCAGTCTCTGGCCCAAGTTCTCTTCCCTCACAGATGCCAGTATTGGTCTCAGCACCACCTCTCCCTTCCAAGCGTAGAGACCTGGAACCCCAGGAACCCCCTTCGGGCGGCATCATCTCTTCTGTAACTTCACCAGAGAACCCCTCTGAGGAAGTCCCTCAAAATAGATTGTGCAAGAGGAAGCACATAGACTCCCCTGATGAGTCTATCATTTCAGATACTGACCTGGATGATTCAGAAAGGTCCCCTTGGTCCCCTCTGAGGATGTCTTCTTTGCTAACATCCTTGAGATCCTTAAACAGAGAGGTGGCTGGAAGCCTGTCAACCCTTCAGAGGATGAGTCAGTATACCTGGAGGCTTTTGGGTCTCACCCTTCCACCGCCTGGGTGTCTCCTCCCTACGACCAGCTAATGAACGTCATCTCTCATAAGGCTTGGACATCTCCGGATACAATGGAACCTGTTCCGTGGAGGCCCAATAAATTCATTACAGCTCCTGTGGAGACAGAATTTTTAACTAAAGTTGTCCCTGTAGATGCAGTGGTGGTGGTGGCGGCGGCCACTAAGGAGTTATCAGAGACCTTCTCTTCTGTCCATCCTCCAAACAAGGAATCACGGACTATGGACAGATATGGAAAGAATGTGGTCGCTGAATTACCTGACCCATTTCACAAGACTACAGAGAGATCTCCTAAAGGAGCTAGGAGATGCTCTTCAGGGTACTGTAGCTTCGGGGATTGCAGATAAAGTTTCCTCTCAGCTCTCCACCCTCAACTCTGTTATTAACTCATCCATGCGACTGATTTCATATGCTGTTGATGGAAAGAGCAGGGCTGCAGGTACAAGAATTTCCATAAGGAAGCATTCCTTGATGCGTTTATGTAATTTTTCTGAACCCTTCAAGTCTTCCTTCACTAATACGCCCTTTGATGGCTCATCCCTGTTCGGGTCTAAAGTGAAAAAAACCTTGACCAGGTGTGAACAGGAAGGGAAAACGTTGTCTGCTGTAGGAGTCCGTTTTTCCGTTCCCATTTACCTTATCCCAAAGGTCAGAGACGTGGAAAAATGTGGTTCCGAAAATCCCCGAAAGGCTTTTTCAACACTTCCCCCAGGGGCAGAGGGGGAGGTAATAATGAAAGATGCTGACCTTGCGGCATAGGGGGTCTGCAGAATCAGGGTGACAGAGATACATTCTCTGGCAGGCCCTTCCAGCGCTGCTGAAAGGAGGCCCATCTGTCCACCTCTGGAGGCATTCGGGGGATGCTTGTCACTGTCCCCAAATGCCTGGCTAGCAATAACGCAAGACAAATGGGTACAAATAATCATATCTAGAGGTTATTACATACCCTTTTTCACCCCTTCCCGTAAATTAGTCTTTTCCAGATGTCCCACCTAGTCAGAGAGATTATGCAACATTAGAGCAACACAAGTTGCTAAGAAAAAGAGTCATCTAACATGTCCCCGCAGACCAAATTGGATCCAGAATTTACTCAAGGTTCTTTTTAGTTCCAAAAAAGACAGGGGACTAGAGACCCATTTTGGATCTCAGCAGATTGAACAGGTCTGTAAAAAATCAAAATTTCAGATGGTAACACTGCAGTCAGTATTCCCCTTTCTGGGGAGAGACGATTAGATGTGCTCTATAGATGTCCAGGGTGCGTACTACCACATAAAGATGGACAGGCAATCCAGCAGACAATTACGCTTTGGGCTGGGAGCCAGTCATTACCAATTTCAGGCCCTGCCCTTTGGTCTCACTACAGCCCTCAGAGTGTTCACCAAATGTATGGCAGTGGTTACGGCTCACTTGAGACGTTTAGGATTCCGTGTGTTTCCATACCTAGAAGACTGGCTCCTGACTGCTACCACCAGGCATCTAATACTACAGGCACGGTACAAAACCATATTTCTCTTTTCAAGGTTAGGCATTACAGTAAACTTAAAAAATTCTGCCTTGTTGCCTTCACAGTGTATTACTTTCTTCTGTGCAGAGTTGGACTTAAAAGAGATGGTGGCAAAACTTACCCCCGAAAGAATCCAGTCATTACACCATCAAATCAGGAGCTTCTTATCAAAGAAAAAAGTTCAAGCGAGGCTTGTGTTACAGGTTCTGGGTACCATGGTGGTGGCAATTCTAGTAACTCTAGGACATCTGCACATGAGCATCCTCCAATGGCTACTCTTCGCCCAGTGGTCGATGCAGGATTTACCACTGTCACATTGGATATTTTCTCACACAGTCATGCAAGAAGGATCTTCTCTAGTGGCTTCAAATGAATCAGTTGGGTTGCCCTGTTGTTTTCCTGCAACTGACTGAACACGGATGCTTCCCAGATCGGTGGGGGGGGGGGGCATTATCTGGGGAAGACTGTCCAAGGCTTATGGCAAGAACATAAGAACCACTTGCATATCAATGTCCTAGAGATGAGAGAGGTGCTTTATATGTTGCAGGCATTCCAGGACTCTCTCCCGATAGGAATTGTTGCAATTCAGACAGACATGTCAGCAGTGTGGTACATAAACAGGGAGGAACCAAATCTTACCCCCTATGTCGAGAGGCACTATGGGTTTGACAATGGGCTGTCTCTTCTCAATGTTTTCTGATAACAATGCAAATCCTGGGAAGATCCAACGTGATAGAGGACAGACTCAGCAGAGTGATTCTGTTGCCTCACGAGTGATCCCTGACACAGGAAGTTGTGGAAGAGATCTTCCTAAAATGGGGCCAGCCTTGCTGCGACCTTTTCACCACGTCCATCAACGCTAAGTGCAGCAGCTGCTTTGCCCTCATCCCCCCCCCCCGGGGAAGTCATCAAGGGATGCACTCGTACACAATTGGCCCCTGGGTCTTCTTTATGCCTTTCCACCTTTCCCCTTGGTATTCACAGTACTCCAGAAAGCCAGCACGTTGAACAGCACATTGATACTCATTGTACCTTATTGGCCTCAACAAATTTGGTTCCACTTTCTCCCAACCCATCTTCTGGAGGAACTGTGGTTTCTGGACCCAGTTCCAGACCTTTTGACCCACTCATCGGGAATGTTCCATCTGTCAGTCCAGACCCTAAAGTTGACAGCATGGCTGCTCCAATTCTACAAATAGCCAGGTGTTTTGATTTTTCCCATCGTTAAACATATCTTGATTTCTTCCTACAAACCATCTACGAGGAAACTGTATTCCAGTAAATGGAAAAGATTCTCATACTGGGCCATTAAGCACAATATAGACCTTTTTACAGCTCCTATCATAGCAGTTCTGGAATTTCTCTCCAATTTTTTTAACGAGGGAGCAGCAACAGCTTCCATCAGGGTACAACTAGCATCTATATCTAATTTCCATACCGGGGAAATGGGAATGTCTGCCATGTCCCACAAACTATGCAAGGCCTTTTTGAACGGTACCTTCCTACTAAGATCCCCAGTCAGAGAACCTCCAGCCGCTTGGGACCTGAATTTTGTTCTAACTACCTTAATCTTACCACCATTCGAACTCGCATCTTCATGTGATTTAAAGTTTTTGTCATGGAAAACTTTTTTCTTGGTAGCCATTACCTCTGCCAGACTGGTGTCAGAGCTCCAGTCTGTGTCTGTATGCCCTCCTTATATGATGTTCCACAAAAACAGAGTTTCCTTAAGAACTAATCCCTACTTTTCACCAAAGATCTGTTCAGAGAACAATTTGAATCAATCTATTGAGTTGCCAGTGTTCTTTCCCAACTATAGCAACAAGGCAGAATATAAATTACATCAATTAGATGTACACAGACAGTTATGCTTCTATTTGCACAGGACCAAAGATTTCAGAAAATCAGATCAGATTTTTGTTTCCTTTTCAGACAAAAGGAAAAGATTGCCTGTTTCTAAAGTGACTCTGTCAAAATGGCTTACAAACTGCATTTCCTTCTCATACAGCAATAATAACAGACATTTATCAGACAGAGTGAAAGGACATTCCACAAGAGCGGTTGCAACGTCTTTTGCCTTTCAAACTAAACTTTCTATGGACTCTATCTGTGCAGTTGCTACATGGGCAAAGCCTCATACCTTTATTACTCATTACAAAGTAGACATGGCCTCCCAGAATAGGTCTTCCTTTGGGTCCACTGTACTGAAGTGTCTGTTCTCCCGAGCCACCCAAGGATGCTGTCCCAACCAGCAAGAATTAAGGCGAGATAGGACAACATAACATTAAGAAGTTATGTATTCACCATAACGTTCCATGTTTGTTGTCCATCTTGCTTTTATTCTTGCATCCCACCCTCCTTCCCCCTCCTTTGCTCCTGGAGGGTCGGGGATATTCCATATGCATCACGGGATAGGGGGGTAGCTTCGAGCCAGTGGAAGCTCTCGAGCTTTTGTATTAGGCTGAGTCTGAACCGATGCTTGATTCCAAACCCAACCAGCAAGAATAAAGGCAAGATGGACAACAAACATGAAATGTTATAGTGAGTACATAACTTCTTATTGCGAGATATGTGAGAGTTTTAATCCACGTGCTTTAGCGGATAGACAAAACAAATTGATATTAAAAGGGTTGCTTCTGACCACTTTGTTAGAATCCATATCTGGGGCTCAACCCCCCCAAAACATCTGCTAAGGATACTCCTAAAAAGTCCCCGAAGAAGTCGGGTTCTTCTCCACCATCTTCTATGAAGGCTCCTCTAAAGAAAGCTGTATTGGATCTGAAACTGTCTGGCTCCAACATGTCTTCCACACCATCAGATCAGAATACTTTGGCTCTGAAGATTCTCCCTTCGGTCCGATACTTTCCAACAATTGACCCAGTTCCTTCAAGACTTCCGTCTCCCTTCTTTGAGAGACAGAGATCCAAATTGCCATCCATTGCTTCTTCTTTTTTCTTATAGGAGTCTCACAGAAGCCAGCATGAATAGAATGATGAGGAAGTTCCTCTTGGTGCAAATACAGATGGGGGTTCTCCCGGCTCCAACCCTTTCAGGTCAGGAAGCCTTAGCTAGATCTGCCCCTCTGTAATGGCTCCTTCTCCGATCCGATACTTCATTTCAGAGTCCTTGGAGACGAGTTTGCTGAGACTGTCTCATTCAGATCTGAGTGTACTGGTGTCCTCAGATCCTAAGGTTTCTCTGTGTGTATCAGTTCTGACAACTTTGGAGCTGAGTGGCTGTCTCAGCTTTAGCATCCCGGTCAGATCTGAGGTGTTAGACTCAACTCTGAAGTTTTCGGAACCATCTTAGCCTCTTGGATCCTCGGTCCTGGACAGTTCAGCTCCAACTTCTGCCTCAGGTGGATTGCCTTCAGGGCAGATGGAGCTGCTGGGACAGAACCATGGTTTCTCAGTTCCATCAGCTTCCTTGTCTTCAGGACTTTCTGCCTCTGACATAGTGGAGAGAGTGTTCTCTGCTTTGGCAGGGCAAAGGGTCTCTCCACCCTCGGACCTACCTTCTAGGACCTATTTGTATATACGCCAAGAGCATCAACATTCTACTCCACAGGGATAGCCAGTCTAAACCCTCCAGACTACCCAGCAGGGCATTACCCTCTCTTCTGACACTTCCCAGAAACATCCCACCTAGGAAGTACCCTGGAAGAGAAAGAGCAAAAGGAGGTGCTTAGATTCCCATCAGGAATCTATCAAGGAAGATACAGATTTTGATGAAAGGGAAGGGTCCCCAGATCACCACTCAAAGGTGTCTCATTTGGAGACATTCTGTAGATCCTCAGGCAATGGGTTGGTTGGTCCTTCCAAAATCCTTCTCCAGAGAATCAGTGTTTCTGGAGGCATTTGGATCTGGCCCTTATACTTCCTGCATAACTCTGCCTGCTGACAAGCTCATTGATTTAATCTCTCAGCAGGCATGGAAAGAACCTGATATGGTTGAACCCATTCCCCAAGAGACCAGACCAAATTCTGACACTTCAGACAGGAAGGGAACACTGGAACAAGGGAGTGCCTGTAGATGTCATGGTCATGGTGGCAGCCACGAAAAAGGAACTTGTTGAGAAAAGTTCCACTGTCCATCTCCCTAATAGAATATCCAAGGCTTTGGACAGGTTTGGGAAGCATGTCTATGCTTCAGCGACCTTTGCTGTTAGGTCACCGAATCACCTAGAACAGTTTACAAGGCTGCAAAGAGATTGGATTAAGGAATTGTCAAATACTCATTCAGGGTCCATTACTCTACAGAGGCACAAGTTACAGTAGCCGCACAGTTGACAACCGTTCAGTCCATCTCTGACTTGTCCATGAGGCTCATCTCTCATTCAGACAACCTTGCTGTGATCTCTTTGCTTCCTACCTCAACAACAAAAGCAGCAGTTACTTCACCCTCATCCCTCCACAAGGAAAGCCACCAAGAAATGCTGTGGTCCAGTTTTGGCCTCCAGATGTTTTTTACACCTTTCCAACAATTTCCTCTTCTCACCAACTTCATTCAGAAAATCATGAAGTGCAAGACTAGGGTAATCCTCATTGCCCCTTTTGGCCTCCGCAGGTATAGTTCCCCTTTATTTGGCCGCATCTTCTGCACCCATCATGGGTTTTGGATCCCACCCTGGATCTCCTCAGTCACCCATCCGAGATGCCTCTACCAGCTCTCCAGTCTCTAAAACTAACCGCATAGTTTATCCAATTTTAACAATAGCTAGAGAAGCCAGGCTTCCTGCTACAGTAGTCCACTTAATTTCTTCTCAGAAGGACTCAACTAAACAGACTTGCAAAAGCAAATCGAAAAGATTTTCTGTTTGGGCATCTTCAAAGGGATTAGAACCTTTTTCAGCCCCTTTACCAGCAATTCTGGATTTTCTTTATGAACTTTATTGGAGGGTGAATTAAAATCTAGATGCTCACCATTTCAAACTTTCTCATTGGATATAGTTATTCGTCTGTTGCATCTCCGAAGTTAACCAAGGTCTTTCTTTTTTTTTTTTCTTTTTTGTTGAGACCTTCTGTTTGTGATCTGTTTCCTGCTTGGAATGTTACAGTTTTACTTCAGTGTTTGACTGAAAACCCTTTGAAACAGAAGCTTCAGCAGATCTAAAATTCCTTTCTTGGAAAGCTATTTTTTGATTGTATTACAACAGCAAAACAAGTTTCCAAACTACAAGCACTTTCATGCAAACCAGCCTTCCTTATTTTTTTTCATAAGGACAGGGTTTCACTTAGGACAAATCCCTCCTTCCTTCCCAAGGTGGCTTCAGAATGTAACCAGAACCAACAAATTGATTTGCTAGTATTCTTTCCAAACTTTGCTAACAAAGGAGAATATACCCTGTGTACCTTAGATGTCCATAGGCAGCTCGGGTCCTGTTTATACCATAGTAAGAACTTCAGAAGATCAGACCAGTTATTTGTATCCTTTTCCAAGACAAAGCTTGGAGAATGTATGTATAAAGTGTGTGTATATAAAGTTAACAATTCCTAGATGGCTAGCAGATTGCATTTCCTTTGTTTTTAAGGCAAAGCGGTTCTCCTTACATTCTAAGCCTAAGTCTCACTCTGCCAGAGAGATAGCAACTTCTACAGCATTTACAAAAAGAGTACCTGTCAGTAGTATATGTGCAACAGGAACTTTGTCTTCAAGTCGTACCTTTGTGTCGTCATTGTAAGTTAGATGTGCAGTCTAGGACTCGAATATCCTTTGGCTCTGCCATACTCAGGAATATCGTTCTTTGAGTCCACCCAGGCCCCTTTTGGTTAGCTTGGGAATCTGTCCCACATTTTAAATCAGACAAAACTGGACATCTGATACAAATGTTTTGTGCTTCACATAACGATAGATTTGTGTTGTCTTATTTTCATCTAGTTTAATTCTCCTCCCTCCTTCCAAATTGTCATTTTTCCTCTGCTGGTGGGGATCGATCAGACCTTGTTTGGACCCTGTCTGTCTCTTGTTTTACGTTCCTATATAGTGGACATCTTTACAAGATTCCCTTCTTTATCCTTTCCTTCCTACATTATTAGAGACCATTTGGAATCAGTCAGCAAACTCAATGTGATGTAATTCAAACAGGAAAGAGGAATTGTGGGTAGGGGAAGAGTCAGAGCTCTTGGATCCAACAATCTAGTATAAGGTGCCATGGTCGGATCCAAGCAGTTCTGACATTCCTCATGGTCAACCAGACGAAAATAAGACAACACAAATCTATTGATGTGAGAGTGTTCAATCTCGCCGTTTGTTCTTACACCTGGGTTCGGAGCCGATCCTCGGCTCCGTGTCGGCCGCTTGGCAAAGCTCTGCATCGAGAAGAAGCTCGAGACCAACCTAACACCCACAATCCCCCTCTGCCTTTACCTCAGATCTAGTTTGCCGCTGCAACGTTCGCATCATTTTTGATGAGCTCGGACCACCTCAAAGCTAAGATTATTTTATCTTATATTTTTTTGGATAAAAACTTCTCTTTTTCTCTTAAAAAGTTGTTGTGTGTGTGTGTGAGTAGTGTATCGAGGGTTTCTCGGGTTCGTATATATATATATTTATATACTTTTCTTAGAGTTACTTCCCTCGGGGCCTACCCCACCCTTTAACTTTATATACAGGATTTGACTACAGGATTTGACTTTATCTTACAGGATTTGACCTTTATTACTGGATTGGACATTTTGTACTGGCTGTTTCACTGTTTTACTTGGATTTGACTTTTTGTAACATGTCTGAAAAAGCTAAATCAGGCTTCAAATGGTGCCAATGTGGACAGAAAATGTCTGTCACAGATAATCATAGTTCCTGCGTCTACTGTCTTGGCCCTCTCCATCTGCAGGAAGACTGCTCCATCTGCCATTCTTTCAGTGGAAGGGTCATGACAGATAGGCGCAGGAAACTTATGGATAGGGGCCTTTTGAAGCCTGCATTCCAAGAGGCTCTGGATGCATCGGACCAGACATCTAAATCCTCGAAGGAATCGAAGACGTCGGAGCCCATGTCATCGGCTCCGAGCTCTTCATTTAAAGTTCGATCACCGGTTCCACAGACTTCGGGGCCGAGTGTTGAACTTTTGTCAGTTACCGAGCCTCGAGTCTTGGAACCGGTGACGGAGCTTCCTCCTCCTGTACTTTTGAGGTCGGCTCCGTCTTCGATTCCTTCGACGCGTTCTTCCAGGCCCCTCTCCGACACCGATGTAGACCGCGTGGTGCAGAAATTGATGGAGAATACGGCCTTGTCCAAGCTCATCTCTGTCTCCTCCCAGTTGGTGTCGAGACTCGAAGGCCTTCCCTTATCTCCACCTGTTCCTCCTCCGAGGCCTATCCAGTCTTCGGAGCCGGGAGAGGCTGATCTGATGATTGTGGAGCCCTCGGTGCCGGAACCGTCTTTTTCTCGGTCGACACCGTTCACCTCGACTCCGTCAGACCCAGCACCGGAGTCTTGGAGCCGAAGATCCATCCTTGGATCGGGGACTGAGAGTCGGACCGATGTTTCGATTCCGACTCTCCCTCTCGGAGCCTCGGCTCGGATTGACTCGGCTCCGTCCTCGGGGTCGATGCCATCGGTGCCTGTCTTGGGGATTCCTCCGATTTCTTCGGAACCTGGGGATACCTCGATTCGGGACCCGGGGGCCTTCGACCTCATGAGGAAGGTGTTGTCTACTCAGACAACCACTTCAGCAGAAACAGCTTCTCCTTCCCATAAAGGTCCTCCTCCTCTGCACCCACGGCTACATCTAAGCGTTGAGCACCAGTGTCTCAGCCACCCCTAGAGGGTGCCCCCTCTTCCTCGGAGGCTTCATCGGATGCCCCCCCCCCGAAGAAGTTCCGAGGAAAAGATTGTGTAAGAGGAGACACTTGGATTCTCCACAAGAATCCTTGACATCGGACACTGACTTGGATGAGTCAGAAGGGTCCCCAAAATCACCCTCAGAGGATGTCTCCTTTTCTGACATCCTGGAGATCCTAAAACAGAGAGGTGATTGGCAAGCCCTACCTCCTTCTGAGGATGAGTCAGTCTTGCTGAAGGCATTCGATGCTCGCCCTTCCTCCTCCTGGGTCACTCCGCCCTTCGATGAATTGATGGAATTGATTGCTCGGAGGGCGTGGGAGACACCTGATACGGTGGAGCCAGTCCCTAGAAAGCCTAATAAGTATATTACTGCACCCCAAGACAAGGCTTATCTAACAAAGGGAGTTCCAGTGGACGCTATGGTGGTGACAGCGGCCATGAAAAAGGAGATGTCTGAATCTTCCTCATCTGTCCATCTGCCTAACAGAGATTCTAGGACCATGGACAGGTATGGGAAGCGCATTTTTAGTTCAGCGGCTTTTTCCATGCGATCCCTGAACTATTTGACCCATTTCACACGGTTACAGAGGGATCTAATCAAAGAGTTGGGAGATACCCTCCAGGGTACAACAGATGCTGCTGTCTTGGACAAAGTTACAGCACATCTCAATACCCTCACATCTATTGCAAACTCGTCCATGAGGCTGATCTCATACGCAGCTGAAGGGTCGAGTAGGGCAGCGGCTTCAGCGATTGCTCTTCGTAGACAATCCTGGATGCGCTTATGTTCCTTTGCGGAAGCCTTCAAGTCATCCTTTACTAACGCCCCATTTGATGGTGCCACTCTCTTTGGCCCCAAAGTAAAGGAGACCCTTACCCAGTGTGAGCAAGAGGGAAAGACTCTGTCTGCTGTCGGAGTCCGTTTTTCCACCCCATCCAGACCGTACCCCAAAGGGCAACGTGGTGGAAAAATGTGGTTTTGCAAACCCCAAGGCTCTTTCCCAGGCACACAGGGTGATGCCCCCTCTAGAGGCAGAGGAGGGGGCAGAGGTGGAAGACGTCGCCCTGGCGGCAGAGGGGGTCCGCAAAACCAAGGTGACAGGGATACACTCCCCGGGAAACCTTTCCAGCACTCCTGAGAGGAGGCCCGACTGTCCTGCTCTGGAGGCAGTCGGGGGTCACTTAGCTTTATACCCTCAGGCCTGGCAAAGTCTTACATCAGACAATTGGGTAAAAAGCATTGTTACCAGAGGTTACAAAATTCCCTTCCTATTGCCCCCAATTCCGCAGAAAAGACTCTCAGATGTACCGCCCCATCTGTGAGGCCCTGCAGCTATAGAAATTTCAAAGCTGCTAGAAAAAAGAGTCATCCAACCAGTCCCAGCGGACCAAAGAGGATTCGGAACTTACTCAAGGTTCTTTTTAGTTCCAAAAAAGACAGGGGACTGGAGGCCAATTCTGGACCTAAGAAAACTCAATACCTTCATCAAGAAAGAAAAGTTCCGGATGGTCACGCTTCAATCGATCCTTCCATTCTTACGGAAGGACGACTGGATGTGCTCGATAGATCTAAAGGACGCGTACTACCACATCAAAATGGCCAGGGCGTCCAGGGATCAGTTGCGCTTCCGGCTGGGAGCCAGTCACTTTCAGTTTCGAGCCCTGCCCTTTGGTCTGACCTCAGCCCCCAGGGTTTTCACCAAATGTATGGCAGTGGTAGCGTCTCACTTGAGACGCCTGGGATTCCAGGTGTTTCCGTATCTGGACGACTGGCTCCTTTCTGCCACCACCGAGCGTCGACTGATTCAGGCCAGGGATTACACACTACAACTCTGTGTTCATCTCGGAATTTCCGTAAATTTCGAAAAATCTTTACTACAGCCATCACAGCATATCTCATTCATAGGAGCAGAATTGGATACGCGTTGCTTAATCCTAAGGCTTCCTCCAGAAAGAATAGCCTCCCTACAAAACCACATATCTCTTCTTCTAGTATCCAAAAAATCCCCAGCAAAACTGGTTCTGAAGGTTTTGGGTCTCATGGCAGCTTCTCTCATTGCGATACCCTTGGGAAGACTGCACATGAGAGTTCTTCAATGGCTACTGTTTGCACAATGGTCGTTCCAACAGTTACCTCTGACGCACGAAATTCACATCACAAACATATGCAAATCGCACCTGGCTTGGTGGCTTCAGACTTGCAATCTTTCCAGCGGAAGACCATTTGTGCTACCCACGCCGACAGCTACGGTGACCACGGACGCTTCCCTGATAGGGTGGGGGGGCATCTTTCAGGGACAGACAGTCCAAGGCGAATGGTCCAATTTGGAGTACAAGCTGCACATCAATGTTCTAGAGTTGAGGGCAGTGTTTCTAGCATTGCAACACTTTTCTCCCCTTCTTCCTCTAGGGACCATTGCAGTTCAGTCGGACAACATGTCCGTAGTCTGGTACATAAACAAACAAGGGGGAACCAAGTCTTGTCAACTATGCAGATTGGCCATGAGAATCTGGCAATGGGCAGAGTCCACGGGTCGCTTTCTGATAGCAACGCACATCCCAGGGTTATCCAACGTCATAGCGGACAGGTTGAGCAGAGCCATCCTGTTACCTCACGAGTGGTCCCTCAAACAATCAATTGCGAAGGAAATTTTTCGCAAGTGGGGCCAGCCTTCCTGCGATCTGTTTGCGTCCCCAATGAACGCCAAATGCAGAAGCTATTTTGCCCTGTTACCCCCTCCAGGGGAAGTCCCCAGGGACGCTCTGGTTCACGATTGGCCCCCGGGTCTCCTATACGCCTTTCCTCCTGTTCCTCTGATTGCAAAATTTCTACAGAAAGCCAACAACCTGCAAAGGACAATTATCCTCATTGCCCCATTCTGGCCTCGTCAAATCTGGTTTCCCTTTCTTCTGGCACACCGAATTCGGGAACCCTGGATCCTGGACCCAGAGCCGGATCTGCTGACCCACTCGTCAGGGGCTCCCCACCATCGCTTCTCTCCCTCAAACTAGCAGCTTGGCCGCTCCGCTTCCCTTCTTAGCCAGGTCTGATCTTCTATCCCCTGCAGTTCAAAATATCCTGGTGGCTTCTCATAAAGCTTCCACTACAAAGATTTACACTAGTAAATGGAAGCGTTTTGTGCACTGGGCAACTACACAACAATTGGATCCCGTAATAGCTCCCCTGAATAAGGTCTTGGAGTTTTTGACTGAACTGTTCCACCAAGGGGCTTCTCCTGCCACTTTGAGAGTGCAATTGGCTGCCATTTCAAACTTTCATGTTGGAGAAAGTGTGGCTCCTATTATGGCCCACAGACTTTGTAAGGCCTTTCTAAAAGGATCTTTCCATATTAGACCACCAGTTAGAAGTCCTACTTCACCTTGGAACTTGAACCTTCTTTTATCACAGCTGATGCTACCACCTTTTGAACCAGCCTCTTCCTGTCCTTTGAAATTTTTGTCATGGAAGACCCTTTTTCTGGTGGCTATCACATCGGCCAGGCGGGTATCGGATCTTCAAGCTCTTTCAGTTAAACACCCTTATTTGATCTTTCACCCTGATAGAGTATCTCTTCACACTAATCCATCCTTTCTTCCCAAAGTTTGCTCCGTTAATAATATTAATCAGTCCATTGAACTCCCCACCTTTTTCAAAAAACACTCCAATAAGTTGGAATATATGTTACCCAAGTTAGATGTTCATAGACAACTCAGATTTTACTTGGATAGAACAAAGGATCACAGAAAAACAGACCAGCTCTTTATAGCCTTTGCAGACAGCAAGAAGGGTATGGCAGTTACGAAACGAACCCTTTCCAAATAGCTTTCCGATTGTATTATTTTTGTTTATACTGCCTCTGAGCAAACTTTACCTGTCAAGCCCAAAGGGCACCAGTATCTACATCCCTGGCTCATGCAGCCCGCCTACCGTTAGACACTATTTGTGCAGCAGCCACTTGGTCTAAACCACATACATTCATTACTCATTACAAAGTAGACAGGATTTCTAGGGACAGGGCAACCTTTGGTTCCACTGTGCTCAGGAACCTTCTCCCGTGAGTTCCTCAGGAACATGGAGCTAGGGACGCTACCCAGGTGTAAGAACAAACGGCGAGATTGAACACTCTCACATATAGAAGTTATGTCCTTACCATAACGTTCCATGTGGAGTGTTCATCTCACCTTTGTTCTTACATTCCCACCCTCCCACCCTCAGGAAGAACGTCCAGTTTAGGTGTCTGGTTTGGTTCTCCTGCTTCTGCCTTGAGCAGTTGTTGTGGCTATATTTTTCAGCTATGTTTGTTCTTGTTGGCATGAATGTGTTATACTCTCTTCTGTTGACTTCTGGTTTGCTTGCAAACTAGATCTTAGGTAAAGGCAGAGGGGGATTGTGGGTGTTAGGTTGGTCTCGAGCTTCTTCTCGATGCAGAGCTTTGCCAAGCGGCCGACACGGAGCCGAGGATCGGCTCCGAACCCAGGTGTAAGAACAAAGGCAAGATGAACACTCCACATGGAATGTTATGGTAAGGACATAACTTCTATTTATAGTAAGTACATAACTTACATTTATGTCAGATTATCAAGTTTTTGGAAACTCAAACTTCATATGGCCTAGATCATATCATCAATTGTCCAAAAACTTAAAATATTTATATGGAGATCACAGTACAGTGGAGATCAGGGTATTTACTTTTTTCCCCACTATAACGTGATTTCGGAATTGGTATATATAATTTTAGGAGGTGTAGGGGGGCTTGTCTCCCTGCAAAAAGCATAGATTTTAGCTGTTTTATTTCATTCAAGTTTTCAGAAAAGAGGAACATATGGTCTCAACCATATGAAGTTCAAGTTTCCGAAAACTTGCTAATCTGATATAAACCTAAAAATATACCTTTTAGTTAAGATACTTTAATAGCTGTAATAATTTTTGCCACATTACTGTTATTTTGTTAGTATTTTCGAAAGACATTTACTGTTTTATTTTTAAAGATGGTGGTGGTGCTGCGGTAGCGTTGTCGCCTCACAGTAAGATGTTGTCCTGTTCGATTCTCAGCTAAAGCGTCTTCTGTGTGGAGACATGCGTGAATGGGAGTACCTTCGTTGAAGGTTGTACGTCAGGGCTGGCAACTTGGTACGTAAAAATCTGCTGCCAATCATTAGTGGACTGGAGTTCCACTGTGACGACCCCTAACTAGGAAAAGCTGAAGGATACAACAACATTTTTAAACATTTGAGAAGCAAGACAAGATGTCTTCATGTGCTTTTAGGTCTGTAAATACATGCTGGGAACATTTGGAAAAGTGAAGCTATAAATTATTTAGATTTTTTTGGCATATACATGAACCTTTACCATCAAGCCTATATTTTTACTCTAAACATTTCATGAAAACTTGCAAACTCTTTGACGTAAAGGATGACTAGTTCACTTGCTTATTGACACTATACAATTTCTATGTTTCACTGCTCTTTGGTGGTACATCACATAGCTTGCACTAAAATTTGTTGAAGCATAACTTTACAGTAACCAGTGTAGTACTGGCATCTGTTTTAAACTTCTGTAACTTCTGTAGCATTACTGTGTCCCTGCATTTTTATTTTTAAGTGTAATTCTTGAGTAATAGTCATGGCACCTTTTACTTAATGCATTTTTCTATTTAAATACTACTATACATATTTTAATATAGCCAGTATTGCACAGTGAGATTTATCGCCAAGCCACAAACTTATACACATACTGAAATGTTTGCCCATTCATACTATCTTTACATGAGAGAAAGTAAGAAAACTGCTTACGGCCAAGGCATGCTTTGATATGCTAACATGTTTTTTAGTACTTATGGGAAAAGGTAGACTTATTTTATAACCCTTTGCTATTTTTCCACTGTTACGTCTTGCTTCTGATCTCCAGCCATGCCCCAGTTAGCCCATCACACTTCTGTGTCTCCCAGACTTCCTCATCTGTATCATAGCAGAATCCGTGTCGGTGGTCCCTCCCTCTCCAGGAAGAGATCATTTTCAAAAACTTGCTGTTTCCTCCATTAAGATAGGTTATAACCAGGGATGTGCATCATATATGTAGCTAGAAATGGGGAGTAGAGGATGCGGGGAAGAGAAACTGTTGTTGGACAGAGCAAGCATGATGATATAGAAATTAGCATCCCTAACATCAGTTCGCTCATGCCTTGCTACAGTGGCAGCCTGCCTGCATGCCCCTGTGTCCACCAGGATATGCACTGACTGCACGCTCATCCACAGTCTCTCCATCATGATTGGGAAAGCTGATGCAGGCTACGTATTCCCACCCTCAGCCCTCAGTCCAGCTGATCCAGTGCCTGAGCTGCTAATCAAGTATGGATTATCTGAGTCACAGTCAGAGCTGCATCTTTCTATGCTTCATCACTGGGGGTGAGGAGGTAGAAATTTTAACAGACAACAAGGCTTCTCTGACTGTGATGCAGCAGCATTAGCACTGCAGTTTTATTGTTTTTAAAATCTACTTATGGACAACACAAATCACACTTTATTTATACCTGACCTCAGTGCTTCGAGGATGGACAGACTGTACTACCTGTAGTAAATCAGAATTTATCATTTATGTATTAATCAGAATTTGTGTATTAATCAGAATTTATTTATTTTATTTTACCCTTTGGTAAAAACTCTGTACCCATGAACTACCACATAGGCAGCAGTCTACTTAACACCGAATGCGTGATAAGAGACCTTGGGACCCAGGTGGACAGTAGTCTCTCCTTTGATAGTCACATCGCCACAGTAGTCAGGAAGTCCTTCTACGTGGCACACATCTTCATAAAAGGGTTCTCATCCATGAAAAAAGAGGTCATTGTTCCCCTCTACTCGACGCTCATTAGACCCATTATAGAGTACAACACCCCTTTTGGAATGTACCTCACAAGACATCTGCAGCAGCTGGAAAGGCCACAGAAGCACCTCACAAAGAGGATTACTGGCCTCAAACAAATGCCATACACTGACCGCCTCAAAATCTCCAGCTTTACTCCATAGCATATTGCCTACTCCGAGGTGATCTCCGCCTAACATATAAAGCTATGTCAAACCCAGAGCTGTTGGACATGCTACACCTAAAGAAATCCCAATCCCTCTGAGCTACATGCTCTAGGGACCTAAACCTTGTCACCACAATAAACAGGACATGCTGGAGGGATCGATTCCCGTCCCAAAGACTTCCCATACTCTGGAGCAGGCTACCCATCTATGTCAAGCAAAGTTCTTCATTAGCAGTCTTCAATAAAAATCTTGATGAGTGGATGGGAAATAGGAAATACACCCTGGGGATCACTTCTGTGTCTCTGCTCGACAGTGGCACAGGAAAATAACTTTCTTGGGTGGCGTAAGCTAAGGAACCTTGCTGGCTAGGCTTACAAAGGCCCTTGGGCCGATAGCCTAGTACCTACCTATGAACCTATGTATATATGCATTTATACATTCAAATGAAAAACGAATTAAGCATAGCTATGTACACTTCTAGTTCTGATGTTCCTTTAATCTAGTTTCACCTTCTGCATGTTAATCACATATTTTTTATGGTTTGTTTTATTTTGTTTTTGTTTTTTTCTTATTTTTCTTTTACCTACATTTCTGTCTACATCAGAGTGAAAATGTGATATTTACACTGGAAGGGCAATTGCACTGTCCCATTGCCACCAAAAGAACCCCATTGCTTTTTAAAGGAAATTGTTTTGATACCTTACAGGTGGGTCCCGTTTGTTTCTGCATCTTCTGAGTCATTCAAAATCTACAGTAAGAAGCAACATTCTGACATTTAAGAGAAAACAAGATCGCATTTTATTTCTTAAACCACACATTATTTGACCTGTAGTATTTATATTAGTCTTCCTTTAAAATTTCTTTTTAAACCCATCTTTTAAAATTCCTTTTGTAGTAGAATGCTGATCACTTTACAGTACATCTGTTATCTGTCAGTTAGAAAGAACACTTAGCTGAATGTATAAACCTTTGATTTCTTTATCACAGTTTCTGTAAACCATTTTATCTTAAATCTACTCATCACAAGAATATGCTAATTATATTCTAATTGTATTCAAAATTGACAGGTGACACCAATTAGTAATAATAATGGTTGTGGCTATTTAAACTAACTTATCTATTTTCACTTGGACATAAGATGACTGTGGCATTTTGAACATGAATGCATTTGATAATATTTTTAGTAATGATAGATGTCACATGTATGATGTTAAGTAACATTTAACACAGGCTGAAATGAAATTGATTAAAATTTACCTTATACTAAGACTTTAGAAATTGGCATTTTGGGTTCTCTGCCAAGGTAGCCCAATACTGGCCAGCTTTCAGACATTCGGACACCTCTCCCTCTCTGTTCCTGTAACAGCTGATTGGCTGAGCATATACTAAGAAGGAAGCCTTCAGCTGTCACAGGAAATGAGTGGTTCACTTTTTTTTTTTCAATCCAGAGAAGAATGGCTTCTGACTCTTCACAGGATCTATTGCTGATTCTTCTGATTTTTTGCTCAGATAAGCCCACGTTTGGGGACCTCCCTTCCTCTCATTTTATTATAAGATTTATTATTCTCTTTCTATTTTTATATTTGTTTAAAAACATTTTAATATCTGTTAGTGTTTACATTAATTCCTGGGGGGATTTTTGCTTGAAGCAGTGTTTATTTGGCTTCTGTCTTTGCCAAACACTTATTGTTATTCTTTCTGAGGAAACTTTCAGTATTTATCTGAGAAGTGCAGTGAGTATGTGTGCTGTTCAACATTAGGGTCTATCTTGCGCAGTCAGAACCACTGAGTAATCACACCTGTCTTTACTGTTGTTACTCTGCTTTATTTTCATCTTTGTTTGGTTAAGTAATCAGAACTTCTATGACAATTTAAAATTTGAAATTTTGAATCCACCTTTAAGTTCTGGATTGCTGTTTGGTCCCTCTGTAATGCAAATTCTCGAACAGTGGGATAATAGAGGCAAATTAATACATTGTGTATCTAGGATGTTTCATGTACCCAAGTTCTCACCAAAAAGGCATCTTCCTTCAAGGGGCATAACAGTCAAAAATCCCAGCCAAGCAAAAGTCAGGGATCCAAAGGAAATGGCAGGAGGATAATTCTTTAAAACCAAACAAGAGGAGTTCCCTTATGAAATAGAATCGGCCCCTTGCAAAGGAATGACAGTCCTGAGTCACAAAGTACCCCTGCCCTCCTCTCCTTCCTTCTCTTCTTGCTTCCATCAGGCTCTGACCACAAGTAGCCTCAGTCAGAAGGATTCTTCTGAGAATAATTCTAAAAGAATACACTTGGCCATGAATTCAAAATCCTCCCCCCTAACAGGGGAATTCCCCCACACCCACCAGACCAGATAGAGCTGTTTGCTGCAATGATTCATTACATGATGGAAGCAGGGGTCAAAGAATCAGTACCTGCAATACACAAAGACAAAGGATTTTACTCCAGAATCTTTTTGGTACCAAAAAAGAGCACTCTGGACCTCTGTCATAGATTTGTCCTTTCTCAATACCTTTGTAAAACCTTGTAAAAGTTATGAAATTCAAAATACTCACCTTACATTTGGTCCTCTTGTTACTTGCAGACCACTGTTTCATGGTGACTCTAGATCTCAAGGACACTTATCATTGTATTCCTATTGATTCCAATTTCAGGAATTTGTTTAAGATTTGTTGTGTCTGGCTTACATTATCATTTTTCTGCATTACCCTTTGGGCTGTCTCCTGCATCAGCAAAGTGTCTGTCCTCAGTGGTTGCCTATTGCAGAACCATAGACTTCCACATTTTTCCTTATTTAGATGACTTGCTGATTTGTCCAGATTCTGTATCCAGGTTCTTGGAGTCCTTAGACAAGGCTGCATCCCTCTTTTCCCACCTGGGTTTCTAATCGAGTCTTCAGAAGTCCTTACACCATCTCAACAAATGTTGGTGTATTGGATAGACACAGTAAAAAGGATGGCCTTCCAACCAGAAGACAAAGTTCTGAATTATCATGACATTTTCTTGGATTTCTCTCTTTTAGACATGCCCTCAGCAAGAGAGTTCAGTCCTCATTATTCCACTAGCCAGATTACGCATGAGAAAAATTCAATGGTATTTAAAAAATTGCTGGGCCCAGCACCTTTATCCCTTGGATTTCCATGTACTGGTAGTGGGATTTTTTAAATGGGAACCGCAGTGGTGGAAGAATCAATTGTATCCAAATCCAGGACTCCCTTTCTCTCTTCATACCCCAGTCCAATCTGTCCAGATGGATGCTTCAGATTTTGAATAGGGAGCAATGTCCATGGGAGTTGAAGTGCAAGGCTTGTGGGATCCTTAGGACATGCAAAAGCAAGTAATCATAAAAGAGATGCTCACAGTAATTCATGCCTTAAAAGTTCTCCAGCACTTATGGACTCCAAGTCCTGTTCTAGTGGTCACAGACAAAACTACTGTGATGTGGTACCCAAACAAGCAAGGGGGTACTTGGCCATACCTTCATTGCCAGTTGGTAGTGATGTCCTGACTCTATAGCATTCTCTGACTCTTCAGGCCTCATGCATTCCATCACAGCAAAAACAAAGTGGCAGACAGACTAAGCAGATCCAGGAAAGACCCTTAGGAGTTGAAGCTCCATGTAGAGGTATTCCCGGACTTAATCCAGATGTGGAGAACACCTGAAGTAGATCTGTTCTCCTCTTTCAAAACAGAAAACTGAAAATATTCTCTTCAGTACGTACCTGCAGCTCTGCGTAGAAGACAAGCACTCTGTCATTTCCATGGTCGGGATTGTTCCTGTATGCATTTTTGTCTTTTCCAGTGATTCCCAAGATGCTTCTAAAGATTCAGAAAGAATTACCAAAAATCACTGTGGCAACCCCCTTTTGGTCCAAGTAAAGTTGGTTCTCCCTTTTAATGGAATTGGACAAGGGCAATTACCACAAGCTGCCTTGCAGACTGGATCTGCTCGCAAAGCATCAGGAGCGAGTGGTACACCCCAGCTTAGAGCAATTGTAGCTGGCAGCCTGGATGAATTCCATTTTGATAGCTTTTAGGCACTTGTATGTGGAAGTGCAGCCAGTATTTAAGGAGTTAAGAAAACCTGCAAATAGAAAATCTCACATTTACAAGTGGATGAGGGTTTTAGGTAGTACCTAGCCAAGAACAGAGATCCTGAAAGGGTTTCATCCTCTCTGGTTTTGAAATATCTGTCTGTGTTACTTGGAGATGGTTTGTTATATGTTTCTATAAAAGTGTATCTTGCTGCCATCTCAGCTTGTCTGCTCATGTATCACCTTTTTTTCATCTCTTTTTGTGATCAGTTTATGAAAGGAATGCTGCACATGAAACACCCTCAAAAGCCGATTCCTTCTCCCTGGGATCTCAACTTTGCTATTGAAAAATTGTCCGTACTTCCTTTTGAACCTGCCTCTCAGGCTGATTTGAGGTTCGTTACATGGAAGACCGTCATTGCTCTGACATCTGCAAGGCAATTCTCTGAACTGCAGTCTCTTATGGTGGGCCAACTCCATTTGATTTTTCTCAAGGACAGACTTGTCTTATGCACTAATCCATCATTCATGTGTAAAGTTGTTTCTGAATGTACCTCATATCCAGCCATCAATCTCCCAGTGTTCTATTTAAAAAAAAAAAGGAAGAAACGATTCTGCATACCTTGGATGTGCACAGTCAGCTGAGATCTATTTTGACAGAACAAAGCCCTTTAGAAAAGCTGAACATCTGTTTGTTTCCTATATAGGGCTAAGAAAGGTCAGCCTGTCTCTAAGCAAACTGTTGCACTTTGGTTAATGTCCTTCTATATCACTGCTGTAGTATTCATCACCTCTGGGATATCCTGTCAAGGATAGCCCAATGTCCAGCCAGTATACAAAAGCCTTTATTAAATAGGATGTATGCTTCCCACCCAAGCATAGGGCATAAAGGTGATGTATTAGATCTTCCAACCCATAACTTAATTGCTGCCAGTCTGAATGTCATTATCATATTTTGGTCTGAACACCCTTCATTTTGCTGGCTATATCGAGCCTATGTCTTCAATATAAGTATCCCATTGGGATGCCTTTCTCTTTTTATTCTATTTTTCAGTGAGTTACATGTCATCCAAGAAAGGAAAAATGTCAGTGTGAGAGGCAGATTCCCCTTAAGGACTGCCATGATAGGTGCTTTTTTTGCTTAGGTGCCTCTCACAGCCACACTTAGTATACCGTGTATCAGGCTTTTATGCCAAAGACTTTATGTTTATGTAGCCATCTTTCTTCCCTTCTCTTTTATCTTGAGAATCTGTCTCAAGCTGTTGGTACCATGGCAGAATCTGCTCGCCCCAAGTTTACAGCCACTGCTCAAAAAGATGACCAAGAAATCTAGGCCTGAGCCTGCTGCTGTCCAGCCTTCACCGAAGTGAATGAGAACCTAGAAAGCAGTCTGGTATTGCCATCAGTTTCTTCTGCCTTGACTTTTTCAGAGCCCGGCATGGAACCTGCTTCCCACATGTTCTCGGAGGCCTTGCAGACATCCACCATAGATGTTGAGGGGGATTCGCAACTGATTATCTATGAGTGGCTAAAGGGATTCCTCAGAACCTTTTTAGGGAAGAGGCACTGTTTACCTTGACTGAATCCAGGCAGGTGTCTGAACCATCACATTTTGTCAGAGCAGATGTCCCCTTAAAGAAAAGACAGAAGTCTAAACATGTGGGGTCAGCTACCACAGATCCACAAAGAGAATGACAGGACTTCACTCAAGGCATATTGAAAGCTTTTGATGGCTTTGTAGCCTCCTCTTGGGGGGGCTATGGTTCCTGTAATTCCTTGGTCTTCTACCCCCAAAAGGGCAGGGGATCCTGAGTCCTTGGATGAGGATTCTGCCACCGATGTTAAATGTTATGCCTCTCAGTTGACTTCTCCTTTAGACTATGGGTCGGAGGAGGATGAATCTGTCAGTCAGTATTCACAACGAACGACTCCAAACCACCAAATTTAAGCAGTTTTATTGCATGAACACCAAGACACTTGTAATTCCTCTATCATAATCAGGAATTACAAGTGTCTTGGTGTTCATGTAGTAAAACTGCTTAAATTTGGTGGTTTGGAGTCGTTTGTCGTGAATACTGCTTGCTTGTTTGGTTATAGTTACTTTTTGGCAGAATTATCCATTTTTTCGTTATTTATGAATTTGTCAGTCCTGATTCTCCATTGGAGGAACTTTCCTTTAGAGACACGGTCCTGAGTATGATGGAATATTTCAAATGGGATTACTCCCAGGTATCAGATTTCCAGAAAAGTTATTATGAGTTGTTACAAATGGATTGTACCAAGTCCTATGCCCGAGAGGATGCACGGTCCAAACCAAGTAAAGAGCTCCAAATAGACCAGCAAGGCAGCACAGAGTTCAATATATTTATTAAATACTGATGAGTAAAACAAACTAGTTTCGGCCAACAGCCTTCTTCAGTGTAAAACAGTAAAGTCAAGTTCATTTACATCATCCTTTAAATATATATCAAGAGCCAATCAAAAGGTTGAGCTCATGAATACTGATAAGTTTGAAAATTATTTGTAATACATGTTTTGGGGCACTTAGAGTAAATCAATTAGATATACAATGAAAATTGGTATATATACTCGGGTGAGGTCCATCCATAACAGGAAAAATAACCACCAAGTTAATTACATGAAACTAAACAAATTATTAGTATATTCTAACAAATTAATATGACAATATATTCATACTTGAAGTTGGTTTTAATGATCCCATATTGGAAGAGCCTCTATCATAGACTATTCAGCAGTTCTTGGTTAAAGAAACCATAGATGAAAATATCAAATACTGACATTCAAAGGACTCAAACATATCATGTCATAAAGGAGCATATGTTGGACCAATTTGGTTATATATACATAAAAATGTATATATATAGAGATTGGTAGTGGGCAACGCAAATAATAAGCATAGAGCACAAAATAGATCATCAGTAACGAGAATGACAGCCTGAACATAAAGGCTTTAACACTTGTCCAGCATAAACATTACACCTGTTATCTTTCTGTCCAAGACAGGATAAAGGGCCACCCGATAAATACACAAAATATAAATAATACATAATATGATTAATTATTAATATGTTCTAACTTCTCCATCTGGCAATGTTTTCATGCTTGGGATCTAATTAATCTTCCCATATTGAATAGGACACCCACGTGCTTATAACATTTTGGAATTGACAATCCCATGGCTAGTAAATAACCATTATGGATATTGAAAAAATTCTTGCATGCTATATCTTAAGGAGCATATATTTGACAGCTACGGTGTGTCTACCCACATATATGTATCAATATAGGTCAGTTGTTAAACATAACTTGTAATGGACATGGGGTACAATGAAAAAATGGATCAACAATACTAAAATCAACAGCCTAAATATAAAGGCTTTCACATTTCTTACAAAAAATAATAAGGGCTGTTATATCTCTAGTACACATATGTGAATGGCACCACTAACAAACCAAAAAAAGAAAAAAATAACAATACATCTAATTTCAACGTACATTATGCTAACAAATATAAATACTCAGTCATCTGACTGGCAAATTGAGTTCCTCCCATTCGTACTCCCACAAGAGAGAAGATTTGTTCTTGACCACACTTGGCCACCGCCCATATCAAACATAGTATTAGAACATAGTCCATATGACTTGATATCTTAACACCCTGTTCAACATTGGACAGGATGTTTTAACATTCATAATCTTAAGGAAATATAAATGGGAGACCAATAGAAATTCCCCACTTGGTCTCCTATTGTTGAAAATACTAATACTAACTCAATATATTCCCTACAAGTGATCATTTAGTCCCGGGTGAAATAAAGCCCCCAGTGTAATAATCCAATGTTTCTCCTTTCGATCCAGTAGCCCATGCCAACCTTGTTTGTTTGTTCTGTCCCCAGAA
The DNA here is from genome assembly GCF_019279795.1 of Protopterus annectens. NCBI lineage: Eukaryota > Metazoa > Chordata > Ceratodontiformes > Protopteridae > Protopterus > Protopterus annectens. The sequence goes on along the minus strand of NC_056745.1, from coordinate 1,431,424,416 downwards.
ATACGGTCAATGACCATAAAAGTGAATCTAGCTTGAGAGTGTTTTAATGTATGTTGATATAGGGCACTGGTCTCCTTGTGGTTTTTGATATCACTGCGATGTTCGTTCATTCTGAATCTTAAGGCTCTGGAAGTTTGTCCAACATAGAATCCCCCACAGTAGCAAGAAGCCAGGTACACCACCCAGTCGCTACTGCAGTTTCCAAAGATTTTAATATCAAAAACTTTACTAGTATTACGACTTGTAAACGCCTTGGATTTCAGCATATATTGACAGGAACCACAATGGCCACAGGGGAACGACCCAATGAGTTCATCACCATGAAGTGTCAGTTGTTTGTGAGTAGTCCCCCCACTTGCCATATGTTTAAAATGTGAAAAGTAGGAGCCTAGGGTCTTACCACGTTTATACGAGAAAAGACAACGGGGTCCCAAAAAACTTCGCAGCTTATCATTGGCCAATAAAATGTTCCAATGTTTATTAATGATGTTTCTAATCATATTAATGTTTCTGCTATAAGTGGTGATAAACCTAACAGATGTGTTAGAAGAGGATTGATTTTTATTTTTATTCTGATATTGTAATAAGTCGTCCCTCACAAGACGATTAGCTCTACTCTGAGCCGACAGAATATCAAATCCATCATATCCCCTGTCAATAAACCTCTGACTGAGATCCCTACTAGCCAATTGATATTCCTCCATGTTGGAACTGAGACGTTTGATACGTATAAACTGGGATATTGGAATACTCCTGATTGTGTGGCGGGGATGTAAACTTGATGCATGTAACAGGGTGTTGTATTGCGGGTACTTACGGAAAACCTTCGTAGACAGAGTATTGTCTGGGTTCCTGTACACTGTGACATCCAAAAAATTGATAGACTTTTTATCAAATGTCACAGAAAATTCAAGTCCCCAGACATTATCATTAAGATATTCAACAAATTCCCGCAAGTATCCTACATCAGCCCGCCACACCAACCAGCAGTCGTCCAGATAACGTCTCCAAATATCCATTTCAACCTGAAAGATGTTGTGTGATGTATCATAGATCATAGATTCCTCAACATAAGCCATGAACAGGTCAGCATATATAGGGGCAAAAGATGCCCCCATAGCTGTTCCTTGAAGCTGCCAATAACATTGGCCCTGGAAGTACAGAACATTCTTATTTAACACATGCTCGGACATACATATCAACAGGGTGTTAAATCCCGGTGAATATAGGTTTACCCTTTCCAACCAATATTGTAAGGATTGGAGACCCGCCCAATGGGGTATGCTTGTATATAATGATTTTACATCCAAGGTACATAAGTACCACTCAGGTTCCAATTGGGTTTCCCTAATTAGCTGTAGAAATTGTGTAGTGTCCTGCAATCTAGATCTAATGTGTCCCAACAGAGGTTTAAGATATTTGGTGAGGAAAGCTGATAGGGGTTCAGTCAGAGAGCCTATTCCCGATACTATGGGTCTACCCGGTGGTTTTTCCAAGGACTTGTGGATTTTCGGTAAAAGATATAGTATCTGTTTGGACGGTTCCGACACTTTAAGTGAGTCCAAGCATTTCTTATTTATGATGCCTTCCTCAAAGGCCAATTGCAAAAAGGCGTCAATCTCATCCTTAAATACTGGTGTGGGATCTATGGACATGTACATATAGCACTTGGCGTCTGACAATTGAGTTAGCCCTTCATGAATGTAATCCGCAGTGTTCCAAACCACAACTGCACCTCCCTTATCAGCAGGGACAATGACTATATCTTTATTGTCACACAAGGTATTCAAGGCTATCCTGTCATCATTCGATAAGTTGCTAGCCAGCATGATATGTCCCATGTTTTCAAAGTGAATATCCCTCAAGATGGAGTCCATGAAAATGGATACATGTTTACTCATAGGGGGTTGGAAAGAGGACCTACCAAAACGGAAGTCCTCAGACGGTTCTGACCTATTATCCTCAAAAAAGAGCCTAAGATTTAACATCCTACAAAAGTCATGTAAATCCTGTACTATGTGGTATTCTTGACTAAAGAAAGAAGGAATAAAGTTCAAACCTTTATTCAACAGTGCAACCTGCTCATCCGTTAATACAGTCTTAGATAAATTCAACACATTCTGAGTGGTTCCAGATGGATCTCCTATTTCAGGAAGTTGTCCAAAAGGCCTTGAAGGGAGACCGGAGTGACCACTCTTTCTGTGCTTTCTGCCCCCCCGGTGTCCCTTACCCCTTCTAAAGGGGAACTTTTGTTTGTTCTCTTCCTATTAGGTGAGGTCCTCTCACCTGGACCCTCAAAATCCGTAAGGGAGGATTCATCACCGGATGTACTATATGAGCTATCCCCCTTGTTTTTAAGAATTGATCGTGGTCTCTTTTTGGTGCGACTGGGCCCTATTTTAGCCTGATTGTTATCCGCAAATCTAACCGATCTGCTAAAATCAAAAGGTTTACCCCGTTGATAGTCAGAAAAATCACGATGAAACTTCTTAATTTTGCGTTCCTTTAAGGTTTTTTCATGCTCCATCAGTTCTGAGGACAGTTTTTTGATGTTGTCCTGATATTTCGTAGAAGACTCAAACTTTTGAGCTTCTGAACATATATTTTTAATTTCAAGTATATTAGAATCTACTGTCCTCTCATAATATTGTAACAATATGTTCACAAATGTCATGGATCCTGTCTGAAGTGCCTCTTGCCAATCATGATTGAGTTTATCATCTGGCTTCCCAACTAGAGGTTGAGTTCGTATTCGTAGACCTCTGGGAGCCATATTTTGGGCCGAATATGCTTTAAATAACTTGAGATGCCAAATGTTTGATCTAAGGGTCTTAAATGCTTTTGTGATTGAGTGGAAGAACATATCACAATCAACCACAGATGTCTGACCCGAACTGACTGGATCATTGCTTGGCAATTGATCAATGCCAAATACTGCTATATCTTGCCTATCAGCACATAATCCAGAAAGGATGGTGTTTAGATCCATGTTGTGAGCAATGTTAAGGTATACTACTAATAAAAACTGGTGGAGCACCAAAATCGCAAAAGAATATAATTTTGGAGTCAGGAATATATTATGATGATTGAGAAACCCAGTAACATCAAAATAGAGTGGACAATCAAACACCAATCCCTAATAGGAAATCAGAGGGGTGGCAGAAAGCACAAGAGGAAATTGGAAAGATATATCAATACCATATAATCCCTAAAATAGGTAAAGATTCAAGCATAAAATAAAAAATGAAAAAATGTGGCAATATTGGTATAACACTATTGGCTTGTATATAGGATAAAGCAAACCAACCTGAGTTGATTAATTTTGATATTCAATAGTAAAGTCAGAGTCCAATGGGTCATCCAAATCAGCCCCAATAAACCAACCTGTCAACTACAAGTCATCACCATGATCCAGGATAACAATCAAATACTATAACACCTTGCTATAAGTATTACTGAACTGAGGAGACATCCAACCATTATATTTGCTGTGGTCCCATACTCCCAAAACCCTAGAGGTTTTGTACAGATGTATATATCAGATAATCAGCAATTATAGTAAACAAAATACAGCAAACGAATATGAAACTTTTAGAGAAATTTTTGAAAACATCTACTGATGTAATTTTTCTCAAATAACATGCTGCTAATATAACAACTGTATCCTTTCCACGGTCACTGGGTACTCTGTTAGAGTTTATAATAATATCTGTACCAAATATATAGCCAACAGACACACACAACAAGACTAAGTATATCAAAGTTCAATTTTTAATAGTGGTCAGGGGACCGAGCAGTGGTTCGTTTCAAAAACAAAGACAAGAACTGGCAATTGGTACTTGCTAACAATTATGACTACTGTGTGAATTATTATAGTGGTATGGTTGGTATTTACCTTTGTATCTTAGATTCCCAACACAAGTGTTGTAGGGTCAAACAATTAGGGATTGGACTATTATAAAATGTTACAACCAATCTGATCCTGCTAGTGATCAAATGTTCAGGGACAACAATAAAGTCTTCATTCGATTAGGTAGTCATAATAAGATATGTATAAGTTCCATTCACAAGCAATTTACTGATAGCAGCATAGGATGAAAAAGCTTTTATATTCACTACAATAGCGCAAACTATTAAATATATATCCAGTACCTTTAGGCTATTGTACTTAATCACATAGCATATACCACATAACCATAATACCATTAGGTATATTATTTGTAATCCAAAAGGATGTGTTATCATATGCAGTCCCAAGCTATAATAGTTGGTATATAGTACTTCCCTTAACCAAAAACAACAATTATATTATTAAAAGTCATTAAGGTTCAGAACCTTCCATAAAGCAACTGGTTATATCAGATTCCTTGACATAGGGATCATGGTACTGATAGTGCCCCCACATACGAAAAGATTAGAGTAGTTATTTTCCCTGCTCAATGTCTCATTCCCAAATCCCAGTCCTGCAGGCCATCAGTTATTATTATCCTCCAATCAAAAATGCCTGCAAATGGTTGTGCCAAAATGTTAAACTGTTATAGGGTCTTAATAGGCCCAGCATATATCTCCGGCTAGTTTAATAATTCACAACCTAGTGCACCCATATATAACAAATATATTGTGAGCACTTCCCATAAACACAGGCCTATAGGACCGAACACTGTCACAAGTGAAATGTTCGATCAATAGACGTTTAATACACCTCAATATTTCAATATACTCATGTATCGAAAATGCACACAACATATGTACCAAAACCTAATTTCCACACCGTTTCTATATGCCCTGCGTATTTCCAGTGTCCAATTTAAACTACAACTTCTTTTCCCCAAAGCAAAAAAGACATAGTTGTGCCAAAATATTGAACTGTTATAGGGTCTTAATAGGCCCAGCATATATCCCAGGCTAGTTTAATAATTCACAACCTAGTGCACCCAAATATAACAAATATATAGTGAGCACTTCCCATAAACACAGGCCTATAGTACCAAACACTGTCGCAAGTGAAATGGTCGACCAGTATACGTTTAATACACCTCAATATTTCGATATACTCATGTATCGAAAATGCACACAGCATATGTGCCAAAACTTAATTTGCACACCTTTTCTATATGCCCTGCATATGTCCAATTTAAACTACAACTTGTTTTCCCCAAAGCAAAAATGTTCGTATGAAAATATGGACAAAATACATAAGCACGCTGAAAAATCAGTTGAAATTCAAATAATGGTTTGATACGTCCCTAAATACATCCCATGATCGTATAACCAGCTATCAGACAAGAGTATAGCTTATAGACTCTATATTATTAGGTACTTATTGCTCAACCAGATATTAATGATGAATAGGCAAAAATTGCACTAAACAAAGTGATATACACAAAAGCATCCTTGTTTCATTAGTCCCAGATGATTGTACATATAGGAATCCCAAATATAAAGAAACCCCCACAAGATTTTCAAATGGACGTCACCGTCTATATGCAGAATGTTCCAATACCCAATCACCGTGCCGTAATAACCCCCAAATTGTTACACACACATGGTATGGCTTCCAAACCCTATATTGTTATTATACATTAAATACACAACCACATATTAATAATGTATAGCAGGCAACGTTACCAAACCATGTATTAAGCACAAAATTAGTCCACAATACATTTGTCCCTGCTGGTTATGCAAATAACCAAGTCCCAGATCCAAAAATCTTCCGAATGAACGTCGTTATCTTTACACAAAGAGTTCCGATCCACATGCGCTAAAGCGTAATTGCCCCCAACATGGTACACACAAAAAGGTTACAATTTCGTCAAAAAAGCAAACCAACAGTTCGGTGTCTTCAAATGTCCAAAGTCCGTAGATCCTTAGTTAGTTGGCCTGGCCCACAACGTAGAAACCATATGTAAACACATCCAAAAAAAGAAAAAATTCGACGTTAAATGATCAATGTGGCCATACGATAGTAAACACCCTCCTACCACTCAACGCTCCTGAATATCAAATGAAAGAGAGTCCAACAGACTTGTTATCAATTGTAGATGCACCGCCAAGCAAAATTTTAACAAAAATGGCGCTCCTCCACCCGATAGCCGTAGCTTACTGCTTCAAACAGGCTCGTGTATACCAGTTCATGCCCAAAACAAATGAACTAGACTTGTAACAGTCCTGCCAGCTCACTGTAAAAAACAAACAAGTGAGCTAAAGGCAGATAAACTCAAAATGTTACCAACAAAATTCTTCAGCCAGGAACAGGCTGACAAACGACTCCACTGCTCGGTCCCCCAGCACAGAGTGAGCAAACAGATTGTACCAAGTCCTATGCCCGAGAGGATGCACGGTCCAAACCAAGTAAAGAGCTCCAAATAGACCAGCAAGGCAGCACAGAGTTCAATATATTTATTAAATACTGATGAGTAAAACAAACTAGTTTCGGCCAACAGCCTTCTTCAGTGTAAAACAGTAAAGTCAAGTTCATTTACATCATCCTTTAAATATATATCAAGAGCCAATCAAAAGGTTGAGCTCATGAATACTGATAAGTTTGAAAATTATTTGTAATACATGTTTTGGGGCACTTAGAGTAAATCAATTAGATATACAATGAAAATTGGTATATATACTCGGGTGAGGTCCATCCATAACAGGAAAAATAACCACCAAGTTAATTACATGAAACTAAACAAATTATTAGTATATTCTAACAAATTAATATGACAATATATTCATACTTGAAGTTGGTTTTAATGATCCCATATTGGAAGAGCCTCTATCATAGACTATTCAGCAGTTCTTGGTTAAAGAAACCATAGATGAAAATATCAAATACTGACATACTGAGCTTGTTACAAATGGACTCTGCTAAATGTTCTTCTCCTTCCAATGTTGGCTACTCTGTTGGATACCTTCTCTTCTGTTTCTGTGGCACTGGACTCCCCAACCTTCAGCTCCCAAGAAGCCTGATAGGTTCTGTAAGGTGCCAGATGCCTACAAGTTCTTATACAAGTTCAGGTTCTGTAAGGTGCCAGATGCCTGCAAGTTCTTATACAAGTTCCCTTCATCTGTTCCAGCTGTGATTCCTCCGTCTACAGATAAACCTTTTAGGCTGTTGCCTTCTAAGTTCCTTCCCTCAGGAAAGGGCAGAGAGAAGATACATTTTGTCTCTTCTTTCCCAGATTGTTTCTGATATGCCTAACTCTTGGGATAAAGCCTCAGCTCTACTTACTAGGTTCCACTTCTCAAGTTACCTGTCACTCCGTAAAATGCAGCTATGATGCAGATGATGCCTCCTCTAGGACTGCTACCTCCTGCTCTGTGATGAGGTGCTGTTCCTAGCTTTGCCTTTAATCCTTGCCAGATGACATTAAATTAAAGCTTCTTGATGCTGCTCTGGATGACCAAAATTAGTTTGGCATTACAGTGGCAGAACTTTTAAGACCTTGCAGGATCAGGGTAAAGTCATGAAAGATTTGAAGTACATCTTTGTTTATTGCATTCCCAAGTTTCAGAGGAGGTATTCTGGTAAGACTGCCTTTTTGCATAGACTATCTAGACAGTCTTTCAAGGGTAGGAAGGCTTCTAGGCTTGTTTTCTCTGATAAGCCTGCTCAAATGCCTAGGCCCAAAAAGCAGTCCTTTTTGACAAGTCTGCAGCTGTCTGACTTTCTGCCTTCCCTTCCTGTAGACCAGGTTCCATTGCCCTCAGGCTTTCCCTGTCTCTCCCAGTTTGGCAAAAGATCACCACAGACTATCCATTATAAGCCAGGGTTACGTTTTGGCCTGGAAAGCCTGTCCCTTTCTCTGGTATCCCTCAACCTCCTGCAGAACAGTTTCCTCATTTTCATGAGGTATTGCAGGGTCTTTTAGATCAGGGTATCATTCATCCAGTTCCAGTGACTGAGATGAGTTTAAGGTTTTATTCTAGAATGTTTCCAGGCCACATTAAAAAGGCATGTTGGAGAACTGTCCTGGATCTTGCCTCTCTGAGCACTTTTTTCTCATAGTCCCATCCTCCCAATTGCTTTCTCTTAAGACTGCATTTCCTCTGTTGCTTCCCCAGGCCTTTCTAGTTTCCCTGGACCTAAAGGATGCCTGCTTCTTATTCATATTCACCCTCTGTTCAGGAAGTGTTGTTTTTCTCTGTTTGTTCCTCTCATTTTCAGTTCTCTACGTTTTCTGTTGGGCTTTAAACAGACCAAAGAGTATTTACCAAATGCCTAGCTCCAGTAGTAATCTTTTGCAGGCTCCATGGCATTCAGATATTTCCCTATCTGGACAACCTCTTGTTTCAAGCCCTGTCCCAAACCAAGCTAGTGTGGGATCTTCATTTTACCCAGCTTCTATTACACAGCCTGGGGGTCACTGTCAACCTGCAGAAGTCAATGCTAACTGCATCTTAGGATCACATTTTTCTAGGCTGCAGGATCCAGACTGATCTGATGCTAACCTCTCTTCCTGCCTCTAAGGTTTTGTCTCTCACAAATTATTTTATTTTTCTGCTTCCCCTGTCCTGTCTTCCAGCCAGGTAGTTTCTCAGTGCTCTGAGGTTAATGGCTTCTACCAACCCCATGCTTTCCTGAGCCAAGCTTCATGTGAGAAAGTTTCAGTGGTACCACAGATCAGTATGGCTAAAATACTTCCACCCACTAAACTAACTAGTTCCTCTGCTCCCTTGTCTCAAACTGGAATTTCACTGGTGGATTCAACAGATATCTCTCAATTCAGGTGTTCCTTTTCAACCTTCTCATCCATCCCAGGAACTCTTAACTGACACCTGAGAGCTCGGGTGAGGAACCTATTCAGGCATCCTGAAGGTGCAGGCCCTTTAGGCACATCACTCTGGCCCTTCAAGCTTTCTACTCACTCTGGGTGCCAGATCCCTTGAAGGTTTATACAGACAACAGTCATGTAGTGCATCAACAAACAAGGGGTACAATGCCTTGCCTTCTTTGCAGATTAGCCCTTCAAGGATAGGAAATGACTGTCAGTCTGCAGGTGACCCTACAGGCAGTCTCTGTACCTTCAAAGTGAAATCTTGTGTTAGATTCTCTCAGCAGGTTCAGGACAATGCCTCATGAGTGGATGCTTCACAAATATGTATTTATGGATATAATTAATTGGTGGGGTATTCCTCAAGTGGATCTCTTTGCCTCCCCTCTGATCAGGCAACCCTCTTAGTTCTGTTCCAGAGTTCCACGTCCTTTGGCTTGGAAACTGGATGCCATGTCTTTCTGCTGGAAGGGAATGTTCCTTTATGCCTTTCCTCTTCTTCCCAAAGTTCTTCACAAGATCGAAAAGGAATCTCCAAAAATCTTGTTGGCGACTCCCTTTTGGCTGAAACAGCACTGATTGCCATTCTTACTCCATCTGGCCAAGGGCAATCATCACAAGTTGCCTCATAACATGGACATTTTCACACAGGACAAAGGATCTCTCCTTCACCCTCACCTGTCCACTGACAGTTTGGGTGATATGGATTTGATTCCTTTCCAGCACCAGTTTTCTGAGGACTTGCTTAGGGTCCTGCAGGAGGCCAGGAAACCCACTACCAGAAAATCATATATGTCCAAGTGGAAGAGATTTTCTGTCAGGTGTCTTAAACTTCACCAGGATCCCCTTTCAGTGTGGGTCCCCCTGGTTCTTTCCTACGTGTGTGAACTGCTGCATGCTGGCTTGGCATATTCTTCAGTGAAAGTTCAGTTGTCAGTAATCTCCACCTGTCTGCCACTGAATTCTCCTCTGGCCTCTAGATTTGAGGTCAAACAATTTAGAAAAGGTGTCCTTCATATCAGATCCCCATGAAAGCCTGTTCCACTTTCTTGGAATCTTGCTTTTGTCCTTGAAAAACTGACTAATGCTCCTTTCGAGCCTGACACTGCTGCTTCTTTGCAACATTGCACCTGGAAGACTGTTTTATTGATTAATTTAATCTCTGCCAGGTGGGTGTCTGAACTCCTGACTTTGATGACAGTCCCTCATTTGTTGTTTTTGTTTCAATGAAACAGGGTCTCTGTACAAATTCTTCTTTTATGACCAAGATTGTTAATGATCTTTCCCTTAATTAGTGTATTCAGCTTCCTTCCATTTTTATTTCTCCACAGTCTGCCAGTGAGAAGGTTCTTCATTCCTTGTACTTGTATAGACAAGCTCAGATATTATTTAGACAAAACAAAGGCCTTTCGTAAATCCAACAAGATTTTTCTTTCTTTTCGTACCAGGGCATTGGGTTGGGCAGTTTCTAAGCAAACCATCTCCTGCTGGATTTCCAAGGCCATTTCATTTTGTTATTCTTTTTATGGCAAGCAATTGTCTGTTTTTGTTAGGGGTCATTCTTCTAGAGCAGTGGCTTCCTTGGGAGCTTTCTTCAGGTGCTTGGACACCAACTCCACCCTTGAAGCTGCTGCTTGTTCTTCTGTTAACACATTCACTAAACATTACAAACTGGATGTCATTTCCAGATTCAGGACTGATTTGTGGGTATGTGGAGGGACCCCTCCTTGCTTTCCTCCTCCCTACCTTCTCGGTAGTTTTTTTGCACTGTCCCAAAGGTGATGAATACTGCAGCAGTGATATGGAAGGACATAGAACAGTTGTGTAAAATCTTACCGTAACAGTAGATGTTCTTTTTACAGTTGCAGTATTCACTCCCTCTCTCCTACCCCCTGTACTTTTTCCTCTCTTCCATGAGTGATATTTTCTTACTGGCAGACAGGTTCTTCCCCTTCTCTTCCTTCCTTTTTCTAGAGGTACGTGTTCTCTTTTCCATTGGGGATCCTGGTTCTCCCTGGACACTTCAGTTCAGGGTTGCGAGCATTTGTACATCATCTTTATGCCCTACGCTTGCACAGGGGACATACGTCTGATATATGATGCTCCTTGGTAATAAAGGCTTTGGTATAATGGCCAGATGTTGGGCTATCCTTGACAGGAGATCCCAGATGTGATGCATTCTGCAGCAGTGAAACAAAGGATATCTACTGTTTTGATAAAATTTTACACAACTGTACTTTCTGTGCTGTTGTTTTATATTACACCCACTGTGGTAAATCTGATCCAGCTCACTCGAATAGGACTTTATCAATGGCATGTTGGAAAGGAGTGGACTCCAGAAGCATTCTAGTCACAGCAACCTGTTCATCTGTTCATACTTCACAAAGCACTGCAAACTGAATTTCTTTTCAAGGTCCAGATCAGGCTTTACTAGCACCTTTTTCCAGGTATTTCTGGATCCTTATCTTTCCACCTCCCAGGTAGGGCAAGCTTTGGGAATCTACCCAAAATGACACTGAGACAGTGAAAATGATGAACATGATACAGTTGCTTAAGTCCTACCTACCTGTAACAGTAGATATTTGAATTCCTTACTGCCTCAGTAGCAGCACCCACTTGCCATTCCCCATAGTTAAGGTGGATTTCAACCTCTTTGATTCTGATATTATTGAATTTGTTTTTTATATAGTGCTGTGGCTGGCTGCAAATTTACTCTTGCTAGATGATTCTGGCTTCAGGTACTTTCCTGTCCTCCTTTGTAGTATAAAAAAAGCCTGCACGCTCACTTCCTGTGATGGCTGAAGGCTTCCCTGTCAGGATATGGTCAGCCAATCAGCTGTCACAAGAAGAGAGCGAGAGAGAGAGGGAGGGGAGTTAGAGCTTTTGAAAATTGGCCATTACTGGGTTACCTTGGCAGATAACCCAAAATGCCACCGAGGCAGTGTGGAGTTTGAATATCTGCTGTTATAGGTAAGTAAGACTTGTGAAGCTGTTCCTTTTGCTTTAGATAAACAGAAAAGTGTGTATATATGGAGTATAATTTTGTAACACAGGCATGTTATTTAAAATGAATACATAAATTATAGTTTAGGTATATTTTGCAGTGTTTTACATTATGATTAAAACATCTTTGTTAAACCACGGGGGTATTCAGAAATGCTTAATGCTTCACACTGTTATCTGATAGTTTTTTATTTTCATTACGTGAATGAAATGTGGCTAGATCTCAAATATATGTTTTTGTATCAAACATGTATTTAAGATGCAGTTTAGAGACTAGGGTGGGCCAAAGGGGACAGTCACCCCATGCGTAAGGGGGGCAAGGTCGGTAGATGCCATGTGGGCAGTAGTGTAGTACCGCCATTCACAAAGGAATGACAATACTTTGTTCATGGTCAAGACTTAAGTGCTACATATGTGGTATTTAGCTAAAGCAACCCCTTGTTATATTGTTACATTTGTAGCAAGATATTCACTGCAGTTTTCAAAGGAGTAGAGCAAAAGAGCCTTTTGTTTTTAATGCACATCTCCCTGTATTCCATTTGACTTGTGAACATACCACACAGGATTACAGTTCTTAGCACTTCTAATATACCACTCATGGTATATGGGCACTGCTTAGACTTGTACAGATACAAGTCATAATTTTACATTTACAATTTTGAGTCATTGCATTTATATTTTAGGTAACCAACTTTTACTTTGAGTATTATATTTACTGTGATGATGTGATTTTAGTAGGTGGCAATATAAAATTTATTGTGACAACAGATGGCTTTTAGATCCTTTTTATAACATGTTTTGAAACACTTTAGTAATGCATGGCATTTATAGACAGTCTAAGTATTTTATATAGGAGTTTTATATTGGAATTAGAATAGCTGCATCAAATGAATTGTAACAGTGGGTGTTAATTAGAATAGCTGCATAAAATAAATTGTAACAGTTGGTGTCACTGCAGATGTTCTTCGTGTTTCACTGTTGCAGTCATTACACTTGGGTTATCCTGCTGGCAGGCTACCCTCAGTCGGCCTGAATTCCAAAGTCTAGGTCCGGCGTCGGTTGCTGTTTCCTCTTCCCTGACGTCAGTGCGCCAGGAGTATAAATGATGCAGCCGACACCATTTTCTTCAGTCTTTCTTGCCGCGCAGTGCCCGAAGCATAAGCAGTTCGCAAGTGCCGGTCGGCTGACTCCTGAGATTTTCGTGTTCGAATTTCAGATCCGAAGTCTTCATTAAAAGCTAAGTACCCCGTTGGGGAAACTTTTTCTTGCTCCAGACCGATGTCAGAAAAAGTTAATAATTGTATTTCTTGTGGGAAGCAAATACCTCATAAGGACTTTCATTCTTACTGTATTCCTTGCCTAGGCCCTGACCACGACGCTGCTAGCTGTTGGTTTTGTGCTAGATTTAACCAACGCACTATTAAGCATCGGTACGATTTTGCATTACATTACTTTGGCAGAAGATTTAATTATACGATGTCGTCAGATAGCCATCCGACTACTGGAATTCACAAGAACCGAAAGGAAAAAGAAAAGGACAGGCATCCGAGTCCAAAACAGACGACGAGGCTTCTTCTAAGTGAGGCGCCTTCGCAGCCCCTGAGGCCCGCTACTTTAGACCCGCAGGCCGCTACCGACTACCACGTGGAGTCGACTAGGCCACTGGAAGCTCAAGGTATTGGACCTACACAGTTATACATTAAAATGACTTCACCTTCAAAGGCAAAGACTAAAGCACATTTAAAGACAAAGAAACAAGTACAACAGCCTCATGGACAGGCCTCCATGCCCAAAAAGCAGATTCTCAAAATGGCCGAAGACTTAATTACTTTGATCAGGGGTTCCCATCCCCCTCCAGATAAAAGGCCTAGGCAAGAGACAGAATATGAATCTTCAGATCAGGTTTCCATTTCTTCTGATTCCTCTTCTGATCAGGAATACTCTCTTCCTCCCTATGAGGATTCTGATGCTGAAGAATCTATCCCTTCAGCCTCTCCTCCTGAGGATTACTCTTTTGGGAAAACCTTGCATACCATGAGGGAGCATTTCCACTGGGAGAGCCAAGATTTTTCTGAATCTAAGAAAAGGCTCAGAGACTTCCATTTACTACCACAACACAGGCCCCTAGCTATTCCCCCTGTGTTAGACATTGTAGATGATGTATTTTCAGAGTCCATTCTGACCCCTGACTCCTTACCTCCAGCTCCTGTTAAGCCAGACAGGTACTACAGGGTTCCTGACTCTCATAAATGCCTTTTCAAAAACCCTGCTGCTGACCCAGAAACTATCTCTCAGGGTCCCAAAGGGGTCAAGGCTTCCGCTGCAAAAAACCCTACCCCCTCAGACAGGGATTCTAGGGCATTGGACAGATGGGGAAAAAAGATTTACACTTCTGCTACCTTGGCTATAAGGGCTTTAAATTGTCAGTTTCATATGCTCAAATATCAGCAATATATTATGTCACTGTTTAAACAGAAAATGTTGATAAATTCTGAATGTGCAGAAAACAAAGAAATGCAGGATTTATTGCTTGCAGCTGAACAAGTTGGAAAGCATACTTTGCAATGTGGTTTTGATTCTTTGGAGGCCTCCTGCAGGGCCGCTATTACGGGTTCTATCATCAGGAGGCATGCTTGGTTAAAGGAGCAAAATCTGCCTGATCATGTCAAAGCAAAATTATTAGATGCTCCATTACAGCATGATACTTTGTTTGGTGTTAAAGCAGAAGAGGTGTTAAAGAAAATAGAGGACAAAGCTAAATCTATTCAAACGGTTAAGGATTAATTGCAGGTACAGCCTCCTAGATTTAGCAGACACTGGCCTAACAGAAATTGGTCCTTTTCAGTGACATACAGACCACAAAGGGGCAGATACAGATGCCCAAGAGGCAGATCCCAGCCCCAAAGTTCGTACAGGCCTAAACAATGGGGTGCTTCTACCTCCAAAAGTGGAGAAGACAAATCACAGCCATACAGGAAACAGTCCCAATGACTTCCTCCTGCCCTGCACCAAGCACTTACCTTCTGGCAGCACCTTTAGGTGGAAAACTAGCACTATTTTCTCAAAATTGGCTCATAATAACCCAGGACAAATGGGTCCTAGACATAGTGTCACAAGGCTACAAGTTTCACCATACCAAGGACAAACGGTTGGCCAGACCTGCCAAAAAATCAATGGACAGAGGCATAAAAGCAAGTCTCATCCCTCATGGACATGAGGGCCATTCAACAAGTACCAGAGCAAGAGCAGGGACAAGGATTTTATTCAAGACTGTTCTTGGTACCAAGGAAGGACGAGACCTGGAGACCAATACTGGACCTATCTATTCTAAACACATTCCTGGATATTCCAAAATTCAAAATGTTGACTCTACAGCAACTTCTGCCCATGCTGGGCAAGAAGGCTTGGCTTGTCACTTTAGACCTAAAAGAGGCATACCTGCATGTCCCAATCAGACAAACATGCAGAAGATACCTCAGATTCAAAGCTGGCTCAATGTACTACCAATTCTCTGCACTGCCCTTTGGCTTATCTACTGTGCCCAGGGTCTTCACAAAGTGCCTGGCACCAGTAATTGCATTCTGCAGGCAAAGAGGAATACAAATATATCCTTACTTGGGCTGCCTCATTCAAGCAGAGAACAAGGACATTCTACTACAGCATCTGGCGTTTGTAAAGAGATTTCTAACAGGCCTAGGGTACACAGTCAACGAAAAGAAATCAAAACTAGTACCCTCTCAAGAGATAATATTACTGGGTGCAAGCTTAAATACAACTGCCCAGATGGCTTATCTCACGCCAGACAAACAAAGACAACTGACTACCTATTTCAACCTGTTGGCAACAAAGGCCCAGTTATCTGCAAGAAAAATTCTGCAGGCTTTGGGCTTCATGGCCTCCTGCATTCTACTTATTCCATATGCGAGACTGCATATGAGGAAACTTCAATGGTACCTAAAAAGTGTTTGGACTCAACATTGCCACAGCCTGGAAACAATAATTACCCTCATTCCCTGCCTGCAACAGGAGTTTTGATGGTGTGCGAAGGCCTGTCACCAGAACAAGGGACAGCCATTCACTTTACTCCCAGCCAGGCAGACATTAACAACGGATGCATCAGATTATGCCTGGGGGGCCCACATGGCAGGAAGGTGTATTCAAGGCACATGGTCCGCAAACCAAATGCATCTACATATCAATCAAAAAGAGATGCTAGCTGTTCAGAATGCCCTGACAGCCTTCAAGGACCTACTTCATCTGGGCCAATTACTGATAAAGACAGACAACACCACGGTCATGTGGTATATAAACAAGCAGGGAGGCACTCATTCTTACCCCCTTTGCAGACTAGTCATGACTTTGTGGGACACAGCATTGATTTACCAAGTACACCTGCAGGCACAATTCCTGCCAGGAAAGATAAATACTCTGGCAGACGAACTAAGCAGAAACCTCATGGATCCCCACAAGTGGAAATTGGATCCACAAGTCTTCAACATGATAACAAGGAAATGGGGATGCCCGGAGATAGATCTGTTTGCCTCTCCTCACAACTGCCAACTAAAAAGATTCTGCACAAGGACTTATCACAAACAAGCATGGAATGGGGACGCCCTATCTTTCAACTGGAAAAGCTTAGCAGTATATGCCTTTCCTCCACTGCCTCTATTCCCCAAGGTACACCTAAAGGTCAAACAAGAGAAGCCAAAGATGATACTGAGTGCCCCAGACTGGCCCCGCCAGTACTGGTATCCAATCCTAAGGAACTTGTCTCAATGCCCGGCTTGGCCCTTGCCTCAAATACCTCATCTACTATCCCAGCAAAACAGTCAGATCCTGCACAGCCAGCTAAAGACCTTAAATCTGGCAGCATGGCCTACAAAATGCGCCTCTCACTAAAGCTGTGATGGATGTAATTTTGGAGGCCAGAAGACCTAGTACCTGAACATCTTACGCTCAAAATTGGAAGAGATTCTGTGCTTGGAACCAGGCATAAGGAATTGACACAGCTATACCAAATATTCCTCAGATTTTGCTATATTTAACTGAGATGCTGGACAAAGGTCTATCCTTTTCATCAATTAAAATTCATGCCTCTGCAATTTCGGCTCATTACAATACAGAGCCACCAATCTTTTTTAATCCTTTATTAAGGCAGTACCTCAGAGGAGCCAAAAACTTAAGGCCTCCAAGGACATCACCAATACCTGCATGGGACCTCAATTACGTCTTGGAAAAACTCACCCTGCCTCCTTTTGAGCCAGCCGCTACTGCTGATATCAAATTTTTATCTTGGAAAACAGCTTTGCTCCTAGCAATAACCTCTGCAAGACGAGTCTCAGAGGTACAGGCATTCATGGCTGTGGAACCTTTTATCATTTTTTATCCAGACAGGGTTTCTCTCAGGACAAACCCGACATTTATGCCTAAGGTAGTGTCCAGTGTGGCTCTTAACCAAGCTATTCATCTGCCTACTTTTTATCCAAACCCACAGAATAAAGGGGAGAGAATTCTGCATTCTTTGGACATACACAGACAGCTATGCTTCTACTTGAACAGCACCAAAGCTTTCAGAAAGACAGATCAACTACTAGTGGCATATGCTGCAGGATCACAAGGAAAGGCTATCTCAAAGCAGACTATTTCTAAGTGGATAGGCCACTGCATTCATTTCTGCTATTCACAGCATGGCAAGCCAGTGCCTAAGGGCATCAGGCCACATTCATCCAGAGCAGCAGCCACTTCAGCAGCCTTCCTCAGGGGACTACCAACCAAAAACATTTTAGAGGCTGCTACCTGGAGTTCAGTGCATACCTTTACAAAGCACTATCATTTACCACTCTACTCTAAATCCAGGGCAGGCTTTGCCACTGCAGTTCTGCAGGGCCTCATAGCCGCTCCTAATGCTATATTAGCTCCAGCCTCCCAACCATAGATTTGGGATTCAACCCAAGTGTAATGACTGCAACAGTGAAACACGAAGAACATAGTACAGTTGTGTACACTTACCATAAATGTAGATTTTCGAGTGTATTCACTGTTGCAGTCCAGGTTACCCACCACCATCCCCCATATCTTTGCTGGAACTTATCTGCACTTCTCTACTCTATACAACCTATGTGGTGTATTTGCTTGTAGATTAAGTTATAACATATTTTGGTGCATGCATGTTTTATTGCCATATTTTCTAGCCTACCCTTTTGGGGGCACCTGACATCTGGGGCAAGAAAAACTGAAGAAAATGGCATCGGCTGCATCATTTATACCCCTGACACACTGACGTCAGGGAAGAGGCGACAGCAACCGACATCGGACCTAGACTTTAGAATTCAGGCCGACTGAGGGTAGCCTGCCAGCAGGATAACCCAAGTGTAATGACTGCAACAGTGAATACACTCGAACATCTACATTTATGGTAAGTGTACACAACTGTACTTTTTATTTATTATTATTTAATGCTTGGTCATACAAAAATACACAAACGCCAGGATTCGATAAAGCCTACAATGTGTGCGCACACAGGCATGGAAAGTTTTAGATTTATTAAGTACCGTGTAGAAGCTTGCAATCCCGTGCAAACAAGATAAACACTGTGGCATGATAATTACAGCATAAGCAGCTGAATTACATGCTAATTAACTAATCTAATATGGTGGAGCTGTTCAATAAGCTATAAAGCATCCGTATAGACTCTGTCCTGGTTTTCCCTGCAAGTTGGAAAACTTTTGGAATACAACCATTGAAAGGAGTTTACACGAACAGAATGTTAGGGTCTGTTACTGCTTTAATTCATTTGTATGTGCTACAGGCTGAAGCCAGTGCTGCTGCTGCTGGTTCATAGGTTCATATGGTAATTGACCTAGGCCAAGAAGGAGAACAGTTTTCAGGCCACATTTGACTTTTAACAACGTACATGATGTGGAAATTGTAGAGCACTACATGATGGACAGGGACACTACAGGAACTCTGTGATCTCTGCTGTCCTCAACTCAGAGCCAGAGCCAACTGAGGGGAGCCCATCACAGTGGAGACCAGGGTTTATATAAACCCTTAGAATCCTAGCTTATAGGTACCTTTCAGACACCAACAGGGGACATAATGGGGGTGTCACAGGATTCAGCATTCTGGATCCTCCACCAATTCCTGAATGTTATGCTCCCACATGCCAGTAACCACATATATTTTCCCCTGTACTTCTGAGGAGAGGACTAAAAATATTCAGGACTTCTACCACGTAGCACACTACCCTGATGTACTGAGTGCCACAGATTGCACACATATAGAAATGAGGACACCATCTGGGGAACAGGGTAAGCTCTACATTTAACAGAAAGGGCTACCACTCTATCAACTGCCAAATTGTGTGTAATGCCAGGGGAATCATCTTGAATGTGTGTGCTGGCAACACTGAAAGTTACCACAACTCGCATATCTGGCACACCTCTCATCTGGTCTCTGAAAGGTAATTATAGCTAAGATTCTGCACCAGTCACCCGTGGGATTCAGGTTACTGGCTAAAGCTCTTGCCATCCCTATAGTGCCTTTTTTAGGCAAGGTTCAAAGGACAAAACCACTACCGTAACAGATACAAGCATGCAAAATCTGAAGGTAATGCTACTCAATGCTAGAAGTCTAAACCTCAAAATGCACTCTCTCGAGGCACTTTTAAAAATGGAGACCTGGTTCAAGGCTTCAGAGAGCACCCCTGCAATACCAGGCTACAACTCTTACCACACTTTTCGGTCACCAAGCCAAGACCAAAACACTAAAGGTGGAGGAGTGTCCATATTCACCAAAGATATTCATACCTCCAGGCTAGTTGCCCAACACAATGCATCTGAAATTCTCCAGGTGCAACTAACACTAGGTAAGACTGCAGTCCAAACTGTACCTTGCTACAGATCCCCCGCCATGCCCCAAGATTCTCACTACACCTTTGTAAATATACTGGAAAATATTAAGATACAGCCAAACACCCTAATACTGGGTGATTTCAACTACCCTGCCATTAACTGGGAAAACTACTCGGTTACCAACACCTTTTTCCAGTGGTTCTTGGAATTCATAAATTCCAACGCCCTGGATCAACTAATCCATTGTCCCACCAGGGGCTCCAATATCCTAGACCTGGTCGTTACCAACATGGGAGATAGATCTCCACACCAGTGGTCACCCCCTCATTGGTCAGGTCTGACCATAAGCAAATCACCCTTGACATCCACATCCCACCCCCACCCCCCAGTAAGGAAACCTCTGTAAAAAAAACTTCTCCAAAGCCAACTTCATGCTACTCAAGTCTAAAGTGACAAACGTCATGACACCCATGCAGACGGGAGCTGAAAGTTTGACTGCTGAATCCTACACTAAGGCACTGTATGAGCACATCCACTCGTGCATGAATCGTGCCATCCCAAATTGAACCAAGACGCTCTCCACCAAAAAAAGGAAGCCAGTCTGGTGGTCCCCTGCCATAAACAAACTATACAACAGAAGGAAGAAACTGTTGCAGAAAAGAGGGAAAATCCCAGGATGCAAAAAACTCCCTTACCAGCCTCAGTAAGAAGCTGAGATCCCTCATAAAATCCTCCAAAGCTAGTTACGAAAATAAAATTGCCGAAGATTCCAAAGACAACCACAAAGCATTCTATAGTTATGTCAAGAATCTAAATGGCAATGCTCAGATATGCTCGAGCTACAACAGAATGGCATTAAGTATACTGATCCCAAGGATATTGCCAATATCCTGGCAGATCGATTTAGTGCCAACTTCACCCTCCTTTCACTCCCTAAAGGGTCCATCTCAGTACCAAAAGATTGCCAAATTCCAGTAATCATGGCCACACAGGTAGAAACCGCACTCTCCAAAGCTAAGAATACAGCATCCATGGGACCAGATGACATCCCGGGCTGTGTACTACATGAACTACAAAATGAACTGGCACCTCACCTAAGTGTCATGTTTAATCATAGCCTCACCTCAGGCTTCGTGCCCACTGAGTGGCGCACAGCTACAGTTATCCCACTCCACAAGGGGGGATCCACCTTGGATCCCGGGAACTACCCCATCAGTCTGACGAGCCTGATCTGCAAGGGCAGGGAACGCATTATCATGGAACTTATAAACAAAGACATTGCCAACCTTCAAACACTGGACCCCACCCAGTTTGGGTTCGTGAAGGGCCGATCTTGTCTCCTGAACCTGATTGATTCTTCAAATCAGTCTCCAGAGCTGTGGGCAAGGGTAAGGCGGTCCACACAGCCTATATGGACCTCGCCAAGGCCTTTAACACCATCCCCCACTCTGGAATCATAGATAAACTTACTAAGCTGGGCATAAATCCCTACGTCACTCGATGGTTTGCCAATTGGCTTACTGACAGAACCCAGACTGTAGAAGTAGTAGACTCCAAATTTAGCTCCAGACAAGTGTCAAGTGGAGTACCTCAGGGTTCAATCCTGGGACAGCTCTTGTTTGGCATCTACTTCTCTGAAGTACAGGCCAACACTAAGGGATTCTGGCTAACAAAGTTCGCAGATGACTGCAAACTGGCAGCCATTATTGAATCCCCAAATGATGTGGATATTCTGCAAAAGGGCCTTACAGAAACAGATGCTTGGTGCCAGAGCCATGGGCTCAAGCTTAATGCCAAGAAATATATAGTTATCCCCTTTGGGAAAAACCATGTACCCATGAATTGCCACATAGGTGGCAGTACACTAAACACCGAAAGTGTGATGAGAGACTTGGGGACACAGGTGGACAGTGGTCTCACCTTCAATAACCACATCGCCACAACAGTCAGGAAATCCTTCTATGTGGCACACCTCATCACTAAGGGCTTTTCATCCAGAAAAAAGGAAGTCATTGTCCCACTGTACTCATCCCTTATTAGACCCATTATAGAGTACAACACCCCGTTTGGTATGTACCTCGCAAGACATCTTCAACAGCTGGAAAGGCCGCAGATATACCTCACTAAAAGAATCACAGGCCTAAAGCAGATGCCCTATGCTGACCATCTGAAAAAACTCCAGCTATACTCTGGCATATCGTCTACTCAGAGGCAATCTCTGCTTAACATACAAGGCCATGTCAAACCCTGAGCTGTTGGACATGCTCCACTTAAAGAAATCCCAATCCCAGAGCCACACTCTCCAGGGATCTAAACCTTGTCATCACAATGAACAAAACATGCTGGAGAGATAGGTTCCTGACCCAGAGACTCCCCATACTCTGGAATAGACTGCTCATAAATGTCAAGCAGAGGGCCTCCTTGGTCTTCTTCAAAAGGAACCGTGATGATTGGATGGGAGATAGGAAATTCACCCCGGGGATCACGTCAGTTGCCCGTCTAGACAGGGGTCCAGGGAAGTAAATATTGTGAGAAGAAATATCTAGGGAATTGTTATAGCTAGGCTTGTATAGACCCTAGGGCCGATAGCCTAGTACCAACCTATGAACCTATGAAGATGTCTGCTAGGGGGGATATCCCACAGAGACCTCTATTGGGGATGCAGGTTATGCACTGGAACCATGACAGATGACATCGATCAGAAATGCACATATAGAATGCTATAATGAGGCACACGCTCAAATCAGAAATATCAAAGAGCATATGTTTGGGCTGCTGAAGCATCGTTCTGGTGCCTAGAAACATCAGGGGAGCCCTGCAGTACAATTTACAGACGTGTAAGAAATATTCACAGCATGTGCCATGCTACACAGCATAAGCCTGAGGAAACAACTTCAGCAGGATCAGCAAGGGGAAGAGGTACTCATTCCAGCACTAATGCCAAGGTCACCACAGGCAGATGAGGAGTCAGAGGAGGGAACCACCTGCTGCTGTGGGTGTAGGCAGACGTAGGCATGCTCAGTATGCCCTTGCATTGGCTAAGTGACAATGTATAGCACACTCACTCACCACCTAGGAGCCTAAAACCTTCCTCCTACACACATACATATCTTAACATTGATGCTAGGCAACTCACACAACCTTTACCTCCCCATGTATTGGTTATGTACTGCTTGCATCAGATAGAATCAGCTGTTAACTACAACCATGTTAACTGCTGCTTTTACAGGATATGTCTCTACCTGGAGTGTATTGTGTAATAATATGAATGAGTGGCATATCCTTGTATTACACTAATTGGTACTGTAAGCAAGTAAGAGGTGGGAGATTGGTACTGAAATGGTCTTAAAATGTGACAGCAGGGATTTGTGTGACTTTAATGTGTTCATTATTAAGCAGTAGGCCACAAGCATCAAAGATTTACACAGTCGTACCCCTGAAAAGTAGTGATGGTCACTGCATGGCCCAGTTTAACACTACACATTTGTAATGGAAATTCATTAAAGAGAGAATTTAGAAAGTATTGATACACATTGCAGTTTCTGGCTTCACAACCCTTTCAAGATCATTCATAATAAAGCTGGGAAATTTTGATGCTGTCAGTTGTGTAACTTTCCAAGGCCAATATACGTCAAAGGTAAAATTATCAGTTCAACACCACAAATGCAGATATAGTAAGCACTTTAAGTCAGATATGCACCCTGAGCACCAGGCACAAAGCTTATGCATTCCTAAATCCAAAAGCTAAAAAACAGGGATATGGCACAGTTATCACACGCACAGGGTTTTGTGGAGAGAGCAGGAGGCTTAGGCTGACACCAAAGTTCAATGAGTGTGTGTGTGTGTGTGTGTGTGTGTGTGTGTGTGTGTTTGTGTATGTGAGTAAGAAAGAAAAGCCAGCAGACATCTGGATAAATGAGCAAATGGCCAATGAGAAAAAATGAGTTTGAAGCTGCACGGATGAACCATGTAACTATGGTGTGTGTGTCAGTAGAGGTCCTCAAGTTGAAATTGGTGTGTGTCAGAGTCTGCATGGATACAACTAAGCTCTGTGCTGGATTTAGGTCTTGGTTGGACAGGTGTGAGCAGTGCATGGTAGATGTGGCAGTTCATTGTTGTTGTCCCTGACCAGGAGAACTGGCTTTGCCAGGAGTTGCACTGGCATGTCCACACCCACGATCAGATGCACTGCTGCTTCCTAAATGTGACAGATGTCTGCTGCACGAGCTCCCTTCATGGGAACTCCCAGGACCACAGTCCCATGGCCTACCACATCTGGGTGTGGACAGCATACTCACTGATGGTGCAGTGGAAGTACTGCAACTATGGAAGCATGATTGGGCATGGCCATGTTGGCTGACAGCAGATGATGTGGTTTTCCTACGCCCAAGAGGATGCCATTCCCCTCCCAGCAGACATTCCATCACAGACACCGCATGTCAAATGACAGACACCCCACATTCCAAAGTGTCATTCACTTGATCCGTGGAATTGGCAACATGGTGGAGGCATTCATGTATGACAGCCTGAGCCAGATCTACAACCCTGAGCATTTGTCTGGAGCACCTATGGGAATGTGCCTGTGCCTCCATGATGGCCCTAAGCATATGTTGAGTAGCATGGAAGGGGACACCTGCACCAGGTGGAGGCAGAACAGCAGGCTCCCTCTGAGCACCATTATTAACCCTCCTGCATTGTATCTTGCCCACACTTTGGCTACGGCCAAACTCCACAGGCAGTAAAGTCATAGTAACCACACTTCCCTGATCAATGGCCTCACCATCCATCTGTCCGATATCTGTGGTGTCACTAGAATGGGTAGGCATAGACCTGTTGACTGTGTCTGGTGGAACTGCAGGGAATGGCCGTTTGTCAACTTCATTGTCAGCTTCTACCTCTGCACTGCCTGAATGTTTCTCAGTTTGGCCACCATCATTAGAATCTGATGATATACTGACATTAGGTGGCAGAGGGCCAACACTTTCACTGTCATGATCACTTCTGATAAAAAGCAAGAAACACAGGACAATATTAAGACTTGCACTACTGTATTCCAATATATGCTAACAAACTAACAGTGGTGCCTTTATTAAAGACAGTACAGCAATACACACAACAAGCCTGACATCAACAGCACACACTAAAGTACTTCTTTCAATTGTTCATCAGTACTGACATAAAAATGTGTGGCTTACTCACTGTGGATGAAACTCTCCTCTGTAAGGCAGATGGGCGTGGAAGAAGTTAAGCAAGAGGTAAGGGCAATGTCATCACAATTAAAAGTACCAGAGGTGGTAATACTTGTATCCCTTTATATGTCCATTAATTTTTCTGTCAACAAGGATGTGGCTGTCAACTGATACCTAAACTAATAACTGTACAAATCTTTAGCCCCCTATAAAAAATGCATGTGACACAGAAGTGACATATTGATTTCAATTGTTTTACTATACAGCAGCATTCAATGTTTGAGATAGGAAAGCTACGTGGAAGCTCCTTCTGGGATGGGACTTGCTTGCTGTCTCTGACACTATTGCTGCCACATCCAGGACATGCTGTACTCCACTTTTCTGTAAGCTGTCTGGATCCCTGATATTGGGCAGGAACTCTGCATTGGGTGTTAGTGGTGATTCCCTAGCAGGCTCTCCCTCAGTACCCATGAGATCACGGCCCACTGCAGCTGCTGTCCTTCATGCAGATGTGATCATGTCAGTGGCTCTGTGGCACACCTGCTCATATGTCCTGCCGTGGACACCTACGGCATTGAGATCAGCGACTATCTGTTGCCAAATGTGCATCCTACATGTCATATCTCCCCTTCCTCTTTCCATCAGAAAAGCACTATGTTGTCTAAAGGCATCTACTATGACGTGGTTCTTGGCATTTGTGAAGGAAGTGTCCGAGGATTGACACGCCTGGGTGGCATACCCCTAGGTGTCCTACAAGACAAAAGAAGGATAGTACACATAAGTATCAGATAAGTAAGTATTACTTATTTCCAGATAAAACAGAAAAGGTAGCCAGTCAGTATTACCCTGTGTAGAAACATACAACAGTCTACCGATGTGAAATATGAACAAGCAGGATGCAAAACAAGGAGAATAATTGGTGCAACACATCCTTGTGTGTGCCTTAGCAGTAACTCACCTTTGCTCCCCCAACCCACAAAAAAACAGGAAATGACACATTTTGCTAACAAACCATCTTTGAAGTGCTAAAAGTTCTATCAAAGGAACTGTCCCTGAAACATTTGTGCATATTTATCACAACGCATTCCATTTCCATGTATTGTCAGTCATGTATACCTCTGAACTGGCTTGGCAAACATGCCCTTGCCATCAGTACACTTCTAAGTACTGCATACAGAAAAAAGTGTAAAATCCTTTGGTTCAGAATGTTCTTAAATACATTCCAGCATATGCAGTGTGTAGCTGAACAAATGGAAGCATACCTTCTGAAGTTCAATAATCCTCTGTGCAGGTATATCCCAAACTAATGGTGTATCTTCAGTCTTCTCCACATAAACAAGTCTCCTCACCATCAGTTTGCCTAGATACATGGTTGACTTTTTTATATGGTGTAGATGCAAGGCTGTCAGCATGGTGAAGATGCAAATGTGGTGCAAACTCATTAGAACTGCTGAATCCCAAAAAGAATGGATCTGTGTAGGAATATAAACATAGTGTAGGGACTCCCTCTGTGTTTAGTTTTATTGGATTGCAGCTGTGACTGATTAGTGTTTGGGAGAAGGAAAATAACATCACTGCAGGCTGCCTTACTTCCAGTAGGTGTGTAAGGTGAGATCTACAAAGTGTTAGATGTAGGGTTGGAAATGTAAGTAAGCACACACAAGTCACAGGTTGTGTTCCTTCACATCCAACATGTCCTTCATGTTTTGACAAGTGCATAGGATATTATTTTCACTTAATATACTCGCACATTTTAAGGACAATTATATAGATTGGCTTACATGCTGTATGTCTCCAATTACTGCTCGGATACATGAAGAATGGCCAACAAACACAGAAATGTAAGGTAGACCTGTATGTTTCCAAGCAATAATCATGAGAGGTTGTGTGATCACTAGGTACACTACATCCAAAAGCTATGAAATGTACAAATAATACTTGTATGGTTTGATATCACTGTAGATGCTGTTGTAGCTGGTTTTGTGCATATTGAGCTAAGTTCCTTGATGCAAAGCTGTGCACAGAGGGCTAAGGCATCTATCCTGTGTTCTGAAGGTGCACTGGAGTGAGAGTTCAAATCCAGACTTGTGTAGTAATATCTCTTGTGTACTAACATTTTCTTGTGTGCATGTCATAGGTGGCTTTTCCTCATTTCAATTACCTCTCCTTTTTTTTTTTTATTGGCCAGTGTTTGCATGATGCATTGCTTAGCAAAAGCATGGGAGACGGAGAAAAATGAATGTCATGCTTGGCTGTGCATCTTGTTTGCACAAAGTACAGTAGTGTGCAAAATGGACAACTGGACCACCCAGGAAGCAAACAGGACCCCGACAGCCAAACACTGAAGCCGGATGCATTCAGTTAATACTGTTGGGCATTGTGCAAACCCGATAAGCAACACTGGGCTGCAGTTAACAGCAATACCTTAAGAATGATTAGTAAAATAGGGAATATCATGTAACTAGTCATGTGGCAGCAGGTGTGAAGTGTAAGGCTGGAGTACAGATGGTTCTGGATTCTAGAACAGGGTGTGCAACCTTTGTTTTCCTGTTGTGACATTGCAGTTTATAGCAATGAACTGCAACATAGACAAGTGTTTTCTCAGCCTTCTTCTGCTCAAGCAACAGAGACCTCCAAAGCAGAAATGCAAGCAACCTCCACCCCCCCAACACAACCCAAATGACACATAGCCCGCAGACTCAGTGTGCCACTCAACCACAGCCAATAAGGCAAAACAACGTACCCAACACACTAGTCATAGGTGACTCTATAGTCAGGCACACTGATGTCCCACTCACCAGGCTAAGCAAGGAGAAGGTTACTGTCAGCTGCCTGTCAGGTGCCAGGATTCGCCACATAACCCATGCACTCAGGTCACTCCACAAGTACAAATATGACTCTGTTATTGTCCATGTTGGTGTGAATAACCTGAGATGTACCTCCCTGGACTACATGAAAAGAGACATGGAAGAGCTCTCCGATCTTATAGCCCAGGCAGGTATGACCCTAGCCCTGAGTAGCATTCTGCCATCACCCAGAATGATACCACAGTACAAGGACAAAATGATTGACTTCAACAATTGGCTAAGCTTCTGGTGCCATTCTAAAGGGATCCAGTATCTGTCTGCCTGGAATGACATGGTCGACAGACCACGATGCTTTTCCAGAGATGGCCTGCACCTGTCACCCCTGAGATTCCGGATACTGGCTAAGTTTCTTGCCGCCCCTATAGTGCCTTTTTTAGGCAAGGTTCAAATGACAAATTCACCACCGTAACAGGAACAGGCAAGCAAAAACTGAGGGTGATGCTACTCAATGCTAGAAGTCTAAATCTCAAAATGCACTCACTCGAGGCACTCCTTAAAATGGAGAACATTGATATCTGTGCAGTGACTGAGACCTGGTTCAAGGCTCCAGACAGCACCCCTGCACTACCAGGCAATAACTCATACCACACTTTTCGGCCATGTAACCTGGACCAGAACATCAAAGGCGGTGGTGTGTCCATATTCATTAAGGATATCCACACCTCCAGGCTAGTTGCTCAGCATAATGCAGCCGAGGTTATCCAAGTGCAACTAACTTTGGGCAAAACTGCAATCCAAATTGTAGCTTGCTACAGATCACCCACCATGCCCCAGGATTCCCACTCCTCTTTTCTTGATGTACTGGAAAATATTAGGGTTCAACCAAACACCCTAATAATGGGCAATTTCAACTACCCCATCAGTAACTGGGAAAAGTACTCATGTACCAACTCCTTTGCTCAACGCTTTCTGGAATTCATAAACTCCAATGCCCTGGATCAACTTAACCACACCCCCACCAGGGGCAACAATATCCTAGATCTAGTCATTACCAACATGAGTGACCGGTATTCCACACCTGATGTCAACGCCTCATTGGTCTGATCCGACCATAAGCTAATTACCCTAGATATCCACATCCTGCCCCCACCCCCCCCCATTAAGGAAACCATGGTAAAAAATTTCTCCAAAGCCAACTTCTTGCTTCTTAAGACAGAAGTGGTGAACTTCATGACACCCATGCAGATGGACAATACAGTTACGACTACTGAATCCTACACAAGTGCACTTTATAAGCACTTACATGCGTGCATGGATTGTGCTATCCATAACAGAACCAAGACGCTATCCTCCAAAAAAGGAAGCCAATCTGGTGGTCCCCTACCATAAACAAACTGTACAACAAAAGGAAGAAACTGTTGCAAAAGAGAGTAAAATCCCACGAGTGGAGGAGCTCCCTTGTCAGCCTCAGTAAGAAGCTGCAATCCCTGATAAAATCCTCCAAAGCTAGTTACGAAAACAAAATCGCCACTGATTCTAAACACAACCACAAAGCATTGTATAGCTATGTCAAGAATCTCAATGGCAACACTCAGATCTGCTCTGAGTTACAGCACAATGGCACTAAATATACAGACCCAACTGATATTGCCAACATCCTGGCAGATAGGTTCAGTGCTAACTTTACCCCCCCTCTCACCCCCTAAAGAGCCCATCTCTATACTGGAAGAATGCAAAGTTCCTGTAATCACGGCTGCACAGGTAAAAACCACACTCTCCAAAGCCAAGAACACAGCATCCATAGTACCAGACAACATCCCAGGCTGCGTTCTACACGAACTACAGAACGAACTGGCACCCCACCTAAATACCATGTTCAGTTATAGCCTCACCTCAGGATTTGTGCCTGCTGAATGGCGCACAGCAACAGTTATCCCACTCCACAAGGGGGGAGCCACCACGGACCCCGGGAACTACCGCCCCATTAGCCTGACGAGCCTGGTCTGCAAGGCCATGGAATGTATCATCATGGAACTTATAAACAAAGACATTGGTAATCTCCAAACTCTGGACCCCACCCAGTTCGGGTTTGTCAAAGGTAGATCATGTCTCCTAAACCTGATAGACTTCTTTGAAGCAGTCACCAAAGCCGTAGACAAGTGTAAGGTGGTTTACACAGCCTATCTAGATCTTGCCAAGGCTTTCGACACCATACCCCACTCTGGAATTATAGATAAACTCACTAAACTAGGTATAAATCCCTATGTCACAAGATGGGTTGCCAACTGGCTCACTGACAGAACCCACACTGTGAAAGTAGCAGACTCCAAATCCGACTTCAGACCAGTGACAAGTGGAGTACCACAGGGTTAAGACCTGGGTCCTCTCCTGTTTGGTATCTACTTCTCTGAAGTACAGGCTAACACAGAAGGTCTTTGGCTAATGAAGTTCGCATATGACTGCAAACTAGGAGCCATAATCGAAACTCCTAACGATGTAGACATCCTACAAAAGGGCCTCACTGAGACAGATGCCTGGTGTCAAAGCCATGGCCTCAAGCTCAGTGCTAAAAAGTGCATTGTCATCCCCTTTGGTAAAACCTCTGTACCCATGAACTACAACATAGGCGGTAGTATACTTAACACCAAAAGTGTGATAAGAGACCTTGGGACACAGGTGGACAGTAATCTCTCCTTTGATAATCACATCGCCACAGTAGTCCGGAAATCCTTCTACGTGGCACACCTCATCACAAAAGGTTTCTCATCCAGAAAAAAAAGAGGTCATTGTTCCCCTCTACTCATCACTCATTAGACGCATTATAGAGTACAACGCCCCTTTTGGTATGTACCTCACAAGACATCTACAACAACTGGAAAGGCCGCAGAAATACCTCACAAAGAGGATTACTGGCCTCAAACAGATGCCCTACGCAGACCGTCTCAAAAAACTTCAGCTTTACTCCGTCGCATATCGCCTACTCAGAGGTGATCTCTGCCTAACATACAAAGCTATGTCAAACCCAGAGCTGATGGACATGCTCCACTTAAAGAAATCCCAATCCTTCTGAGCTACACGCTGTAGGGACCTAAATCTTGTCACCACAATAAACAGAACATGCTGGAGGGATAGATTCCTGTCCCAGAGACTTCCCATACTCTGGAATAAACTACCTATCTATATCAAACAAAGCTCCTCATTAGCACTCTTCAAGAAAAATCTTGATGATTGGATGGGAAATAGGAAATTCACCCCGGGGATCACCTCTGTGGCTCTGCTCGACAGTGGCACAGGAAAATATTTTTCTTAGGTGGCAAAAGCCAGGGTACCTTTTTGGCTGGGCTTGTATAGGCCCCAGGGCCGATAGCCTAATGCCTACCTATGAACCTATGAACAGGTGTACATGTAGGACTGCCATACACATGGTCCTGAGTTTGAATACAACATATTTCATACACTTTTACTGTTGTTCCACTTCCTATTATATTCACTCTCACTTATAACACATGACATGGCATAGCTGATATTAATTATCTGTATGAGGGCTGAGGCACTGGTATTGTGTCAGTTATGCATTAATTTATCTATGTAGTATCACATTTATTCTCAAATGTATGACTGTGGGTATATTGTGTACTATATTCCTGTAAATATATTTTTGCTATCCGAACTGCCATGGCCTTCATATTTCTCTAACATGCATGCACAACTGGCTGTACATCCAATAACCTTGAATTTGCTTTGCTTGCTACTGTTGCGCTCTGCTTACCATTGTGCAAACACAGTGCTTGGAGGTGCACACTGCAGAGCACCATGTTTGTGAATGTCAAGCAGAGCTCAACATTTTCAAACAGTGTGTGCACTCCTAGTAAAAGTGATAACTGGAATTGGTGGAAAGCCATCACTTTCCATTGTCTTGATCCATGGTAGACATGGCAGGTGTTTCTGGAGAATTTGTCAGATTTAGGGTACAGAGATGGGGTGTCCGGGAATCCAAGATTTTTTTTGGACTTCTAGTTAAACACCACAGTGCCAGACTTCTGCAGGAAGACTATTGTGGCTCCCAGTATAAGTCAAAAGCTTGGGATAGTTTGGCTTGGACTGTAACCAGTGCCACTGGTATCCCGCACACTGGTGACTAATGTAGGCATCACAATATGACCTATGGCAGAGGAAGAGGGATACCCTTGATGCTTGGATTAAGGAATTTAGGACTGCAAGCATCCCAAAACTGTGTATCAACTACAGAGAGTACTTGTAAGACTTAAAAACTGAATATAGGCAAGACTGGTATTCATAATGGTATTCTGTTCTGTTCTTTCCACAACTGCCATTGGATGGGAGGTCAATGTCAGAACCCATAGGGATAGCTTGGCGAGGATGAGGAAAGCATGTGGTATGTATGCAGCAGAAGAGTGGTGTTATTGTAGCATTAAAAGTTAAAGATAGCTTTTTTAGTATTTTATAGAGTTATATCAAATTGAGCATGCATAGCCCAACTAGAAAAGCAAGTATGTATGCATTAGTCTGTAACACAAACCAAGAGTATAATAATTAGACTTTAGTCAGAGGTTGTGGGTTCAAATACCACACTTCACAACTATACACTGCTACCACAACTGTACAGTACTTTTATTTCTTCAATAATATTTACATTAAATTAAAACCTCTATACCAGTGCCACAAATGCCCTGCTGTAAAATGTAATATGTATAACTGGAAAATTAATATGTGCAATATATGCACATGTCAAGGAGTACTCACTACAATCTGTAGTTTAATGTTTATCTGTTAGGAGATGGAAGTCTTAAAAGTAAAAGTTCTCTGTTAGGTGGTCGTAGTCTTAGAAGTAAAGGTTAAGATAACAGAGTCAAATAATTATATTAATGCATTGTATGTCACATATGAAGAGACATCTTACCTCGTTTTCTTTCAACCCAACCCTTATCTTTCTTTTTTTATTTTACTTTTATTTATTTTTTGTTGTTGTATTTTATTACGTGTTCTCAAAATGTCTCCATGTCTTCCATGTGTACCACATCACTAAATGCTCTACAGCACTGCAGGGTAGACCTGCCCAGCAGGATCCGTCTGCCCCCCCCCCTCCATTGGCTTCAACACAGTTTCCCAGCACATCTGGAAGCCAACCTGGCAGCATCACCTCTGCCTCCTTTGCACTACCTGCCTCTTCAGATAGTCCTGTCCTGGAGGCCGGTCCGGTGATATTCCCTGGAAGCAGATGCAGAGATGATGATTTTATAACCCACACCAAGATGTCAGGGATGGTGGGTAGGGTTGTGCACCACACTGCTGATGCATTCCTATGCCAGCTGGAGAGACTGCTGCTCCTTATTTTACACACTACTAGGCAGAGGAGAAGAAGGAGATGTCAAGTACTCCTGCCAACAGTGGAGTGAGGTGACAGTGATGACAGTCTAGTGGGTGAGGATTCATTTCTCATGGTCACCCAGCTTGAATACCATGAGTTCTGGATGTCCCCACCCTCACCCAGTCATGGTGTCCCCCATCCTTTTGTGTCCATCACCATACCTGTCTGTTGTCCTATTTGTCTTGTCTGTCTGCAGTTGCTTCCTCACTTACCTAACTTACCTGACCCAGAGATTCCTAAGTCCCTTCCCCAACATTCCTCTTTCTCTCAAAAAGAAAAATGGGAACCTGTCCCACAAAAAGAATTGTTCCATGCATAGCTCTCCATTTTGCACATATCTTCTTGACACACACGATTCTGTCTAGTTGACTATATAACATGACTGTGTTGTGGTCACCCCTCTCTCTGGAGGTGACAGTCCAAATTCAGTTAATATTTTGCACACATGTTCACTTTACACTGTTAAAGAAATGGATAACTATGTTTTTTTCTTACATCCTCCTGCACATTCCTGCCCTGCTTTCCCATTGTTCTTCTCCCTGCTTGCTCCCCATTTCACCACTGTTGTATCTTCCTCATTTCTCTCTCTAATGCTTTATTGCACGATGGTATGCATTGAGCATCAGTGGATAGCAACTATAATGTGAAAGTAGTTAAAAGTATTATATACAGCTGTATTCAACCCAGTACCATTTGGCCCAAAAAAGGAATGCATCACTGCATTAACTGTATTAACATATGCTGTCACAGTGTCTGTTAAGTAGCAGGTGTATTCCAGAGACTCAGTACTGTCAAATTTTGTTCTTCTCCTGCTTGCAACCCATTTCACCACTTTCCTATCTACCCCATTTTAATACCTTTAATCTGGTCAAAAACTAGACTCACACAAAACAGACATAAGCAGCATAAAAAGCAATGGATCCCTTCACTTTTGGGCTCCATATTTGTGACGAGGTGCACATTATGTACCAATGTGCAGCAATGGTGTGCGGTGGCAAAATGCTGAAGTTACCTCCTCGCAGTGCCGTTTAACCCCACTGCGCTATGCCAACACACCACAACACATCACGTATAAACAATTCATGTCATTGCATTATCACTCTCTAATGAAAAGTATTTTAGAGTATTAGATCCACTTGTATTTGAACCCAGTACCATCTGGCCCAAAAAGAAATGTATCAGTGCATTAACATGTGCTGCCACAGTCAATTAAGCAGCAGGCGTATTTCATAGACTTAGTACTAACTGTCAGGCTTTAGCAATGAGGCTCATGTTTGCACACTGCTTACCTACTCACAAACATGTGCATCTCACATGCATATGCACTTTACTAACCATTGCACAAACCCATTGTTCACCTCACTATGAAAATGTTTATATTATGTCATATTACTGTTGTTTACTGTCCATTGCACAAACCCACTGTTCACCTCGCTATGGAAATGTTTATATTATGTTTTGCTACTGCTGTTTACTGTCTGTTTCCTGTGTATGCCATGAAATTACATCTGGAAACATTACAAACCGAGGGCCCTATTTAATAGTATGTCACATATTTACAATACATCCATGTATTTGCACCCCTTCCAAGCACTACAATCCTGAGGTCTCAGTACTTTTTCCACACATATAGCAACCACACTACAAAATGTAATATTAAATGTTCTGTGCTATGCAACACACTTCTGTCTGGTAACATGCATAACTACAACTATTGACCCATATGCCTAAAAAGCCTTATCTGCGAGGCTAGTGCAGGAATCAGCATGGACCATATTCATAAGGACATAGGTGACCTTCAACACATTTGACCCTACCCATTTTGGTTTTGTCAAGGATAGATCTTGCCTATTGACCCTTGTGGATTTCTTGGATACTGACCCCAAAGACCTGGATGAGAGATAACAGGACATAACGCTTATGTTGCGTTTTCCAAGGCCTTTGACACTATCCCCAATTCATGTTATAGTGAAGATCTCCCATCTAGGAATTAGGCCATACAGTACTAGATGGATACCCAACTGTCTCAACGACAAAACACACACTGTCAAAGGTGGGGCCTGCACCTCCACCACTAGCCCACTCACCAGTGGAATGCCGCAAGAATCTGTGCTGGACCCCAACTGTTTGAAAAATGCTTCCCTGAAGCCCAGGAACAGAAGATGGCCTGTGGTTTACCAGGTTTGCAGATGACTGTTAACTGGACGCACTCATACAGTGTCCCCTAGTGGTGGAAACATATTACAGACTAATGATTAGTGCCAAACTCACGGACTGAACCTTAAAGTATACAGTGACTCATTGTCCCCTTTGTCAGTGATGTACCCCTGCTAATTATGATATACATAGGCCCCCAAAGCTTAAATGTAGTGTTGTGAGACTTGGGAACACATGTTGATAGCAATCTACACTTTTATCGCTATGTGCCCATTTTGATGACACACACAATCTGCATTGCACACATCATACAGATGGACATCACATCCAAGACTTGGGTAGTCATACCTGTGCTGTACTCTACCCTTATCAAACCAATAATGGAGTACAATACTCACATCTGTCTGTATCTCACCAAACACCTGCAGCAATTTGAGAAAACACAGGGTTGTGCCTGGGAGAATCCCAGGCCTCCAAACATGATGTACATGGAAAGACTGACATACCTGTCACTGTACTGAGTATCATGCAGGCTTCTGAGAGGTGACCTATGCGTGCCATGCAGAGCAGCCTCAGACCCTGCCTTTCTGGAAATGATGGACAGCTGCAATTCAAATGGTACAAAAATAATTTTCCCCAGGTTTCTCAACTGAGCCTGTGACATAAACAGAACATTCTGGGAAGACAGATATATCCCACAATGATTCACACTCCTCTGTAATAGGCTCCCACTGTGTGTGAAGCAGTGCTTCTCAGTGACCTTGTTCAAGTACAACTTTGAGTATTGATTGGGTGATTGAAAAATCACTTCTAGGCTGGTACCTATTTCCCTCATGGACAGGACCAGTTGGTACAGCTCACAAATTCACTTTGCTAAAAGTGAACATCCAACTGTGGTTAATAAGGGTACTTGTGTTTTTAGACAGCTAGGTTTCTAAACACCCTAGTGCTGTTAGGCTAATAGCCTCATATGAACCTATGAAGCTATGTGCCTATGCAGGCCTCCCAACCCGTTGTCTCCCACATGGCCTGCTGATGTCATCTACTATAAGTTCACCTGCACTCCTGTATAAATCAGATTTGTGCTGTGGTACTTGCATAAAGTAATGGGTTCTGTAGCCTGTGTACTTAGGTAAGGGTTCTACTCTCACTGCAGTCAATCGTGTGTGTGTGTGTGTGTGTGTGTGTGTGTGTGTGTGTGTGTGTGTGTGTGTCTGAGCTGTTGCTTGACATTGCAGCAAGCATTTTGCACTAGCATGTGGGACACTGTTATCTTTTCCTCAACATACACTGCTCATGTCATCACCTATAAAGTGCTGTCTAACACACTGCAAGTTGGACTTGAGCTGTGATGCTTGTGTAAAATACAGGGTTTTGTATTCTCAGTCAAGTGTGTGTGTGTGTGTGTGTGTGTGTGTGTGTGTGTGTGTGTGTGTGTGTGTGTGTGAGAGAGAGAGAGAATGTGGGAGCTGTTGCTTGACATTACAGAGAGCATTTTACACCAACATGTGGGACACTGTTATATTCTCCTCGACATACACTGCCAATGTCGTCAGCTAGATCACATTTTTGGATATGCAGTACTCTCAGGGCAGGGTCAGAGACTGGCCTGGAGACCAGGCAGAAGTCACCTCATCCTGTACAATAAAGATTAAATTGACATGGCTTTTAATCTGTCCACATACATGATGGCATGGTTTGTAGAACCTGTGTTATCTTGCTAAGAAAGCCCTGTGGTCTCTCCAACGGGTACGTGTCTGGTGAGGTACATTTTAAAAAGAGCATTATACTCTTTTAGTGTTGTAATGACATTTGATTACAGTGCAGTCATATAATCCTAAGACATCAATATAATGGCATGACTTATGATGTGCACAACACAGGCTTTCCATAGCAGTGTGTGAACTTGGTGGTCAATGTTCAGATTGCTACCTGCTGTGTTCCCAGTGCTTGCATACTGAGTTTCTGCATACCAGGACTGTTGTCAATGCTATGATTAACATGGAGCTCTACATTTCAGATGGACAACATTGCAAACCCACATTTCTGCATTTATTTGTAGTGTGTGTTCCTTTGTCACCATTCAGTTGTGTGTGTTAGCTCCTCCTCTACTATTTTATCATCATTGGTGGACTCAGTGATTGGACACAGTATGCAAGAAACAGCAAACTCGGTAATCCAAAGACCATATATTTTAGCCTGAACTGTCAAGCCATACAGTTCAAACTGTGAAGGGCTAATCACAGGTCCCTGGGGTTTGCCAGTGGTGACAGCTCTACTGGTACAGGTTGATTCACCAACTTTTACCCGATGCTGTTCTGTCAGTGAGTCAGTTGGTTATCCATCAACTGACGTAAGGTTTAATCCCCACCTTGGGGATTTTCTCAATGATACCTGCATGTGTGATTGTGTCAAAACCTTAGGCCAGATCACAATAAGCAGTGTGCACTGTCTTATGTTTGTCCAGGCCTATCACATGGAATCAGTGGGCTGTGACAACATCACAAATCACCTATAGTGTGACTCAGCACATTTACCTTCCTGATATGGTTGAATATACAGTTCAACACACCCTCCATATGGCCTATGTTCCCACACAATGGTGTACATTAACATGCATCCACCTGAGTTGGGGGGACAGCACCTGATGCATGCATGTTTAGAGACATCCTGACTCTCCTCGATTGTGACGTAGAGCAACATGTCATCATGGACCTCTTCTATATGTACACTAGTAATATTCCAGGTGTGTGCAACAGGCTTGTGTGAGTTGTTAATGATGTTCTTCATCTCACATTGCTGCAGTCCTTACACTTGGGTAGTCCGCTGTCCTCGGTCGGCCCGAATATCAAAGTATAAGGCTGACGTCGGTCAGGGCGCATTTGACTGACGTCAGGACGTCAGGGTACAAATGCGCATGACCGACGTCATATCCTCAGTCTTTTTTGACGCATGGTCCGATGCAGAAGCAGTATTGCAAGTGCCGGTTGGCGTTCTGAGATTTTTCGATTTGAAGTTTCAGACCGAGTTCAAAGTTGGCTAAGTACCCGTTAGAATATTTTAGTTTTTCTTGCCTCAGTCATTTACCGGATGTCAGAAAAAGTTAATAATTGCATTTCTT
Organism: Protopterus annectens; assembly: GCF_019279795.1. Classification (NCBI taxonomy): domain Eukaryota; kingdom Metazoa; phylum Chordata; order Ceratodontiformes; family Protopteridae; genus Protopterus; species Protopterus annectens. The sequence continues at coordinate 1,431,386,126 of NC_056745.1, read as the reverse complement.
GTGGGAAACAGATACCGCATAGAGATTATCATACTTTGTGTATTCCTTGCTTAGGCCCTGAGCACGACGTTGTTGGCTGTCGCTCTTGTGCTAGATTTAATAAACGCACTATAAAGAGAAGGTTGGATTGTGCAAGGTTAGTCTTTGGGAAGCGGTGCAACTATAAAATGCCGCCGGATGCTCCGGCCGCTTCTTCAAGAAGCGCAAGGACAAGGCAGTTAAGCCTAGGCTTGAAGAACCGTCTGTACCAGACGCCGGTTCTTTAGAGGTGTCGGTGGAGCCGGTGGCTCCACCGGAGGTTTCTTTGTGTTCCCAGGGTGAGACCTTATTATTGCAAGATGTGGCCTCTCAGGAGACTAGTCAGGCTGAGGGGGCTTCTCTTGTTACTATACTCCCCTCCCTTCCTAAGGTGGCTAGGCCCTCTCCTTCTGTTTCAAAGGCTTCCCCCAGGGGCAGGCCAGGTTTAGCTTCAGTTGGTGTTACCCCTAGCTCTTCAGGTACTGTGCCCAAGAAGCATATGCTTAAAATGGCAGAAGATTTGATTACTTTGATTAGGGGTTCTATGCCCCCTCCTGATAAGAGACCTAGGGTGGAGCCTGAGTTGGGGGGTTTTGAGCAGGCTTCTGATGTTTCAGAGTCTTCGGCTGAAGATTTGCAGGAGTACTCTCCTTATTCTGATTCTGATGTGGATGATTCTACTCCTTCTGCTACTCCTCCTGAGGATTTTTCTTTTTCAGAAACTCTTCATTCCATGAGGGAGCATTTTAAGTGGGAAGGTCAGGGCTTCTCTGATTCCAGGAAAAGGCTTAGGGAATTTCTGTTTTTACCCCAGCATAGGCCTTTGGCTATACCTCCTGTTTTGGATGTCGTGGCAGATGTTTTTACAGAAGCTTCTCTTAATCCTGATTCTTTGCCTCCTGCTCCTGTTAAGCCGGATAGGTATTACAGGGTGCCTGAAGCTCATAAGTATCTTTTTAAGAGTCCTAGGGCAGACCCAGAAACTGTTAGCCAGGGGCCTAAAGGTGTTAAGGCTTCTGTTGTTAAGAATCCGGTTCCTGCAGACAAGGAGGCTAGGGCCTTGGATAGATGGGGAAAGAAAGTCTATACTTCTTCCACTCTTGCTATGAGGGCTCTGAATTGCCAGTTTCACTACTGAAGTCTAAGGTTGATGCTCTGGCAGTAGGTATTGATTGTAAGGAGTTGCAAGATTTAGTGCATGTTTCTGAACAGGTGGGTAAGCATTCTTTGCAATGTGGTTTTGATGCTGTACAGGCCTCGTCTAGGGTGGCTGCCACTGGGTCAGTTCTTCGCAGGCACGCCTGGCTGAGGGATCAGAATTTGTCTGAACATGTTAAAACAAGGATTTTAGATGCTCCTTTACAATCTGACCTGTTGTTTGGTCCTCCTGTTGAGACAGTTTTAAAGAAAATGGAAGACAAGGCTAAGTCTATGCAGACTGTTAAAGATTTTTTGCAGGTCCAGCCTCCAAAGTTTAGTAGAAATTGGCCTACTAAAGGGTGGACGTATCCTTCTTATGATTCACATTCTAGGGGTAGATCTAGACGTGGTAAGGGCAGGGCCCAGGGCTCTTTCAGGCCTAGAACAGGGAGTTCTCCTGCACAGGCTTCGGGTGAGGGCAGGGGTCAGTCCTTTCGTAAGCAGACCCAATGACCTACCTTTTCAGCTGCCAGAGCCTGCTCGTCTGGCAGCACCTTTGGGAGGAAGGTTGGCACTTTTCAAAGAAAATTGGAGTTTAATTACCCAGGACAGATGGGTATTGGATATCATACACCACGGCTACAGGTTTTATTTCCATACCTTGCCTCCTTTCAAAGGCATGCCAGACGTTCCTCCTCAACAAAGAATAGAGGCTCACAAACAGGTTTCTCTGTTGCTCCAACTAGGGGCCATACAGCCGGTCCCTCTGCCAGAAGTGGGCCTAGGATTTTATTCTCGCCTGTTCCTAGTACCAAAGAAGGGGAACACGTGGAGACCAATTTTGGATTTATCTATCCTCAACACTTATCTGGACATTCCCAAGTTCAAAATGTTGACGTTGCAGCAGCTTTTACCTCTGCTGGGCAAAGATCATTGGATGGTAACTTTGGATCTCAAGGAAGCTTACCTTCATGTTCCTATCAGACTAAGTTGCAGAAAGTATCTGCATCGACGGGCTGGGACTTCTCACTATCAGTTCTCTGCATTGCCCTTTGGCTTATCTACTGCACCCAGAGTGTTCACGAAAGTTCTGGCTCCAGTGATAGCTTTCTTCAGACTAAAAGGAATACAGATCTATCCTTATTTGGACGACTGCCTAATTCTGGCTCAAGGAAGAGGAGAGCTTCTTCATCATTTGGAATATGTGATAGCAGTGCTAAGATGCCTAGGGTATTCTGTGAACGAAATAAAGTCCAGTCTAGTACCCTCTCAAGACATGTGCTTTCTGGGTGTGAGACTGAATACAGCATCCCAGATGGCCATTTTAACCCCGGACAAACAAAAGAGTCTATCCCTTTACTTCCATCAACTATCTCATCAGTCCGGGCTGACTGCAAGGACAGTCCTTCAAGCCTTAGGGTTCATGGCATCTTGTATTTTGGTGCTTCCCAATGCCAAACTGCATATGAGGAAGCTACAATGGTATCTCAAAAATGTATGGACACAGCACTGCCAGGATCTAGACACTGTCATTCAAATAATACCTTGCATTCAAAAGGAATTTTTGTGGTGGGCTCAGGAATGTCACCTAAACAAGGGACTCTCTGTGACCCGGCCAGAGGCGAGTCAGATTTTAACGACAGATGCCTCAGACAAAGCTTGGGGAGCTCATCTAAATGGAAAGTGGATACAGAACAGGTGGCCTGTCAGACTACAACATCTACATATCAACATGAAGGAGATGTTAGCAGTCCAGTTTGCATTAATTGCTTTCAAGGAATTACTTCTTCCAGGGCAGGTGTTGATTCTAACAGACAACACAACTGTCATGTGGTACATCAACAAGCGAGGGGGAACGCATTCTTATCCTCTATGCAGGCAAGCAATGATTTTGTGGGAGACTGCTCTCAGTTTACAGCTCAATCTTCAGGCAAGGTTTCTGCCAGGAGCACAGAACTCCTTAGCAGATGTGTTGAGCAGACAAATTATGGATCCCCACGAGTGGAAATTGGATCCTCATGTATTTCAGAAATTGACAGTGTCATGGGGAACTCCAGACATAGATCTGTTCGCTTCTCCACTAAACCATCAGCTGCCAAGGTTTTGCACATAAAGGTTTCATCCCACAGCTTGGAGAGTGGATGCTCTTTCTTTCAATTGGAGCAATCTTCATGTGTATGCCTTTCCACCTCTGCCTCTCCTCCCAAAGGTACTTCTAAAGGTCAGACAGGACAAGCCAAGAATGATTTTAATAGCTCCGGATTGGCCTCGACAACACTGGTACCCATTACTGAGAAGTCTGGTACGGAAGCCTCCATGGCCTTTGCCTTCGATTCCACAACTATTGTCGCAGGAGGACAGCCATTTGCTAAATGTCAAGCTTCACTCTCTGCACCTAACAGCCTGGCATATTCTGTTTTGAACCATAGTGGGCCTCCACTTCCTCAGCAAGTTTTGAATGTTATTTTGGAAGCTAGGAGGCCTAGTACAAGGAAAGTGTACGCAGACAAATGGAAGAGATTTTTGTTTTGGAGTGCAGCAAAAGATTTTGATGTTTCTGAGCCTAATTTGTGTGTGGCTCTTCAATATCTTACTGAGTTACTAGACAAAGGTTTGTCTTTCTCTTCTATTAAAGTTCATGCTGCAGCAATTTCAGCTCACTATGATTGCAACCCACCATTGTTTTCTCATCCTTTGTTCAAGCAATTTCTTAGAGGGGCAAAGAATATAAGACCCCACGAAGAGCTCCTACTCCTGCTTGGGATCTCAATTTTGTGTTGGAGAAACTCACTCTACAACCTTTTGAGCCTGCAGCTACTGCTGAGTTGAAATATTTATCATGGAAGACTGCTTTTTTGTTGGCCATTACCTCTGCAAGAAGGGTTTCTGAATTGCAGGCCCTTATGGTGGTTGAGCCTTTCTTGATTTTCCATAAGGATAGGGTATCATTACGTACTAATCCTTCCTTTATGCCTAAGGTGGTTTCTAGTGTGGCTTTAAACCAAACTATTCATTTGCCTACTTTTTATGCAAATCCCCAAAATAAAGGGGAAAAGATTTTGCACACTTTAGATGTCCACAGGCAATTGCGTTATTATTTGGACAGGACTAAAGGGTTCAGGCAGTCTCAGCAGTTGTTTGTTTCTTTTGCTTTGAGTTCTCAGGGCAAGCCTGTATCAAAACAAACTATTTCTAAGTGGATTGGGTTTTGCATTGCTTTCTGTTATTCCCATCATGGCAAGGAGATTCCAGCTGGGATTAGGCCTCATTCCACTAGGGCTACTGCCACTTCAACAGCTTTTTTGAGGGGAGTGGCAACCAAGGATATTTTGGAGGCAGCTACTTGGAGTTCTGTGCATACTTTCTCTAGGCATTATCACCTGCCACTTTACTCTAAGTCCAGGGCTGGTTTTGCCACTGCTGTTTTGCAGGGCATTTTGGCAGCGCCTGCTTCCTTGTAGTTAGCCATCCTCCCTTACCTCTGCTTTGGGATTCTACCCAAGTGTAAGGACTGCAGCAATGTGAGATGAAGAACATAGTACAGTTTTGTACCTACCATAAATGTAGATGTTCGAAGATCCACATTGCTGCAGTCCAATTTACCCTCCCTCCTTCCCCTCTGTAGTTAGAGGTGGTTGTGTGGGTTGGGTTGTACATTTTGTGCATATTGTATATATTGTACATATGGTTAGTGCAAGGGTGGTTGGTTGGTTGTTTGCTGTCTTTTGGTTTTGACCTTTATTTTTAGGGTCTTCTGACATCTGGGGCAAGAAAAGACTGAGGATATGACGTCGGTCATGCGCATTTGTACCCTGACGTCCTGACGTCAGTCAAATGCGCCCTGACCGACGTCAGCCTTATACTTTGATATTCGGGCCGACCGAGGACAGCGGACTACCCAAGTGTAAGGACTGCAGCAATGTGGATCTTCGAACATCTACATTTATGGTAGGTACAAAACTGTACTTTACATCAGGTCAGTTACATTTGATAGATGTCCTCAAAGAGGTTATTAAGGTCATGCATGATGACAACAGTATCATCTTGTGGAACTTGAACAGGTCAAGGCATTTGACATAAATCCACACTGAGATATTCACTCAACACTGTCATATGTGGCCATGAACAGCTATATCACCAAGTGGGTAGACCAGTGTATGACATACGTGACATCTCACTATGTTGAAAGGTGTGACGTGACATATATCTCCAGTCCAGTGATCAGGTTGGTACAGCAGGGGTGTCTGCTAGGCCCCTTCTTGCCCAGTAGTTAAGTGATGGACATAACAGATGACATACAAATGCTGTGTCCAAGCAGTTGCCTGAAGGACCACAACTTGTGGGCAGTCATTAACCTCAACTGTGATATTAGTATAATACAAGATCAACATATATCAAAAACTACTGCCATAGCCATGACAACATCTACACTGACCAGAAACATGGAAGGATTTGTTGACTCAGGAAACTGTCACATCACCCAAGTATAATGTGGACATCACACCCTGTAATCAGACCAGTAGGTATGGGACCTATGCCATGGGGTAGAGGGTAAGTAGTACATTCACCAGCATGTGGTTACAGTGCTGACTACTCCCTTGAATGTAACACAACTATTGGGTATGTGAAGGACATGCACATCAGACGCCATAATAACTTCATGGTTCCCAACCTTCATCACACCAATAACTGTGTACAATGCACCCTTTTTCATGTACCTCCCTACAAATCTTCCAGTGATGTGTAACTGAAATGTACCACCTTTGTCACAGTGACCTGTCACACAGCTTACCTAGATATTATTTCTGTGGAATATACATGACTGTCTGATGGTGCAGAACACCAGTCAAGTTGTTAAACCAGATGCATGTGTGCTACCTGTTATATATATATATATATATATATATATATATATATATATATATATATCCTAACACCTCCAGCAGATGTTACAGTGGCAGGACAGTGTGCTTGGTTACCCTTGTAGAGTGTGGATGTAATATAATAGTTGTTTGTGTGTGTGTGTGTGTGTATGTATGTAGGCTCATCTCTTGCCACTCTACATCACATATGATATGTGAGAGGCATGGGATTAGTGGTGGTATTATTCTGATACTGTCCCTAATTGTGCTTGGTTATTGTAATGTTTCCATGATCCTTTACCTGTAGCCACCTTGCTGAAGATGTCTGCTTAGAGTGCACTCATATTCAGACATTTCAAGTTTGCACAGCTTCACAGTTTGCACTCTACCTCAGTTGTATGTCAGATCCCTGATAGATGTCCTCTGCATTATTCATGTAAGGATGCTTATCTCACACAGGCATCCTCCCCATTGTTATGTCACTTTGTGTGATAGTCACAAACAACAGATTTTTATGTACAGTCCATACTGTGCTATGTGCTTGGTGTTGCTGCTACAACCATCTTCCATTGACATGCCCTCCTCTGCTGTACACGAGGAAGTTTCATCTGTCCTGTTTCCCTGTGTTCATTCCTGCAGTACATCTGTGTATCCCTATTCAGTACACGCACTTCCCCTGAGTGATCATTTTACATGGCAGTCCCATGTCCTGTTACAGATCATTAACACAGCTTCTGTATAGAATGCCAGGATTTGATATCACAATACTCTACACTGTAGGTAAACTGTCCTGTACTGTGTTTGGACCGTATACTTCACATTCATATGTCTCAACTGTCCAGATATTCCCAGGATGTCCAGCTGTTTTGCTTTTCAAATGTGTGGCTTTCTGCCATATCACATGGATGATGTCTGCACTGATATGACTCAGTATTACACATATTTGAGTGCGTACCTCTCAACTGTCCTGATTTGTGAAGAATGTCCAGAATTTGGGATCTTTTCCTCATTACATTTTTTGTTTTCTGTCAAATCATTGGCACGTCATTGCAGAGTGAAGTCAGAAACTGATGACTGATATTTGAATTTCAAACTTCATGCTATTCAGGCAGCTCATGCTAATGTACAGCTTATTTATTTTATCAACTTTCTAAGTGCCATATTAAATATCTGTCCCTATTGTTGAGCCTTTGCCCCCATATCTTGCTCAAAGGGGATGATAGGTATGTTTGAGTTTCATTCTAGTGCATATCTGTGCGACATTTATTACAATTATGTACCTATTTCTGGTGAAATGTCCCTGCATTATGTTGGCCTTTGTGGAAATATGCTGAACTAACAGACTCACAGCTCTCTCTGAAGCCCTTGTGGTCATTGTGGCATTCCGCACAATTCCGCGGACCATAGGTATTGATATTTAGAAACTGATATCTGTGTTCGCTTACACGGTTTCTTGGCCTACAACACTATGCCAGCCATGAAACCTAGCTTACATTCAGATATAATGAGTCAGTATGAGGGAAATTAAACATAAATCACAACAGCTTTTTGTAAAACTATTATATTACATTGTACTCCGCACATCCATATTGCAAAGTCATTTTCTAACCTTCAGAGCCTCAAAGCTGAATTCTTTCAGAATTGTAGTTTTAAGGTGCAGTTTGTGAGTGTGCTTCAGAAGGCAAAAACTTTCTAGAGCAGAAGACCTTCACTGGCCAATACCAAAAGCATGTGTTTTCACATGGCTCAAAGAAATTAAAAATTTTTAAAGTTCCAAGAAAGACATTTCTTCTATTCTTTCCCCTGGATTTTGTAAACTCTGTGTAGGCTTTGCGCAGAGTCTACACGGTGTTTACATGTTAGTGAGATGGTGTGCATCACACAGCTGTGCACAATGCATATTAATGAGGCATGTAAGCTATCTGTTCTGACTACTTAAATATAAAATTAATTTTTTATTAATTTACTAATATGAAATTTCTTTCTGAGAGCAGTTTGTGTCAGTTAGCTCAGAACCTGTGCCTCTTTGTTATTTCCCATGCAATCAAAAGCGGATTCTTTCACCATCTATTTCAGTCTCCTCCACAGTATAGTCTAGGAAGAGAACTGTGGTTGTTTTTCATTTTGACAGAGTATAGGCTGCTCAGCATGTATGACAAAAAGGTGTATATGTACTTTAAAATGTCCATCACGGTACTAAATTTCTTGGTCTATGCAGTTACATGTCTGGGTTCCATCAAGGGAAGTAAAGAACCAAAACCATCCTACTTTGCCCATAATGTGACATTATCTAAGTAACAGGCACTTCTGTTACCTTTGCCACCACCTCACTTAATGTTAAGTTGTCAATCTCGCCTTCATTCTTGCTGGATGGGTTCGGAGCCGATACTCGGCTCCGACTCGGCACTTGCTTTAGCTTGAGAACTCCTTTTACCAGCTCGAGGCAACCCTATATCCCATGATGCAAGGCGGAACTACCTCAGATCTCGTTTGCCGCTTAGCGAAAGAGGTCTCCTTTGCCAGCTGAGGTAAGTAATTTTCTTGTCAAAAGAGAAAAGCTTAGTTAGGGTTTTATTTCCCCCTTGTTTCCATTTTTATAGTCTGTAGTGTGTTACAGCCCACCCTATTCCCTTATATTTCAAAACTTTTATTTCCTTTAGTATAAAAGTTTAGTTAGGCCTAAACCCCATTGGTTAATCCCTACCTGTGTGTTGTGTGTTAGGGGATTAATTGTGTGTGTTTGTTGGGGTTTGTGTGTGACTTCCTCCTAGGATAATGTCTAAGGAAGGCAAGGTCTCAGGCTTCAAGAAGTGTGACTCGTGCTGTCAGAAAATGTCTCTGACAGACGGTCACACTTCTTGTGTTTATTGCCTGGGGCCTTTGCACCTGCAGGACTCCTGTGCTTTGTGTCACTCTTTTAGCCAGAGAGTCCTGCAGGAACGGAGGAATAAGCTAATCCTCCGTGGCTTACTTAAGCCAGAAGGTTCTCCCTCTAAAACAGGGTCTGGGAAACCTTCTAAGCCACCGAAGGCTCAGGCTTCAGTATCCAAGCCACCTCTGGTGGCTCCGGCTGGAACCGATCTATCTGCTTCAAAAGTAGTGGGTTCGGCAACGACTGGTTCCGACACCCTGTCTACTGTGGCCTTGTCGGCTCCGGCTGGAGCCGACACCTTATCCAGCATCGGAGCCGAGAAACCTTCGGCTCCATCTGGAATTCAGGGGACTTCGGCTCCAATGACTTCGTCTCGAAAGAGATCTCGGTCCCCTTCGTTGCAGAGTATCCACTCGGCTCCGGGGTCTCCTCTTTTGTCGGAGCGGAGCCATCGGAGCCGATCTTCGAGATCTTCCAGGCTGTCTGACCACGACTTAGAGAGGGTGGTAAGCAGGCTGTTGAAGTCGCAGGCACTGGCCCAAATGCTCCATAGCCCGTCTCAACAGACTTCGGCTATTGTCTCACCCCTTGAACTTCCTCCTCCGACTCCACACCAGAGTTCGGGCCGGAGCTTCGGGACAGCGACTGTTTGGCGCCAGAGCCGATACATCCTTCGCTCCGTCGTCCTCGGCTCCGATCTCCTCCTTGAGGCCTTCCTTGGAGGGATCCGTCGTCGGGTTTCCTTGTCGGCTCCGAGGGGCTAGTGGCATCGGACCCTTGTCCGACCCGCCTCCTCTCGGGCTTCGCTTTGGTAAGCTCGGCACCGACATTGGCCTCGAGCCTTCCTCTCAGTGGAGCCGGAATTCCTGTATCCTCGGATCGGGATATTCCAGCCTCCAGGGAGGGAGCCTTTGAGGTGATGAGTGTCCTGGCCTCTGAGCCAAGTCAACGGTCCATCCCTCTAGCTCCTCCCTCTTCAGTGCCTGTAGACGCCTCTTGCCAGCCTCTTGCTCTCAGGCCCAGGGATCCATCGCCCCAGGTTTCCCCATTGGGAATTTCCTCCTCTTCAAGTTTCTCCTGATCCAGCAGGTGAACCCCTCGGAAGAGGACGTGTAAGAGGAAACACACAGACTCCGCGGAGTCTACTACATCGGATACCGAGTTAGATGAGTCGGAGGGTTCCCCACGATCCCCCTCTGAGGATGTCTCCTTTTCAGACATCCTTGAGCTCCTCAAACAGAGGGGGAATTGGCCATCCATTGATCCCTCTGAGGATGAGTTGGTATACCTGGAGGCTTTTGGATCCCGACCCTCCACCTCCTGGGTGTCTCCGCCTTTTCACCCACTTATGCAGGTAGTGGCTCGGAAGGCGTGGGCGGCTCCAGATTCTGTGGAACCTGTCCCCAGGAGACCATCCAAATTTATCACGGCCCCTACGGACAAACAGTTTCTTTCCAAGGGCGTCTCTGTGGATGCTATGGTGGTGGCGGCCACTAAGAAGGAACTGGCGGATCCTTCAGTACCTGTCCATCCTCCTAACAAGGATTCTAGGACCATGGACAGGTATGGAAAGCGGATGTTTTCTTCAGCGACCTTTGCTATGCTCGCTGAACTACCTTTGTCACTTTACCAGGCTTCAAAGAGATATTCTCAAGGAACTGGGTGAAGTGGTCCAGGATTCTTCTGCTGCTGGGGCTCAAGAAAAGATTGCCTCACAGCTAGCAATCCTGAATTCCCTATCCAACTCCTCCATGCGGCTCATATCCTATGCGGCCGATGGAGCGAGCAGGGCCGCAGGCACAGGAGTTGCTCTTAGACGCCAAGCCTGGATGCGGCTTTGTAATTTTATGGACCCTTTAAGGCATCCTTCACCAATACCCCCTTTGATGGTTCGGCTTTGTTCGGACCTCAGGTGAAGGATACCTTGACCAGGTGTGAGCAGGACGGTAAAACTCTTTCTGCCGTTGGAGTCCATTTTTCCACTCCTTCTAGACCTTATCCCAAGGGTCAGAAGGGGGGGGAGATGTGGTTCCGCAAAGCCCAAGGAGCTACACCGGACACACGTGGTCAGTTTACCCCCAGAGGCAGAGGGGGTAACAACAATAGACGCCACCCTAGAGGCAGGGGGGGTCCTCAGAACCAGGGCAACAGGGAGTCTCTTCCTGAGAAGCCCTTTCAGCATCCCTGAGGTGTTGCCCGACTGTCCACCCTTGGAGGCAGTCGGGGGAAGGATTTCGCTGTACCCAGTAGCCTGGCAATCCCTATCACAAGATATGTGGGTACAGTCGATCATATCCGAGGGTTACAAAATCCCCTTGAAAGGTATCCTGCCTCAACAATCCCTTCCAGACATCTCACCCGGTCAAAGGGATTTGGCAGAACAGGAGGTTTCAAAGCTCCTAGAAAAAGAGCCGTCCAGACTGAGCCGGCAGACCAGGTAGGATCCGCCTACTCGAGATTCTTTTGGTCCCCAAAAGGACGGGAGATTGAGACCAATATTAGACCTGAGCAGTCTAAACAGATTTGTCAAGAAGGCAAGATTCGGATGGTCACGCTTCAGTCCATTCTGCCCTTTCTGGGCAAGCACAACTGGATGTGCTCTATAGACCTTCAGGACGCGTACTATCACATAAAGATTCACAGGCGCTCAGAAGGTTTCTCCGCTTCGGCTAGGGACCAGTCATTACCAATTCAGAGCCCTGCCCTTTGGCCTCACTTCAGCCCCCAGAGTGTTCACCAAATGCATGGCAGTGGTCACAGCTCATCTGAGACGTCAAGGATTCCAGGTGTTTCCTTATTTGGACAACTGGCTCCTCTCCGCCACCACCAGGTGTCAGCTTCTTCAGACCAGAGACTACACTCTACAGCTTTGCAGGAGTTTGGGAATTTCAGTAAATTTTGAAAAATCTTCTCTGCTGCCTTGCCAATCTATCACCTTTATAGGCGCAGAATTAAACACCGTCAAAATGTTAGCCAGACTAACAGATCAAAGAATTCTGGACATCCAAAATTGCTCGGATTTTATTACAGAGCAACAAGGTCAAAGCCAGATTTATACTGAAGGTTCTAGGTCTTATGGCTGCGGCCATTGTTCTACTACCACTGGCTCGCTTCCACATGCGTCTTCTGTAGTGGATGCTATTCACGCAGTGGTCGTACCACAGTCTCCCGATGAGGCACGAAATCTTAGTCACACAGTCGTGCAGAACTCATCTGAATTGGTGGATATCGTCCCTCTTCTTCATCAGGGCCGACCTTTTGTTTCCTCCTCCAGTTGCCAACGTCACTACGGATGCCTCTCTCATCGGTTGGGGGGGGCATTATCAGGGCAGGATGGGCCACGGACGTGGCAACCCATAGAATACCATCTGCACATAAATGTCCTGGAGATGAGAGCGGTGCTTTTAACGTTGCAGGCCCTCAACGATTTTCTTCCCACGGGGACTATTGCAGTACAAACGGACAACATGTCCGTGGTCTGGTACATCAACAAGCAGGGCGGGACCAGGTCCTATCCGTTGTGTCGAGAAGCTCTCAGACTTTGGCAATGGGCAATCTCCTCTCATCGGTTTCTGATAGCAACGCACATCCCCGGCAGGTCCAACCTCTTGGCGGACAGGCTGAGCAGATCCATTCTGATGCCTCACGAGTGGTCTCTCAATCAATCTGTAGTGGATCAGATTTTTCTGCAGTGGGGCACTCCTTGTTGCGATCTTTTTGCTACTCCTCAAAACAACAAGTGCCCCGATTATTTCACCCTCTTTCCCCTTCCAGGCCAACCCCTGAGAGACTCTCTAACCCAGGATTGGCCACGGGGACTTCTGTACGCTTTTCTTCCTTTTCCCTTGATTCCACAAGTCATTCAGAAAGCCACCGTTTTGAGAGCCAAGTTGATTCTCATTGCCCCTTATTGGCCTCGACAAATTTGGTTTCCGTCTGCATCGTCACCTTCTGGTGCAGCCCTGGCATCTGGACCCAGTTCCGGATCTCTTGATCCACCAGTCGGGTCAGCAGCACCGGGCCATTCATTCTCTCAACCTCACTGCTTGGTTGCTCCACTTCCTTCCCTAGCCAGGCTTCCGATGATCTCTGACTCCGTCAGAGACATCTTAGTGTCTTCCTTAAAGTCGTCCACTAGGACTGTTTATGCTAGCAAGTGGCGACGTTTTTCTATTTGGGCAAATTCCAGGAATATTGATCCCTTTACTGCTCCTGTACATTCTGTTTTAGATTTCCTGGCGGAGGTTTTTCATTCAGGATCCTCGTCATCTACAGTTAAGGTGCAACTGGCTGCTATTTCCAAGTATCGTGTTGGCTTGCATGACAATAACATTATGTCTCATAGATTATGCAAGGCCTTTCTGAGAGGAGTTTTTCTCCTAAAGCCGCCTATAAAGCATCCTCCTCCGCAATGGGATCTAAACTTAATGTTGGCATCCTTGATACTACCTCCCTTCGAACCGTCTGCTTCATGTTCTTTGAAGTTATTGACCTGGAAAACTATATTCTTACTGGCTGTCACTTCAGCAAGAAGGGTTTCCGAGATTCAAGCTCTCTGCATTCGTTCCCCTTACTTGGTTTTTCATAAGGACAGGGTATCATTAAGAACGAACCCTTCCTTTCTCCCCAAAGTTGTGTCTCAAACCAATATTAACCAATCTATAGATCTACCAGTCTTCTTCCCAAACTATTCCGACAGAGCTGAACAGAAGCTTCATTTTTTGGATGTCCATCGTCAGCTCAGGTACTATTTGCATAGAACTAAACAATTCAGAATATCGGACCAATTATTTGTCTCCTATGCAGAAAACAGGATAGGTCTTCCAGTTTCTAAAGTGACCTTATCCAGATGGTTGACTTCCACCATTTCCTTTGTGTACTCTCTCAGAGGCAAGCAGCTATCTTCTAAACCAAAAGCACACTCAATCAGGAGTCTATCCACTTCTGCAGCCTTTCAGGATAGACTACCCATTGATACTATTTGTGCAGCAGCTACTTGGGCCACGCCTCATACCTTTGTCTCTCATTACAAGTTGGACTTGGCCTCCAGAGATAGGGCCAGTTTTGGTTCCACAGTTCTCAAGAGTCTGCTCCATTGAGCCACCCGGGATACAGGTGCTAGGGACGCGGTCCCATCCAGCAAGAATGAAGGCGAGATTGACAACTTAACATTTAGAAGTTATGTACCTACCATAACGTTCCATGTTAGTTGTCTTCTCGCCTTCTTTCTTAAGGCCCCTCCCTCCTACCCCCTGGCCTGGACAGATCTTGAAGAGTTCCTATCAAGTTGTTTCCTCCTGAGCCTTCATATGAGGACTCTTTTTATGAACTTGTTTTCCTAATTATGTTAGGTTAGTCCTTAGCAGGGTAGGTTAGCTGCCAAACGAGATCTGAGGTAGTTCCGCCTTGCATCATAGGATATAGGGTTGCCTCGAGCTGGTAAAAGGAGTTCTCAAGCTAAAGCAAGTGCCGAGTCCCATCCAGCAAGAAAGAAGGCGAGAGAAGACAACTAACATGGAACGTTATGGTAGGTACATAACTTCTAATTTTATCACAAAGAACCAAAATAATCCTACTTTACACAGTCCACATTGTCAGGTGGGTAACAGGCACTTTTCCTGATGTTCTTCATCTCACATTGCTGCAGTCCTTACACTTGGGTAGTCCGCTGTCCTCGGTCGGCCCGAATATCAAAGTATTAGGCTGACGTCGGTCAAGGCGCTTAAAACTGACATCAGGACGTCAGGGTACAAATGCGCATGACCGACGTCATATCCTCAGTCTTTTTTGCCGCATGGTCCGATGCAGAAGCAGCGTTGCAAGTGCCGTTCGGCGTTCTGAAATTTTTCGAATTCGGAGTTTCAGACCGAGTCAAAGTTGGCTAACTACCCCGTTGGGGAATATTTTAGTTTTTTCTTGCCTCAGTGGTTTACCGGATGTCAGAAAAAGTGAATAACTGTATTTCTTGTGGGAAACAGATACCGCATAGAGATTATCATACTTTGTGTATTCCTTGTTTGGGGCCTGAGCACGACGTTGTTGGGTGTCGCTTTTGTGCTAGGTTCAATAAGTGCACTATTAAGCGAAGGCTAGATTGTGCCAGGTTGGTCTTTGGGAAGCGGTGCAATTATAAGATGCCGTCGGACGCTCTGACGCCCGCTTCTTCGAAGAAGCGCAAAGACAAGGCAGCTAAACCCAGGCAAGAAGAGTCGTCCGTACCGGACGCCAGTTCTTTAGAGGCGTCAGTGGAACCGGTGGTTCCGCCGGAGGCTTCTCTGGAGTCTCAGGGGGAGACTTTGTTATTGCAGGATGTGGCCTCACAGGAGGCAGGTCAGGCTGAAGGGGCTTCTCAGGTTACTGTACTCCCCTCCCTTTCTAAGGTGGTTAGGCCCTCTCCTTCTGTTTCTAAGGCTTCTCCCAGAGGTAGGCCAGGTTTAGCTTCTGTTGGTGTCACTCCTAGTTCTTCAGGATCTGTGCCCAAGAAGCACATGCTTAAAATGGCAGAAGATTTAATTACTTTGATTAGAGGTTCTTTGCCCCCTCCAGATAAGAGGCCTAGGGTGGAACCAGAGTTGGGGAGTTTTGAGCAGCCTTCAGATGTTTCAGAGTCTTGACTGAAGACTTGCAGGAGTACTCTCCTTATTCTGATTCTGATGCAGATGATTCGACCCCTTCTGCTTCTCCTCCAGAGGATTTTTCTTTTCAGAGACTCTTCATTCCATGAGGGAACATTTTAAGTGGGAAGGTCAGGACTTCTCTGATTCCAGGAAAAGGCTCAGGGAGTTTTGCTTTTACCCCAGCATAGGCCTTTGGCTATACCTCCTGTTCTGGATGTTGTGGAAGATGTGTTTGCGGAGGCTTCACTTAATCCTGATTCTTTGCCTCCTGCTCCTGTTAAACCGGATAGGTATTATAGGGTGCCTGAGGCTCATAAATATCTTTATAAGAGTCCTAGGGCGGACCCAGAAACTGTTAGTCAGGGACCTAAGGGTGTCAAGGCCTCTGTTGTAAAAATCCGGTTCCTCCAGATAAAGAGGCCAGAGCTTTGGATAGATGGGGAAAGAAAGTCTATACTTCTTCCACCTTAGCTATGAGGGCTTTGAATTGCCAGTTTCACATGTTGAAATATCAGAACTATCTACTTTCTCAACTGAAGTCTAAGGTAGATGCTCTGGCGGAAGGCATTGAGTGTAAGGAATTACAAGATTTAGTACATGTCTCTGAACAGGTGGGTAAGCATTCTTTACAATGTGGTTTTGATGCTGTACAGGCCTCGTCTAGGGTGGCTGCCACTGGGTCAGTTCTTCGCAGGCACGCCTGGTTGAGGGATCAGAATTTATCTGAACATGTTAAGACAAGGATTTTGGATGCTCCTTTACAGTCTGATGTGTTGTTTGGTTCACCTGTTGAGTCAGTCTTGAAGAAAATGGAAGACAAGGCTAAGTCTATGCAGACTGTTAAAGATTTTTTGCAAGTCCAGCCTCCAAAGTTTAGTAGGAATTGGCCTGCTAAGGGGTGGACATACCCTTCTTATGATTCACAGTCTAGGGGTAGATCTAGACGTGGTAGGGGCAGAGCTCAGAGCTCCTTCAGGCCTAGAACAGGGAGTTCTCCTGCACAATCTTCAGGTGAGGGCAGGGGCCAGTCCTTTCGTAAACAGGCCCAATGACCTACCTTTTCAGCTGCCAGATCCTTCTTGCCTGGCAGCACCTTTGGGAGGAAGGTTGGCACTCTTCAGGAAAATTGGAGTTTGATTACCCAAGACAGATGGGTATTGGATATCATACACCAAGGTTACAGGTTTTATTTCCATACCTTGCCTCCTTTCAAAGGCATGCCGGACGTTCCTCCTCAGCAAAGACTAGAGGCTCGCAAAACAAATTTCTCTGCTGCTCCAAATAGGGGCCATACAACCGGTCCCTCTGCCAGAAGTGGGCCTAGGATTTTATTCTCGCCTGTTCCTAGTACCAAAGAAGGGGAACACGTGGAGACCAATTTTGGATTTATCTATCCTCAACACTTATCTGGACATTCCCAAGTTCAAAATGTTGACGTTACAACAGCTTTTACCTCTGCTGGGCAAAGATCACTGGATGGTGACTTTGGATCTCAAGGAGGCTTACCTTCATGTTCCTATCAGGCTAAGTTGCAGGAAGTATCTGCGTTTTCGAGCTGGGACTTCTCATTATCAGTTCTCTGCATTGCCCTTTGGCTTATCTACTGCCCAGAGTGTTCACGAAGGTTCTGGCTCCAGTGATAGCTTTCTTCAGGCTAAGAGGAATACAGATCTATCCTTATTTGGACGATTGCCTGATTCTGGCCCAAGGAAAGGACGAACTTCTTCATCATTTGCAATATGTGATAGCAGTGCTAAGATGCCTGGGGTATTCTGTGAACGAAATAAAGTCCAGTCTAGTACCCTCTCAGGACATGTGCTTTCTGGGTGTGAGACTGAATACAGCATCCCAGATGGCCTTTTTGACCCCGGACAAACAAAAGAATCTTTCTCTTTACTTCCATCAATTGTCTCATCAGTCCAGGCTGACTGCAAGGACAGTCCTTCAAGCCTTGGGGTTCGTGGCATCTTGTATTCTGGTGCTTCCCAATGCCAAACTGCATATGAGGAAGCTGCAATGGTATCTCAAAATGTATGGACACAGCACTGCCAAGATATGGACACTGTCATTCAAATAATACCTTGCATTCAAAAGGAATTTTTGTGGTGGGCTCAGGAATGTCACCTAAACAAGGGACTCTCTGTGACCCGGCCAGAGGCGAGTCAGATTCTAACGACAGATGCCTCAGACAAAGCTTGGGGAGCTCATCTAAATGGAAAGTGGGTACAAGACACGTGGCCTGCCAGACTTCAACATCTACATATCAACTTGAAGGAGATGTTAGCAGTCCAATTTGCATTAATAGCTTTCAAGGATTTACTTCTTCCAGGGCAGGTGTTGATTCTAACAGACAACACAACTGTCATGTGGTACATCAACAAGCAAGGGGGAACACATTCTTATCCTCTATGCAGACAAGCAATGATTTTGTGGGAGTCTGCTCTCAGTTTACAGCTAAATCTTCAGGCAAGGTTTCTGCCGAGCACAGAACTCCTTAGCAGATGTGTTGAGCAGGCAAATTATGGATCCCCACGAGTGGAAATTGGATCCTCATGTATTTCAGAAATTGACAGTGTTATGGGGAACTCCAGACATAGATCTGTTCGCTTCTCCACTAAACTACCAGCTGCCAAAGTTTTGCACAAAAAGGTTTCATCCCACAGCTTGGAAAGTGGATGCTCTTTCATTCAATTGGAACAATCTTCATGTGTATGCCTTTCCACCTCTGCCTCTCCTCCCAAAGGTACTCCTGAAGGTCAGACAGGACAAGCCAAAGATGATTTTAATAGCTCCAGATTGGCCTCGACAGCACTGGTACCCATTACTGAGAAGTCTGGTGCAGGGAGCCTCCATGGCCTTTGCCTTCGATTCCACACCTGCTGTCTCAGGAGAACAGTCATTTACTCAATGTCAAACTTCACTCTCTTCACCTGACAGCCTGGCATATTCTGGTTTAAACCCTGGAGGGTCTCAGCTGCCACAGCAAGTTTTGAATGTTATTTTGGAGGCCAGAAGGTCTAGTACAAGGAAAGTGTACGCAGATAAATGGAAGAGATTTTTATTTTGGAGTACAGCAAAGGAATTTGATGTTTCTAAGCCTAATTTAAGTGTGGCTCTTCAATATCTTACTGAGTTACTGGACAAAGGTTTGTCCTTCTCTTCTATTAAGATTCATGCTGCAGCAATTTCTGCTCACTATGACTGTGACCCACCATTGTTTTCTCATCCTTTGTTTAAGCAATTCCTTAGAGGGGCAAAGAATATAAGACCCCACGGAGAGCTCCGACTCCTGCTTGGGATCTCAATTTTGTGTTGGAGAAACTCACTCTACAACCTTTTGAGCCTGCAGCTACTGCTGAGTTGAAATATTTATCATGGAAGACTGCTTTTTGTTGGCCATTACCTCTGCGAGAAGGGTTTCTGAATTACAGGCCCTTATGGCAGTTGAGCCTTTCTTAATTTTCCATAAGGATAGGGTATCTTTGTACTAATCCTTCCTTTATGCCTAAAGTGGTTTCTAGTGTGGCTTTAAACCAAACTATTCATTTGCCTACATTTTATGCAAACCCCAAAATAAAGGGGAAAAGATTTTGCACACTTTGGATATACACAGGCAGTTGCGATATTATTTGAGCAGAACTAAAGGGTTCAGGCAGTCTCAGCAGTTATTTGTTTCTTTTGCTTTGGGTTCTCAGGGCAAGCCTGTGTCAAAACAAACTATTTCTAAGTGGATTGGGTTTTGTATTGCTTTCTGTTATTCCCATCATGGCAAGGAGGTTCCAGCTGGGATTAGGCCTCATTCCACTAGGGCTACTGCCACTTCTACAGCTTTTTTAAGGGGGGTGGCAACTAAGGATATTTTGGAGGCAGCTACTTGGAGTTCAGTGCATACTTTCTCTAAGCATTATCACCTTCCACTTTACTCTAAATCGAGGGCTGGTTTTGCCACTGCAATTTTACAGGGCATTTTGGCAGCTCCTACGGCTTTATAGTTTTGCCATCCTCCCTTATCTCTGCTTTGGGATTCTACCCAAGTGTAAGGACTGCAGCAATGTAAGATGAAGAACATAGTACAGTTTTGTACCTACCATAAATGTAGATGTTCGAAGATCCACATTGCTGCAGTCCAATTTACCCTCCCTCCTTCCCCTCTGTAGTTAGAGGCGGTTGTGTGGTTTGAGTTGTTCATATTGTGAATATTGTATATATTGTACATATGGTTAGTACAAGGGTGGTTGGTTGTTTTTTGCTGCCTTTTGGTTTTTGACCTTTCTGTTTAGGGTCTTCTGACATCTGGGGCAAGAACAGACTGAGGATATGACGTCGGTCATGCGCATTTGTACCCTGACGTCCTGATGTCAGTTTTAAGCGCCTTGACCGACGTCAGCCTAATACTTTGATATTCGGGCCGACCGAGGACAGCGGACTACCCAAGTGTAAGGACTGCAGCAATGTGGATCTTCGAACATCTACATTTATGGTAGGTACAAAACTGTACTTTTCATTTACCACCACCCCCCCTTAACGCAACACTTGTGTCGTGCCTGCAGTCTAATTGGTCTATCCGCAGTAAAACAAATGCAATGATTTTCTACACCCATAAATGCCACAGCAAACGTAAGACCAGCTGAAACTTTACTGGCCCCAATGATGGTTCACTAAAACAGTAGTATCTTTTAAAATATCTTAGCATCTGACTAATTCATTCACTGACATTCTCCACCCACATACAAAACCTAGGAATTAAACTTAGAGTTGTGCTCTACTAATGTCACACCGTGTCTAAATTCCAAACAAAGCAAGGCACAGAAGTTCATGAGTTCTGTGTGTACTAAAATAATTTGATCCTGCCACAGGCTTAACTTTTGCTAAGAGTACTCAAAAACCACAATCACCACAAAATGTCATGTATTTATTTATTTTTATTTTACAGTTGTTGACCGGGATAGTCCGACTGGATATATGTCCATTTTCAACAGAGTCCCAGGGAGAAAAGCTCCAGATAACACAAGCAGAACCTAACAGGTATGAGTCAAACATATTTACAAAGCCCCCTAGTAGGTTCTCACAATATACACAGTGTGTAATAGTATACAAAAACAACAGGTTGCAGCAAGCTGTTATGAGCAAGAGATGCGTACAATATTAATTTAAATAAGGCATTGAATAAGTAGTGATTAATCAGGGTTAGTACAGGGATAAAGCCAGTGCTCTTTAAAGTACTGTTTGAGGCCTTTTATGAAGAGACTTAAAGAAGGTTCGAGGGTAAGGTTAACTGGAAGCGAATTCCAAGTTTTACCAATGACGTTGGCAAACAGGGAGTCGCCGGATGAGTTTATGGCCTTGTGGGTTTGGACCAACAGTTTATTGGATGATCGTAGTTGCCTTGAATTACTATATGGCTTTATGATATTTTTGAGTGCTGGAGTATTTTCAGGGTGGTACAGAATTTTGTGTGTCACTATAAGCTGATTGAATAGAAGTAGGCTAGGCAGTTCTAGTCATCTGTAGCTCCATTGTGAGTACCAGT
Source organism: Protopterus annectens (assembly GCF_019279795.1). Taxonomy (NCBI): domain Eukaryota; kingdom Metazoa; phylum Chordata; order Ceratodontiformes; family Protopteridae; genus Protopterus; species Protopterus annectens. The sequence goes on along the minus strand of NC_056745.1, from coordinate 1,431,365,087 downwards.
TGAAAAGGTCAGCTGGTATCCCATTCCTCTTAAAACCTTCTTACTGTTTGGCACCCTTTTTTTCAAATTGGTGCAAAGCCCTATGATGTGAAGTTGTTAAATCTCGCCGTTTATTCTCACTGATAGGTTCGGAGCCGACACAGCCGATAGCAAAGCTCAAGGTTTGCCAGTAGATCGAGACCAAGCCTCTTATCCCACAATGCACTGCTGGAATTACCTCAGATCTAGATTGCCGCGGCAAGAGAGATCTTGGTGTTCCAGTTAGCTCGGACCATTTTGACAAATCGCAAGTTAAAAAAACTCTTTTTCTTGTCTATTGGATGATTGTTAGTGTTCAGTGTGTTTCTAGTTTAAAATAATATATAGTTAAGTAGGTTAGTTTTTGTAGAGATACTACCCTGTGTGTAGTTTTTGTGTTCTTGGTGTTAGGCCCTTTCTTGGCCCTATTTAGTCTTACTATCTTTAATTGTTATTGGTTTTCTTAGTGGGGGCTTAGTTAGCCCTGTATTTAGCCTTTACAAGTATTTTTTGTGGTGTTCTGTTAAAAGAATGTCTGATGAGAGAGAGAAATCTCACCCCAAATCGGGGTTTAAAAAGTGCCCAGATTGTGGACAGAAAATGTCCGTTACGGACGGACATGTCCAATGTGTCCATTGTCAGGGGGCTAAACACCTCCAAGACTCCTGCAGTATATGCTATTCCTTTTCATCGAGGGTTCTCTTAGAAAGGAGGAGAAAACTAATAGATAGGGGGTTACTGCAGCATTCTTTTTCTGAAGTGTTGGGTAGTCAGGAAAGTGCCAGCACTTCATCAAAATCTTCGAAGTCTTCTGATTCCAAACAGACCTAGAGGGCAAAGAGATCAGAGGGTACAGGGTCATTGGCTCCACAGCTCTCGGAACCGAGTGTCCCTTTGGTTTGGAGTCAGCTCCCAGTCTTGGAGCTGGTCTCCGAGGTCCCCTCATCTCCTCTGCTCCAGTCAGCAGCTTTGGTGCATTCCTCTAAGTCTTCGGTCAGCCTCTCTGATTTGGATATGGATCGGCTAGTGCAGAAGCTTTTAAGGGCACCAGGACTTGCTAAATTGTTGTCAGCACCGACCACTTCGTCGGAGCCGAAGACCATTGAACCAGATTTGACTACTCCTCCTCTGAGCCGTACTGGACCCTCGGAGCCGAAGGAGCCGGAACCGATGATTGTTGAATCCTTGGAACCGAGACCCGCACCAGTGTTATTGGTTCCATCTACTCGGACGTCCTCGGCGCTGACCGAGGAAGCTAGGAGCCGACACTCTCCTGTCGGGTCTGGGGAGGACAGTCGGACCGATATGTCGGTGCCGACTCTTCCTCTCGGGGCTTCGGCTCGGATGAGCTCGGCTCCTACCTCAGGCTCGGAGCCTATGGTTTCAGTGCGGGAGGATCAGATGGTCCGTTCGGGTCCGTTTACCCCTTCTCGTCAGAGTCATGGCGCTTTCGACGCCATGAGGAGAGTCATGTCTCCTAAGACATCATCAGCATCGGTTCGTCCTTCTCTCTCCCCTCAAGTTCCTGTGTCCGCTTCTTCATCTACCAGTCCCCCTGCGAAGCGTAGAGACCCTGAGCCTCAAGTACCCCCACAGGTCATCCCCTGCTCTTCTGAGACCTCCCCAGATCCCCCCACTGAGGAGGTACCCAGGAAGAGATTGTGCAAGAGGAGGCACTTGGACTCCCCACAGGAGTCTTTGATATCTGACACTGACCTGGGTGAGTCAGAAGGGTCCCCTCGATCCCCCTCTGAGGATATCTCCTTTGCAGAGATATTAGAGATCCTGAATCAGAGGGGCAGTTGGCAGTCCATAACCCCTACTGAGGATGAGTCAGTGCTCTTAAAGGCTTTTGGGTCTCAACCTTCCATGTCTTGGGTGTCTCCGCCATATGATGAACTCATGGACCTGATCTCTCGTAAGGCGTGGGAGTCGCCGGAGGCCATGGAACCTGTCCCTTGGAAGCCGAACAAGTTTATCTCTGCCCCAGTGGACAAAGCCTTTTTGACCAAGGGAGTGCCTGTTGATGCCATGGTGGTAGCTGCAGCCACCAAAAAGGAAGTGTCTGAAACATCCACGTGTCCATCCTCCTAATAGAGAGTCTAGGATCATGGATAGATATGGGAAACGCATGTTTAGTTCAGCGACCTTTTCTCTTCGATCGCTAAACTATTTAACCCATTTCACGAGACTCCAAAGAGATCTCCTGAAAGAGCTAGGAGATACTCTTCAGGGTACGGTAGCTGCAGGGGTCGCCAACAGAGTCAACACACAGCTTGCTACCCTAAATTCAGTTGTGAACTCCATGCGTCTCATATCATATGCAGCTGATGGTTCGAGTAGAGCCGCTAGTTCAGGCATTGCTCTGCGGAGACGACCCTGGATGCTTCTCTGTTCCTTTGCGGAGCCCTTTAAGTCTTGCTTTATTAACACTCCGTTTGACGGCTCATCACTGTTTGGGCCTAAAGTAAAGGAAACATTAACCAGGTGTGAGCAGGAAGGCAAGACCCTATCTGCCGTTGGAGTCCGTTTTTCTACCCCTTCTCAGCCCCATTCCAAGGGCCCTAAGGGCAGAAAAATGTGGTTCCAAAAAGCACAGGGAACCTTCCAGGACACACATGGAGAAACCCCCTCTAGAGGCAGAGGAAGGGGTTATAATGGAAGACGCCACCCGAGCGGCAGAGGGGGTCCAGAGCAACAGGGCGACAGAGGACAGTTCTTTGCTCAGCCCTACCAGCACCCCTGAAGGGAGGCCCGGCTGTCCGGCTCTGGAGGCAGTCGGGGGTCGCTTATCATTGTACCCAGAAGCCTGGCTAAACTTAATGTCGGATACTTGGGTACAAAGCATTATTTCCAGAGGATATTTCATACCGTTCTCTACCCCTCCCACTCCGGTATACAGAATCCCAGATGTTCCACCCAGTCTCAGGGAACAAGCAATCATAGAGGTCCACAAATTGCTAGAAAAAAAAGAGTCATCCAACCAGTCCCAGCAGACCAAGTTGGATTCGGAACTTACTCAAGATTCTTTTTGGTACCAAAGAAAACAGGGGACTGGAGACCTATCTTGGACCTCAGCAGACTCAATCAGTTCGTAAAGAAAGAGAAGTTCCGAATGGTCACGCTTCAGTCCATTCTTCCCTTCCTAGGGAAAGGCAATTGGATGTGCTCTATAGATCTCAAGGACGTGTACTATCACATAAAGATGAACAGACTCTCCAGGGATCACCTGCATTTCCAGCTGGGAGCCAATCATTACCAGTTTCGAGCCCCGCCCTTTGGTCTCACTACAGCCCCCAGAGTGTTCACCAAATGCATGGCAGTGGTCACGGCTCACCTGAGGCATCTAGGATTCCAGGTGTTTCCATACCTAGACGACTGGCTCCTCACCGCTACCAACAGGCATCAATTGGCTCAGGCAACACAATACACTCTGAGAGTCTGCCATCAATTAGGCATTACAGTCAACTTTGAAAAGTCTGCCTTATCGCCATCGCAGCATACTGTTTTTATAGGAGCAGAGTTAGACACATCAACCACCACTCTACGTCTTCCAATCGAAAGAGTCTCACTTCTCCGCCAACACATCAACTCACTGGTGTCAAAGAACAAAGCTACAGCAGCAGAGGTCTTGAAGGTGCTAGGTTTGATGGCAGCTGTAATCCTGGCCGTACCACTCGCAAGGATGCATATGCAAATCCTTCAATGGCTTCTCTTTGTTCAGTGGTCTTACCAGAAACTGCTGATGCACCACATAATTCTCATCATAGATACCTGCAAGAGAGACCTTCGGTGGTGGTTGACGTCTCTTCAAGTCACAATCGGAAGGCCCTTTGTCCCCCCTCAGTAGCCACTGTGACCACGGACACTTCCCTGATTGGGGGGGGGGGGGGCATTTTCAGGGAAAGACTGCGCAAGGTACATGGACGGATCAAGAGTCACATCTGCATATCAATGTTCTGGAGTTGAGAGCAGTACTTCTGGCGTTGCAGTACTTTCAGGACTCTCTTCCTCTAGGAACTATTGCAATTCAGACGGACAACATGTCAGTAGTCTGGTACTTGAACAAGCAAGGTGGAACCAAGTCTTACCCCCTTTGTCGAGAAGCTCTCAGGGACTGGCAATGGGCTGTGTCATCCCAGCATTTTCTGTTAGCAATGTACATCCCAGGGAAATCCAACGTGATAGCGGACAAGCTCAGCAGGGCGATATTGCTCCCTCACGAGTGGTCTCTCAAACAACAGGTTGTAGAGTTGATTTTCCGCAAATGGGGCCAGCCTTGCTGCGACCTCTTTGCCAGCCACATCAATTCAAAATGCAGAAGATACTTTGCCTTAATACCACCTCCGGGACATCCCCCGAGAGATGCACTCATACACGATTGGCCCCCGGGTCTCCTTTATGCATCCCCACCCTTTTCATTAATACCCAGATTTTTACAGAAAGCAAAATTGCTGGGAAGGACTGTTATCCTCATAGCCCCCTACTGGCCTCGACAGATTTGGTTCCCATTTCTCCACCATCACCTGTTGGAAGACCTATGGATCCTGGACCCAGTTCTGGACCTTCTGACACACCTGTCAGGGGACCTCCATCCTTCCCTGCAGTCCCTGAAACTGACTGCTTGGCTAATCCACTTCCCCTAATTGCCAGGCTTCATTCAATTTCAGAAGATACAAGACAAATTCTCTTGTCTTCTCACAAGCCATCCACCAGGAAATTATACTGCAGTAACTGGAAAAGGTTCTCAGTTTGGGCCAACACACAGAAAATTTACACTTTCCGTGCTCCACTATTGTCCATTTTAGAATTTTTGACAAAGATCTTTAAGGAAGGGGCAGCAGCTGCTACAGTTCGAGTCCAGTTAGCCGCCATCTCAAATTTCCACCTTGGATTCGATGGCTCAAACGTTATGGGCCATAAGTTATCTAAAACTTTTCTTAAAGGTGTTCTTCACATGAGACCTCCTGTCAAAATTCCTTATTCTCCCTGGAATTTGAACTTTATGCTGTCTCAAATTATTCTCCCCCCTTTTGAACCAGCATCTTCTTGTGACCTCAAATATTTATCCTGGAAAACTATTTTTCTAGTGGCCATTACTTCTGCCCGCAGAGTGTCAGAACTCCAAGCATTATCTGTCAGACCACCTTACATGATTTTCCATGCTGATAGAGTATCTCTCAGAACAAACCCCTCATTTTTGCCTAAAGTTTGTTCTGTATCCAATATCAATCAGGTCATTGAGCTGCCAGTCTTTTTTCCCAACCACTCTAACAAATTGGAATACATGCTGCACAAACTTGATGTACACAGACAGCTCAGATTTTATCTTGACAGAACTAAGGATATTAGAAAATCAGATCAACTTTTTGTATCCTTTTCAGAAGCCAGAAAAGGTAATCCAGTGGCTAAAACAACTTTATCTAAATGGTTATCAGATTGTCTATCCTTTGTTTATGCGAATGCTAACATGCCTTTGACACACAAACCTAAGGCTCATTCTACCAGAGAAGTTTCTACGTCTTTTGCCTTTCAAGCTAAATTGCCCCTTGACAATATTTGTGCTGCAGCCACTTGGTCTAAGCCTCATACCTTTATCACACATTACAAAGTAGATAAGGCTTCCAGGGACAGGTCTTCCTTTGGTTCCACGGTACTGAAAAACGTACTTCCATGAGCCACCCAAGATTGAGTGCTAGGGACGCTACCCATCAGTGAGAATAAATGGCGAGATTTAACAACTTCACATAAAGAAGTCATGTACTTACCATAACGTTCCATGTGAGTTGTTTATCTCGCCTTTATTCTCACGTCCCTCCCTCCTTCCCCCTCCTGGCTGACAGTAGAATTAGAGGCTAGTACTATCCTGGATCCTCAGTACTTCTTTTCCTTTGGAAAGTGTTCCCCTTTTAGAGCTTTTAGAGTAGGGTAAAGGTATATGTGTATATATATATATATATATATATATATATATATATATATATATGTATATATATATATGTGTATATATATATATATATATATATATATATATATTTGCAGCAAACAAGATCTGAGGTAATTCCAGCAATGCATTGTGGGATAAGGGGCTTGGTCTCCAGCTACTGGCAAACCTTGAGCTTTGCTATCGGCCGTGTCGGAGCCAAGGATCGGCTCCGAACCCATCAGTGAAAATAAAGGCGATATAAACAACTCACATGGAATGTTATGGTAAGTACATAACTTCTTTTTATCTTCTCACAGTTAAGGAATTATCCAGTTCTCTTAGATTATCAGAATAATATACATCTAATCCTCTTCGCTGTAACACTAGGGCATTCTCCTACCTTAACCTATCAACTTGGAATTCTCAGTATTCTTCCATGTGCATACTCACTGCCATTCCTTACTTCTCCAGACACCTTAAATCCTGCCTGCAGCAACAGTTCGAGTGTAGGTGCTTCAGAGCGGTACCTTATTCCTGTAGCAAACATATGACACTAATGAGACCTGTATGTATATTTGTTACCCTTAATTCACACCCTGATTCCAGTAAAATGCGCAACGCAACATGTGTGCAAATAGTAGCTTGTATCCCTGCTTGTACTAACCTTGTAAAACTTCAACATGCATTTCACTCTGTTTTATTCCTTGTTTGTACAATTCCAGTATAACCTCTTTCCTTGATGTCCTTCATGGATGCATCTGCAGTCATAACAACTGGGTTGTCCTGTCGTCAGGCAGCCCTTCAGTCGGCCGGATTCCAAAGTCCGGGTCCGGCTTCGGCTGATGTCGCACTTCACCCGACGTCATCTCCGTTGGTCTTCGGGTATAAAGGCATCAGCCGACGCCATTTTCCTCAGTCTTTCTTGCCGCGTGGCGCCCGAAGCAGAAGCTGTTCGCAAGTGCCGGTCGGTCGGATCCAGAGATTACTTCTACCGAATACTACTTCGAAGACTTCTAAAGCTAAGTACCCCGTTGGGGACTCTTTCTTGCCTCAGCCGATGTCAGAAAAAGTTAATAATTGTTTAACCTGTGGGAAACAAATACCTCATAAAGATTTCCACTCTTATTGTCTGCCTTGTTTAGGCCCAGCCCACGACGTAGCAGCCTGTTCGGCCTGTGCTTCGTTCAACCGACAAACGCTTAGGCGTCGCTCGGAGTTTGCTGAACAGTTTTTCGGTTCTGATTTTGCGTACATTATGCCGTCGGATCCTCCGACTACCCAATCTGCCAAAAAACGCAAAGATAAAGACCGACACTCGCGGTCCGTGGTTTCGGACGAAACCATGGTTAAGCAAACCGCGAGTGTCTCGGTTTCGGCCGAAACCGAGAAAACTGTTCAAAGTACAGCTGAATCTATCTCTACAACTGAGGCCCCTGCTACCACTCTTGAAACGGCCTCAGAAATTTTATCCACTACGGTGGTTGCCACTGACTTATCAGACACCATTCCCTTGGATGTCTCTACCCCAGCACGTGGTGCTGCTAGGCCTCCAGCAGCCATGTCCATTAAGGCCTTCGCCAGGGCTAAAGCAGCAAAGACTACTAAAACAGTGCCTGTTAAACCCCCTACAACCAGGCCCTCCTCTAGTTCTCAAATGCTTACTCTGGCAGAAGATTTAATTTCATTAATTAGAGGATCTCAATCTCACCCAGACAGGGCCTCTCAGCCCCCAGAGAAGAGACCTAGGGCAGAGCCCCTGAGCCAGTGTCCTCTGATGAGTCTGCCGATGAATCAGACATAACTGATCAGCCAGAGGCTCCTTTCTCCAATTTTGAAGACTCTGATGCTGAAGAATCCATTCCAGCTGCTTCCCCACCAGAAGAATTCTCCTTTGGGGAAACCTTACATGCCATGCGAGAGCAGTTCCAATGGCAGCAACAGGATTTTTCAGACTCCAGAAAAGACTTAGGACCTTTCTGCACCTTCCACAGCACAGGCCCTTAGCTATACCTCCTGTTCTCTCTGTGGTGGATGATGCTTTCAATGATGTCTGCTCCGCACCAGATTCTTTACCTCCAGCCCCTGCCAAACCAGACAGATTTTACAGGGTGCCAGACACTCATCACCACCTTTACAAGGCCCCACTTGCAGACCCGAAACTATATCCCAGGGTCCCAAGGCAGTAGCGCGACCATAGCAAAAACCCTATTCCTTCAGAAAGGGAAGCAAGGTCATTAGACAGATGGGGCAAAAAGGTCTACACTTCAGCTACTGTCTCAGCTAGAGCTTTAAATTGTCAGTTTCACATGATACAATACCAAGAGTTTATGCTTGATGAGTTAACTAAAAACTAACCACTGATGAATCTCTTGATAAGAAATATGTATTAGAAATGGTAAATAACATACAACAGGTTAGTAACCATTCCTTAAAATGTGGCTATGATGCACTGGAGGCTTCATTTAGATCAGCCATGACTGGCACAGTGATAAGAAGACATGCATGGCTAAAGGAGCAAGCTCTACCGGATCATGTTAAAGCTAAGTTGCTAGATGCTCCTATGGATAAGACAAGTTTGTTTGGTACACCTGCCCAGCAGGTTATGAAGAAAATGGAAGAAAAGGCAAAATCTGTTCAAACGGTTAAAGATTTCTTGCAGGTTCAACCCCAAGGTTTAGCAGGAACTGGCCTGCCAAAATTGGTCCTTTCCTGACTCCACAAGACCTCAAAGGGCAGGAATAGACGTTCCAGAGGCAGAAACCAATCCAGGGAGGTGCCTACAGAGGACGACAGTGGCAAGGTAACAACAGAGGCACAGACACAACCTCTGCCACTACATCAACTCAACCACAGTGACTTAACCCTAAATCCGCCTACCAGGGAACAAATAGCAGCTCCTCTAGGCGGAAAATTAACCTTATTTTCAAAGAACTGGCACTATATAACAAAGACAAGTGGTTTTACAAACCATAGATCAAGGTTACCGGTTCCACTTCCACACTTTACCAGTCAAAAGAGGAATGCCAAATCTACCGCCAAATCAAAAAACAGAGGCTCTACAACAGATAATGCAGTTAGCAAACATGAGAGCTGTGGAAAGAGTGCCAACAGCAGAGCTAGGAAAGGGGTACTACTCCAGACTATTCCTAGTTCCAAGAAAGGAAAAAAGTTGGAGACCAATTCTCGACCTGTCCGCCTTAAATACATACATCATTGTCCCAAAATTCAAAATGCTGACCCTACAGCAACTTCTTCCCATGCTGGGCAAGGAGTGTTGGCTGGTAACTCTAGATCTCAAGGAGGCATACCTGCACGTCCCCATTCGACCAATCTGCAGAAGATACCTCAGATTTCTTGCAGGATCAGAGCACTATCAATTCTCAGCATTGCCCTTTAGCTTATCTATTGCGCCCAGAGTATTCACAAAATGCCTGGCATCAGTAATCGCCCATTGCAGACTACAGGGAATTCAAATTTACCCATACCTAGACGACTGCCTGCTACAAGGGGACAACAAAAGCAAGCTGACAACAGATTTACAAAGGGTCATTTACTTGCTGCAAGCACTGGGATACACAGTCAATCTACAAAAGTCAAGGCTGATACCATCCCAAACAAGGACATTCTTGGGCTGAATTGGACACAGTAAAACAGATGGCATTCCTAACAAAGGAAAACAAAAGAACTCCCTCTTTACTTCTTGGCACTAACAAAACTGAACAAGTTAACAGCAAGAAAAGTATTGCAGGCCTTGGGCTTCATGGCATCATGCATAATCTTGGTTCCACTTGCCAGACTACATATGAGAAAACTACAGTGGTACCTAAAGAATTTATGGTCTCAACACAGACACAGCCTAGAAACAGAAATCCCACTAATTCCATGCTTAAAACAGGAGTTCCTATGGTGGGCTCAGGCATGCCAGTCAAACCCAGGGCTACCCTTTCGCAGATGTCAAGCAAGCCAGACCATCACAACAGACGCTTCAGACCTAGGATGGGGGCCCACATGCTGGACAAATGCGTGCAAGGATTGTGGACACAGGATCAACTTCACCTGCACATCAACCTAAAAGAAATGCTGGCAGTAAAACTGGCAATCCAAAAGTTCAGACCATTTCTCAAAGAGGGCCAGTTGATGATAAGGACAGACAACACCACAGTCATGTGGTACATCAACAAACAGGGAGGCACTCATTCATACCCCTATGCAGAATGACTTTGGAGCTGTGGACCCTGGCACTCAGCTACAACATCCAGTTACAGGCAATATTTGTACCGGAAAGAGAATACTCTAGCAGACATATTAAGCAGAACCACATCGGATGCCCACGAATGGAAGCTGCACCCGGACATCTTCAAGACCATCTCAAAGAAATGGGGAATGCCTCAGATAGATCTATTTGCATCACCTACCAATCACCAGCTCAAAAATTCTGCACAAGGACATTCCACCCACTAGCATGGAAAGTGGATTCTCTCCTTCAGCTGGAAAGGCCTAACAGCATATGCATTCCCACCTCTTCCCTTGATACACAAGGTATTACTAAAAATCAAGGAAGAACGTCCAAGGATAATCCTGATAGCTCCAAACTGGCCAAGACAACACTGGTACCCACTGCTGAGGAGCATGTCTCGAACAATATGTGGCCAATACCCTGATGCCTTTGATGTTAACTCAGAACAACTACAGCATCATACATCCAAACCTAAATACGTTGCAACTGACTGCATGGAACATCACATAGCAGCAGCTAATCCAGAACTTTCCCAAAGAGTTAGAGACATTATTCTTGAAGCACGCAGACCTTCAACAAGAAGAAACTATGCAGGAAAATGGAAAAGGTTTGTCATTTGGAGTACTGAAAGAGGAAAAGATGTGTCAAACATAGATATGCCTAACATTCTGGAGTACCTAGCCGAACTTCTTCATTCAGGCCTGTCCTACTCCTCCATCAAGATACATGCATCAGCTATTTCAGCAGAATACAGCTTTGATCCACCTGTTTTTTCTCACCCTTTGCTTAGGCAGTTCCTCAGAGGAATCAAGAATTTAAAACCTCCAAGGAAACCACCATTACCAGCTTGGGACTTAAACTTTGTGCTAGAAAAATTGACACTATCACCCTTTGAACCAGCAGCAACAGCAGACCTACAACACCTGTCATGGAAAACTGCTTTCCTACTGGCAATTACTTCAGCAAGGAGGGTTTCAGAACTACAGGCTTTAATGGCAGTGCAACCCTTCCTAATCTTCCACCAAGATAGAGTGTCCATGAGGACTAATCCTACATTTATGCCTAAGGTGGTATCCAGAGTGTCTTTAAACCAGGCAATCCACCTTCCTACCTTCTTTCCCAACCCACAAAACAGAGGGAAAGAATATTGCATACCTTGGATGTACATAGACAGCTACGCTACTACTTGGACAGAACAAAAGTAGCAGAAAGACTGACCAACTTTTGTAGCCTATGCAACAGGAAGGAAGGAAAAGCTATTTCCAAACAGACAATCTCCAAATGGATAGGAAATTGCATACGATTCTGTTACTCCTTCCATGGAAAACCAATTCCACAGAACATAAGACCTCATTCTACAAGGGCAACAGCCACTACCACAGCCTTCTTACGAGGAATGGCAACCAAAGACATTATTGAGGCGGCTACTTGGACCTCCGTGCATACATTTGCCAAGCATTACAATTTGCCTCTATATTCCAGATCCCGAGCAGGGTTTGCCACTGCTGTACTGCAAGGGATCCTAAACACACCATAATCTAGTTTTATCCTCCTCCCTTGTTGGCTATGGTATTCTACCCAGTTGTTATGACTGCAGATGCATCCATGAAGGACATAGTACAGTTTTGTACCTACCATAAATGTAGATGTCCGAACTGGATAGCATCTGCAGTCAGGATTACCCTCCTCCTTCCCTCTGTGGTACTCCAAGGGTGTATACCCTCCTAATAGCTAGCTGGTGGGGAGTCTTTATGGTGTATTTGTTTGTATATATGTGCATACATGCTTATTTTTGTGTTTACCTCTATCTTTTTGGAAACATTGGCATCTATCTAAATTTTAGCCTTCAAGAGGGCTACTGGCATCTGGGGCAAGAAACACTGAGGAAAATGGCGTCGGCTGATGCCTTTATACCCGAAGACCAACGGAGATGACGTCGGGTGAAGTGCGACATCAGCCGAAGCCGGACCCGGACTTTGGAATCCGGCCGACTGAAGGGCTGCCTGACGACAGGACAACCCAGTTGTTATGACTGCAGATGCTATCCAGTTCGGACTTCTACATTTATGGTAGGTACAAAACTGTACTTTTCTTCCTCATTTGTACTATGTAAATACTTATAAACGGGTCTATATTAGGACATCGAAGTTTCAAAACTTCGAATGTTCTAATATCGAACCCTATTCAGCGATAGCTGAAAATATTGAAGCAACAGAAAACCACATTTTTTCCTAGGGAAAGAATTTGGTTGTCCGTTTCTGTTGCTTCGGTATTTTCAGCGCTGTGGTGGAAAGTTACGGGTCGGGTTCAGGTAAGTGTGCAATTGAGTGCGGGTTAGGTTAGTTAGGGTTAGGGTGCGGGTTAGGTTTGTGTGCGATTGTGTGGGCATGAGGGTTAGGGCGAGTTAGGTGAGTTAGGGTTAGGGCACGGGTTAGGTATGTGTGCGATTGTGTGAACATTAGGGTTAGGGTGCGGGTCAGGTAAGTGTGCGATTGTGTGGATGTGAGGGTTAGGACGGGGTAGGTGAGTTAGGGTTAGGGCACGGGTGAGGTGAGTGTGTGATAGTGACGGACCTTATGGTTAGGGTTTGGGTAAGTGGATAGTTAGTGGTGTGTGTATAGTTTAGTGTAGGGTTAGGTGTAAGATTTTAGGTGTATGTGTGTGGATTGCTGTTTGTTTGGTTTGCTTGTGCTGTGTGTATGTGTTTTGGGAAAAAAATTGCTGTTCTATATGTTCAATGTTTTCAGCTTTCTCTGAATATGGTTCGATATTAGAACATTCGAAGTTTTGAAACTTCGATGTTCTAATATAGACCCCTTATAACCTACCCTCTGCTTGTACTACCAGTTGTACAACTCCTTTTGTTTTACTGCACTTTCCTGATATTTCATACTCTTCTTAAATATCATATCATGATAGCAAGAGTTCCAGCAACAATTCTGTATGAATGCATGTAAGCCAATATCTGTTAAAATGAATGTATATAAACCCATTTGTGTTAATCTGAATGTATGTAAACCCATATCTGTTACACTGTATTTATGTATGTATTTAAGCCTGTATCTGTTACGCTGAATGTATGTAAGCTGTCATATTAGTTACCCTGAGTTTATGTAAGCCCACATTTTTGAAACTGTATGTATGTAAATCCATATTTGTTACACTATATATCTGTATGTATGTAGGCCCATATCTGTTGGGCTGAATGTATGTAAGCCTGTATCTGTTAGGCTGAATGTATGTAAACCAGTTATCTGTTAGGCTGAATGTATGTAAACCAGTTTCTGTTAGGCTGAATGTGTGCAAGTCCACATCTGTTAAACTGTATGTAAACCCAATATGTATTATACTGAATGTGTGTAAGCCCACATCTATAAACTGAATGTATGTAAACCAGTATCTGTTATGTCGAATGTATGTAAACTAGTATCTTTTACACTGACTGTACTTAAGCCCACATCTGTTACACTGTATGTAAGACATCTGTTACACTGAATGTATGCATATCCATATCTGTTACACCGAATGCATGTCAATCTATATCTTGTACACTTAATTAATGTAAGCCGACATCTGTTACATTGAATGTATGAAACCCGTATCTGTTACAGTGGGTGTATATAAGCCTGTATCTGTTGCACTGAATTTATGTAAACCTAAATCTGTTATACTAAATGTAATCTGTTACACTGAATGCATGTAAGCCTGTATCTGTTACACTCTATATATGTAAAAGTATATCTGTTATGCTGAATGCATGTAAGCCCACATCTTTGACACTGTATATATGTAAACCCATGTCTATTACCCTGAATGCATTTAAGCCCATGTCTCTTGTACTGCTGCTATCTGTTTTTGAAAGGGTTTGAAGTCTAGACATATTCTAGAAGCAGCAACTTGGTCCTCTGTACATACTATTAAAAGCAGTGCATACTTCTGCAGGTCTAGGACAGGCTTTTCTTGGACCATTCTACAAGGCTGCTGGAGGATTGACTTCTTGTAGGACTTTAGCTTCCCTCTCTCAGTTGGCATGGAAGCTCTAAAAGGCTTGGCATCCAAACAACTATTTTTTCTTATTCTGTGCTTGAGCTGGTAAATGGTTTCAGAGAGTGGAAGGTGCTTTAGAAGCTGACCGGCTTAGGCTACTGCAGTAGCGATCATTTGAACTTCTGCTGTTATGGTAAGTTTACTTACACAAGTGTACTTTGTTCTTCCCCTGCCATTAATAATGAATTTCGTTGATGGTCAGATCAAATCAACCTATAAAAAAGGATAGCTGTACTTCTTCCAACTGTAACTCATCATCTGACAACATACACGTTGCACTATGTGTTTTAAGATACTTCAAAAATCTGTCAGTGCAGAGCAGCTGGTATGAACAACACTTCAGCCAGAATGAAGTGAAAACGGTGTGCTACCCTTGACATCTTTCTTCTAAGTCATCTTCAAATCAGTATATACAACACTACAGTGGTGTGTTTTTTTTATCAAGAAAGGAGCATCAGATCATTCCAGCTTTGTGAGTGTGTGCTTTTGGCCTGGCACTGACCATTTAGCACAATCTGCAGCTGTCAGCTGTATATTTTCTAGAGGTATAGAATCAATAAGTTGATTACCTGTCTCTTAGCAGACAGACAGTTAGCTTTTGTATGGAAGGTAGAGCTATAGATGTCTATTAGTGGACCTGTTTACCATACACGTTATCAATCAACTACAAGCTTTTTATACCACACGTTATCAGTCAGCTACAAGCTTTTTATTCCCTAATGCCACACAATACTGAGAATAGACATCTTTTCATTCCTGTGGTCTCAAGCCATACTTTGCCTTTCTTCTGTTCCCTCAGATTCAAAAAGTACCTCTTGAAAAGAATTGAGATAGAGCCAACTTCATTTTCATTGCTGCTGCACAGCCAAGACAGCAAAAGTTCTCCCTCTTCATGCAACTGATGTGTGGCCCTTTCCTGTACAAAGGTCCTTGATAATGCAAATGTAGCCATGGACTGAATTGCAGTATCCCTGATGTTCATCGTGTTTCACTGTTGCAGTCATTACAATTGGGTTATCCTGCTGGCAGGCTACCCGCAGTCGGCCTGAGTTCCAAAGTCTAGGTCAGGCGTCGGTTGCTGTCGCCTCTTCCCTGATGTCAGTGTGCCAAGGGTATAAAAGATGCAGCCGACGCCATTTTCTCCAGTCTTTCTTGCCGCGCGGTGCCCGAAGCAAAAGCAGTTCGCAAGTGCCGGTCGGCTGACTCCTGAAGTTTTCAAATTCGAATTTCGGATCTGAAGTCTTCATTAAAGCTAAGTACCCCGTTGGGGAAACTTTTTTCTTGCTCCAGACCGATGTCAGAAAAAGTTAATAACTGTATTTCTTGTGGGAAGCTAATACCTCATAAGGATTTTCATTCTTACTGTATTCCTTGCGTAGGCCCTGAACGTAACTTTGTTAGTTGTCCCTTTTGTGCTAGATTTAACCAACGCACTATTAAGCGTTGGTACGATTTTGCATTTCATTACTTTGGCAGAAGATTTAATTATATAATGCCATCGGATCAGCCGACTACCGGAATTTACAAAAAATTAAAAGAAAAAGAAAAGGACAGGCATCCGAGATCCAAAACCGATGAGGCTTCTTCTAGGCCTTTCGCCAGTTCTCATTGAGGCACTTTCGCAGCCCCTGACACCCGCTACCTCAGAGCCACAGGCCGCTTCCGACTCCCACGTGGAGCCGACTGGGCCTCTGGAAACTCAAGGTATTGGACACTCGGAAACTATTCCCTCAGATGGGTCCGGAGCCGCTGAGCAGGCATCGGCTTCTGAGGGTGTTTTCAAGCCTACACAGTTATATGTGAAACCTACTTCAGCTGCAAAGACAAAGACTAAAGCAGCTCTAAAGACAAAGAAACAACTACAGCATTCACCTGAACAGGCCTCCATGCCTAAAAAACAGATGCTTAAAATGGCCGAAGACCTTATTACTTTGATCAGGGGTTCCCATCCCCCTCCTGAAATGAGGCCTAGGCAAGAGTTAGAATATGAATCTTCAGACCAGGTTTTCATTTCGTCTGATTCCTCTTCTGAACAGGATTACTCCATTCCTCCCTATGAGGATTCTGATGCTGAAGAATCTATCCCTTCAGCCTCTCCTCCTGAGGATTATTCTTTTGGGGAAACACTGCATACTATGAGGTAGCATTTCCACTGGGAGAGCCAAGATTACTCAGAATCCAAGAAAAGGCTCAGAGATTTCCTTTTATTGCCCCAGCACAGGCCCCTTGCTATCCCACGTGTTTTAGACATTGTAGATGATGTATTTACAGAGTCCAGTTTTTCTCCAGACTCTTCACCTCCAGCCCCTGTTAAGCCAGACAGATACTACAGGGTTCCAGATTCACATAAATTTCTCTATAAAAACCCTGCAGCTGACCCAGAAACCATTTCTCAGGGTCCCAAAGGGGTCAAGGCTTCTACTGCAAAAAACCCTATTCCCTCTGATAGGGATTCTAGGGACCTAGACAGATGGGGCAAAGATATTTATACCTCTGCTTCCTTGGCTGTAAGAGCTTTAAATTGCCAATTTCATATGCTTAAGTATCAGCAATATCTTATATCCTTGCTTAAACAGAAAATGCCAGCAAATTTAGAATCTGCAGACAATAAAGAAATGCAGGAATTATTGCATGCAGCTGAACAAGTTGGAAAGCATACTTTGCAATGTGGTTTTGATTCTCTTGAGGCCTCCTGCAGGGCCACTGTTATAGGTTCTGTCATTAGGAGACATGCTTGGTTAAAAGAACAAAATTTGCCAGATCATATTAAAGCAAAACTATTAGATGCTCCTTTACAGCATGATACTTTGTTTGGTGCTAAAGCAGAACAGGTGTTGAAGAAAATGGAGGACAAGGCTAAATCTATGCAAACAGTCAAGGATTTCTTGCAGGTACAGCCTCCCAGATTTAGCAGGAACTGGCCTACAAAAAATTGGTCCTTTCCAGTGTCAGATAGACCACAAAGGGGCAGATACCGATGCCCTAGAGGCAGATCACAGCCACAAGGCTCATACAGGCCTAAACAATGGGGTGCTTCTACCTCCAAGAGCGGAGAGGAAAGGAAAAATCACAACCATACAGGAAACAGTCTCAATGACTTTCCACTTCCAGCACCAAGCACTTATCTTTTGGCATCCCCTTTGGTGGGAAAGCTAGCACTTTTTTCACAAAATTGGCACATGATCACCCAGGACAAATGGGTTCTAAATATAGTTTCACAAGGCTACAGGTTCCACTTTCACACCCTGCCAAGGCAAAACGGTATGCCAGACCTGCCGCAATCAATGGGCAGAGGCACAAAAACAAGTTTCATCCCTCATGGACATGAGGGCCATTCAACAAGTACTAGAACAAGGGCAGGGTCACAGATTCTATTCAAGACTGTTCTTAGTACCCAGAAAGGACAAAGCCTGGAGACCAATACTGGACCTATCCATTCTAAACACATATCTGGATATTCCAAAATTTAAAATGTTGACCCTACAACAGCTTCTGCCCATGTTGGGCAAGAAGGCTTGGCTTGTGACTTTAAATCCAAAAGAGGCATACCTGCATGTCCCAATCAGACAAACATGCAGAAGATACCTCAGATTCAAAGCTGGCTCAATACACTACCAATTCTCTGCACTGCCCTTTGGCTTATCTACTGCACCCAGGGTCTTCACAAAGTGCCTGGCACCAGTAATTGCATTTTGCAGTCAAAGAGGAATACAAATATATCCTTACTTGGATAACAAGGACATTCTAATACAGCATCTGGCGTTTGTAAAAAGATTACTGACAAGTCCAGGGTACACAGTAAACGAGAAGAAATCAAAACTCGTACCCTCTCAAGAGATAATATTCCTGGGTGCAAGCTTAAATACAACTGCCCAGATGGCTTATCTCACGCCAAACAAATGCAAACAACTGACTACTTACTTCAAAATGTTGGCAACAAAGACCCAGTTATCTGCAAGAAAAATTCTGCAGGCCCTGGGTTTCATGCTATCCTGCATTCTGCTAATTCCATATGCAAGACTACATATGAGGAAACTTCAATGGTATCTAAAAAGTGTTTGGACTCAACATTGCCACATCCTGGAAACAATAAATGTCCTTCAAGGATGCATCTGCAGTCATAACAAATGGGTTGTCCTGTCGTCAGGCAGCCCTTCGGTCGGCCGGATTCCAAAGTCTGGGTCTGGCCTCGGCTGGTGTCGCACTTCACCCGACGTCATCTCTGCTGGTCTTCGGGTATAAAGGCATCAGCCGACGCCATTTTCCTCAGTCTTTCTTGCCGCGTGGCGCCCGAAGCAGAAGCTGTTCGCAAGTGCCAGTCGGTCAGATCCAGAGATTACTACTACCGAATACTACTTCGAAGACTTCTAAAAGCTAAGTACCCCGTTGGGGACTCTTTCTTGCCTCAGCCGATGTCAGAAAAAGTAAATAACTGTTTAACTTGTGGGAAACAAATACCTCATAAAGATTTCCACTCTTACTGCTTACCTTGTTTAGGCCCAGACCACGACGTAGCAGCCTGTTTAGCCTGTGCTTCCTTCAACCGACGGACGCTTAGGCGTCGGTCGGAGTTTGCTGAACAGTTTTTTGGCTCAGATTTTGCGTACATTATGCCGTCGGATCCTCCGACAACTCAAATTGTTAAAAAACGCAAAGAAAAAGACCAACACTCGTGGTCCGCGG
The DNA here is from genome assembly GCF_019279795.1 of Protopterus annectens. Taxonomy (NCBI): domain Eukaryota; kingdom Metazoa; phylum Chordata; order Ceratodontiformes; family Protopteridae; genus Protopterus; species Protopterus annectens. The sequence continues at coordinate 1,431,346,176 of NC_056745.1, read as the reverse complement.
TTTCGGCCGAAACCACGGTTAAGCAAACCGCGAGTGTCGCGGTTTCGGCCGAAACCGAGCAAACGGGTCAATCTTCAGCCGAATCCATGACTACTACCGAGGCTCCTGCTACTCTAGTTGAATCGGCCTCTGAAGTTTTGCCTACTAATGTGGTTCCTATTGAATTATCAGACACTATCCCTTTGGATGTCTCTACCCCAGCACGTGGTGCTGCTAGGCCTCCTGCAGCCATGTCTATTAAGGCCTTTGCCAGGGCTAAAGCAGCCAAAACTGCTAAATCAGTCCCTGTTAAGCACCCCTCACACAGGCCCAGTTCCAGTTCACAAATGCTTACTCTGGCAGAGGATCTCATCTCTTTAATTAGGGGATCCCAATCTCACCCAGACAGGGCCTTTCAGCCTCCAGAAAAGAGACCTAGAGCAGAGCCCCCAGAGCCAGTGTCCTCTGATGATTCTTCGGATGACTCAGACATTACAGACCATCCAGAGGCTCCTTTTTCTACTTATGAAGATTCCGATGCTGAAGAATCTATTCCATCTGCCTCTCCACCAGAGGAATTTTCCTTTGGGGAAACCTTACATGCCATGAGAGAACAATTCCAATGGCAGGGACAAGATTTCTCAGATTCAAGAAAAAGGCTTAGGACCTTTCTTCACTTACCACAACATAGGCCCTTAGCTATACCTCCAGTTCTGCCTGTTGTGGATGATGCATTTAATGATGTTTGCACTGCTCCTGATACTTTACCTCCAGCCCCTGCCAAACCAGATAGGTTTTACAGGGTACCAGACACTCATCACCACCTATACAAGGCCCCACTTGCAGATCCTGAGACTATCTCCCAGGGGCCTAAGGCAGTAGCTTCGACCTCAGCAAACCCTCTCCCTTCTGAAAGGGAATCCAGGTCCTTAGAGATGGGGGAAAAAAGTTTACACTTCTGCTACTCTCTCAGCTAGAGCTTTGAACTGTCAGTTTCATATGATCCAATACCAAGAGTTTATGCTTGATCAGTTAACTAAGAAACTGTCCTCTGATGACTCCTTAGATAAGAAATATGTTTTAGAAATGGTGAATAACATTCAGCAGGTTAGTAACCATTCTTTAAAATGTGGCTATGATGCACTGGAGGCTTCATTTAGAACAGCCATGACTGGCACAGTTATAAGAAGGCATGCATGGTTGAAAGAAAAGGTCTTGCCGGATCATGTTAAAGCAAAGCTGTTAGATGCTCCAATGGATAAGGCCAGTCTATTTGGTACTCCTGCTCAGCAAGTAATGAAGAAAATGGAAGAGAAGGCAAAATCTGTACAAACAGTTAAGGATTTCTTACAGGTTCAGCCCCCAAGGTTTAGCAGGAACTGGCCTTCCAAAAATTGGTCCTTTCCAGACTCCTCAAAATCTCAGAGAGGCAGGAATAGGCGTTCCAGAGGCAGAATCAATCCAGAGGAGGTGCCTACAGAGGACGCCAGTGGCAAGGCAATAACCAGCGAGGCACAGACACAACCACTGCCACTGCAACAGGACAATCACAGTGACTTGGCTCTGACACCGCCTACCAGGGAGCAAATGGCAGCACCTTTAGGCGGAAAGTTAGCCTTATTTTCAAAAAATTGGCACTATATCACAAAAGACAAGTGGATTTTGCAGAACATAGACCAAGGCTACAGGTTTCACTTCCACACCTTACCAGTAAAAAGAGGAATGCCAAACCTACCTCCAAATCAAAAAACAGAAGCTCTAAAGCAGATAGCTCAATTAACAAAGATGAGAGCTGTGGAAAGAGTACCACTAACAGAACAGGGCAAAGGATTCTACTCCAGATTCTTCCTAGTACCAAGAAAAGAGAAAAATTGGAGACCTATTCTCGATCTGTCCGTCTTAAATACATTCATCATTGTCCCAAAATTCAAAATGCTGACCCTACAGCAACTTCTTCCCATGCTGGGCAAGGAGTGTTGGCTGGTAACTCTAGATCTCAAGGAGGCATACCTGCACGTCCCCATACGACCAAATTGCAGAAGATACCTCAGATTTCTTGCAGGATCAGAGCATTATCAATTCTCAGCATTGCCCTTTGGCTTATCTACTGCACCCAGAGTATTCACAAAATGCCTGGCATCAGTAATCGCTCATTGCAGGCTACAGGGAATCCAAATTTATCCATACCTGGACGACTGCCTGATACAAGCGGACAACAAAAGCAAGCTGACAAAAGACTTACAAAGAGTCATTTGCTTACTACAAGCCCTGGGATACACAGTCAATTTAAAAAAGTCAAGACTGATACCATCCCAAACAAGAACTTTCTTGGGTGCGGAATTGGACACAGTAAAACAGATGGCATTCCTAACTGCAAAAAAAAAAAAAAAAAACAAGAACAACTCCCTCTTTACTTCTTGGCATTAACAAAGCAGAACAAACTAACAGCAAGAAAAGTACTGCAGGCCTTGGGCTTCATGGCATCATGCATAATCCTGGTCCCCCATGCCAGACTGCATATGAGAAAGCTACAGTGGTACCTAAAGAATTTATGGTCTCAACACAGGCACAGCTTAGAAACCGAAATCCCACTAATCCCATGCCTGAAACAAGAGTTCCTATGGTGGGCTCAAGCATGCCAGTCAAACCCAGGCTTGCCCTTCCACAACTTTCAAGCAAGCCAAACCATCACAACAGACGCCTCAGACCTAGGCTGGGGGGCACACATGCTGGACAAATGCATACAAGGATTATGGACTCCAGACCAGCTGCACCTGCACATAAATCAAAAAGAAATGCTGGCAGTAAAACTAGCAATCCAGAATTTCAGACCATTCCTCAAAGAAGGCCATTTAATGATAAGGACAGACAACGCCACAGTCATGTGGTACATCAACAAACAGGGAGGCACTCATTCATACCCTCTATGCAGAATGACTCTGGACCTTTGGAATATGGCTCTGAGCTACAACATCCAGTTACAGGCAATATTTGTACCGGGAAAAGAAAACACCCTAGCAGACATGTTAAGCAGAACTACCTCGGATGCTCACAAATGGATGATACACCCGAACATCTTCAAGGCCATCATAAAGAAATGGGGAATGCCACAAATAGACCTATTCGCATCCCCACTCAATCACCAGCTCAAAAAATTCTGCACAAGGACATACCACCCACTTGCATGGAAGGTGGACTCCCTATCCTTCAGTTGGAAAGGCCTGACAGCATATGCATTCCCACCTCTTCCTTTGATGCACAAGGTACTACTGAAAATCAAAGAGGAACGTCCAAGGATAATTCTGATAGCTCCAAATTGGCCAAGACAACACTGGTATCCATTGCTGAGGAGCATGTCTCGGGGGAGAACGTGGACACTACCCCTGATGCCTTTGATGTTAACTCAGAACAACTACAACATCATGCATCCAAACCTAAAAACTCTGCAACTGACTGTCTGGAACATCACATAACAGCAACTAACCCAGATTTATCCCAAAGGGTTAAAGACATTATCCTTGAAGCCCGCAGACCTTCAACAAGAAGGAACTATGCAGGAAAATGGAAAAGGTTTGTCATTTGGAGTACTGAAAGAGGAAAAGATGTGTCAAAGATAGATATTGCTAACATCCTGGAGTACTTGGCAGAGCTTCTCCATACAGGCCTGTCCTATTCCTCCATCAAGATACATGCATCAGCTATTTCTGCAGAATACAGCTTCGATCCCCCTGTCTTCTCACATCCTCTACTCAGGCAGTTCCTCAGAGGAATCAAGAATGTAAAACCTCCTAGGAAGCCACCATTGCCAGCATGGGACTTGAACTTTGTGCTAGAAAAATTGACACTCCCTCCATTTGAACCAGCAGCAACAGCAGATCTTCAACACCTATCATGGAAAACTGCTTTCCTACTGGCAATTACTTCAGCAAGAAGGGTTTCGGAACTACAGGCCTTAATGGCAGTGCAACCCTTCCTAATCTTCCATCAAGACAGTGTCCATGAGAACTAATCCTACATTTATGCCTAAGGTGGTATCCAGAGTGTCTCTAAACCAGGCAATCCACCTACCTACCTTCTTTCCCAATCCACAGAACAGGGGGGAAAGACTGCTGCATACCTTGGATGTACATAGACAGTTACGCTACTACCTGGACATAACCAAAGGTAACAGAAAAACTGACCAGCTTTTAGTAGCCTATGCAACAGGAAGGGAAGGAAAAGCAATTTCCAAACAGACAATCTCCAAATGGATAGGAAATTGCATAAGATTCTGTTACTCCTACCATGGAAAACAAATTCCACAGAACATAAGACCTCACTCTACAAGGGCTACAGCCACTACCACAGCTTTCTTATGAGGAGTGGCAACCAAGGACATTATTGAGGCGGCTACTTGGACCTCCGTGCATACATTTGCCAAGCATTATAACTTACCTCTATACTCTAGATCCCGAGCAGGTTTGCCACTGCTGTATTGCAAGGGATCCTAACTACACCATAATTCTTCTTCCTCCTCCCCTAGTTTGGCTATGGTATTCTACCCATTTGTTATGACTGCAGATGCATCCTTGAAGGACATAGTACAGTTTTGTACCTACCATAAATGTAGATGTCCGAACAGGATAGCATCTGCAGTCAGGATTACCCACCCTCCTTCCCCTCTGTGGTATTCCTAGGGTATTACCCTCCTAATAGCTAGCTGGGGGGGGATCTCTTATGGTGTATTTGTTTGTATATATGTACATACATGCTTATTTTTTGTGTTTGCCTACCTTTTTTTGGAAACATTGGCATTTACCCAAAATTTAGCTTTCCAAGAAGGCAACTGGCATCTGGGGCAAGAAACACTGAGGAAAATGGCGTCGGCTGATGCCTTTATACCCGAAGACCAGCAGAGATGACGTTGGGTGAAGTGCGACACCAGCCGAGGCCAGACCCAGACTTTGGAATCCGGCCGACCGAAGGGCTGCCTGACGACAGGACAACCCATTTGTTATGACTGCAGATGCTATCCTGTTCGGACATCTACATTTATGGTAGGTACAAAACTGTACTTTACCCTCATTCCCTGCCTGCAACAGGAGTTTCGATGGTGGGCAAAGGCCTGTCACCACAACATGGGACAGCCATTCACCTTACCCACAGCCAGGCAGACATTGACAACAGATGCATCAGATTACTCCTGGGGGGCCCATATGGCAGGAAGATATATTCAGGGCACATGGTCCGCAAGTCAAATGCATCTACATATCAATCAAAAAGAGATGCTAGCTGTTCAGAATGCCGTAACAGCCTCCAAGGATCAACTTCATCCAGGACAACTACTAATAAAGATGGACAATACTACAGTCATGTGGTACATAAACAAGCAGGGAGGCACTCATTCCTACATCCTCTGCAGGCTAGCCATGAACTTGTGGCACACAGCATTGACTTACCAAGTACATCTGCAAGCTCCATTCCTGCCAGGAAGGAAAAATACTCTGGCAGACGAACTAAGCAGAAATCTAATGGATCCCAACGAGTGGAAATTAGATCCACAAGTCTTCAGCATGATAACAAAGACCTGGGGATGCCCGGACATAGACCTATTTGCCTCTCCTCACAACTACCAACTACAAAGATTCTGCACAAGGACTTATCACAAGCAAGCATGGAAAGTGGATGCTCTATCTTTCAGCTGGAAAAATCTAACAGTATATGCCTTTCCTCCTCTGCCTCTCCTCCCCAAGGTACTCCTTAAGGTCAGACAAGAGAAACCAAAAATGATACTGATTGCCCCAGACTGGCCCCGCCAGCACTGGTACCCAATCGTAAAGAGCTTGTCTCACTGCCCAGCCTGGACATTACCACAAATTCCTCACTTGTTGACCCAACAAGACAGCCAGATACTGCACAGACAACTCAAAACCTTAAACCTGGCGGCATGGCAGATAATATAGCTTCTCAAGACGCACCTCTTTCTGAAGCAGTAATGGATGTTATTTTGGAGGCCAGGTGACCTAGCACCAGAAAATCTTATGCAGACAAATGGAAGAGATTCTGTGCTTGGAACCAAGCACAAGGCATTGGCACGGTTGTTCCAAATATTCCTCAGATTTTACAATACTTAACTGAGATGCTGGATAAAGGCCTTTCCTTTTCATCAATTAAAATTCATGCCGCTGCCATTTCAGCTCATTACAGTACAGAACTACCTATTTTTTCTCATCCATTATTGAGGCAGTACCTCAGAGGGGCCAAAAACATAAGACCTCCAAGGAGAGCACCAACACCTGCATGGGACCTCAACTATGTCTTGGAAAAACTCACACTGCCTCCGTTTGAGCCAGCCTCTGCAGCTGACATAAAATTCTTATCCTGGAAAACAGCTCTGCTCCTAGCAATAACCTCCACTAGAAGAGTGGGAAATACACAGAAAAGATCCAAATAGGAGCAAAACCAACGCCAAAAGAACCAAGCCTTGCTGAAACACAGGACAAATTTATTACAGTAAAGCGCTTTTCGTCTGTGTGGTACACAGACTTCTTCAGACAAAGATTGCATCAGTTAATCACACCTTAAATACATCACTAAATTACACAATCAATCAAGGATAATAGGTTAAACTAAATTAGTAAAGTAATAAATGTTACCTACACATTGCAAATTAAATTCAAAAACATTGTGAATAAGTGTATATTTAAAAGTAGCCTACCAGGAAATGGCTACACTTAAAATAAGTTACAGAAATATAAAATATATAAATGTATGTATCAGGAAAGTATGCAGTAAAATTACTACTTAGAATAAGTAACAATAAGTACAAGCACAATCCCACAAACGGACATAACATGAGACAGTGTGATCTGTTGACCCCATAAACTCTTTTTTTAAGGTATTGATCTTGTATTTAACCTATTAGTGAATGTCAATATGTATACTTATGTATAAGAGTACATAAAAAATACTTCAATTCGAATCAAAATGTGTATATAATAATAAACTTAAATACACTTGAATACACATGTATACATTTAAATTAAAATTTGCATTTAAGCAAAATAGAAGATGTAAATATAAATACATAACTGTGCTTATGCAAATCATACAGTAGTATTCATACCTTCTCTAAAATTATATGGGGGTCTTTGGTGAATTTATCTTAATAAATTCCTCAGTTTAAGCAGAGAACTGATGGAACAACCCTCATTAAGCCCAGGGAAAGCGTAGGCATTCAACCTAATCTGCCATCTCAGTTCAAGTGCTTCTAAAAGTAACTGTGATGGAGCACCTCTTTTATTCTCGACTAATTGGTCGATGACCATAAATTTAAAAAAGTGATCTTTATATAAGGAGATGTGTTTGGCCAACGCATTTTCTTGCTTGTCCCTACTTATAGCGTATTGGTGCTCATAAACCCTTTCTCGTAATCTGCGCTCAGTTTTACCTACATAGAACCCTTCGCATTTTTGGCACTGTGCAATATAGACAACCATGCGGGTGTTACATGTGGATCTACAGCGCAGATTATAGTGGAAATGGTTGACATTAAACCTATTGGATTCTAAAACATGCTTACACTGGTTACAATTCTGACATTTATACATGCCAGGCGTTCGAGTGGAGCTGTTATCGTTGTGTTCCAATAAAAATTTCAAGTTCTTGCCTCTTCGGAAAGTAATCTCCGGTTTACTCCCTACTTTGTCTAGAACTGCAGAGTTATTCTTAAAGATGTTCCAATTCTTTTTAATAATTCCAAGTATAGTATAACTATCAATGCTGTAAGTAAGAATTAACTTAGTGTTACTGCATGGGATGTTACTAGTTGGAGTCTGACTAGGTATAACCTCAGTGGAAGTCAAAGTAGGGGGAGTACTTTCTCTAACTGTGTCCGCACTAAGTAAGGGTAAATACATACCTTTTAGTCTTTTACTAGTGACTTCTCTCACTAAGTTGTCAAGTAAGGAGGGCGGGTACCCTCTATGTTGGAACATGTTAACCAATAATTGACACTCATTATGGAAATCAACTTCCAAACTCACAATGCGCGCAGCCCTAACTAACTGCCCCTTAACGACAGATCTTTTCTGATAGTTAGGGTGACAGCTGCTGTAATGAAGTAGAGAGTTGGAGTAGGTAGGTTTCCTTGAAATCCTGGCTGTGTATTTCCCCAGTTCAAGGTTTTTCACTAACCAAATGTCTAAGTAGGCTATGGCACTCTGACTAAATGTAGAAGTAAAGGCCAAGAAGTCAGTGGAAGAATTAAAGAATTCTAACAACGTATTACGTTCAGGTTCATTGCCCTTAAACAGGATAAAAATGTCGTCCAGGTAACGTGTATAGTACACAATATTGTGCATAACTTGACTGTTGGTAAACACATATTCACGTTCCCAGTAGGACATCACCATGTTGGCCAAACTGGCCCCACAGGGCGAACCCATGGCCACTCCTGTTGTTTGTAAATAGAAGTTATCCCCAAGTAGGAAGTAGTTGTTGTACAAAATTATCTCAAGTAATTCTAGCACTAAAGTTATTTCTGCTACTGGTGCTGATTTCTTCTTAAGTGTGATGCCTACCCAGTCACAGGCCAAGTCAAGAGGTATAGAGGTCTTTGACATCAATGGTGTGGAAGTTCAAATTAGGGTCGAAAGTGATTTCATCTATCTTAGCCAAAAAGGTCCACGAGTCTTTACAAATTTGTTCTTCTTGTGCCAAATATTTTTGTAGAATGGAGTCTACTAGTTTGGCACAAGCATATGTGGGGGATCCACGACCGTCAACTAATGGACGCATAGGTGGATTAAATAAATCCTTATGTATCTTAGGGATCCCAAAAAGACAAGGGAACTTAGGATGTAAGGTAGATAGATAATTATACTGTTCTTGTTGAAGTCGGCCCTCAAAGAACATTTCATTCAAACTGTTTTTGATGGTGGAATAAGCTTTGTTGATTTCAGATCTAGAACTCAAATTGTAAGAGTCATTATCTAACAGGTTAAGCATACGGTCAAAATAATCAACCTTATCAAAAACAACAGCTCCCCCACCCTTGTCTGGTTTGCAGATACGTAAACTATGTATCTTAACAAAATCTAATAATTCCTGTTCCTTTTTAAGGGCATTAATATTTTCAAGTTTAGACATCGATTTGAAATTCTGTCTAAGGTCAAGTTCACACATGTTTTCAAAACACTGTACAATAGGGAGGAGGGGAGGATTGAAGGTACTAGATATCCTATATGGGTTACTGGTAGCATTACTGGCATCATTCCCGAAAAGTAAATTAAAATTAAGTTTACGACTGTACTAACTTAACTCCACTAGAAGAGTCTCAGAGTTACAGGCACTCATGGCTGTGGAACCTTTTATCATTTTCCATCCTGACAGGGTTTTGCTGAGGACAAACCTTACATTTATGTCTAAGGTAGTGTCCAGTGTGGCCCTTAACCAAACAATTCATTTGCCTACTTTTTATCCAAACCCACAGAATAAGGGTGAGAAAGTTCTGCATTCTTTGGATTCACAGACAGCTATACTTCTACTTGGACAGAACTAAAGCTTTCAGAAAGACTGATCAACTTCTAGTGGCATATGCTGCAGCATCACAAGGAAAGCCTATCTCAAAACAGACTATTTCAAAGTGGATAGGCCATTGCATTCATTTCTGCTATTCACAACATGGCAAATCAGTGCCTAAGGGCATTAGGCCACATTCAACCAGAGCAGCAGCCTTCCTCAGTGAAGTACCAACCAAAGGCATCTTAGAGGCTGCAAGTTGGAGTTCAGTGCATACCTTTACAAAGCACAATCACCTACCTCTCTACTCTAAATCCAGGGCAGGCTTTGCCACTGCAGTTCTGCAGGGCCTTATAGCCTCACCTAATCCTATTTAGCTCCAGCCTCCCAACCTTAGCTTTGGGATTCAACCCAATTGTAATGACTGCAACAGTGAAACCCGATGAATATAGTACAGTTGTGTACCTACCATAAATGTAGATGTTCAAGTGTATTCACTGTTGCAGTCCAGGTTACCCTCCCCCTTTCTTCTTTGCTGGGACCTAACTGTACTTTTCTATACAACCTATGTGGTGTATTTGCTTGTAGATGAAGGTTTTTGTGCATGCATGTTTATTGGCATAATTTAGCCTACCATTTTAGGGGCACCTGACATCTGGGGCAAGAAAAACTGAAGAAAATGGCGTCTGCTGCATCTTTTATACCCCTGGCGCACTGACGTCAGGGAAGAGGTGACAGCAACCGACGCTGGACCTAGACTTTGGAACTCAGGCCGACTGCGTGTAGCCTGCCAGCAGGATAACCCAATTGTAATGACTGCAACAGTGAATACACTCGAACATCTACATTTATGGTAGGTACACAACTGTACTTTTCAGGACACTGAAACTATAAGTTTGAAGGCTATAATTTTAATTCCTAATAGAGGGTCATTTTCAAACTTAGTGTTAAACATTTTAAAGGAAGCGAGAAAATCTAATAAGAAAATCTGACCTGTAAAAGTAGAAAAGTTTTTTTTAGACCTCTGTTAAGAACTTTCAACCACTGGGCATTCTAATCCCAAGGAATTTGCATTATCTGAATCATCTGTTTGAGTCAAATTTAGTATATCTATTTTAAGTGTGTACCTTTGTAGTTTCCTTTCCATAAATAGCAAAAAAGTTGCCTGCTAAAGCATTTGTAAAAGATTCCCGCCATTTTAGGCATCCAAGAAGACATCCTTTTCCGTGGAACTTGAAGCATCAGAGACTATCCATGTGCAACTAACAGTGGGTAAAACTGCCTTCCAGTTTATAGCCTGCTACAGACCACCCTCCCAAACCCAGGAACCCCACTCGGCCTTTCTGAGAACACTGGAAAATATGAAGGTCTCTCCAAACACCATTATATTGGGCGACTTCAACTACCCAAACATAGACTGGGAGCATTACTCTAGCTCCAACACCCTAGCCCAAAGGTTCCTAGAATTTATAAACTCAAATGCTATGGAACAACTTGTTACCACTCCCACAAGAGGGGAAAACATACTGGACCTGATCATCACCAACATGGGGACTCTATGCTCCAGACCAGAAGTGTATCCCTCACTGGTAAGATCAGACCATAAACTAATCTCACTGGATATTCACATCCCGACCCCACCCCTGCCCAGAAAACCACAGTGAAAAACTTCTCTAAAGCAAATTTCACACTCCTCAAAACCGAGGTGGAATCCTTCAAAGCCCCCGGGCCTGTGGAAAATTCTGCCCAGACCGCAGAATCCTTTATAAACGCATTCTATGAACACCTTCAGGAATGCATGGATCATCGATCCCAAATAAAACCAAGACCCAATCCTCCAAAGGCAGGCGTCCTGTCTGGTGGACCCCAGCCATAAACAAACTATACAATAGAAGGAGGAAGCTACTAAATGATAGAGCAAAATCCCAAAAAGGGAAGGCATCACTGATCAGTATTAGCAAAAAACTACGGGCACTCATAAAATTGACTAAGGCCAGCTTCGAGAGAAAAATTGCACAGGACACTAAGGATAATCACAAGGCTTTCTTTGGTTATGTTAGGAACCTGGGTGGTAATTCCCAGATATGCTCAGAATTAGTCCAAAATGACAAAAAATACACTGAACCCACAGACATTGCCAACATCCTAGCTGACAGGTTCAGCACAAACTTCTCCCCCCCCCTCCCCACCAAAAAGGCAAATATCTATCCCAGCAGAGTGCTGCCCCCCTGACATCTCAGATGCTCAGGTAAGAGCTCCCCTCTCCAAAGCAAAAAACACAGCATCAATGGGACCAGACGGTGTCCCGGGCTGCGTCCTACATGAACTCCAAGAAGAGCTAAACCCAAACATAAAACTACTGTTCAATCTCAGCCTTACTACAGGATATGTGCCCAAAGAGTGGCGTACAGCAACAGTGGTCCCTCTCCATAAAGGTGGTGCCTCAATGGATCCTGGAAACTATCGCCCCATAAGCCTGACTAGCTTGGTCTGCAAAGCTATGGAAAGGATCATCATGGACCTCATAAATAAAGATATTGGGGACCTACAGACACTGGATCCTACCCAGTTCGGCTTTGTTAAGGGCAGATCCTGCCTCTTAAACCTGGTTGATTTCTTTGAAACAGTCACCAAGGCCATTGACGAGGGGAAGGTGGTCCACACAGCCTACCTGGACCTCGCAAAAGCCTTCGGTACAATACCCCACTCGGGCATTATAGATAAGCTCACCAGCTTAAATATAAACCCCTATGTCACTAGATGGATTGCAAACTGGCTCAAGGACAGAACCCACATGGTTAGAATTGCTGGAGCCATGTCAGACTCCAAACCAGTTACAAGTGTTGTCCCACAAGGCTCAGTCCTGGGACCTCTCCTGTTCGGTATATATTTCTCGGAGGTACAGGCCAACACGGAAGGACTGTGGCTGACCAAGTTCGCAGATGACTGCAAACTGGGCGCCATAATCGACTCTCCAGCCGACACAAGCATCCTCCAAAAGGGCCTCATAGAAACAGACAACTGGTACCAGAGCCATGGCCTCAAGCTAAATGCCAAAAGTGTATAGTCATCCCTTTGGCAAAAACAAAGTGCCCACAAATGACCACATAGGTGGTAATCCATTAAGTACAGAAGAAGTAATTAGGGACCTGGGGACCCAAGTTGATAGCAATCTCTCATTTGACAACCACGTGGCCAAAGTGGTTAGAAAAACATTTTATATAGCCCACCTAATCATGAAGGGATTCACATCTAGATCAGGGGAGGTCATCGTGCCTCTCTACTCATCCCTCATCAGGCCCATAATTGAGTACAATGACCCTTTTGGGATGTACCTTACCAGACACCTGCAGCAACTGGAAAGACCCCAAAAGTACCTCACCAAGAGGATCAAAGGGCTCAAACAGATGCCATATGCTGCCCGGTTAAAGAAACTCCAGCTCTACTCAGTGGCATACCGCCTGTTCAGAGGCGATCTGTGCCTGACGTATAAAGCCATGTCCAACCCGGAATTAATGGACATGCTGCACCTCAGAAAATCCAAATCCCATCGAGCTACGCGCTCGAGAGACTTGAACCTCAGCACTGAAATAAATAGGACATGCTGGAGGGACAGATTCATAACCCAGAGGCTCCCTTCACTCTGGAATAAAATCCCAGTCCAGGATAGGCAGAGTCCCTCATTGACTCTCTTCAAGAGGAATCTTGATGAGTGGATGGGAGATCGTAGGTTTACCCCGGGTATCACTTCTGTGTCACTGTTAGACAGAGGCACAGTATACTAACCTTGAAAAGGGCATAGCAAAATAAATTTAAAATGGGTGGCAAAAGCCAAACACATTCTGGCTAGGCTTATAAATGCCCTAGGGCAGATAGCCTAGTATGAACCTATGAACCTATGAAACTTAAATTTGAAAAGTTAGCTTTGCTTCCCTTTGAGCCTGGTGATAAAATGGACAATCATATACCTTTCTTGGAAAACACACTTTCTTATTGTTGTAACCTCAGGGAGAAGGGATCTCAAAGTTTACAAGCACTTACATGCAAGCCACCTTATAAGTCTTTCATAAGGAAAGTGTGTCTTTAAAGACTAAATCCTCCTTTATGACCAAGGGTGCTTTAGCTGTATCCTTTACCATATTTGCTCAGCTTATAGTCTTCCATCTGACAACCAAAGTGAAAAAAAACTTTTTTATGCACTGGGAATCCACTCGTAGTTAAGGTGCTACATCAGGGAAACATATTTTCAGAAAAACAAATAAGCTTTTTTGTTTCCTTCACTAAAGGAAGAGAGGGTTTGCCTGTAACTAAACAATATTTTCAAATATTATTTTAGTGATGTTTCTGCTGAAGGTATCTTGATAGTGTACGCTTAAAAAATGAAAATAAAAATTTAAAAAATGAACAAGCACAGTAATCTGTCTAGTTCCAACCTCACCAGCATGAGTGTTGAGGGGGAAAAAAAAAAAAAGCAAAGAAATTAGTGATCTTAAAACTTTAAGTAAAAAGTAAGAGATGCACCAAGATAACACACAGCAAAACATTTAATCACAGCAAAATACAAGGTGGTAAGCGCTTTCACAGCTGGAGTTGCTTCATCAGACCTTCTTCGGTTGTGAAAGCGCTTACCACCTTGTATTTTGCTGTGATTAAATGTTTTGCTGTGTGTCATCTTGGTGCATCTCTTACTTTTTACTTGGATTTATTTCTGCACCAAGGTTTTACCCAACACGATTTCTTTGGTTCTCTGATCTTAAAACTTTGTTGGTGAGCTCAGTCACAATAATTTCCAAAAATCACAAAACCCAATTTCTTCAAGTGCTGTCAGTGGTTTCTTCAAATGATTCCAGATCCTGGGAGCTAATTTTGTCTGCAGGCTCGTGGCTCTGATGGTTAGAAGTTGTTGTTCCCCAGGTACCTTAACTCTCTCACCCCTGTCCACTGCTTCCTCCTTCAGTTGTTCTGGGCCTCCCTCCTTGGGTTCAGATAGTAACTAGCTTCTTCATTCAGGAACTTCAGTGGGTTGTATCTTTGGTGGTAGTTGTAATTGTTGTGATGATAATTCCTGTTCGTGTGTACTGGGCTCTGGTGGTATGAGCCTTGGGAGTTGTATTATGGCTGGATAGTATTCCAGCATTCTCTTATGTTCGTCTGTGGGGTCAGAGGGGTACTGGTTGCCATTGGTCGGTCCTTCATTTGTTTGTCTGGTCCTGTGGGTGTGTTTACATTGTGAAAAACCTGTTCATTCCTCCCACCAGCATTACTAGCCTGAACATTCAGATTGTTGTTGTCAATATTATTGTCAGTGTAATTATTGGTGGCATTACTGGCATCATAATTGTTATTGGTATTATTGGTGGTATCTGTAGGTGTCTGTGTTACCCTGGTGCTGGCTCTCCTGTTAAAATATGTCCTGTAGTACAGCTATCCATTTCCACCTCCCCCTTCTGGATCTATGCTTCACGAGAAGCTGTGGATCATCTTTGTCCATTTGACCTCGGTTAATTTTCTGAATCTTTCTCTCTTGGATGGACTTCTGATAATTGTGAACCTTCTCTGCCATATTTTGGAATTTCTGTTCATGATCTGCCTCCTGTTTACATTCAGTCTCGAGTCTCAGTTATTTCCTTAGTGTTGTCCTGTTTTTGTCTGTTGTGTTTGATAAATAAGTCTGTTAGTTTAAAGATAGCTTCCTTAAGAACACCAGTCCATTCCTGTGCTCATTCTTCATGCACTTTGTTCCACATTAACTTTTTATTAAGTCTCAGTCCCCTTGGTAATCTTCTTTTATTTCTCCTCTGTTCCAAATATATTTGCTCCCAGAATAGACCTTGTAGCAGTTTAAGCTGCTTTCTTAGCTTTGCAGAATTATCAGCGTGCATATTCACATTAGTACCCTATGGGCTGTCAGTTGTAGTAATGTTGGGGCGCTGACCTTTGTCGGCCCATACTGGTACAGTCATCAGGTCTCAAAGCTGTGTATTCTCCATGCTGAGAAAAGTCAATGGAGTGGATTCCCGATGCCAGAGCAAGTCCTTGGGCACAAAACCAAAGATCGCAAACATAAAAATGAACAAACACAGGAATCTGCCCAACCTCTCCAGCACAAGTGTTGAGGAAAAAATTAAAAAAAAACAAAGAAACTAGTGGTCTTAAAACTTAATTGATGAGCTCAGTCACAATAATTTCCAAAAATCATGAAACCCAAGTAATGTCCAAAAGCAACAAGCCTTTATTCATCACCGACTCAAAAAATCAGAAGAGTTTTCACTAATAAGTTCTTCATTAAGCTTTATGGTTAGCTTATCTTTCCATTCTATATATGCAGTTCTAACCTCATTAAAGGAATGTTTAGAATAAAACTCAGGTGTGTTCAATATGTTCTCTATTTTCATTATATAACTGTCAGTATCTGTAACAAGTATGCCCCCACCCTTGTCATCCTTCATAACACGTCTAGTTATATCATTGCTCAAATTCTTAAGTGCAAATATCTCATCCTTTGAAATATTATAACATTTACGTTCTGGTGTTTTTTTTTTTGAGAACCTTTCTTAAGTCAAGCTCACATTTTTTTCTTGCAGACTGCAAGTGTGGGATGCAGTGGGGGGCATCTGCAACATGGACTACTGTCCACACTTGCCCCAGACATAAAAAATTGGGGGTACTGCTTAGAGACAGGAGAGGGTTTAGTGTGGTGTGCTACAGGTGATCCTTTAACAATCTACCTCTCATGGGTAACCAGTGTAGATTGGAATAGTCCAGTTGTGTAAGACTTTTGTAGCCACGGTATTTCTTCAAGGGAAGGCTGCTGTAAAAGCAAATCTTGCTTTTCTGTTTGTCACCGTTTTGTTTATGTAAATAGTTACTGCTCACATTGTTGTAATAGTTTGGATGTTACAGTAATCTGAAGAAGTGTCTGGCATTGTTTTAAATGCTTATTATTTCTTCTCATTTGGCTCAGTACTAGGTATTTCTGTATCCCTGTGTGGCTGGGAATATAACACCATTGCTTGTATATGAGAGTTTCATGATTAAGGTTGCCACCTTTTCAGCTTCCCAAAGTTGGACTTTTTTGTAGAAATATGAGATTTTGCAGGACAAAACAAAGGACTAAGCTTCACTTTTTTGCCAAAAAAAGTTATTGTAACATTTGAGTTGCTTATGTTATTTCATACAACACAAGTGTTTTAGATACAAAATAAGTGTTTTATGCAACTATTAAAGAAAACTTATGAAATATTTTTGTCCTAAAATCTCAGGACATTTGCCATTCTTTTAGTTTTTTTCTTTTCACAGGACACAACTACCTAAAGAGGGATTGTCCCTCGCAAAGAGGGACATGTGGTAACCCTGTTCATGATTTCTGCATAAGTTCCTTTGCAGGATTAAGACTTGCAGAGAAATACAGGGAAAATACTGCAGAGACACAAAAAATGGAAAATAGTTGTTATAATTTCCTTTACAGAGACCTTTCCATCAGCATCTTCTATTGAGTTAAGTGCCTTACACAACTACGTTTTCCTAAAAGGGGCTATTCTTCTTTTTTTTACTCACAGCTGGGGGAGTGATTGACTGTCATATGATTCCTCACTACTGAAGTGGAAAAGGGATTTAGCTCTACTTTCTTGATTCTGTCATACTTTGAATGCATTGTTGCATTATTTTCTTCCTTTGTGATTGGCTGTCAGATTTAGGATAAGATGTGTCTTCTAGTGGGATTATTATCTGCTTTCAAGGAGTTTTTTTCTAAGCTGCCTTGGAAACTTTGTTGTAATACATTAGGTAGATAGTAAAGCCCAAACTGAAGAGACAAGACAAAGATAATTCAGTCATTTGCTGTCATAGTGAACAATTCAGACAGCTTCACTTTCACCTTTTGATGTTCCTCTTCAAATGTTAGACTATTTTTGAAGCATTGTATAAGACGGGTGTTGGCTATATTTCCATTAGAGTGCATTTTGCTACTGTTTCCAGCTTCTGTTTGGGATATGCTAGATGTCCTTCTATATTTCTGCTGCAGTATTCCTGACATAAGGGAGTTGGCTGCCAAGGCGATGACCTGACGTCGACCAGTATACCATAGTCTTTTACTACCTAATGTGTGCGGTATGTCTGACATGGGCCATCAACAGACATGGGCCATAAAAGAGATGTATGCATGCACCACCCTCAGAACTTCTTTGCTGCCAATCCCAGATGTCACTCTGCTGTCAGAACTATGATTTTCTGAGATAAGTACCCCATGTGGGAAACCCTTTTTGTACTTTTGCTACCTTTTTATTTACTGAGGTTCATGTTATCCAGAAAGGGGAAGTGTGACTGTGGATGACAGATTCCACATAAAGATAGTCCTATGCAGTGCCTTTTTTACCTCAGCCCTCAGCATGACCACAAAACCTGTTCCTTTTGCCATTCCTTTGTACCGAAGATCCTCTGAAGTTGGTTATCCTGCCTCACGATCTACCTAGAAAACCGCCGCCTCAAGATTCTAGTAAAGAGCACAATGGGGTCCCCACCAGACCCAACGACTGAGCCTACAAAACAAAAAGGCAAAAAACATAGGCCTGAAACCAAAGCTGCACCTCTTGAGTCAGACATTTCTCCAGAAGCACATGAGAGCTCAGAGACGTGCGTGTATCTATTGTTCTGAGGAAGTCCCTTGAAGGGGAAAGAAAGCGCTTAACTGTCATTAAAGTTTGTACTCTCCAGTTGCTGTGTCATGCTGCGCTTGTTTGGTTCTCCAGTTCAGAGTTGGTTGAGAAGAAGTTCATTCCAGCTGGTCTGGCACAGTTATGGAAGGGTCGGTTACCAATGGTGAGCTCATGGAGCTTTTACAGCAGATTAATCAGCAGCTAGCTGTTCATTCTACCCAAATTAAAGGTTTGATGGACAAAACCACTAATTCGGTTAACATTTTTGGTAGCCTTGGTTTCCCTTTGACCCAGCCACACAATTATCCCAACCTAAACAGGGGGTTCAGGTTGTGGGAAACTCAAATTCAAGTCAGGTGGAGAATTTGAGTAATAGAGGCAATACCAGCAGTAACAATGAGCCAGTGAGCTGGAAAGATAATGGGTTTGATTTTCGTTTTGAAAGAAAGAATAGTGGCACTATTCGACATGAGTCTCTGACCCTGGTTGAGAGGTTAAAGGTGTTTGAAAAGGATATGCTGGCATTCAAGAAACTCCAGATGGAAATAGCATATCTTGAAAGAAACATTGAACTGGGGCAGATACCACAAGGGTTACAGATATGGAAATATCCTAATGGAGTGGAAGGTAACCCTGAATTACTTAATGAATTACACAACCTTTTTGACCGTATGGGTATTGAACTTTTAAAGTTAATGGTAAAATATAATATACAAGCTGTGGATAAATTATCTAAAGACCTGAATGAAAGAAACCGACAAATCCAAGCTGATTTATCCTTTGAACGATATAAAGCCAACTATTCCAACATTTTTACCACAGTTGACAGTGTTTGTGCGACTATTTATCTTAGAAAAATGAATAAAATCAAGAGGGATATGAATGAATACGTCAAGAATAAGGCGTATCCTTTTTCAGTGAGTTGGCATGCCAGTAGCCATGTGAGAACCAATAGAGAAGTAGCCGGTGAGGAGGAAGTGACGTCAGATGCAAGAGTACATCAGCAACAGCAGCCTACGCACTTTCCAAACTACAGTCAGAATGATGATGGTGTGAGACAGTCTGAGAGATTGAGAAGCAGCCCCATTTTTCGGGGAAAACTTATAGGGACTATGTCATTCAGGGGGCCAGACCGAAGAATGCAAGAAGCAGGAGTCGGCTACGGAACAACTAATTGATATGGCTTTGGCTTTAATGGACACCATAAGTGTTGCTAGTGATGGTTTAACCATTAGTTCAGTTGATGGAATTGTACAAGCTACTAATGACTGTAATTCCCACATTGGCACTGAACATTTATTTATTTATGAATGCACAGTTGGTAATAATAAAAATTTGGTTTTAACAAGTGACCTTGACTTGCAAGGTAATGGTAATTTAAGTAGTTATGATGTTTTTAGCAACCCTTGTCTAAACACTGATGTAACTTTCGCACAAATGCCTATTGCAGGTGTCGATAATGATGGCACAGCCATTAACAGTGTTGAGGAAGAACTATTAGATAATTTTGAAGGCAGAGTTAATAATGGAAATTTATTAGTTACGAGGGATTTTAATGACGGATGGGCACACATTGTTAGTGTTAGTAATTTTAACACTGGGGTTGAAGCCTTACATAATTCTGAAGTTACAGTTATGAGTAATGACAATGTGGATTTATTTAGGGATCTCAATATACCAATTAATGGCAATGTGATTAGTCAGGATGCTTTCAGTAATATCTGTCCAAGTACATGTGTAGCTTCGGCACCAATGCATATTGCAAGTGCTGACAATGATAGTATGTCTGGTAACCTTGTTGCTGGACAAACCCAAGTTACCAACAATTTTAATTTTAGTAATGATATTGCAGCTTTATATAATTCTGAAGGTTTGGTTAATTTGTATACAGTAAGGGACTCTGATATGCATGTTAATGACAATGTGATGATTTATGATGGTGTGGCTAATTCTTGTTCAAACTCTAATGGAATTATTGGTTCTATAGACAATTTTGATGAAATGACAACTAAGTTTGAACCCTGTGTAATAATGAACGCAGCCCAAGATTTTAAGGTCTATAATTATTCGGGTAGAATAATAGATGTAGAGCATGCTAATCTCCTGGCAAAGGGATTCACTTTTCTTCCTAGTAGGAGGGGAAAGATAGCTGAAACACTAATAGACCTGAATTGTTTTACTCGGAAACTTAATTTGAAGGTATGGTTTAATGATAGTGGGCCTATTATGGATACACAAGGTAATAGGTTCAAAAAACCTAGTGTATTTAATCCCCCTATGAACAACCTAATAAGAGTTTATGAAAAAGTATGTGAAAAGGAGATTAGGCATGCATATAAACATAATGACAATAAAAAGTATATTAACAACCTTACCAAGAAAGAGGAGAATTTACTAATGGATTTAGCCAGGGATGTCAGTGTTCGTACAATGAAACCCGATAAGGGGAATGGAGTGGTCATTATGGACAAAGGTGATTAGCAAAATGGTATGAATGACATCTTAATGGATGGAACATATAAGGAGGTATCATTGAATGAAATACATGTATCATATAAAACATAGATTCATGTCTGCATGATATGTTTTATCAAGGGCAAATAAATGAAGAACATAATTATATGGTAAATCAACACCCCATGGTTTCAAACATATTTGGGATACCTAAAATCCACAAAGGCTTAAATAACCCTAAGTTCAGACCAGTTGTCGATGGAAAATGATTAAAAACCTGTTTTATTAGCAGGTATTTAGATTTTCATCTACAAAAAGGATGACGGTTTTTCCATATATAACAAAGGATTCTTGGCAATTTTTGGAAAGGTTGGATAAGTTAACATTAGATGAAAACATTATTATGGTTAACATTGATGTTTGTAATCTATTTTCTGTGATTCCTCACCATGAAGGTTGTGAATGGTTAGAGACCCAGTTAATTAAGACTGGAATATATGACCAGGACGACATAAATACGTTTTTTACCCTGATGGAGGTTCTAACAAACAATTACATTTACTTCGAAGGGCAATATTATAGACAGTTAACAGGAGTTGCAATGGGGGCAGCATGTTCTCCCATTTTTGCTAACTATGTTATGTCTTTCTGGGGGCAACAATATATAATGGAAGGGGCTTATTGTAGTAAAATTCAGTATTGCACTAGATTTTTGGACAATTTATTTGTTGTTTGGAAGGGTACTGTATTTGAACTTAAACAATTCCTTGAATATGTTACTACCACAGTGAATTTTTTGAAATTTACATATAATTACAATGAAACACATATTACTTATTTAGATGTGGATTTGACATTTAATAAAGAAGATAAAAAAATTGAAGTCGGCCATTTATAGGAAGCCAACCTTTTCCAATTCCTATTTGGAATTTAATAGTTGGCATTTGGCCCATCAGAAAAAAATCATTTGTAAAAGGGCAGATGGTACAGGCAGCCAGGATGGTCATCATCGAGAATTAATTTATTAATGAATTGTCCTTTATTAAACAGCTGTTTTGTAAGAGAGGGTACCCACAAGAAATGTTAAATAAAATAAGTGAAGCAGTTCAACATAAACGTAATATTGGCCTTTACAAGCCAATATTAGTAGGTGGGGATGGGTTAAGTGTAAGTTTGCAGAGTAAGGAAGGAGGTATGGAAAATAACTATTCTGTGAGCTTTATTACAACCTTCAGTTTGGACACCTGTAATGTGGTGGATATAATTCAAAACTATTGGGAAATTTTAAATTATGATTATATTGTAGGACAGAGAATTGGTAAAATGCCAAAGATAGTCTATCAGAAGGACAAATCCTTTAAGAATATCTTGGAGACAGCTGGTTATGCCAACAGTATGTATAAGCACAGAATTAAAGGGGATTTTAAGTGCAGAATATGCACTTTTTGCCCATATATATTGGAAACTGATGATCAGTATAATTTAAACAACATTCCCATAGTTATTAATAGGCATTTTAACTGTTGTAGCTCTAATGTAGTGTATGTGGCAAAGTGTCAGCAATGCCATATATTCTATGTTGGGAAAACCAGTAGGTACTTCAAAAATAGAATTGCTGAACATTTATTAGACATTAGACATGGTAGGTTGACCAATGCCTTGAGCAGGAATATCAGATAGTATAAGGAGCATAAATTTAAGTTTTTGGCCATACAGCAAGTGGCCAAAGGTCTTCAGGGTAGAAATTTGGATATTTACCTTGATATATGTGAGTTAAAATGGCAATTGCATTTAAATGCAACTGAGTACCCGGGTATTAATGAGGCCACTGCCATTACATGTGTTTTAAAATTGATGAATATTATAGGATAGAACATAATTTATACATGCTCCTTACTGAATATAAAATGTAAGTATTTGTTTTTAACATAGTTTTATGTAATTGTACACATATTTCTTTAAATTATGTGTCTTGGTTGGTTACTAAATTAATTTATTGGATAATTGCTTTAAATAAAATGCTATTTAAGGGTTGGGTGAGGATGTATCTATTGTTCTGAGGAAGCCCCTTGAAGAGGGAAGAAAGCGCGTAACTGTCATTAAAGTTTGTACGCTCCAGTTGCTGTGTCGTGCTGTGTTTGTTTGGTGAACTATTAAAGAAAACTTTTGAAGTATTTTTGTCCTAAAATCTCGGGACATTTGCCATTTTTTTAGTTTTTCTTTTCACAGGACACAACTACCTAAAGAGGGACTGTCCCTCGCAAAGAGGGACAGGAGGTAACCCTGTTCATGATATTGGCATAGGTTCCTTTGCAGGATTAAGACTTGCAGAGAAATACAGGGAAAATACTGCAGAGACACAAAAAATGGAAAATAGTTGTTATAATTTCCTTTACAGAGACCTTTCCATCAGCATCTTCTATTGAATTAAGTGCCTTACACAACTACGTTTTCCTAAAAGGGGCAATTCTTGATATTTTTTACTCACAGCTGGGGGAGTGATTGACTGTCATATGATTCCTCACTACTGAAGTAGAAAAGAGATGTAGTTCTACTTTCTTGATTCTGTCATATTTTGAATGCATTGTTGCATTATTTTCTTCCTTTGTGATTGGCTGTCAGATTTAGGATAAGCTGTGTCTTCTAGTGGGATTATTATCTGCTTTCAGTTGGATATAACTCAGTTTCTTTCTAGGCTGCCTTGGAAACTTTGTTATAATACATTAGGTGGACAGTAAAGCCCAAACCGAAGAGACAAGACAAAGATAATTCAGTCATTTGCTGTCATAGTGAACACTTCAGACAGCTTCACTTTCACCTTTTGATGTTCCTCTACAAATATTAGACTATTTTGAAGCATTGTATAAGACAGGTGTTGGCTATATTTCCATTAGAGTGCATTTTGCTACTGTTTGGGATATGCTAGATGTTCTTCTATTCTTCTACTGCAGTATTCCTAACATAAGGGAGTTGGCTGCCAAGGCGACGACCTGACGTCGACCAGTATACCATAGTCTTTTACTACCTAATGTGTGCGGTATGTCTGACATGGGCCATCAACAGAAGTGGGCCATAAAAGAGATGTATGCATGCACCACCCTCAGAACTTCTTTGCTGCCAATCCTAGATGTCACTGTTCTGTCGGAACCATGATTTTCTGAGATAAGTACCCTATGTGGAAAACCCTTTTTGTAGTTTTTGCTACCTTTTTCTTTACTGAGGTTCATGTTATCCAGAAAGGGGAAGTGTGACTATGGATGACAGATTCCACATAAAGATAGTCATATGCAGTGCTTTTTTACCTCAGCCCTCAGCATGACCACAAAACCTGTTCCATTTGCCAATCCTTTGTACCGAAGACCCTCTGAAGTTGGTTATCCTGCCTCATGATCTACCTAGAAAACCACCGCCTCAAGATTCTAGTAAAGAGCACGATGGGGTCCCCTCCAGACCCGATGACCAAGCCTACAAAATGAAAAGCAAAAAACATAGGCCCGAAACCAAAGCTGCACCTCTCGAGTCAGACATATCTCCAGAAGCACATGAGAGCTCAAAGACGTGCACTGACTAGAATATGGACCCACAGGCCAAGCCTGCTTTACAGGCCATCTTGGCTCCAGATGTTTGCACATACAGAGAGCCTTCTCAGATGCTGCCCTCGAATGTCCAGGGAGAATCGATGCTTATTGTGTCAGAGGACCCTAGGTGAGTAACCCAAATAATCATTAGGAAGGATGTTGACTCAGACATTGTGGAATGTATACCTACATCTAGCCCTCCTTCTTTGCACCACATAGATACATCTACAAAGAAAAAACAAAAAAAACAAGTATGTCTCTCCACCTTCCGACCCAGAGAAGGACTGGCTGAACTTCTGACAAGGCCTCTTTAAGGCCTTTATGGCACTTAGGCCTACGTCACGTCATTCTGCTTCATCTCCAGACTGGTCTGTTTCCCCTCAGAAGAGACCTAGGCCCCAACCTACTTCTGATGAAGATTCCTCTTCTGAAGAAGAGGATGAGGATTTGGATTATTCCTCCCAAATCTCTTCCCCATTGGATTATGCCTCCCCTGAAGAGAATTCCAATGGGACAGATTCCCCCATGAAAGAGATTTCTTTTGGTGAGACTATTTCCAAAATGCATGACCACTTCATATGGGACACTGCAGAGATGTCTGATGTCCAGAAGCATTACTATGACTTCCTTCAGGTACAGACCCCTAGTCCTTCAGCCATCCTTCTTGTAATTCCCATCTTTTTGGATGCTTTTGCATCCATTTCCCCCCACACAGACTCCTAGCCTCCAGCTCCCCAAAAGCCAGGCAGGTACTGCAATGTACCCAAGGACTGCCAATTTCTCTTCAGGGCCCTTGCTGCAGATCCTTCTGTAATTTCACTTACCTCTGATAAGGCCTCCAGGTCACTTTCTTCTTCCTCCCTGCTGAGGTAGTAATAAAATCTATACCTTAGCTACCCTGGCCTTCAGAGCATTAAACTGTCACACACACTTGACCAAGTACAACTTGAAACTCCTTTCCCAAATTTCCAAGCTGGTTTCAGACATGCCTGATTCTGATAATAAGGCATTAGCATTCACTGTCCTTGCCACCTCTTCTCAGGGAGCCAGACATTTTATCAGGTGCACCTGTGATGCTGTAGAGGCCTCCTCTGGAGCTGCTGCTGCTGCTTCCTCATCCTCTCTCCTTGCCACCTGTTCTCAGGGAGCCAGACATTCTATCAGGTGCACCTGTGATGCTGTAGAGGGCTCCTCTGGAGCTGCTGCTGCTGCTTCCTCATCCTCTCTCCTTGCCACCTCTTCTCAGGGAGCCAGACATTCTATCAGGTGCACCTGTGATGCTGTAGAGGGCTCCTCTGGAGCTGCCACTTCCTCATCCTCTCTCTTTGCCACCTCTTCTCAGGGACCCAGACATTCTATCTGGTGCACCTGTGATGCTGTAGAGGCCTCTTCTGGAGCTGCCACTTCCTCTTCTGCCCTCAGAACATTTGCCTGGCTTAGGTTTCAGCCTCTACCTGAGGAAATCAAGGCAAAACTAATGGTTGCCCCCTTGGACAATACCGCCCTTTTTGGGAAACCTTCAGCAGAGCTCTTTAATTTTCTGCAGGAAAAAAGCAAAGAACTTAAGGACCTTAAGCACATTCTGGCATCCCTTGTGCCTAAATTTCATAGCAATTACCCTGCAAAACAAAGTTTCATATGCAGGCAATCGAGTGGCCCACAGTCTAGAACTTAAAAAAGGCCTAAGAAGACCCAGCAGTTTTCTTCTTCCTTAGCCTCTGCTTCCCATATAACCAAACAGCCCTTTCCTGATTGGATGGGCTCCTCTTCATGACTCTTGCACAACGAAGCCCCATTTCTCAATGCCTTCCCCTCCCTTTCTGGGAACACATCACTCAGGACTCATGGGTGCTAAGCATCATCAAGAGGGGGTACTTCGTGGTTTGGCCCAGGGTGTCAACCTTTAGAGGAATTCCGTTACCACCAAAAAATCAGCCCCCCCCTTTCCCTCCAGTCCTACAAGAATGCTTACAACAGGGCACTATAGAACTTGTTCCCCAAGGGGAAGAGGCTTTTACTCTTACCTTTTCCTAGTTCCCAGAAAGGAAAGACCAATTCTGGACGTCTCATACCTCAATGACTTCCTCATAGTTCCTTCTTTCAAAATGTTAGCCTTACAAACACTATTTCCCCTTATCCTGCCTCAGGCATTTCTTGCTCCATAGATATCAAGGATGCCTACCTCCATATTCCCATCCACCCCAGATATGGGAGATTCCTACGATTTTCTCTGGGATTCTCGCACTGTCAGTTCTCAGCTTTGCCTTTTGGACTTTTCACAACTCCAGAGTTCTTCACAAAATGTCTAGCCCCACTAGTAGCCTTTTATAGGCTCCAAGGGATCTTAATTTACCCATACCTGGACGACCTCTTAATCCAAGCCACTTCTCAAGCATAATTGAAGAAATCTCTCCAAAATGGCAATTGCCATTCTGCAAAGCCTGAGATTTACCATCAACTTCAAGAAATCATCCCTGGACCCAGCCCAAGATCTCATATTTCTGGGCTGCAGATTCCAAACCCTGAGCATTATAGTGTCTCTCCCACTGTCAAAGGCACATGAGATCTCCCTAATCTTTGCAGAGATACTCCACTGAAATCAGATGTCTGCTAGACAATTCCTCAGAATCTTGGGGCTGATGGCATCCACCATTCCAATGCTTCCTCTTGGAAGGCTTCATGTGAGGGAACTCCAATGGTTCCTCAAATCAGTATGGTGTCAACATGCTCACCCTCTAGAACACCTAATTCCTTTACTCCCATGTCTCAAGAAGGAGCTCCAGTGGTGGATTTCACATCTGTCTCTAAATCCAGGTCCCCCCATTCACGCTGTGCTGCCAACTCTGGTGCTATTCACAGATGCATCGGCCACAGGTTGGGGGCAGCCTTAGACCTCCACTTGACTCCAGGAAAATGGTTTCCCTACCAAAGGAAGGACCACATAAATGTGAGAGAAATGAGAGCATTAATTTTTGCCCTCCAAACCTTCAAGTCACTTTTCACACCAGGGAGATTACATGGACACACAGATAATATGACAGCCTTATGGTACATAAACAAGCAGAGGGGTACCAGATCCTATCTCCTGTGCAGACTAGCTGTGCAAGTCTGGGATCTAGCTCACCTCCTTGATATATCCCTCCAGGCGGTGTACATCTCCAGCCAGAATACTGTGGCGGACACCCTAAGCAGATCCAGAACACAAGCCCACGAATAGTTGCTTCACAGGGATGTGTTTCTGGACATTGTCCACCAGTGGGGTATTCCAGAGATAGACTTGTTTGCCTTCCCCATGAACAAACAGCTCTCTCATTTTTGTGCCAGGGAATACCATCCTCAGACATGGGGAGTGGACGCCCTTTCAATTTCCTGGAAGGGGAAATTCCTATATGCATTCCCTCCCTTTCCAATCATTCCGAAAGTCCTGTTGAAAATCCAACAAGACAAGCCAAAAATCTTGCTGGTGACTCCCTATTAACCAAGACAGCATTGGTTCCCTCTTCTCTACCACCTAGCCAAGGGCAACCACCACAAGTTACCCCACAGAGTAGACTTACTAACACAGAACAAGGGCTCACTCCTCCACCCACATTTGGAAACCCTTCAACTGGCCCTGTGGGGGATAGAGCCCTGATCCCATTCAGACACCTTTACTATGAGGATGTGCTTCAGGTCCTGCAGGAGACCAGGAAGTCTACTACTAGAAAGTCTTACCTCTCCAAATGGAAAATGTTCTCCATCTGGTGTCTGTCTTGGAACCAGGACCCACTGAGCCTGTGGTCCTGTCCTATTTTTGTGATTTGCTTAATACAGGATTAGCATACTCTTCCATTAAAGCCTATTTGTCAGCTGTCTCTGCCTGTCTGCCACTAGCCCCTCCCTTAGCTTCCAGATTCAAAGCTAAACAATTCCTGAAAGGCGTCCTTCATATCAGGCCCTCACAGGAAACCTGTGACTCCACCCTGGGACTTAAACTTTGTGTTAGAGAAATTAACTCAAGCACCCTTTGAACCTGCTTCTTCTAGTTCACTCATACGCTGCACTTGGATAACGGTTTTCCTGGTTGCCCTTACCTCTACCAGGCAAGTCTCAGAGTTACAAGCAGTTATGGCCTCCCCTCTTATCTTTCCATAAAAACAGGATCTTCTCGTGGACCAAAACCTCCTTCATGCCAACGGTTCTCAATGAATTGTCCCTGAACCAGGCAATTCACCTACTTACTTTCTTCGGGTCTATATTAGAAGACCGACTGTTTAGGTGATTGAACACCTAAACATCGATCTTCTAATATCGAACCGTACAATGTCGAACATCCCAGGGAAATACATCCCTCAGCCACAACACAAAAAACATTACTTTACATCTAAATTAAGTGGGGGGCTTCACCCCCACACCCCCCACCTGGGGGGCTATGCCCCCACACCCCCTTAACTAAATATACCAACTCCAAGATCACTCAACAGTAGGGAAGTAGCAAACTCCGACGAACGGCCAAGGGAAATCTTTCCCTGCGTTAAATCGGCTATTCGGCGTTTTTTTGCTTTCGATATTTGAAGATCAATGTTTAGGTGTTCGATCACCTAAACATTCGGACTTCTAATATAGACCCACTTTCTTCTCCTCCCACCAGAACAGCAGTGAGAGGATCCTGCACACCCTGGATATACACAGATAACTTAGGTTCTACTTACATAAGGAAAACAGAGCAATTATTTGTGTCTTCCCATCCCAGAGCTCTGAGATTGCCTTTGTCCAAACAGACCATCTCAAATTGGATATCCAAATCTATTGCCTTTTGCTACTCTTATCATGGTAAAGTTCTTCCTGACTCAGTCAAAGCTCACTCTACCAGGGTAATATCATCCTCAGTGGCTTAGATACCAGCTCTATACTAGAGGCTACTACTTGGACATCTGTCCACACCTTCACTAAACTCTGTAAGCTGGACTCCATCTCCAGATCCAGGGCAGGGTTTGCCAGGGCCATTCTCCATGGCTTCCTAGAAAATACATCTGCCACTTCCTCATCCCTTTCCTTATGAGCTTTTTACTCTCCCTTATGTCAGAAATACTGCAACAGAAGAATAGCAGAACATAGACTTGTTGTGTAAGAACTTACCATAACGACAGATGTCCTCTTCTCTTTTGCAGTATTCCAGCCCTCCCTCTGTCCTCCACTTCCTGGCTTTCTTGGATGAATTGATCCTTATTCCATTAGACTGTCTCTCTGACTGGGGCTTCAGTTCTAAGGGTAGTGCCAATGTATGTCTCTTTATGGCCAACATCTGCTGAAGGACCAGGTCAAATGTACCACGAACCTCAGGCAGTAAAAGACTTTGGTATACTGGCCGATGTTGGGTCGTTTTCTTGTTTTCGTTTTGCTTGCTCCAAAAAGAAATTCAGAAGGTCTAGGCCTGAAACATTGTCTGCCTGTTTGAACTCAAGTACACCCATTAAAGTGTTACAAGAACCCGCGGTATCCCCGCTCACTTCTCAGGCTTCTGCTACTGCAACCCATCCGGAGGGCAATATGGTGTTTGATATGAATAATCATACAGATACTGTTGAGAAAGGTGATCCAAGGCACAGCATTTCTGAAGGACCAGAGGGCATACCTCAAATCCTGGTTAGAGATGAAGTGCCTGGATCCTTGTTTGAGATATGCCAGAGTTGTATCCACCTTGCTTTGTAAGAGCAGCTATCACCCCTAGGAGGAAAAGAAACAAAAGACAAAGAATATTTCACTTTCATAGACACATCAAGAAAAGGAATGGATCAAATTTTCACAGGGCCTATACAAGGCCGTTTTCTCTTTCAAGCCTCCTTCCTTTCTTTGTACCTTCTCTCCCTCTTTCCCTCATCACCTCCCATTTACATTGTATCAGAAAAATGATGATCATCAGGAGAGATATTAGCTAGAAGTTCAGAAAAATGTGATATTGCATTCTGATATCTGTGGTGGAGTGAAGTCCCAGAATATGCTGCAAGACACATCCTTAAAGATGCAGTGTGTTTTTTAAAAGCTTCTAAACATACAGTAAAGATTGTTTTGTTTTAATAAGAAATGTTTACATTGCTTTATTTAGCCATACTATTTATAGTAATGTTTTGTTTTTTAATCCTGTAGGTTGTCACTCAGCTGACTGAGGTCACTGACAGAGAAAAAGATTTTTCACACCAGAATCGTATGCTTCAAGATGAAATTTCAGTACTACGGCTGGAGCTTGAACGAGTTCGGGCACGCAGCCAGGATGAAGAGGGCAAATATATGAACGAGAATGAAACCTTGAAAGAGAAAGCTGAAGACTTGAAAAGAGACTTGAAATTAAGCGAAGAAGCCTTAACTCAAACAATTTTTCAGTTCAATGGGCAGCTTAATGCATTAAAGTCAGAAAACACTAAGCTGAATACTAAACTTGAGAATGAAAAACAAAACAGAGAGAAAGCTGAGACTGAATTAGATTCGGTTCGGTCACAATTAACATCTGCTGTCCAGGAGATGGAGAGATGTCAGACAGCAAAAACTGACATTGAACGTGCTTTACAGAGGGAGCGTGATGATGGACTTCATTCTCAAGACAAGCTGAACCAAGAAATTTCCAAACTCCATGAGATGAATAAACATATATCCCTGCAGCTTAGTAAAGCTGAAACAAAGGTAAGCAGTCTTGAGAATGATCTCCACCGATCTACACTTTCTGTAACAGAGAAAACATTACTTTTAGAAAGTGCTCAAAGGGACCTTAGCCAAAACCAGTCTCGAGTTAAAGAGGTAGAGAATTTGTTGCAGCTAGAGAAAGACCAAGTTAGTAAGTATAATGTTCGGCAAGAATCACTGCAGGAAAGGCTTGCTCAGATTCAGAGTGAAAACATGCTGCTGCGGCAACAACTAGAAGATGCCCAAAATAAGGGGATTATCAAGGAGAAGGCTGTAAGTGACGTCCAAGACAAGTTTAGTGACATCTTCACGAAGCTTCGAACTGACAGTGAGAGGCAAGTCCATATGGTGGAAGACAGGAACAAAGAACTGATAAATAAAAACAATGAACTTAGAGAACAGGTACACAGATATGAAAATGAGAAAGCAGAGAGAGAGGTAGGTATCCCAATTGACTCTTTAATGTAAATGAAGATGATTTGTTTACATGTGTAAAAATTTACTTGTGTACTGACTAGATCTTATTTCAGGAATACTTTTGAAACAGACCAGCCAGTAGGATTTACATATTTTCAGGCCCAGTATTTTGTAAAAAGTCATCATTACCATTGTAAATGGGTGACACTTCTCATGGTCCAGGCTGACAATAACTATATTTGTAAGGTGAATTCATTGACATTGTGACACCCCTGCGCTGAGCCAGTAACCAAGGAGCCTCAATCCTCACCACTGGCAACAGTGAGGGATGTACACAATGGGAGGATGACAAGTACACACACAGAAAAGTGCAGTTTCCTTAAGAGCACACAGAGTTTACAGTCAGTCTGGGGCTGGTTTATCCCTCTCTCTCTGCAGATCCCCAATAAGACTCCCCACTGGCACAGCTATAGGGTTGAGATCTCAGCCGAGGGGCCAAGCTAAGACCCCCAGCACTCTCTCTGTCCAACCAGTGCTTTATGTTCCTGCCCAAGTACGGACACACACACACACACACGCACACGCACACGCACACACACACACACACACACACACACACACACCCACACACACCTGGGGAAGGTTGGCACAGGTTTACTAACTATGCCCCTTTTTGCCCAGACTATAAGGTAGTACCAGCTGCCACCTGCCACCCTTACTTATCAGCTGCTATAAGGCCCTTACAAAGGGTGTCCATTCCTAACTGTGTAATGTTACTATTATCCAAACAGTAGTTTTGAGCAAGACTTGCAAGGCTGTTTAGGAGTGGCCTGAACAATGTCACCAGATACATATGCAAGTACGCTAAGAGCTTAAATATCACTAAACAAACCAGCCACAATTAAAAGGTTTAAATATATTTAATAATAAATAATAAAAGAACAAGACAATACTCAGAAAACAAACGCAGTTACTTCAGAGTTCAAAATCACAGGAAATATTTTAAAACAACATTGCAGGACAGTCTCAAATGAATACAGAAAATGTCTAAACTAATCTTTACTATATTCCTATCTATATTTAAGAGAGATAATATGCCATAAGTCTTACTTACAGACAACATGCAGGCAGAAGTGCTGAGTGGATGTTTCTAGGTCCAAGACAAGGTACAAAATGCATAGTCTCTCTCTGGAAGAGTTCTTAAATTAATATCAAACATTACTGCTGGGTTAGCTTGGATGACATCACTCTTTGTCACCTGACTTCAGCTTCCAGGCTAAAACAGAAACTAAGAATTTGAATATCTCTGTGTGAGAATATATATCTCTCAGAAGTTTGCAGAACTTGGAAGTCGTAAAAGAATAAAACTCTTTTACATTTGAAACCTAGTAATTTCTGTTTCAAGACAATACAAAAGCTTCTTAAAACCTAGTAATTATTTCAGTTTCAAGACAATGCAAATGCTTCAAGCTCTAGACATTGTGTCTGCCATTGAACTGAAACTAAGAGATAACACAATCGTAAAATATTTTAATTTCAACTTATTTTCTTGAAGTTTGCAAGTTAACTTTGTATGCTCCCTCTTCTCCTTTTAAAACTTACATTTGCACAGGTATGTAGTTTATATACATTTCTATTCTTTTCCAGTAGGGTACACCGTGGACACATCCTTGAAGCTCAGTACTGTACAAACCCTGTTCAACACACAGTTCTGCACCAGTGGTTTAATATACACATAACATATAGTTTTCTTACATTTGTAAGACAAGCATATGAATCATATTAATATTCACAAATGACATAGAATTATTTACAAAATTCCAGATAGCTAAGCTGGCAGTGTCACCGTCATCTTCCCCAGATGTTTCTTGCCTATATCATTTCCTGAATCTCCTGCTTGAGCATTTATAGGAAGGTGCCTACATTCCTTGTCTTCCCAAAAGAAAAGTGTACTCCTAAGCTGTCCAAGCATGTGACTTGCCCATGTGTTTATCAAATACTGGAGCCAAGATCATTAACTGCTTTGCTTTTCCAGCCTTATACCATCTTATGACATATCTAGCTGCCTGTGGTCCCAGTAGTTTAAAGTCTCAGTCAGCTGAAGCTTGAAGACTTTTTGGAGACTAAGTTGTGAGGCAGTCAGAGGAAAAACCTTCACTCAGTAGTGTTTGGAATATGTTGCAATCTGCTAGACCAAGGACACCTGGCCTGAGACTGAGAGGTACCACTCCCAAAACTTAGCTCCTCTTTGAACTACAAAGGTTCCACAGACTTTAGCATCTCACCAGTTGTCTTTATTAGCAGAAGGTTGATTCCTGGTTCTTAATTACTGGATTTACCTTTTCAGTGAGAGAAATAGCAAAGAATATTTTCTCTGTCCTTCACGTTGGGTTGCAAGTTCAGGGTAGAATTTCTAGTGGATGCTAACTCTCCCCACTTATCTTGTACTTCACGTAAGAGATTCATGTTAGGATTCAGACACTTGATAGAAGAACAGAGGCCTAATTCTGATTCTTACATGTTTTTCATTCATTGGTGCCTTTCCTCAAGCTTCAGTTTCATGCTTTCAAAGGGTAACTGACATATGACCTTTTACACACTGATAACAAATGTGTGGCTTTATAGGCATTTGCCAGCGACTGCCCAGCACATTGTACTTTCTTTTGAGATAGGTATATAACTTCTTTCAAAGTGTGAGAAAAGCAGCACAAATCCAGAAAATGTCTGTATGTAAGTGTCATCAGAAGTTTTGAAAAATCATCTAAGTAAGGAAGTTTTCGGTCACTGGGTTTATACTAGCCCACCTTCTACATTTAGACTAATGTATTGACACTTTGCAGGAATATTACGTTGCATACATTACTTTATATCTTTATATCTGAAAATGCTTGCTTACTCTCTTGTGAGTTGTTTCCATCTTCCAGCATGATTGAATAGCCACTGCTACCTGCTGAGTTTTTAGGGTGAAGGGGAGGAAATAGAAAGTAGGTTGCCAGATCTTTCTTGCATATCACACATACATGCACTCACACCTATGGGCAATTTTGACTCCCTAATACACCTCACTGCATGTCTTTGGAATGTGGGAAGAAACCAGAGCAGCCAGAGGAAACCCATGCAAATACACTGATGAGAGTCATTACATATCTTTCTTTGAAATTTCCTTTTATTTTTTTCAAATTATTTCTGAGATATGGTTTTGTATTACTAATTACCACCAGCCCACTTATTTGACTCCTCTATTGTTGCCATTAAGTTCAGAAAACATGTTCATTAAACTGCATTTGATATTTCTCTGGCTAACAGACTGTATTCTTATCATACTGTTAGTTTGCTGTTATAAAATCAGAAAAAGACTTATTTCTCTGTAAAGACATATTTTCTGTAATTTCAAAATTTACAGAAAAAAAAACACAAATTTCTATTTGTTCTGAAAGAGATAGACATATCTGAGATTGTGCTGTATTTTACCCCAAGAGTTATATTAGTAAATGGAAAAAAAAAAAAAAATATCCTTGTTTTCCCGCTTTTCTGAACTAGAATAGTCCAGTCTTCAGATTTTGCTGATCTCTGGGCTTTGTCTTGGTTCCTGTGCTATCCATACCCTTATTTGGATAAGAGGAAGCTTCTTTGTTCACCAGTGGGAGTGGGGAGCACTGAGCAACCTATTTGTCCCTAGAGGATTGGTTCCAGCCCAGCAACTTGTAGTTTATTGGCCATTTTGGGTCAATTCCTGGCGCTTTTCAACCCCCTGCTATAAAGCCCGCTTTTGCGCGCTTTAGCGCATTTTAGCGCAAAGTTGCTCATAGAGCAGCATCGGGCAGCGCCGGTTAATCAAGTTTAAACTATTTCTGGCTCCGTAAAGTCTGCTCTTCAATTTTTCCCTTAGAACTGTTCTACTTGCAATCTATACAGCCTATACTCTATCTGAAAAGCTCAGCACTTGCTCCTAAAGCATCTCTTTATACAAGTAAAGCACTCTTAAATAAAAGAAAGTACTTCATTCACCTAAATTCCCTTGATTACCCATTTCCCTATAAGTCCTTTCTGACTCAGTTACACAGCAATCTTTTTCACTATTTCTAGCATGTCGAAGGGTCAGTTGCTAGCGTCCTCTCCTGTTCAGCTGGTGAATCTGGGAATCTTGAGGCAATGTTACAATTGCCTCATGTACACGGACAACCCTCTCCTCCTCCCAACAAATACAAATATATGCGAGAGATGCAACTATATAGCCAAACTGGAGGCTGAGCTCTCTCAATTCAGTACTGGCAAGACCAGTCAGGAGGAGAAGGTAACCACGCACACCACAAACCCAGTCTCACATAGAACTATCACAACTGCAAACCAAACACATAAACATACTCGGAGGCGCTGATTAAAAATCTGCCAAAACAACAGAGGCCTCCAAAGCAGACACCCAAGCAACCGCCACCTCAAGACATAGCACATGCAACACATAGTTCACAAAGTCAGTGTGCTAAACAGTCACAGCCCTTAAGGCCAAACAACATGCCAGACACACTTGTAATAGGTGACTCCATAGTCAGACACACTGACGTACCGCTCACCAGACTGAACAAGGAGAGGGTCACAGTAAGCTGCCTGTCGGGAGCTAGAATCCGCCACATAACACAAGCACTCAGGTCACTCCACAGCAAGTACAAATATGACTCAGTCATTGTACATGCGGTGTGAACGACCTGAGACGTACCTCCCTGGACTACATGAAAAGGGACATAGAGGAGCTCTCTGATTATGTAGCCCAGGCCGGTATGACCCTGACCCTGAGCAGCATCTTACCCTCACCAAGAATGATGCCACAGTACAAAGACAAAATGATCAGTTTTAACAATTGGCTTAATTACTGGTGTCATTCTAAGGGGATCAATGTCTGTCTGCTTGGGATGACATGCTTGACAAGCCACGCTGCCGCAAGGACGGCTTGCACCTGTCACCCTGGGCTTCGGATATTGGCCAAGGCTCTTGCCACCCCATAGTGCCTTTTTAGGCAAGGTTCAAAGGACAAACCTACCTCCTAGAAAACACAAGTGGAAAAAACTAAGGGTAATGCTGCTCAATGCCAGAAGTCTAAACCTCAAGATGCATGCCCTCGAAGCCCTCCTCAGTATGGAGAACATCGATGTCTGTGCAGTGACTGAAACCTGGTTCAAGGCTCCTGAGAGCACCCCAGCATTATCAGGTTTTACCTCATATCATGCTTTCCGGCCCCAAAACTTGGACGAACCACAAAAGGAGGGAGTATCCATATTCATCAAAGATACCCACACCTCCAGGTTAGTGGCAACGCACGAAGCATCGGAGACCATCCAGGTGCAACTAACCATAGGCAAAACAGCCTTACAGTTTGTAGCATGCTACAGACCACCCTCTCAAACTCAGGAACCCCACACAGCCTTCCTGAAGACACTGGAGAGTATGAATGTCTCTACAAATACCATCATATTGGGAGACTTCAACTACCCAAACATAGACTGGGAACATTACTCAAGCCCCAACACCCTAGCCCAAAGGTTCCTAGAATTCATAAACTCTAATGCAATGGAACAACTGGTCACCATTCCCACAAGAGTAGACAATATACTAGACCTGATCATCACAAACATGGGGACAAAATGCTCCACACCAGAAGTATATCCCTCTTTGGTAAGATCAGACCATAAATTAATCTCACTGGAAATCCACATCCCACCCCACCCCTACAAAAATGACCACAGTGAAGAACTTCTCAAAAGCCAACTTCCCACTTCTTAAAACTGAAGTGGTATCCTTCAAGGCCCCTGGGCCAGTGGAAACCACAACCCACACTGCTGAATCCTTTGCAAATACCTTCTACGGGCACCTTCAAGAATGCATGGATCATGCAATCCCAAATAAAATCAAGACCCATTCCCCCAAAGGCAGGCGCCCGGTCTGGTGGACCCCAGCCATAAACAAACTCTACAACAGGAGGAGGAAGCTACTACATGACAGAGCAAAATCCCTAAAAGGGAAGGCATCTCTGATCAGTACTAGCAAAAGCTACGATCACTCATAAAATCATCCAAGGCCAACTTTGAGAGAAAAATCAAAAGACACAAAAGACAATCACAAGGCCTTCTTTAGCTATGTTAGAAACCTGGGTGGAAACTCCCAGATATGCTCAGAGTTAGT
Source organism: Protopterus annectens (assembly GCF_019279795.1). Lineage (NCBI taxonomy): Eukaryota > Metazoa > Chordata > Ceratodontiformes > Protopteridae > Protopterus > Protopterus annectens. Next base: position 1,431,308,762 of record NC_056745.1, on the reverse strand, counting down.
CCAAAATGACACAAAATACACTGAACCCACTGACATTGCCAACATTCTGGCAGACAGGTTCAGTGCAAATTCTCCTCCCCTCCCCCAAAGGAGAAATAACTATCCCAGCAGAGTGTAGCCTCCCAAACATCTCAGATGCCCAGGTGAGAGCTGCCCTCTCTAAAGCTAAAAACACAGCATCAATGGGACCGGACGGTGTCCCGGGCTGTGTGCTACATGAACTCAAGAGGAACTAAACCCACACATAAGGCTGCTGTTTAATCTTAGCCTTACTACAGGATACGTACCCAAAGAGTGGCGTACGGCGACAGTGGTACCACTTCACAAAGGCGGTGCTTCTACAGACCCTGGAAATTACCGCCCCATAAGCTTGACGAGCCTGGTCTGCAAAGCTATGGAGAGGATCATTATGGAACTCATAAACAAAGACATTGGGGACCTACAGACATTGGATCCTACCCAATTTGGCTTTGTCAAAGGCAGATCCTGCCTTTTGAACTTGATCGACTTTTGAAACAGTCACTAAGGCCATTGATGAGGGTAAGGCAGTTCACACAGCCTACCTTGACCTTGCAAAAGCCTTTGACACAATACCCCACTCAGGCATCATAGACAAACTCACCAGCTTAAATGTAAACCCATATGTCACAAGATGGGTTGCAAACTGGCTCAAGGACAGAACCCACAGGGTCAGAGTTGCTGGAGCTATGTCAGACTCTAAGCCAGTCACAAGCGGTGTCCCACAGGGCTCAGTCCTGGGACCCCTCTTGTTCGGCATTTATTTTTCGCAGGTACAGGCAAACATAGGAGGATTGTGGCTGACAAAGTTCGCAGATGACTGCAAACTGGGGCCATAATTGATACTCCAGCGGACACAAACATCCTTCAGAGAGGCCTCATAGAAATGGATAATTGGTGCCAGAGCCATGGCCTTAAGCTGAACGCCAAAAAATGTATAGTCATACCCTTTGGGAAAAACAAGGTACCCACAAATTACCACATAGGTGGTAATCCATTAAGTACGGAAGAGGTAATCAGGGATCTTGGGACCCAGGTTGACAGTAACCTCTCATTTGACACTCACATTGCCAAAGTAGTTAGGAAGACCTTGTATATTGCCCACCTTATCATGAAGGGTTTCACATCTAGATCAAAAGAGGTCATTGTGCCCCTGTACTCTTCTCTTATCAGGCCAATGATTGAGTACAATGCCCCATTTGGGATGTATCTTACCCGACACCTGCAGCAGTTGGAAAGACCCCAAAAGTTCCTCACCAAGAGAATAAAGGGTCTTAAACATATGTCATATGCTGCCCGACTGAAAAAACTCCAGCTCTATTCAGTCGCATACCGCCTACTCAGAGGTGATCTGTGCCTGACGTACAAGGCCATGTCCAATCCGGAATTAATGGACATGCTCCACCTCAGTAAATCCAAATCCACCAGAGCCACGAGAGCAAGAGACTTAAACCTCAACACAGAAATAAATAGGACGTGCTGGAGGGACAGATTCATAACCCAGAGGCTCCCTACACTCTGGAACAGAATCCCAATCCATGTTAGGCAGAGCCCTTCACTAACTCTATTCAAGAGAAATCTTGACGAGTAGATGGCAGATCGTAGGTTTACCCCGGGGGTCATCTCTGTGTCACTACTAGACAGAGGCACAGTAAACTAAACCCTAAAAGGGCGTCGTATTCTCATCCTAAGGGGTGGTGAAAACCACACACACTCTGGCTAGGCTTATAAATGCCCCAGGGCAGATAGCCTAGTACAAACCTATGAACCTAATTGGTGCCAAGGAAAATAACCAGCAACCATTCAGGCCTAGTGTTTTTCTGGTTCTACATTATTGGTGAGTTACTGTCCTAAGGTCTGCCTTATTCCTCAGTCACAGTTCTTTTTTTCGGCCATTTCAACATGTCTGCCCATGGATCTCCCTCTTTCATTGCATAAGAGAAAGAATCCTCTTAGAAAATAGGTGAATCCTCCTTGTGATGTTAAATGTTCTTCATCTCACATTGCTGCAGTCCTTACATATGGGTAGTCCGCTGTCCTCGGTCGGCCCGAATACCAAAGTATTAGGCTGACGTCGGTCATGGGCGCTCAGTACTGACATCAGAGCGTCAGGGTATAAGAGCGCATGACCGACGTCATATCCTTAGTCTTTTTTGCCGCATGGTCCGATGCAGAAGCAGCGTTGCAAGTGCCGTTCGGCGTTCTGAAATTTTCGTATTCTGAGTTTCAGACCGAATCCAAGTTGGGCTAAGTGTCTGCCCATGGATCTCCCTCTTTCATTGCATAAGAGAAAGAATCCTCTTAGAAAATAGGTGACTCCTCCTTGTGATGTTAATTTTGTGTTAGAAAAACTAGCCGCTTGATTTGAACCAGCTCATCAGGCTGCCATGAAGTTCTTAATAATAAGAAAACAGCGTGAAGCCAACGAAACAACTTTAATGAACACTTTAAAATATTCAGTTTCAGTAAGCACTTTCATCCACACAGTGAACTTCCTCAGACTGAATAAAACAACTCTTATATAACCCAATCAAGTAAATCACATGATTCATTGGGTATAATGAACTAATAGATTAATATTTTAACCCTTTCCTTTTCAAATACTCTGCAAACTCTTCCTTATTATTTAAACCAGGGAGATAACAAGCACCTACCTCCACTTGCCATTGTTATTCCATCTACTCCATTTCATCCTCTACATCTAATTTTAAATCATATCTCTATTTGATCTAAAACTACAAACTTTAAAGCTACCTTACAATTACTAGTTTTAAAATGCTTGCTTAGAGCATTTTATCCTTTTGGGCTGCAATAGCATACGTAAGTTTGTAAATCCTTTTATATAATTTTCTTGTTGTCTGTCCTATATAAAAAAGAGTCACAAGACATGTACTTGGCTAAATGTACTACAAATTTGGATTTACAGGTGTATATTTTTTTTAATTTTAATAATCCTATTATTAATATTGAGGTCCTCTATACCTGTATAAAGATAATCAGAAAAACTGCAATTATAACATTTGAACATCTCTGCTTTGGTGTTAACACTCTTGCATAAACTTAATTCTTAAAACTTTTACCTCTTTTTTGGACAAAAACTGGTGCCTTACCTACCTCCTTTAATAAATCTGAATTACTACTTAAAATCTTCCAATTATTTTTTATAATTTCTTTAATAGCCCTAGCATCTACACTATTAGTGACCTGCATAGATGTATTATAATTTTTATTAACATGTTTTACATATTGCTTCCTATCAAGATGCCTTAAGTCACATACTTCCCTTCAACTTGTTTCAACTACTTCGGCTGGGTAACTTCTATTTTTAAATGTCCCACATACAACTGCATTTTCTTCTCTAAAATCCTTATCATTTTTTTGTTAATATACTAGCTCATATTAAATGTCCATTAACAATATTTAACTTAGTGTTCTTAGGGTGCATATTGGTATAATCCAAGTAAGAATTGAGACCCTTACCATTTTCTTTAAAAACAATAACGTCTAGATGTTTTATACTTTCCTTGTCATATTCCCAAGTAAATTTTAAAAACAAACTTACATTATTTATGTAATTATAAAATTCTTCCAAACTTTCGTATCCTTTCCAAACTAAAAACACATCATCAATAAAATGCTTATATATTAAAATATGACTAGAAAAGCTGCTGTTTAAAATATGAGCTTTTTTCCAACCATGCATAAAAACATTCACATAGCTTGGGGCCATAGTAGCCCCCATCGATACTCTATTAATTTGGCAAAACAAATTATCATTAAACTCAAATTAGTTGAAGCTTAAAATTATATCTGCTGCTTCCTTAATTAACATAACAGTATTATCAGAAAAAAAGCTTGAAATCAATTAATTCAAATCTGACAGTATCCATATCTTCATTATTCTGGATTACTGTATGTAATGATTTAATGTCCAATGTAACCAAAAAAAAAATCAGTTTCAGTAACCACAACATTTTGTAACTTTTGCATAAAATCAAAAGTATCTTTTGTAAAAGAACCATTCAATTCTACTACTTTTTGAAGATGCTTATCTACATATATTGACAGTCCCTCAGTTTTACTCCTAATGCTAGCAATTGTTGGCCTGAGTGGGAATGTATTTTAGGAAGGCCGAAAATCATACTCATTTTCAGATTTTCAACTCTTAAAAATTTCCTAATATATTCAGTTCTCCTTTCACTACTAAACCAGTCTTGTATAATAAAGTCTATAAAGGCATACGCTTATTTAATTTCAGAAAAAGAAACAAGTTTGCAATAATTCACATCAGACAATAATTCATTCATTTTGCCATAATAATATTCTCTAACAACCAAGACATTCCCTTTATCTGCCTTGGTTACAATATTACTGCCATATATAAAAAATATTCTTCTCTTCTGTACACATATTAAAATATTTATCCACAGGCCTCTTATTAAACATATCTATTAAGTACATTTCAGTCACAGTCTCAAACAGCACCAATTCAATCTTTAAAGGAGGGGGTTGTATGTGCTAGGTTTGTAAAAATCACTATACAAATTACTATCTGATTTATATAGCATCCTTACATTCAATTTATGAACATAGTCTCTAAAACACTTTATGGTGTCAAATTTCTTAGCCCCTTTAGCAGGAACAAAATTTCACCTTCTGCTCAATACTTTGCAAGCAGTATCTTCCAGATAAAGATGATAAGTTCACTATTTTAAAACTGCAATCAAAAGTACCTTTTATTTCCTCTATTGCTGGCGTTGCCTCTTCCAGTTTGCTTTACTTTGCCCTTGCCGCACTTGATTATGGGCTGCTACCTCTGCCCACAATCTGTTTGCAATCCCCCATTGTTGGGATACTGGAACAGTTTGAAAATTCCTTATATTCTCACGACTGTTGCTTTTAATACCCAAACTGCTTCCCCCTTTGTTGGGACACTTGAACAGTTTGAAAATTCCTTACATTCTCACGACTGTTGCTTTTAACACCCTAGCTGCTTCCACCAACAGAAACATTGTTTGCCTGCTGCACTGACTCATTGGTAACCTTTCTCGTTAACTGAGGCATTATCTCTTCCAGTGACTTCAGTACTCCTTTCTCTTTCTTCCTCAGCCAATTGCAAGTTGCTGTAGACCTGGAGCACGCCCCTTTCATAATCGGTGCGGTCTTTGTTAAATTTCTTTAGCTTTCTTTTTTTCAGGACATCACTTTCTTTAATTAACCTGTCCTGAGTAAAGCAGACCTTCGCATCAAAGTTGCCACTTGTGGTGTTATCCTTTAAAACAAAGCAAGCACCACATATATTTTCATTCAAATTGTCAGTTTTAGACCAGATGGCTTAATGGTTAAGGTCTTCACCTCCCATGCACAAAGTACAAAAATTCGATCCTGACCTCCGACCAATGCCTGTTTGGAGTTTACGTGTTCTCCCTGTGTCTCCGTGTGGCTTCTTCCATGTCCCAAAAAACATGCTGAGTGTTTCCATCTCAAACTCACCAACAAATGGAGTTGTAGGCACCAGCACAGACTCTACATTGTGCCCTATAAGGGGAAGAGTTGTACAGACCAACCACTTTGGGTATCTACTGTGGTGCGCAGTATCCTCAAGATAGAAGAGCGCTGATCACAAACTGTGTGCCATGGCAGGGCTAGCCTCTTGATGGTGTAAAATATGGCTCTAGGTGATTCGGTTATGTTGACTAATGCCACCAAAAATGGGCATGGGTAGTTACTGGTGATAAGTGGGTTGAGGACTCGGCCTACTTTGACCCACGCCAGGGACCCTTGCTAATGGTGGGAGGGGTATATGTCCCCCCTATTGGCCAATGTGTGCTCACCATAAAGCCCAGCAGCCCTGGGTCAGTAAGCTACTGGCTGACCGGTGTCAAGTTGCCCAGCCTGGGTTACCTGGGCTAGCTCTGTTGAGTGAAAGCTGGACGTAAAACCAACCAACCTGCCAGACATGAACTGAGAATTGCTACGCTTAATATAGGTTAACTGACAGGATGCAGCTTGGAAGTGTATGACATGATGATACGGAGGAAGCTGGGTATCCTATGTATCCAAGACACGAGATGGAAGTGCAGTGCAGCAAAGCCACTTGGCTTGGGATCCAGACTCTACTACTCATGTGGGGGACAGGCTAGAAATGGTGTAGAAATTGTGGTGAGAGACAGAGGCTTCAGAAGGCAGTGAGGGATATCATCAGAATTAATGACAGACTCATGGCAATCAGACTCCATTGTAATGATAGGGCAGTAGTCATAATCTCAGCCTATCCTACACAGCAGGGTTGTGATAGTAAGGAAAAGAGTGCATTCAGAAAGCAGTTGCAGGACCTACTAGAAAAAGCAGGACAACATGAATTGATGTTGATAATGGGTGACTTGAATGCGTATATCGGGACAGGCAGAACAGGATATGAGGACTGCCTTGGTCCACATGGGTGGGGCAACAGGAATAAAGAAGGAGAAGCCATTCTAGACTTCTGTCTGGCAAATGGCTTGATAGTAGCCAACACATGGTTCAGAAAGAGAGACAGTCACAAGATCGCATACAAGAGTAGCCAAGATGCAACTCAGGTAGACTTCCTCCTAGTAAGGAAAAGGCACTGGGTTAGAATCCATGATTGCAAAGTCATCCCCAGTGAAACAGTCGGCCCACAGCATAAACCACTGGTTGCCACAATCAGCTGCAAGCAGTGGTCACAGAAGGCTGTAAGGGCAACAGAGACCAGGTTGAAGACCTGGAAGTTGTCTAGAGAGAAAGTACAGCAGTTCAAGGAATTACTCAGGGCTCTAGCACCCCAAGAAGAGGAGGAAATAGGTGGAGGAGTGGCAGGGTCTAAAAACAGCATATGTTAAGACTACAGAAAAGATATGTGACTGAGCCAGGTATGGAAATAAGGTACTTAAGGAAAGCTGGTGGTGGAATGCAGAAGTCCAGGAAGTCATCAAAAAAAAAAAAGAAGGAGTGCAGGAAGAAGTGGGAGATATAAAAGACTGACCAGGCTAGGAAGGACTACTGGTTGGCTAACAAAGAAGTTAAGAAAGAAGTTGCAATAGCAAAGAATAAGGCATCAGAGGCACTCTACCAACTTCTGGAAAGTGACTCAGTAAGGGGCGCAAAGAAACTTTATCAGGTTGCAAAGCAAAGACAGAAAGATAAAGAAGATAGTCAGACACCCTTCATAAGGGATGCCAGCAACAACCTTCTCACCAGTCCACAGGACATCAAAGGCAGATGGAAGGAGTATTTCTAGCACCTTCTGAATGAAGAAAACCCCACAGAAGCTGTATTGCCCCAGAAACAGCCTACAATGAGAGAAGAAGAAGAAGAAGAAGAAGAGGAGTCCACCTTAGAAGAAGTAAGAGCAGCGCTAAGGAAGATGAAGTCAGGGAAAGCAGCAGGCTCAGATGAGGTCACAGGAGATATGATAAAGATGCTGGGTGAGATAGGGGAGAAGTGGCTCCTGAGGGCACTAATAGCAGTGTGGAGAGAAAGGCGTATCCCAGATGACTGGAGATCGAGCATACTCATACCAGTGTACAAGAACAAAGGGGACATCCACAACTGTGGGCAGTACAGAGGAGTCAAACTCCTACCACATTGCATGAAAGTTATGGAGAGGGTGATTGATAAACGGATACGCAGAGTAGTAGAATGTAAGATGGGAGATGAGCAGTTCAGATTCAGATCAGGATGCAGCACAATTGACCTGATGTTTGCACTGAGACAGATACTTGAGAAGAAGCTAGAGATGAGGAGAGAGTCCAACTGGGCATTTCTAGACTTGGAGAAAGCATATGACAGGGTCCCAAGAAAGCTGATCTGGGCAGTACTGCGATGGTTTGAATTTCCAGAAACATTGGTAGGATTGGTGCAGGCTATGTACAAGGACCCAGTGACTTGAGTATGAACAGTATTCGGCTTCACAGGGGGGTTCCCAGTGGGAGTGGGTGTACACCAGGGTTCAGCTCTGAGCCCACTGCTGTTCATACTGGTGATGAACTACATTAGCAAACAGGTTGGAGGGGACAGCTCAACAAAACTGATGTAGGCAAACAATGTGGCAGTACAGGCAGACTCTGAACTAGAACTTCAGCAAAGGATAGGAGAATGGAATGCAAATCTGAAGGGACATGGGATGAAACTAAGCACAGATAAGATGGTGCTAATGGCAGCAAATTGGGGAAATCAGAAGAAGCTGAGAATAGAGATGGAAAGGAAGATAGTGGAACAGGTAAACAGCTTCAAGTATCTGGGAGGGGTGGTTGAGGAGAAGGGTAGTCTGAATGGAGAGCTGAAAGCTAGAATTAGAGGGGCTGCAGCCAACTGGCATAGGGTATCAGGTGTAGTCTATGACAGAAGAATGCCAAAGAAGCTGAAAAGTAAGATGTACAAGACAGTGGTGCGACCAGTACTACTGCATGGTACAGAAACCTGGACAGTAAAGGCAGAACAGTTGAAGAAGTTAGAGGTGATGGAAATGAAGTGCCATTGAAAGGTGGTAGGATGCACACTGTGGGACAGACGAAGAAATGAGGACATGTGAGCAGAAGGCAGAGTAGCTCCAGTTGCAGAAAAGATCAAAGAGAACAGATTATTGTGGTTTGGGCACGTGTGTAGAAAAGCAGAAGACAATTTGGTGAGGAAGATTTGGGACAGACAGGAAGAAGGTAAGTGGAAACAAGTGCATAAAGCAAAGAGGTGGATGGATTGTGTGAAAGAAGATCTGCGTCAGGCAGGCATGAGTGTTGATGAAGGCAGGAGTGTGGCACTGAATCAAGAGAGTTGGCGACAGTTCAAATGATACCCCAACCCCATGTAGAAAAAAATGGGAAAAAGGGGACTGATGATGATGATGATGGCCATTTTAGCCTTATTGAGCTTAACCAACATCTCAAATACTAAAGCCTGATCTTCTGATTAAGCTCAATTCACTGGTCTAAAAATTCTTTCAAAAAGTCAATACCCACAGGCATATTAGTAACTCTCAAGCCTTTGGGAACTCTTTTTACTGAAAGGCAGGCTTTGAAATACCAATTATCCCACTGCAGCCTTTTTAATTTCAGTAAATCTTTCCCCAGGTCCCAGAAACCTTCTATATAATTAAACGGAGCACCACCAACACTAATATCAACTATATTAAAAGGATCAACCATTGGTGCTAAACAGCCTGTTAAGATTTCATCAGTTTGTCACACAGGAGCATAAGAACTCCCGGCTTTATAAATAGCTCCTCTCATAGCCATGCCCTCCTGGTTCAGTAAAATAGATCCACTGGGGGTATCGTGTAGGGAGAAACCAAAGGGTAATGCCATAAAACTGCTGCTTCCTTGTCTTTCCATAGTAAAACAATAAAATAATCAAAAAATATCAAACACTGCAAAAAACAAAAATAATAATAATAAAAAAAACACCATGAAGCCAACAAAACAACTTTAATGAACACTTTAAAATATTCAGTTTCAGTAAGCGCTTTTGTTCACACAGTGAACTTTCTCAGACTGAATAAAAACAGAATAAAAACATATCTTATATAACACAATCAATTAAATCACGTGAGTCATTAGGCATAATGAACTAATAACTTAATGTTTTAACCCTTTCCTTTTCAAATACTCTTATTTTTTTTTTAATTTTTATTTATTTAACATTTGTTAACTGGGAAAGTCCGACTTGGAACGAGCCAATTTTCAGAGGAGGCCTGGGGAGAAACGCTCCAGACGCATGTCTTTGTAACATGGGAGGAAATCCAGAGCACTCGGAGGAAACCCACACGAACGCAGGGAGGACATGCAGACTCCACACAGAAGGCACCCCAGCCGAGAATCATACCAGAGAACCTCTTGCTGTGAGGTGACAATGCTACCGCTGCACCACTGCGCCATCCTAGATACATACTCTTCCTTATTATTTAAACCAGGGGGGTAACTGGACAGCTTAATGTTTTATCCCTTTCCTTTTCAAATACTCTACATACTCTTCCTTATTATTTAAACTAAGGGGTAACAAGCATCTAGCTCCACTTGCCATTTGTATTCCATCCCACCCCACTTCTTGAAGTTCTTGACATTGAAGACAGAGTTACTAATTGCCCTGCAAGAAGAGTATTGAGTTACTAATTTCCCTGCAAGAAGAGTATTTGAGTTGCAAACTTTTGTGGCGAAAATTTCACTCCCTTATCCCCTCCTAACTTATCATAAACTTTCCCCCAAACTTCCTCTCTACCATACTTATCTGAAGTGCAGGTCCTCAAAGTCTTATCCAAGGCAAAAAAGACAGCCTCTATTGGACCAGACAACATCCCAGGCCAAAACATGGACTAGCATCACCATTAAGTACCCTTTTCAATTATAGCCTAACCACAGGCGTTGTTTCTGCGGAATGGAGAACTGCAACAGTTATTCCCCTCCACAAAGGTAGTTTAGCAACAGACCTGTGGAATGACAAACTCATAAGCCTGACCAGCCTCATCTGTAAGGCCAGGGAACATATCATTATGGATGTAATAAATAAAGACATAGGCAACCTCCAAACCCTGGATCCTACCCAATTTGGCTTTGTCATGGGGAGATCCTGCCTGTAAATCTGGTGGACTTCTTTGAAAATGTGATCAGATCCATTAATGAGGGCAGATCTGTGCAGAGAGCATACCTCAACTTTTAATGATGTTTTCAACACAATCCCACATTCAGGCATTACCGATAAACTTAGCAAACTGAATGTAAATCCCTTCATTGTAAGGTGGGTTGCCAGCTGGCTCATAGACCAGACACACAGTATCAAAGAGGGTGACTCCACATCAACCAACACACCTGTTACCAGTGGGGTGCCACAGGAGTCAATACTGGACCCCTTACTATTTAGTATATACTTCTCAGAAGTTCAGGTCAAAACTAAGGGGTTGTGGCTGACCAAGATGGCTAATGACTGCAAACTAGGTGCAATCATTAAATCCCCAAATAATGTCAGTATACTCCAGGAGGGTCTCATGCAGGCCAATGACTGGTGTAGTAGTCATGGTCTCAAACTGAATGCAAAGAAATGCATCATCATTCCCTTCGGCACAAACAAATGCCCCTTCCCACTATTAAATCAACAGCTAACTACCCAAAAAGTGGTAAGGGACCTGGGATCACAAGTTGACTGCAACCTTAACTTCGACCACCATGTGTCTACTGTGGTAAGGAAGGCTTTCTACGTAGCACACTTGATTAGTAAAGGCATCGCCTCAAGAGCAAAAAAGGTTATAACCGCTCTATACTTGGCACTAATCCGGCCCATAATTGAGTATAACGCCCCGTTTGGCATGTACCATACAAAACACCTGCAGCAACTGGAGAGACCTCAAAAGTTTTGTAACAAAGAAGATCGAAGGGCTCAGCATGTGCCTTACACAGGCCGACTAAAGTCCCTGCCACTATATCTGTGTCATATAGACTTCTTAAGAGAGACTTATGCTTGGCCTGCAAAGCAGTCCAAGATCCAAACCTAATGAGCTTGCTGCATATCATTAAATCAAACAGGACTAGGGCTTCCTGTTCCAGGAATTTAAATATGGCCTGCAACTTAAATAGGACATGCTGGAGGGACAGATTTATCTCCCAGCAACTGCCACATCTTTGGAACAGGCTACCAATTCATGTGAAACAGAGCACCTCTATGACACTGTTCAAGAGAAACCTGGATGAGTGGATAGGGCACTGTAAATTCTTACCGGGGATAGCACCCACAACCCTCCTGGACATGGACAGTCATCACTTAATGCAGTCTTGGATATTGACTAGCATTTTCATGGTATTACATTGGGATGAAACGGCTAGGCTTAAAAATGACCTCTGGGGTGATAGCCTAGTAATATCCTGTGATCGTATGGTGGGTCAGCCTTATTTCATTTTCCACATATATAAGGTTTCCTTAAGAGCTAATCCTTCATTTCTGACTGAAGTGTTGTCTGAGTTTAATTTGAGCAAAATTATCTATATCCCTGTCTTCTTTGCAGAACTACAAATGAAGGGAAAAGGATACTTCATACTTTGGATAGCCAAAGACTACTTGAGTACTATCTTGATGGAACAAAATCTTTCAGAACTTTTGATCAGGTGTTCATTCCTTGTGAAAGAAAGAAAACAAAAGGGCAACCTGAGTCAAAACAGAATATTTCCAAATGGTTGTCCCATGCTATTATATTTTGTTATGTACACTGCAACAAAACTATTCCTGGCAGGGTTAAGGTTTGTTCTTCTAGGGCCTTGTGACTTCATCTGTTGCTTTTTGAAAAGGTATAGAATCTAGAAATATTCTAGAAGTAGCAACTTGGTTCTCTGCATGCTTTTGCAAAACACTGTTAACTTTATTCCTTGTCCAGGTAGAAGACAGGTTTTGCTTGACCCATTCTCCATGGGCTCCTGGGTTTTCATACTTCCTCCTCCCAGTCATGTCAAGCTATGGTAATCTACCCATGTAGCTTAAACTACTGCAGCAGTGATCTATGTAAAGAACATAGTATTGTTGTGTAAGCAACTTGCTTAACAGCTGATCTTCAAATGATCACTGCTGCAGTAGCCACTCCCTCCCTCGACTCTACCCTTTTTTTTTTTTTTTTTCGTACCGAAGTGTGGACATTTAGTATTATTTTCTTACATTGTCCTTCTCATGGCTTTAGTCTCCTTCTCTCTGTTGGCATGAAAACTTTGAAGGGCTCGACACCCAAACATGACTTTTAGTCAACTCAGCTCAAGCTGACTAATGGTCTGGGTGTATGGAAGGTGCCCTTAAGCTGTGGAAGTTGGATGGCTGTTATAGCCTTAACTGTATGAAACTCATACAGCATAGGCAGCAGTGATCATTCAAACATCTACTGGTTTGGTAAGCTTACATAAACAACTGTAATTTCTAAACAGTTGATTGTCTTTAGTGCTATGCTGTGGTGAGCTTTCTATAGGGTGTTTGAAACAAATTTGGCAGTGATGTTTTTGCCACTGCTTGAACTTTGGTGTGTTTTTGTAGTTTGATGAAGATAGTGATTGAGTGCCATAACCTGGGAAATAGTGTGTGATTATTGGTGAGCAATGAGGAGCTTGGTTTGTAAAGTTTATTTTTATTTTTTTATAACATACATTTTTTTTGAACAACTTGTGTCATGATTGTCAAACTCTAGTTTATGGGCTATGTGTACGCATTGATGTTCTTCGTGTTTCACTGTTGCATTCATCACATTTGGGTTATCCTGCCAGGGGTAGCCCTCAGTCGGCCCAAATACCAGAGGCTTAGTATTTCTGCGTCGGTTGCTGTCGCTCCAGGACTGACATCAGGTCGCCAGTGGTATAAAAACAGGCAGCCGACGCCATTACATCAGTTTTTCTTGTCTAGGAGCCCAAAGCAGAAGCTGTTCGCATGAGTGCCGGTCTGCCGCGACCTGAGTTTTCATTTCCGAATTGAAGTCTTCTAAAGCTAAGTACCCCGTTGGGGATCCTTTTTTCTTGCTCTAACCGATATCAGAAAAAGTTAACAATTGTCTTGCCTGTGGAAAGCAAATACTACACCGAGACTTCCATTCTTATTGCATCACCTGTTTAGGCCCAGACCGCGACGCCCCCCGCTATCGCTTTTGTGCTTTGTTCAATGCCAGAACTATACGTCGTTGGGCCCTTATTGTAGCTATACATTTTCACTATCAGTCCTCGATTTCCGATATGGCTTTGGTAGGCCATCCGACTACCGATCTTCCAAAAAAACACAAGGATAAAGACAGACCACATAGGTCCAAAACTGCCGACAGCGCTTCTGTTAAGCTAGTCGTCAGTTCACCGGTCCTCAGTGAGGCGCTTTCGCAGCCCCTGATGTCTGCTTCTGTGGATTCACAGGCCACTACCGAGACTCTTTCGGAGTCCTGTATGCCGCGAGACTCTTCTTTGACTAAGGATCCTGCGGATGTCTCTACCTTGGTTGGGTCTGGAGCTGCTGAGCAGGCATCGGCTTCTGAGGAAGTAATTCACACTACTGATACTCGACACAGACTGACAACTTCTTTCGGGTCTTCAGTTCTTTCGAAAGCAACCGAGTTTCTAAGTCCCAGGGTACGAACCACACCCAAAAAAACGACGACCCAAGCTCAGGCACCTACTTCCTTGCCTCAGTCTCAAATGCTTAAAATGCCAGAAGACCTTATAATGCTTATTAGGGGAAGCCAGGCTACCCCTTCCAAAAGAAAAAGAGACTTGTCCCCAGTAGTCTTATCTGAACAGGAGTCCGATGACTCTGATCCATGTGAGTATGAAGATATGCAAACCCTGTCTGCTTATGAGGATTCTGATGCAGAGGAATCCATCCCTTCAGCGTCTCCACCCGAGGGCTTTTCTTTTGGGGAAACCCTACATACTTTAAGGGAGCATTTCTAATGGGAATGTCAGGAATATCCTCAGTCTAAAACGAGACTCGTGGAATTCTTAGATCTACCACAGCACAGACCTCTGGCCATTCCTCCTGTCCTGGATGTTGTGGATGATGTTTTTATGGAATCCAGTCTTGACTCCTGACACCCTCCCTCCTGCTCTCAGGAAACCTGGTATTATAGAGTCCCTGACTCTCACAAATGTCTTCCTACTGCTGACCCCGAGGTCATCTCTCAAGGACCTAAAGGAATCAAAGCAACCTCAGCAAAGAATCCCACCCCCCTCAGATAGGGATTCCCAAGCATTAGACAGATGGGGTAAAAAAGTATAAACCTCTGCTACTCTTCCTATTAGAGCATTAAATTGTCAGTTCCACATGCTGAAATATCAGCAACATACCATGGAACTCCTCAAACAAAAAATATTTTATTTTCCTGCTTGTGCAGAAAATAAAGAGTTACAAGAGTTAATGCATTCTGCAAGTCAAGTAACTAAGCACACCTTACAATGTGGTTTTGATGCCCTAGAAGCATCTTGCAGGGCAGCAGTCACCGGTTCTATCATTAGCAGGCATGCTTGGCTTAAGGAGCAGACCTTGCCAAACCATGTCAAATCCAAATTATTGGACGCACCCTTGAACAAAAACAATTTATTTGTCATCAAGGCAGAAGAGGTCTTAAAAAAGATGGAAGAAAAAGCTAAATCTATGCAGACAGTTAAAGACTTCTTACAAGTCCAACCTCCAAGGTTCAGTAGGCATTACCCCTCCAAGCACTAATCCTTTCTTGCCCCCTCCAAGCACTGGTCCTTTCCTGCCCCCTCCAGGCCAGCTCAGCCCAGACCCAGGGGAAGCAGACCCCCCAGATAACAGCCCCAGGGAATGCAGAGATCTAAGCAATGGAGTTTCTCCACTTCAAAAATAGGGAGTGCAAAGCCACCCCCTTATGGTAAGAACTCACAATGACTTTACATTTCCATCCCCTCCCTCTGCCCACATGCTCGTGCCCCTAGGAGGAAAACTCTCCTTCCACACAGGCAACTGGGCCACCATTACCAATGACGCCGAGTCCTCAACATAGTGTCCCAGGGATACAAATTTTATTTCCACACTCTGCCAACCCCAAAAGGGTTCCCAGATCTTCCTCCAAACCAGTGGGCAGAGGCCAAAAAGCAAGTCCTTTCCCAGCTCTCCATGAGGGCCATAGAGCATATTCCTACAGAACAAATAGGCCAACATTTCTACTCCAGACTCTTCCTGGTACCCAGAAAAGAGGGCACATGGCGCCCCATCCTAGATCTATCCATTCTAAACACCGTTCTGGTGATAACAAAATTCAAAGTGCTCATCCTCCAGCAGCTTCTACCTATGCTTTCCAAGGATGCTTTGCTTATTTATTTATTTAAATTTGTTGACCGGGAGTGTCCGACTGGACGTAGGTCCATTTTCAGTGGAGGCCCAGGGAGAAAAGCTCCACAGTTAAAATAAACAGACAGTAGTTACATTGGATTACATAGTGATTAACAATTTAACATAGCAATTACTTACAACATATTTACAGATGAAGAACATAGTACATCGGTAGACAACTAGAATCTTTATCTGTGAAGTACATAACAGACATTAACAAATGTTACAATGAGAAGTTCCTGCTGTATAAGTACTAGGCTTATGAGCATCTGAGCTTGCTATAATCAAGGTAGTTAGTGGAGTGGAAAGAACGGTAGTGGTTGGATGGGGTGGATGATATTAGAGTGGGAGTTGCAAGGGCATAGCCAGCATGTTTTTAGGTGCGCTTTTAGTAAAGTTTTGAAGTGGGTGCATGATGGTACGGAGGTAATTGTGGGTGGAAGGGAGTTCCATAATTTGGCTATGGTGCAAGAGAATAGTGCTTCACCAGCAGAGTTATTGGCTTTAGTGATCTGCAAGTGATTTTTATTTCTGGATCTTAGTGGTCTGGCGGTGCTATAGGGTTGGAGTAGATTCTGGAGGGATGGGACATTTAGTGGATGGTTTACTAGTTTGTGGGCAAGTGAGAGTTGATACCACTGAAGGAGGTGAGGGAGTTCAAGCCAGCCCAGTTCAGCAAATGAGAGACTGTGGTGACTACGGTAGGATGCCCCTGTGGTGAATTTGGCGATTTTGTTATAGCAGGACTCTAGCTTGTTTAGATCGTATTGCCTTAGGTTGGTATATATTGGAGAGGCATAAAGTAGGGTGGAGATAAGGTGGGAATTAGCTATTGAAATCTTTGCTGTTTTGGTGAGAAATTGCTTATTTCTGTATAACGCTCCTAGTTTTTTGTGGACTTTTTTTATGGTCATGGATATGTGAATGTCAAATTTTAGTTTATTGTATATTTCCACTCCTAGCAATTTGGTCTGTTCAGTTGGGTATATAGTGGTGTTGTCTTTTGCTGTGATGTTAAAGTGAGAGTTGTTTTGAGTATGTTTGGTGGGTTGGAAGATGAGTAGTTTAGTTTTGTTTGGGTTGAGTATTAATTGGGCATCGGATAACCACGTTTCAACAGAGGAAAAGGCTTCCTGTGTGACTTTTTGCAGTTTTGGTAGGGACTGGGCTGAGCAGATGATGGTTGAGTCATCTGCGTATTGTATGAGTGTGCCATGTTTGGTGGCAGAGGCTAGATTATTGGTGTAAACAGAGAAGAGTAGTGGTCCAAGGATGGATCCTTGGGGAACCCCTATGGAGACAGGTAGTTGGGGAGATATGTCATTCTGCCATACAACGGATTGTTGGCGGTCAGACGGGTAACTCTGAAACCAGTTGGTGACTGATTGCGAGAAGGATAGGTTATTGAGGACAGAGATAAGTTGTTTGTGTGGGACCATGTCAAATGCTTTAGATAGGTCTAGGAAAGTAGCAGAGGAGAGATAGCCATTGTTTTTATGCTGAAGGATAGTGTTAGTAAAGGAGAGTAAGGCAGTGGTGGTGCTATGGTTTGGTCGGAAACCATGCTGAGTACTGGAAAGGAGGTTGTTAGTAAGGAGGTAGTCTGAGACCTGAGAGTGTATGCATCTCTCTAGTATTTTGCAGAGTGGAGAGAGAATAGCTATGGGGCGGTAATTGGTTAGTTCTGTGGAGGGTCCGCCTTTGTGGAGGGGAATTATATGTGATACTTTCCACAGTGTGGGAATGTAACTTTCTGACAGAGATCGGTTAATCAAGATGGATACTGGGTAGGCCAGAGCATCAGCTGCGACTTGTAGGTATTCACTTGGGAGGTTGTCTGCTGCTAATTTGGTGGGTTTAAGTTTAGTTAAGAGTTTTTTTATGTTGGAGGTAGGTACAGGAGAAAAGAGAAGGCAGTGGGGAGATTACTATTTGAAGGTGTGGGTTGGAGGGGATGGGGGTTGTGTTGTTTAGCTAGTGATAGTATGGTTTGGGTGAAGTGTGTGTTGAATGAGGTAGCAATATTTTCTGAGGAGTGAGGGTTGTTAGGAGGAGGGGTACTGACTTTACCTGGGTGGAGGATGGAGTTTATGGAGGACCAGAATTGTTTGGGGCTGTGTTGTGAGGAGTCTAGGGCAGACTGGTAGTATTGGAATTTGTCCTGTTTTATTAGCTTTTTGACTCTATTGCATAGTTCTAGGAATTTCTGTCTAGTTGAGGGGGTTTTGGTTTTGCGCCAGTGCTCCCAGGCTTTATCCCTGTTTTTCATTTCTGACTTAGTGGTTTTCTGTAGCCATGGGGAGGGTTGTGCCTTGGTTCTGGAAAATCTTATGGGGGCATGGTAATTAAGGATAAGCTTTGTTAGCCACCCTAGACCTAAAGGAGGCCTACTTACACATCCCAGTTAGGAAATCATGCAGGAAATACCTACGTTTCAGGGTAGGATCTATGCACTTTCAGTTCTCTGCACTTCCCTTTGGCTTAACTACTGCTCCCAGAGTTTTCACAAAATGTCTGGCTCCTGTCATTGCTTTTTGCAGACAAAGAAATATTCAAATTTATCCATACTTAGACGACTGGAAATGCTGCTTCAGCACCTGACCTTTGTAAAGGACCTACTGACCTCCCTGGGGTATACTGTCAACGAAAAGAAATCAAAACTAGTCCCCACACAAAAAAATGTATTCCTGGGAGCAAGCCTGGACACAGCATCCCAGATGGCATTCCTTACTCCAGAAAAACAAGCCTACCTGACAGGCTACTTCTCTCAACTAGCCACCAGAACCCAGTTATTCGCAAGGAAAATCCTGCAAGCTCTAGGGTTCATGGCCTTTTGCATTTTACTCATTCCATATGCCAGACTGCATATGGGGAAACTACAATGGTACCTAAAAAGCCTTTGGTGTCAGCACTCTCAAGACCTGGTAACTCTTATACCTATGATACCTTGTCTAAGGAAAGATTTTCTTTGATGGGCAGCAGCATGCAACCACAACAAGGGACTTCCCTTCTCACAACCCCACGCCACCCAGACCCTCACCACAGATGCATCAGACTATGCCTGGTGTGCTCACCTGGACGGCAGGTGCATTCAGGGCCAATGGAGCCCAAATCAAATACATCTGCACATCAACCTAAAACAGATGTTAGCTGTTCAGCATACACTGACAGCTTTCAGACCCCTACTCTCCATGGGGCTTCTACTGATCAAAACAGACAACACCACAGTGATGTGGTATATCAACAAGCAGCTCTTATACTCTCTGCAGGCTCACCATGACCCTTTGGCACACAGCTTCAGCCATGCAACTACACCTGTTAGCACAATTCCTGCCAGGCTCTCTAAACTCACTGGCAGGTAACTTGAGCAGAAACCTGCTAGACCCACATGAGTGGCAGCTAGACCTCAGAACCTTCACTCTTGTAACCCAGAAATGGGGCACCCCAAAAGTAGACCTCTTTGCCTCCCACTCCAATCATCAGCTCAGCAGATTCTGCACCAGGGAACCTCACAGCAAGGTCTGGAAAGTGGATGCTCTATCCTTCCAGTGGGTAAACCTCTCAGTCTATGCATTTCCCCCTCTACCACTCATTTCAAGGGTACTGCTCAAAATAAGGGAGGAAAAAATGAGGGCAATCCTGATTGCCCCAGACTGGCCACGACAGCACTGGTACCCACTGCTGGGCAGCTTTCACCCCTGGCAGCATGGCATCTACCTCAGATCCCAACATTCCTAACCCAGAGAAATGGAGAATTCATGCATCCCCAATTGCAGACCCTCAACCTGGCAGCCTGGCTTATTCCCTAACCTCTCCTCAAGCTGCCAACCTAAGCAAACAAGTTCTAGATGTTATACATGAGGCCAGACGCCCCAGCACTAGAAAATCCTATGCTGACAAGTGGAAAAGGTTTTGCACCTGGATCCAGGCTAAGGGAGCTGGAACGGCACAGCCCTCCCTGCCTCTCATCCTGGATTACCTGACAGACCTACTACACAGGGGTCTATCCTTCTCTTCTCTTAAAATTCATGCCTCAGCCATCTCTGCTCATTTCATTACAGAGCCACCGCTATTCTCACACCCTCTCATCAAGCAGCTCCTAAGAGGGGCTAACAACTTAAGGCCACTCAGAAGAGCTCCTACCCCAGCCTGGGACCTTAACTTTGTGTTGGAAAAGCGCACCCTGCCCCCCTTTGAACCTGCA
The DNA here is from genome assembly GCF_019279795.1 of Protopterus annectens. Taxonomy (NCBI): domain Eukaryota; kingdom Metazoa; phylum Chordata; order Ceratodontiformes; family Protopteridae; genus Protopterus; species Protopterus annectens. The sequence goes on along the minus strand of NC_056745.1, from coordinate 1,431,288,736 downwards.
GCTTCAGCAGAGTTAAAATTTCTCTCTTGGAAGGCAGCCTTGCTTCTGGCCATCACTTCAGCTAGAATATCAGAGCTACAAGCACTTATGGCTGTGGAGCCCTTCATCATTTTCCATGCTGACAGGGTCTCCCTCAGGACTAACCTATCCTTCATGCCTAAAGTGGTGTCCAGTGTGGCTGTCAACCAATCCATTCATTTGCCCACCTTTTTCCCTAACCCACAAAACAAGCAGGAAAGGATTCTGCACTCTCTAGATGTGCACAGACAGCTCAGATTCTATCTGGACAGGACTAAATCTTTTAGAAAAACTGATCAATTGCTAGTCAGCTTCACTGCAGGAGCAGAGGGCAAGGCCATATCCAAACAAACACTCTCCAAATGGATAGCACACTGCAGCCATTTCTGTTACAAACATTTCTGTTAAGTTGTTTCAGGTTTCAACTTTGTTACTTAAGGAGTTAACTTGTAACTGTTTCTGCCATTTCACACTGAGCTAATCAGAGAAAGTCAGAGGAAGGGCTCTGAGCTAACTTATCTGTGATATATAACATTAAGTATCCTGCTTTTTGCTTATTTCTGAGTTATTTATAGCACTTTTATTTTACTCACTGTATGTGAGGTATTAAGTAGAATTATCTACAATTGTTAAGCATCTGGTTGAGTTTGTTTGTTCTGATTTTTGTTTCCCACTCTCCCTCCCTCTTGGTGTCCTGTTTTTATTCTTGGTGGCTTTGCAGTTGCCCCGCCCCTACTGTAAATTTGATCTGGGACACTCCTCCCAGTCTAGTGTCATTACCTCATTCTACCTATTCCAGAGAGAACATTTGAGAAGGCCAACCCAGTTAGTTTCTGCTCCTCCTTTCCCTTTTCCACTTTACAAAAAAAAAAAAAAAAAAAATGTCTAAGCTTGTTTCCTGCCTTTCCTATAAGTTGTCTAGTCCAGATACAGATTTGCTGTATCCAGGACTGTTTGTAAGCTTCTGAGCCCCCAATCCTTTCTGTGTTGGAGGGAAGCCTTCTAGCTTAATTTTGTTTCTTAGAACTAGCCAGTTTTCTAGTTTTAGTACTCAAATGTGTTTCTTTGAGTTCATCACTTGTTCAGAACTCATTGTAAGCACTAAATAAGCTACAAATTACTACAGCACTCAACTTTCCTCACTTGTCTAGAGGAAAACAGTTTTAGTACTTAATAAATAAGCACCGAGCCAGGTATGTCTAAAGGTCAGCTCCCAGTGTTTTCTCCTGTCTACCTGATGAATCTGGGCATCTTGCCTCATATACACAGACAACCCTCTCCTCCTCCCACCCAACACTACAACCTGTGAGAGATGCACGTTTATAACCAAACTGTAAGCAAAGCTCTCTTCCCCCAAGACTGGACTAGACCGTCAAGAGAAGAAGATAAATACTTGCACCACACCACACTCATCACATAGTCCCCCAAAACCTACACCACCAAAACACACACATAGAAACACAAAACACACACCTATATTCGCGGAGGCTCTCAAAAAAAATCTACCCAAGCAACAAGGACCTCCAAAGCAGAAAAATAAGCAACCTCCACCCCCCAACACAACCCAAATGACACACAGCCCACAAACTGAGTGTGCCACTCAACCACAGCCCATAAGGCATAACAACATACCCAACACTCTAGTCATAGGTGACTCTATAGTCAGGCACACTGATGTTCCACTCACCAGGCTAAACAAGGAGAAAGGTACTGTCAGCTGCCTGTCAGGTGCCAGGATCCGGCACATAACGCATGCACTCAGGTCACTCCACAACAAGTACAAATTTGACTCTGTCATTGTCCATGTTGGTGTGAATGACCTGAGATGTACCTCCCTGGACTACATGAAAAGAGACATAGAGGAGCTTTCTGATCTTCTAGCCCAGGCAGGTATGACCCTAGCTCTGAGTAGCATCCTGCCATAACCCAGAATGATACCACAGTACAAGGATAAAATGATTGACTTCAACAATTGGCTAAGCTTCTGGTGTCATTCTAAGGGGATCCAGTATGTGTTTGCTTGGGATGACATGATCGACAAACCACAATGCTTTGCCAGAGATGGCCTGCACCTGTTGCCCTTGGGATTCCAGATACTGGCTAAGGCACTTGCCACCCCTATAGTGCCTTTTTTAGGCAAGATTCAAATGACAAATTCACCACCGTAACAGGTACAAGCAAGAAAAATCTGAGGGTAATGCTACTTAATGCTAGAAGTCTAAACCTCAAAATGCACTCACTCGAGGCACTCTTTAAAATGGGGAACATTGACATCTGTTTAGTGACAGAGACCTGGTTCAAGGCACCAGAGAGCACCCCTGCATTACCAGGCTATAATTCATACCACACCTTTTGGCCACCTAACCTGGACTGAAGCACTAAAGGCGTGTCCATATTCATTATGGATATCCACACCTCTAGGCTAGTTGCTCAGCATAATGCATCTGAGATTATCCAAGTGCAACTAACTCTGGGCAAGACTGCAATGCAAATTGTAGCTTGCTACAGATCCCCTACCATGCCCCAGGATTCCCACTCCTCATTTCTTGATACACTGGAAAATATTAGGGTACAACCTAACACCCTAATAATGGGCGATTTCAACTACCCCACCATTAACTGGGAAAACTACTCATGTACCAACTCTTGTGCTCAACGTTTTCTGGAATTCATAAATTCCAATGCCTTGGATCAACTTATCCACACCCACACCAGGGGTAGCAATATCCTAGACCTGGTCATTACCAACATGGGTAACCGGTGTTCCACACCAGAGGTCAATTCCTCGTTGGTCAGATCCGACCACAAGCAAATCATGCTAGACATTCACACCCCACCCCCACCCCCCATTAGGGAAATCACCATAAAAATTTTTCCAAAGCCAACTTCATGCTTCTTAAGACAGAAGTGGCAAACTTCACGATGCCCATGCTAACAGACAATAGAGATATGACTGCTGAATCCTATACAGTTGCACTTTATAAGCACTTACATGAGTGCATGGATCGTGCAATCCCTAACAAAACCAATATGCTATCCTCCAAAAAAAGGAAGCCAATCTGGTGGTCCCCTGCTATAAACAAACTCTACAACAGAAGAAAGAAACTGTTGCAAAAAAGAGTAAAATCCCATGATTGGAGGAACTCCATGGTCAGCCTCAGTAAGAAGCTGAGATCCCTCATAAAGTCCTCCAAAGCTAGTTACGAAAACAAAATCGCCACTGATTCTAAAGACAACCACAAAACATTCTATAGCTATGTCAAGAATCTCAAGGGCAACACTCAGATCTGCTCTGAGTTACAGCACAATGGCACTAAATATACAGAACCAACTGATATTGCCAACATCCTGGCAGATAGGTTCAGTGCTAACTTTACCCCTCTCTCATCCCCTAAAGGGCCCATCTCTATACCACAAGAATGCAAAGTACCTGTAATCACAGCTGCACAGGTAAAAACACACTCTGCAAAGCCAGGAACACAGCATCCATGGGACCTGACAACATACCAGGCTGCGTTCTACATGAACTACGGAACAAACTGGCACCCCACCTAAGTACCATGTTCAATCATAGCCTCACCTCAGGCTTTGTGCCCACTGAATGGTGCACAGCAATGGTTATCCCACTCCACAAAGGGGGAGCCACCACGGACCCCGGGGAACTACCGCTCCATTAGCCTGACAAGCCTGGTCTGCAAGGCTATGGAGCGTATCATCATAGAACTTATAAACAATGACATTGATAATCTCCAAACTCTGGACCCTACCCAGTTCGGGTTTATAAAAGGCAGATCATGTCTCCTAAACCTGATAGACTTCATTGAAGTGGTCACCAAAGCCATAGATGAGGGAAAGGTGGTTCACACAGCCTATCTAGATCTCGCCAATGCTTTCGACACCATCCCCCACTTTGGAATTGTAGACAAACTCACTAAACTAGGTATAAATCCCTATGCCACAAGATGGGTTGTCAACTGGCCCACTGACAGAACCCACGCTGTGAAAGTAGCAGACTCTAAATCCAACTTCAGACCATTGACAAGTGGAGTACCACAGGGTTTAGTCCTAGGTCCTCTCATGTTTGGTATCTACTTCTCTGAAGTACAGGCTAACACAGAAGGTATTTGGCTAACAAAATTTGCAGATGACTGCAAACTAGGAGCCATAATCAAAACTCCTAACGATGTGGACATCCTACAAAAGGGCCTCACTGAGACAGATGCCTGGTGTCAAAGCCATGGCCTCAAGCTCAATGCCAAAAAGTGCATTGTCATTCCTTCTGGTAAAAACTCTGTACCCATGAATTACCACATAGGTGGTAGTCTACTTAACACTGAAAGTGTGATAAGAGACCTTGGGACACAGGTGGACAGTAGTCTCTCCTTTGATAATCACATCGCCACAGTAGTCAGGAAATCCTTCTACGTGGCACACCTCATCACAAAAGGTTTTTCATCCAGGAAAAAAGAGGTCATTGTTCCCCTCTACTCATCACTCATTAGACCCATTATAGAGTACAATGCCCCTTTTGGTATGTACCTCACAAGACATCTACAACAACTGGAAAGGCCATAGAAATACCTCACAAAGAGGATTACTGGCCTCAAACAGATGCTCTACGCAGACCATCTCAAAAAACTCCAGCTTTACTCTAAAACGCATATCGCCTACTCAGAGGCGATCACTGCCTAACATACAAAGCTATGTCAAACCCAGAGCTGTTGGACATACTCCACGTAAAGAAATCCCAATCCCTTGGAGCTACATGCTCTAGGGACCTAAACCTTGTCACCACAATAAATAGAACATGCTGGAGGGATAGATTCCTGGCCCAGAGACTTCCCATACCCTGGAACAAACTACCTAGCTATATCAAACAAGGCTCCTCATTAGCACTCTTCAAGAAAAATCTTGATGATTGGATGGGAGATAGGAAATTCACCCCGGGGATCACTTCTGTGGCTCTGCTTGACAGGGGCACAGGAAAATAATTTTCTTGGGTGGCAAAAGCCAGGGTACCATTTGGCTAGGCTTATATAGGCCCTAGGGCCAATAGCCTAGTACCTACCTATGAACAGCATAGTAAACCACCCCCAACGGGGGTCAGGACACATTCCACCAGAGCAACCTCCACCTCTGCAGCTTTTCTCAGAGGGGTCCCCACCATGGACATCTTGGAGGCTGCAACATGGACATCCGTTCATACCTTCACCAAGCATTACCACCTGCCTATCTTCTTCAAATCCAGGGCAGGCTTTGCCACCGCAGTCTTGCAGGGCATCCTTGCCAGCCCCCAGTCTTCTTGACTGCCTCCACCCTTTTCTTCTGCTTTGGGAATCAACCCAAATGTGATGACTGCAACAGTGAAACAGGAAGAACATAGTACAGTTGTGCATACTTACCATAAATATAGATGTTCGTGTGTATTCACTGTTGCAGTCCTGGTTTCCCTCCCTCCATCCCCCTTGTCTATTTCTCTCTCTTTCTCTCTCTTCTTACAAGGAAATTTTCATATTTACTTTTTACTGGTGGTGTTCCTCCACCATTACCAAGCTCCCTATTGGGGGCTCCTGACAGGGCAAGAAAAACTGATGTAATGGCATTGGCTGCCTGTTTTTATACCGCTGACGACCTGACATCAGTCCTGGAGCGACAGCAACCGATGCAGAATTACTAAGCCTCTGGTATTCAGCCCGACTGAGGGCTACCCCTGGCAGGATAACCCAAGTGTGATGACTGCAACAGTGAATACACTCGAACATCTACATTTATGGTAAGTATACACAACTGTACTTTCTATTTTAATCTTATTTAGGACAGAGGTTTGTTTAGCGGGAGTCTCACCTGAGAATAGAATAAGCTAATTTTCTTGGGATTTAGCAGCAGGTGAGTGTTTTGTAACCACAGTTCTAGTTTACTGAAGTCTTGTTGAGTTATGGCTTGAAGTTCTGGTGGAGATTTAGCTGTACATATTAATACAGAATCAGTGTATTGAACTGCTGTTGCATTTGCAACTGCCTTATGTAAATTTTTAATAAAAATGTTGAATATTATTGGACCAGTTATGAATCCTTGTAGTGCTGTATTGTTAGTGTCTTTAGAAGAGAAAAAAAGCTGTTTTTTCCATTTAATGCATTGAAGATGATTGCTAATGATTGAAATGAAAGAATGTGTCTGTTGTTTGTGCACAAATTAGAAATCAATTCTGTGAGGAGAAGGTAAAAACCATGTCAGAGGCTTTAGATAGATTGTTGAAGAGAAATAAGACACTAAGAAGTATGATTTCTAGAAGGGCTAACTTCATTAAGTAGGTTACAAAGGCTTTTTTTTTTTCGTCCAGGACAAAAGCTGCCTTGTGTTTGGGATAATACGTTATATTTTCTAAAATAAGTTTATAATTGCTTGTAAAAGTGGGGATAAATATCTATAGTTCAAACGTTAGAAAAGACCATATTGTTCCACCTTTATGTAGGGGTATTTTATAGGATTGCCTGCATAATCTGGGAATATGAAATTTCTCTATAGATCTGTTAACGAGTATTGATAATGGATAGGCAATAGTTTTAACAGTTAGTTTCTGGTATTCTGGTGGTATATTATTGGGAGCCAGAGTGGTTGTCTTAATTTTTTTTGTAATAATTTTGACATAAGATTGGTAGACACTGGCCTCAGTGAGAAAGTGCCATTAATGTCCGAAGCAGAATTGTTTATATTGCCTTGATTTTGTTGTTGATGTGCAAGTCTAGTAGAGAAATTGATGAAGTGCGAATTCACTGATTTACAGTATCATAGTTGCTTTTGTCAAGGTATGGATTGTGCTGTGGTTTTCTTCCAGGCTTAAGTCGAGAGCATAGCTCTCAACCAATCAGGGACAAATCTTAACAAAATCAGAGACAATCAGGGGCATGTTCAAAATATTAGTGCTATTAATTTGAGACATCGACAGATTAAAAAGAATGTGAATTAATGTATATTTTCTGAAGTAAAAGAAATCTATAATTTCATGAATTGTTATTAGGTTAACAACTGGGGGGAGGGCTCGTTCTAAGCCCAGCAAGTTTTCCCAAAAGAATAATGACATCTTGTATCTAAATATGACATTGAGAACCAGGAATTTATAAGCAACCGATGTCCATAAGGGACATGGGTGCCAGGCCTGGTGTAAATTTCTTATTCCCCATCCACTGGTCTAGATTAGACTTAAATTGGGTAATAGATGAAATCAGCTTCACATTGATGGGAAGCCTGTTTATTGTCATTATTAATTATGTTTAATTCACCACATTTTCTCTAAAACTAACCAGTTTTGGAGGGATTAAAAGGGACAGAGCTAAAATTTGAGTAAAAATCGGGGACAGTTGAGAGGTACGATCAGGAGTTTAAGGTGTGCCAGTATTGTTTTGAGTGATTAATATGAGAGTTTTATAAATTAGTAAAGTACTTGTATTTGTCATTGTGTAGCAGCTCTCTGGCTTTGTTATAAAGTCCTAAAATTCTAATGGCTCTTTTGTACAGGGCTGGCTTTTCTATTCCTTTCAGGCTTTGTATCATAAGGTCATCCATTGTCTAGTAGTTGATGCTGGCCAGAAGGCAGTCCTACTTTTTGTCCCCCCACCCCCACCCCCTCTAATGAGGCTAGGGCATGTAGGAAGTTTAGGAAAGACGTATTGAAAAAGTTAACAGTGACATCAAGAAGAAGATAACTTAATGTAGAATCTAGACACTTTGTTTGAGGTGACTGTTAAATGTTTTTGTCTGTACGAATTTTTTGTGCTGACCCAAGTAAATGTTGAGGTTTTATGGAGTTTTGTCTATTTCTGTACAGTGAAGGTGGGATGACAAGCACAAAGTGAGTCAGGTAGTATGTCACTATTGTATTGTCTGGATTGACTGACTGTCAGGATCCAGTCAAAAAGTATTTTAGGCACCAGTATTGTGGTCTGTCCTTGTTGTCTTTCGGCTTTTCCCGGCTAGGGGTCGCCACAGTAGAACTCCGGTCCACTAATGATTGGCAGTAGATTTTGACGAACGCCGAGGTGCCAGCTCGACGTTCAACCTTCAATAAAGGAACTCCCATTTACGCAGGTCTTTCGAATGCCCACCCAACCACGGGGAGGACATGCAGACTCCACACAGAAGGCACTCCCCACACTCCAACCGAGAATCGAACGGGAGAACCTCTTGCTGTGAGGCAACAACGTTACTGCTGCACCACCATGGCATAAACGTGGTCTGTCCTTGTGTGAAGTTATATTAATTGTATGAGGCTGAAAAGTTATGTAGAAGGTGATTTTTGAGGTGTGTATATGTGTGTTTGTGTGTGTCTATATATATATATATATATATATATATATATATATATATATTTGTATGTGTGTGTGTGGGTATAACAGATATATATATATATATATATATAGAGAGAGAGAGAGAGAGATGTTTTGTATGTGTAATTGTCAAAATTAATGTTAGCGAACGATCACAAAAATGAATTTAAAAATGTCGGCATTTGAACTGTTGTCATTTTTTCGAACTTACCTCAATATCCAGTGCCATTCACAACACGTTTACCAGGGAGGCAAGCCCACCTGCACCCCCCACACCCCCGTTAATTATATATACTAACTCCAAGGACGCACTACAGTGAAGGAATGGGTACATGTCCCGATCCCCACTGTAGTGTAAACTCCACTCAGAATGCTGAACTCACTAAAGTGTGAATGCACACTGGCATTCATTCTTTTGTGTCTTCGGCATCTTTGGGTTCGCTAATATGAACCATTGAAAACATTCCTTCGCACATATGCCGTCGCAGATGTGCAGGTCGACAATATCATGGTAAATATATATGTATATACATGTGTGTATATATATATATATATATATATATATATATATATATATCCACATACACACACACACACACACACATATATTCTCATTCATTCTACGAGTTAACAGAAGTTTAACTGATTTTTTATAAATAATGTAGCTGTTTAATGAATATTCATGAAGAAATTTTCATGTGTTTTGACTTTGGCTTTTCTTTTGTACCTAGTCACGTGCTGATTTTTAATAATTAAGTATAGTACCAAAAGTCTTGCAATAAGAGATTGAGAAAATAAGCTTAAACTATTTTCCATAGAGAAGGATAGACTGCTTTAACTTATGAGTTATGTCAAAGTACTTACATTTCTTATGATGTTTTACTTGAAATAAACTTTCATTTAGACCACATTGTTTCTTTTAACAGTTTTCATTCACTCTAAAAGTACATAAGTTCTCAAATCCTTTTATTCCTCAAACCTCACTTTTACTCCTGAGCATTACTCTGCATATACTATTCCCAAAAATTCTGTTATTTGTGTGAAATTTGCTCTTCTTTTGTAAAGATCTCACCTCCAGTTCCTTTATCTCCTTTATTATAACTAGAGCTTCCTTTACTCTGTGAATAGATTTTTGATTTTCATTTTTTAGTAATTGCTTTTTTAGCAGCTAGTAACAATAAATTATTTCCTTAGTTACAACTATTTGTTCCCCCACCATTTCTGTAAAAGTACTCTGCAAAGAAATTTTGGAATTATCCAGTTTGGTACTCTTCTCGAACACCATTCCCAAACTTGTAACAAACTACCTGCCTCAGTAACCTCCAGATGCTCTATAAGTCAGTTCAAAAAGCTTCTAAAATCTAACCTAACTTGCACCTGGCTCTGTCCCTGTGCCTGCCCTGGCTAACACTTAACACTAGCTTACCTGACAAGTTCTTCCAGTCATCTTATGTCCAAATTCACAGCATTCTGTCCTTCCTCTATACTCAGCTGACTGTGTGGTCCACAATCTTCTTACCCACAGAAAAGTTGCTAGTTATAACAATATGTCTAACTCATGTTTTCCACTACGTCTAACTGTAGTAATTCTTGTCAGTCACTCAACAATCACTAAATTCAATTTCCTCCTAAACTCTTGCCAACTATTATTATTTCTGTTTCTGCCTTACCTTTTTATTCTTTTTGTAATTTTTGTAATGTGCATTTTATTTTTATAATATTGTAAGTTTTTACTTTTGTAATATTGTAAATTTTTTGTTGGAGCTTTTCTCCCCAGGCATCTGCTGAAAAGGGACCTGTGTCCAGTCAGACTTTCCCGGTAAACAAATGTAAAATAAATAAATAAAATTCCCAAGAAACATGTTCACAATTGCCTTTTACTTCCCTATCACACCTCCAGATTTTGGTATCTACCTAAAGAAAATCCTTCGAAGTCTTCTTGGAGTAAAAAAGTACTACATGAAGATATCCATGCAAAAATTTCAATCAGTCGAGTCATACAAGGGGATCCCACCAGACCAATGAGGATCCAGAATTTACTTAAGGTTCTTTTTAGTGCCAAAGAAAAATGGAGGCCTCAGGCCAATTTTGGATCTAAGCCATTTAAACACTTTTATAAAGGAGACAAAATTCTGGATGGTTTCAATAGTCTAGTCTCCTTTTTGTGAGGAAAGAAAGATTGGTTGTGGCTCAACAGATCTTCAGGATATGTACTACCACATAAAGATGGACAGACGGTCCAAGAAGTATCTTTACTTTTGGATGGAAGCTAGTCATCTTCAGTACAGAGCTTTGGCCTTTTCTCTCACCACAGCCCCCAAGGTGTTTACCAAGTGTATGGCAGTAGTCGCAGCTCATCTTCAACTGCAAGGGTTTCAGGTGTTCCCTTACTTGTTACTGCCTCTACATGGGATCTTCTCATCCAGGTCAGGGACTCCTTGCTCCATCTCTTTTCAGAGGGCATCATGGTCAATCTGGCAAAGTCCAAACATTCCCCAACTGAATCCTTAGAATTTATAAAAGCCCAGTTGGACACAAGACTTCAAATTGCATGACTTCCCCAGACAAGAATTGCAACCATTTGCCATCCCGCTATAACAGTTCTGTCCTTTCAGAAGCCACCAGCAAGAAAGATTCTCTGTATCTTAGGGTTCTTGGCAGCATCAATTACCCTGGTTCCCTTAGCCAAGTGCTACATCCAAGTTCTTCAGTGGGCTGTTGCAGTCCAGTGGTCGATTTGCAGATCACACATCTATTGGTGGTTGAAGTCATCTCATGTGGACACTCTTTTAACCTGCTTCCCACCTAAGCCAAAGTGACCACGGACTCTTCTCACTTGGGGTTGGGGGCATAACTTGGGAAAGACAGTCCAAGGCAAATGGTCACAGTCAAAGGTCAGACTTCACTTCACCGTATTGGAGAGGAAAGCAGTCCTCTTAATGTTTCAGGACACTCTTCTCTTGGATGTGATATCCATTAAGATAGACATGGCATTACATCAACAAACAGGGAAGAACCATATCTTACTAGTTATGTTGAGAGGCAATGAGAATGTGGCAGTGGATGATATCTTTTCACCACTTTCTGGTAAAAGCACATATCTTGGGCAAGTCCATTGTGCTAGTGGACAATTTGGGCAGGTCTGTCTTTCTTCCTCATGAGTGGCCCTTCAATCTAGGAGTTACAGAGCACATATTCAGCCACGGGGGCCATCCTTGCTGCAATCTCTTTGCATCTTCTGTCATCACCAAGTACAGCAAGTTCTTCTTTCTGATCTCATCCCTCAGAGGGGAAGTCACTGATGTATGCTGTTTCTCACATTTGTCCCATAGGCCTCCTTTATGCATTCCCTCCCATTCTCCTAATCCCAAATTTTGTATAGAAGACACTGTCAAGAAAGATCACAGTCTTCCTCATAGCCCTTTACTAGCCTCTACAGATATGTTTTCCCTTTCTTTGGCCTTATTTAGTGCACCCTCCCTGGGTGCTGGGCTGTGTTCCAGATCTAATATCTCACCCATTGGGTTGCCTCACCTGGCATTTATTCCCTCAAATTGACCTAATGGTTTCTCCAATTCCAATGATGACGAGCCAGTCCAGGTTTTCACCCTCAGTTGTTCATATTCTAACCTCTTCCCCAAAACCTTCTACATAAATGGAAAAGATTCTCCATCTGGACAGTTAAAAATAATCTTGATCTATTCTACTATCAAAGTATGATTAGAAGCCATATCCTGTTTTCACATTGGTGAGAATCACATGCCCATTTCATCCTTAAAACAATCTAAAGCCTTTCTTAGAGAAACTTTTCTATTACGACCTCCACTAAAAGACCCAATCCCTCCTTGAGGTACTACTATTTTACTGCAAGCCCTAACTAGTCCTCCCTTTAAACTGGATGCCAAGGCTGAGTTTAAATTTTTGGCATGGAAAACTTTTTTTTTTTCAGTTGCTATTATTTATGCTAGGAGGATTTCTGAACTCCATGCCTTCTCTGCCAAACCCCCATACGTGTTTTTCATAAGGACAGATTTGAGTCTGAGAATCGATCCTTCTTTGCTTCCAAAGGTGGCATCAACCAATCCATAAATCTCCCTGTGTTTTCCCCAAATTTTTAAACAGAGGTAAATACACATTTGACTTATTAGATGCTCACCGTCAATTGAGGTTCTCTTTACATCGGACCAAAGCTTTCAGAAAAGCTGATCAGTTCTGTCTCTCACACTCCTGTCAAAATGGGGAAAGGATTATCCAAGATTACACTCTCCCATTGGTTGTCTGAATGCGTTTTCTGTATTTACAAGTACATGAGGCTATCCCTACCTCTTCCCCCAAAAGTCCTTTGTACTAGACCAGTCACTTTATGTACAACATTCTTTTCCAGAGTACCTCTTGATGACATTTCTGCAGCTGCTGCTTGGTCCAAGGTTCATACATTCACTTCTCTTTATAAACTGGAATTGCAGTCCAGATCAGGAGCCTTTTTTTGGTTCAGCTGTGCCATGGAATATCCTTCCATAAGACCACCCATGTATTACTGTAGCTGGGGACTCTGTCTGAAGAACAGACAGAAAAGACAACATCAGATACGAAAGTTGCATATTTACCGTAATGATAGATCTGTGTTCGCCTTCCATCCTTCCTCAACTCCCTTCCCACCTCTGTGCTTTCTTCACAGTGTTTGATCTTCTGGTTCCTGGTTTCTCTGACTGATCTTGCCTTGGCTCCTTGAGGTTAGTTACCAGGATCTGTTTTTTTTCAGCTGGTTTGTCTTCACTACCTCTGTCTCAGATTCCATACTGTTCCTTTTTTTCCTAGGGCCAATCTTGATCTGTGCTATTTCACATGACAACAGGGATTATGGGTAAGAGGAAGAGTCTGATCACCAGATCCAGAAGCTTGCAAGTGGTCTAAGCTAGATCCAATTTGGATCAGAGACCCATACATTGAGAAAGAGTGGAAAGAGACAACACAGACATATTTTTAGGTGAGTACATCATTTTCATTTTTATCTTCATTTATTTTTATATACCAAAACATTCCACGACACTGAAATGTCTTTATTCTGGATATATTGAGTGCATAATAATGTCATCAGCGAGTAAAGCTAATTTTTCTTGCATTCCATGTCATTTGTCAATCCATTATTTCATTTGTCAATGGCTGTAAATGTACAGCAAATAACAGTAAGGAAAGAAGACATCCCTGCCTGGTTTCTCTTTTCAAACACCGATTGCCAGGGAATTCTCCCACCTTAATTCTTGCCTCTGACACTTCATATATTCTCCATATTATTCTTTCATGGAAGTTGAATGCTACCATTACCCTACTCATAAAATTCCAGTGACTATTATATATTTTCTTAGCATCATGACCCACCACAAATAGTGTTTTCTTATACTCTCCTTCCCTCCGGATAATTGCTCTGTTAAGGTTGTTAAATGTTTGCCTCCCCTCCACAAAAGGACATCGATCCATGTCTATCAAATTAAAGGTACATTTGGTAGTATAGCCATAACCACTTTATAATCATAGTCTCAATTTGAAATAGATCTGTATGAAATGAGATTTTTGGATAATGTATCTATGACAGCTTGATTCTACCCCCCCTCCACACACACATACACATTTTTAACATACTGTTAAAGAAAACTTTCCAGATCTTTATAACTTTCTTCCCTTCTTATTTCCAAATTCCAAAAAGAATACTGTATATTCCGAGAGACTTTCCCTTTTGATTAATTATATGTTGATGTTTTTATCTCATCTCTTTCTGTTTCAGCTGTTAACTGTTGAGCCTCATTTCTTTTAACAATGGCATGATTAAGTCTTCCATAAAAATTTGCATTTGTGCAGTTTCTTGTTTTTCCCATTTGATTGCCTTATACAGATTTTCATAGACCTTGCAAAATATCTCTAATACTTCTGTAGTATCTCTAGTTATTTTTCTTATTATATGGTACCTAAGTCTGGCTATGATTCTTTTTACTTTCTGTTGTCTATGTCATTATGCTAACATTTTTGTGCTCTTGAGTTTTTAGCAAAAATAGTTGGTTTAACAGCAACCTGTCTAAACCCATGCATATAATCCAAATACTGGCATATTTCCCCTTTTGCACTCTGCAGTTGTTCATTTTCTTGTTCTGAGATTCCCCTTCTGCAATACTTTAGCATTTGTCAAGCCCTCTAAATTTTTATTACTTCTTTCCCATATCTCTCTATGTTATTTCTACAATGTTTTTAAACTCCATTATATGATGATGTCTTCTTCATTCGTTCTCACGATAAGGTCTCATATCTGACCTTCAGATCCGTCTCTGCCACATTCTACAGACTTGGATCTGACTCTCAAGCCCCTCCCTCTTACCGATAATGCACTACATCCACCCAAGTACCTCTGATCTCATTTGGCACTTTAGCGTACGGTACATGGTTCTCATGCTTTAAGCTGTGGATAACATTATTCAGAGTTCTTTTGCAATTTAGCCTTAGGTGATTTTCTGTAAGTCCTCCCTCCATTATTCTTCTTTCCATGTGTGTGTGTTGTGTGATTCTTTTCCTGAAAAAAAATTCTGTTAGCTTTATTTGTCATTAGTTTAAAATTTAAACTTAAATTTAAAGTAAAATTTCAGACTTAAAGATTACCTGTAGTTCTTTGTATTGTTTCATCAGTTCCTTTTGTCTGCTGGTTGACAGTTGTTTTTTGGTTATGGCTGGGGTGCTAATCATTTGAAAGTAGATTGTAATATTTGTGTTGCTTTTAATCTGCGGGCTTTAACTGAACGGAGAAATAAATTGATTCTTCGCGGCCTTCTTCCATCCTCAGCTTCAGAGGCTCAGACCCCTTCTTTGCCTTCTTCTTCTTCTTCTTCTTCTCCAGATACACTAAAGAGTCTAAAAAGAGGTGCCTCCCTGTTTCCCCAAGGGACACTCTTGAGACTAAAAATCTGAAGAAATCCTCAGCTCTGACTTCTTTGGACCCAAAGAAATTGCCTCCCCCTGTCAGATCCAACAGCTCCTTCGGATCCGGGGAATGTTATTACCATCTCTTCTCCACCTTTATCGGCTCATATGTTGGATCCAGTACAGGATCTGAGGACTTTGACAAGGTCCCATGCTCTCTCTTCCAGGTCATAGCATTCCCGCCCTCCCTTGTCGGCTTCATCCAGGTCCTCCAGAAGCTGGTCCGAGGAGGATATGGACAGAATGATGAGAAGATTTCTCAAGGCCCAGATCCAGATGGGGGTTGTCTCAGCACCTGTCGGATCTGTGAGCTACCCTGGTCCATACCATCAGGACTCTTTCTTTGATCCGACCCTCAGTTTCGGAGTAATAGGATTCGGGACTGCTCTGTGTGTCAGGCTCAGTACAGGGGAAGCTTCCTTCTTTGACGTCGAAGAAGCCCTTGACTAGCCCTATTCCAGCTTTCTTGGACCAGAATGAGTCTCAGAGCCATGGTGTCACTACTGGGGTCAGCTCCATCTTTCTCGGAGTCATCCCTTTCTTTAGGTGCCTTGGCGCTCGACAGTTCGGATATGATCCCTTCTGGAGGTTGTGGATCCGTGGTGGGTCCTGCCTGTTTTCCCATGGTAGTTTTGGCTTTGGGGGGGAGATGGAAGGGGCTTCTCCTGGTCCTTCAGCCTTTCAGATAGTGGAGAGGGTTTTCTCTTGAGTTGAAAATCTGATAACATATGTCTCCCAATCCTCCCCTGTACCCTCATCGGATCGAGGCCTTGCTCCCACTTATCCTGCCATCAGTCTTCCTGTCCTGATTGGCCTCCAAGAACTCCCTGTTCAGGAGGGTCCCCTTCTTCCGACACTTCTCCAGATTACCCAGCTGAGGATGTTCCTCAGAAGAAGACATGCAAAAGGAAGCATGTTGACTCCCCATAGCAGTCTTTAACCAGAGTACACTGACTTTGATGAGGGGGAAGGTTCCCCCTGATCCCCACCTGAAGACTTCTCCTTTGGGAAACATATTCAAGATCCTGAAGCAGAAAGGTAGGTAGCCTGCCCTACCTCCTTCCTCTGAGGAGTGAGTTCTCTTGGAAGTGTTTGGGATGGGCCCATCTATGTCTTGGATGACCCCCCCCAGTGGATGTCCTGGTTGACTTATGGAAGGAACCGGACACCATCAAGCCCATACCCAAATGACCTGATAGGTTTCTTGTACCCCCATCAGGTAGGAAACATTGGAGTAAGGGTCCAGTAGTTGATGCCATTGTGGTTGCAGCAACCACTAAGAAAGAGCTGGCAGAAAATGCTAATGTCCAGCCGTCTAACAAGGAGCATAGATCATTGGAGAGGATTGCAAAGCGTGTCTACATCTTGGCCACCTTTGCTCTGAGGTTGTTGAACTACCTGGCTCATTTTACTCAGCTTCAGAGAGATCTGATCAAGGAACTCTCAGCTCCTTTCTAAGTCCATGCTGGTGGAGGAATTTAAAAAAGCTTCTCCCAAGCTGACCACCCTTTTGTCCATCACCAACTCATCGATGAGGTTAATCTCCCATACCATGGAGGGCACCTCGCAAGCAGCTGATTCAGGACTATCCCCAAGGATGTATGCCTGGATGTGGCTATAATTTTTTGGAGCGCTTTAAGGCATCATTCCTGAATGCCCCTTATGATGGCTCCTGTCTTTTTGGGCCATCAGTTCGAGATGCACTCACCCACAGTGAAAAGGACAAGAAGACCCTTTCTACTGTTGTAATCAAATTTTCTATCCCCCAGAGATCAAAAAACAACAAGCTTCAAGCTGAGACCAGATCAACGTAATCCAAAAACTGGAAGATGCCAGTAAGTTGTTACAAATGGACTTTAATAAATCGAAAAGAACAAGCGCTTTCGCTCGGCTAAGTACCGAGCTTTCTCAAGTTGAAAATAAATTTTACAATTACTAACAGCGACATTAAATAAGTCTTTCCCTATCACATGGTTAGTTAATTAGCTACTAATTTCAAATCAATTGACTGCAAGTAAAAAATACTAATATATTAAAAAAGTACTCATATTTTAAAAAGTACTCATATTTAAAAAACATTACTTGACTGAAGACATAAATTAAATCATCTAAAGCTGTACATAAAATGTATATATGTTAAGTCTAAAAAAGTGTGTATATAAAAACCTATTATATAAACTATATTTTTATATGTTTAAAATATTTTTAATATTTTTAATATATTTGATTTATCTGTTGAAATACATTTATTTAGAAGTAGAAACCTGATAAAGATTTTGAAAAAGGTTTTGAAAAACCTTACTAACATAAATACTGTTGCTGTTAAAAAATCATATTACAACAGTAGACCCATACAACAATCAATAATCTGCCTTGCACAATATATTTACATGTAAACCTATAGACGTGCTCTTCTAATTTTAAGAACACTACTAATATTCACACTCTCATTTAAACCCGGGGCTCTACTTGCCTCCAACCTGAGTTGCCAGAAGAGCTCTCTGTATTCTAAACTTGTTTCCCAATCGCCGCCCCTGGCATCAGGAAGTACTTATTCCAAGACTAAGAATTTAAATTTAAAGTTGTTGCAGACAAGAGAATGCTTATACAAGGCATTTGATTCTTTTTGTTTAGAGATGTCGTACAAATGCTCGTAGAGTCTCCTCCTAAGAGGCCTTTCTGTTTTGCCAATGTAAAAACTAGTGCAGGCGGTACAGAGTCCTAAATATACCACTCCTTTACTGCCACAGTTTGTAAAAACTTTGGGCTTAAACAGAAAGTTCCTAGAAACAATGTATACACTTGGGGTATCAAAAATAGTGTTACATTGTTTACAGGCACCACATTTAAAAGTGCCTGCTTTGGACAACTGTGTACTCATTCCGGTAAGGTGATTCCCTTCAAAAATTTCTTTGAGGTTAGTATCCCTCTTTCTAATAAACTTCGGATGTGGTGGTATTATATTTTTCAATTCATCATGAAGTGAAAGGACCAGCCAATGTCTGTAGAAAATGTCTTCAACTTCAGAGGAATTGAGACAGTAAGTATAAATAAAACTGCCATGGACATGATCAAGCTTTTTGATGTCAGTATGGTGAACAGTCGCCTCTGTACCCAAAAGAGGGGGGTAGCATGTTTCCCTACTGTCCATAACTTGCTGGGCCAGGGTAGTTAAGAGTGTTAAAGGATATCCTCTCTCAAAAAATAGAGATTTTAAAAAATCTATCTCTTCTAAAAAATCATGTAAAGTGCTGGACATTCTAGAAGGTCTTAAAAACTGTCCTTTGACAATACCCTTTTTCTGGTAAAAGGGGTGTCCACTCTGAAAATGTAGATATGTATTGGAAAACGTTGGTTTCCTGTATAATTTAGATTGAAATACATTGTTAACTCGGTCCTTGTATAAGGTTACATCAAGGTAGTGCAGTTCATCGTTACTAATCGTATACGTGAAAGATAAAAAATGGGTAGCTGAATTAAGATACTTAAAAAAATCCAAGAACTGATCATGAGTCCCTGCCCAGAAAATACATATATCATCTAGGTATCTCTTGTAATGCACTAAATATTGTGCCCAAGTGGTGGAAAAGATAAACCTTTGCTCCCATCTGTGTAAAACAACGTTTGCATAGAAGGATGCACAGGGGGTACCCATAGCTACTCCTTTTTTTTGCTTGTATGTTTCACCATTAAAGTGTATATAGTTATTTTCTAGAATTGTTTCCATGTATTCAACTAACAAGTTGGTTACAGTGTTACCCAGATTGGTTTCAGTGCTTAGTACTTCATTAAACCACTCTAAGCCCACTGAATTTGGAGTACTTGGAAATAGATCAACTATGTCTATAGTGATCAAAAGAAGTTCCGGTTTATAAAGAGCAGGTTTTATTCCTTTAAGAAAATCCCAGGAATCCTTGCTAACATGTTCTAATGATGTACCGAACTGTTTTGTTACCTGGTCAATAAATTTCCCTAAAGGTTCTGTAATGCCTCCTGCCCCAGATACAATAGGTCGAAACTTTAGAGGGTCAAGACCTTTGTGCATTTAGTTCAGTTCAGACTCATTAACCAGCTCAAGAAAGAAAGTGTCAGAGTCATGAAACCTGACAAATGTACAACCCCGACTATGATACTTACATCTATAGTATGTTACAGGATTCTAATCAGTATGAGTTAGTATCGAGAAATGAAGCTAACATTGCCTATTCGAAAATTAGTTTTATGTTAACTGACCACTTACTTCAAGGTGCTGTCAACGAAAAGCTTTATAACTATTTGCATGTTAATAAACCAAAAATTCCTGTCATTTTTGGAATCCGCAAGATACACAAAGAGATACCTAGATGATATATGTATTTTCTGGGCAGGGACTCATGATCAGTTCTTGGATTTTTTTAAGTATCTTAATTCAGCTACCCATTTTTTATCTTTCACGTATACGATTAGTAACGATGAACTGCACTACCTTGATGTAACCTTATACAAGGACCGAGTTAACAATGTATTTCAATCTAAATTATACAGGAAACCAACTATTCCAATACATATCTACATTTTCAGAGTGGACACCCCTTTTACCAGAAAAAGGGTATTGTCAAAGGACAGTTTATAAGAGCTTCTAGAATGTCCAGCACTTTACATGATTTTTTAGAAGAGATTGATTTTTTAAAATCTCTATTTTTTGAGAGAGGATATCCTTTAACACTCTTAACTACCCTGGCCCAGCAAGTTATGGACAGTAGGGAAACATGCTACCCCCCTCTTTTGGGTACAGAGGCGACTGTTCACCATACTGACATCAAAAAGCTTGATCATGTCCATGGCAGTTTTATTTATACTTACTGTCTCAATTCCTCTGAAGTTGAAGACATTTTCTACAGACATTGGCCGGTCCTTTCACTTCATGATGAATTGAAAAATATAATACCACCACATCCGAAGTTTATTAGAAAGAGGGATACTAACCTCAAAGAAATTTTTGAAGGGAATCACCTTACCGGAATGAGTACACAGTTGTCCAAAGCAGGCACTTTTAAATGTGGTGCCTGTAAACAATGTAACACTATTTTTGATACCCCAAGTGTATACATTGTTTCTAGGAACTTTCTGTTTAAGCCCAAAGTTTTTACAAACTGTGGCAGTAAAGGAGTGGTATATTTAGGACTCTGTACCACCTGCACTAGTTTTTACATTGGCAAAACAGAAAGGCCTCTTAGGAGGAGACTCTACGAGCATTTGTACGACATCTCTAAACAAAAAGAATCAAATGCCTTGTATAAGCATTCTCTTGTCTGCAACAACTTTAAATTTAAATTCTTAGTCTTGGAACAAGTACTTCCTGATGCCAGGGTCGGCGATTGGGAAACAAGTTTAGAATACAGAGAGCTCTTCTGGCAACTCAGGTTGGAGGCAAGTAGAGCCCCGGGTTTAAATGAGAGTGTGAATATTAGTAGTGTTCTTAAAATTAGAAGAGCACGTCTATAGGTTTACATGTAAATATATTGTGCAAGGCAGATTATTGATTGTTGTATGGGTCTACTGTTGTAATATGATTTTTTAACAGCAATAGTATTTATGTTAGTAAGGTTTTTCAAAACCTTTTTCAAAATCTTTATCAGGTTTCTACTTCTAAATAAATGTATTTCAACAGATAAATCAAATATATTAAAAATATTTTAAACATATAAAAATATAGTTTATATAGTAGGTTTTTATATACACACTTTTTTAGATTTAACATATATACATTTATATGTACAGCTTTAGATGATTTAATTTATGTCTTCAGTCAAGTAATGATGTTAAGTTGTCAATCTCACCTTCATTCTTGCTGGATGGGTTCGGAGCCGATCCTCGGCTCCGACTCGGCACTTGCTTTAGCTCGAGAACTCCTTTTACCAGCTCGAGGCAACCCTATATCCCATGATGCAAGGTGGAACTACCTCAGATCTCGTTTGCCGCTTAGCGAAAGAGGTCTCCTTTGCCAGCTGAGGTGAGTTTTTTCTTAGTAAAATAAGAAAAGTGTAGTTAGGAGTTTATTTCCCTTTTTGAGTGTCAGTTTAGTCTGTAATCTAGTTACAGCCCACCCTTTCCCTCTTTTTCAGCCCTTTTTGTAAACTTTTATAAGTTTAAGTTACAGTAGTTTAGTCAGGCCTAGTTCCCCCTTGGTTATCCCTTCCTGTGTGTTTGTGTAGGGATTAAGTTGTGTGTTTGTGGGGACTGTTTGTGGTATCCTTGTTAGGATGTCTAGAGAAGGCAAGGTCTCAGGCTTCAAGAAGTGTGACCAGTGCTGTCAGAAAATGTCCCTGACAGACGGTCACACTTCTTGTGTGTATTGCCTGGGGCCTTTGCACCTGCAGGACTCCTGTGCGTTGTGTCATGCTTTTAGCCAGAGAGTCCTGCAGGAAAGGAGGAACAAACTTATCCTCCGAGGTTTACTTAAACCTGAAGGTTCTCCTCCGAAGTCAGGAAAACCTCATAAGCCACCGAAGGCTCAGGCTACAGTGTCCAAGCCTCCTCCGGTGGCTTCGGCTCCGTCGGAGCCAACATCGGCTCCGGCTGGAGTCGATACTGTTTCTTCCAAAGTAGTGGGTTCGGCGCTGGCCGGCTCCGATACCCTGACTACTGTGGCCTTGTCGGCTCCGGCTGGAGCCGACACTTTATCCAGCATCGGAGCCGAGATATCCTCGGCTCCATCTGGAGTTCAAGGGACTTCGGCTCCGATGGTTTCGACCCATAAGAGATCCCGGTCCCCTTCTATTATGAGTATTCACTTGGCTCCGGGGTCTCCTCTTTTATCGGAGCGGAGCCATCGGAGCCGGTCTTCGAGATCTTCCAGGCTGTCTGACCACGACTTGGAGAGGGTGGTAAGCAGGCTGTTGAAGTCTCAGGCACTGGCCCAAATGCTCCATAGCCCGTCTCAGCAGACTGCGGCTATAACCCCTATCATTGAGCTTCCTCCTCCGACTCCACACCAGAGTTCGGAGCCGGAGCTTCTTGGGACAGCGACTGCTTCGATGCCGGAGCCGATACATCCTTCGGCTCCGTCATCCTCGGCTCCGATCTCTTCCTTGAGACCTTCCTTGGAAGGATCCGGTCGTCGGGTTTCCACTGTCGGCTCCGAGGGGGCTAGTGGCATCGGACCCTTGTCCGACCCCGCTCTCCCTCTCGGGGCTTCGGCTCTGGTAAGCTCGGCACCGACATCGGCCTCGGAGCCTTCTCTCTCTTTGGAGCCGACCATTCCTGTCTCTTCGGAGCGGGTGTGTTCTGGTCTCCCGGGGAGAGGAGCCTTTGAGGTGATGAGGAGTGTCCTGGCCTCAGAGCCAGGTCAGCGGTCCGTCCCTCTAGCTCCTCCCTCATCAGTGCCTGCAGATGCCTCTTCCCAGCCTCTTGCTCTCAGGCCCAGGGATCCATCACCCCAGGTTTCCCCACTGGGAATTTCCTCCTCTTCCGAGGTGTCTCCTGATCCTGCAGGGGAACCCCCTCGGAAGAGGACGTGTAAGAGGAAACACACAGACTCCCCCGAGTCTACTACATCGGATACCGACTTAGATGAGTCGGAGGGTTCCCCCCGGTCCCCCTCTGAGGATGTCTCCTTTTCAGACATCCTTGAGCTCCTCAAACAGAGGGGAATTGGCCCTCCATTGCCCCGTCCGAGGTTGAGTCGCTATACCTGGCGGCATATGGATCCCGACCCCTCTCCTGCTGGGTGTCTCCGCCTTCGACCCACTCATGCAGGTAGTGGCTCGAAGGCGTGGGCTCCAGATTCTGTGGAACCTGTCCCCAGGAGACCATCCACGTTCATCACGGCCCCTTCGGATAAGCAGTTCCTTTCCAAAGGTGTCTCTGTGGATGCTATGGTGGTGGCGGCCACTAAGAAGGAACTGGCGGATCCTTCAGTACCTGTCCATCCTCCTAATAAGGATTCTAGGACCATGGACAGGTATGGAAAGCGGATGTTTTCTTCAGCGACCTTTGCTATGCGTTCGCTGAATTACCTTTGTCACTTCACCAGGCTTCAACGAGATATTCTCAAGGAACTGGGAGAAGTAGTCCAGGATCCTTCTGCTGCTGGGGCTCAGGAAAAGATTGCCTCACAGCTGGCTATCCTGAATTCCATATCTACCTCCTCCATGCGGCTCATATCTTATGCGGCCGATGGAGCGAGCAGGGCCGCAGGCACAGGTGTTGCTCTTAGACGCCAAGCCTGGATGCGGCTGTGTAATTTTGCGGACCCCTTTAAGGCGTCCTTCACCAACACCCCTTTTGATGGTTCGGCTTTGTTCGGACCTCAGGTGAAGGATACTTTGACCAGATGTGAGCAGGACGGTAAAACTCTTTCTGCCGTTGGAGTCCAGTTTTCCACTCCTTCTAGACCTTATCCCAAGGGTCAGAAGGGGAAGATGTGGTTCCGAAAAGCCCAAGGAGCTACACCGGACACACGTGGTCAGTTTACCCCTAGAGGCAGAGGGGGTAACAATAATAGATGCCGCCCTAGAGGCAGGGGGGGTCCTCAGAACCAGGGCAACAGGGAATCTCTTCCTGAGAAGCCCTTTCAGCATCCCTGAGGTGTTGCCCGACTGTCCACCCTTGGAGGCAGTCGGGGGAAGAATTTCACTGTACCCAGTAGCCTGGCAATCCCTATCCCAAGAGAAGTGGGTACAGTCGATTATATCCGAGGGTTACAAAATCCCCTTTGAAAGTTTTCCCATACCTCTACAATCCCTTCCAGACATCTCACCCGGTCAAAGGGATTTGGCAAGACAGGAGGTTTCAAAACTCCTGGAAAAAAGAGCCATCCAGACAGTACCGGCAGACCAAGCAGGATCCGGCTTCTACTCAAGATTCTTTTTGGTCCCCAAAAGGACGGGAGATTGGAGACCGATATTAGACCTAAGCAGACTAAACAAGTCTGTCAAGAAGGCAAGATTCCGGATGGTCACGCTGCAATCCATTCTGCCCTTTCTGGGCAAGGACAACTGGATGTGCTCTATAGACCTTCAGGATGCGTACTATCACATAAAGATTCAGAGACGCTCCAGAAGGTTTCTCCGCTTTCTGCTGGGAGCCAGTCATTACCAATTCAGAGCACTGCCCTTTGGCCTCACTTCAGCCCCCAGAGTGTTCACCAAATGCATGGCAGTTGTCACAGCTCACCTGAGATGTCGAGGATTCCAGGTGTTTCCTTATTTGGACGACTGGCTCCTCTCCGCCACCACCAAGCATCAGCTTCTTCGGTCCAGAGACTACACCCTACAGCTTTGCAAGAAACTGGGAATTTCGTAAATTTGAAAAATCCTCTCTGCTGCCTTGCCAATCTATCACCTTTATAGGCGCAGAGTTAAATACCATCAAAATGTTAGCCAGGCTAACAGATCAAAGGATTCTGGACATCCAGAAATTTGTTCAGCTTCTGTTACTAAGTAACAAGATCAAAGCCAGGTTTGTCTTGAAAGTTCTAGGCCTAATGGCTGCAGCCATTGTTCTTCTTCCACTGGCTCGCTTCCACATGCGTCTCCTGCAGTGGATGTTATTCACGCAGTGGTCGTACCACGATCTGCCTATGAGACACGAAATCTTGGTAACACAGTCGTGCAGGGCTCATCTACGATGGTGGATATCTTCCCCTCTTCTTCATCAGGGCCGACCCTTTGTTCCCCCTCCTCCAGTTGCCACAGTCACCACGGATGCCTCCCTGATCGGGTGGGGGCATTATCAGGGCAGGATGGTCCACGGACGTGGCAACCCATAGAATACCATCTGCACATAAATGTCCTGGAGATGAGAGCAGTGCTTTTAACGTTGCAAGCCCTCAACGACTTTCTTCCCACGGGGACTATTGCAGTACAGACGGACAACATGTCCGTGGTCTGGTACATCAACAAACAGGGCGGAACCAGGTCCTATCCCTTATGTCGAGAAGCTCTCAGACTTTGGCAATGGGCGATCTCTTCTCAGCGGTTTCTGATAGCAACGCACATCCCGGCAGGTCCAACCTATTGGCGGACAGGCTAAGCAGATCTATTCTGATGCCTCACGAGTGGTCTCTCAATCAATCTGTAGTAGATCAGATTTTTCTGAAGTGGGGCACCCCTTGTTGCGATCTTTTCGCTACCCCTCAAAACAGCAAGTGCCCAGATTACTTCACACTATTTCCCCTTCCAGGCCAACCCTTGAGAGACTCTCTAACCCAGGATTGGCCTCGGGGACTTCTTTATGCTTTTCCTCCCTTTCCATTGATTCCACAAGTCATTCAGAAAGCCACCATTTTGAGAGCCAAATTGATCCTCATTGCTCCATATTGGCCTCGACAAATTTGATTTCCGTCTCTACATCATCATCTTCTGGTGCAGCCCTGGCATCTGGACCCAGTTCCGGATCTTTTGATCCACCAGTCGGGTCAGCAGCACCGGGCCATTCATTCTCTCAACCTCACCGCTTGGTTGTTCCACTTCCTTCCCTAGCCAGGCTACCAATGATTTCTGACTCAGTCAGAGACATTTTAGTGTCTTCTTTAAAGTCGTCCACTAGAACTATTTATGCTAGCAAGTGGCGACGTTTTTCAATTTGGGCAAACGCCAGAAATATTGATCCTTTTACCGCTCCTGTACATTCTGTTTTGGATTTCCTGGCGGAGGTTTTTCATTCAGGATCTTCGTCATCTACAGTCAAAGTACAACTGGCTGCTATTTCCAAATATCATGTTGGCTTGCATGACAATAACATCATGTCTCATAGGTTATGCAAGGCCTTTTTAAGAGGAGTTTTTCTCCTAAAACCGCCTGTGAAACATCCTCCTCCGCAATGGGATCTAAACTTAATGTTGGCATCCCTAATTCTACCTCCTTTCGAACCGTCTGCTACGTGTTCTTTAAAGTTATTGACGTGGAAAACTATATTTTTACTGGCTGTTACTTCTGCAAGAAGAGTTTCTGAGATTCAGGCCCTCTGTATTCGTTCACCTTATCTATTTTTTCATAAGGATAGGGTTTCGCTTAGAACTAACCCTTCCTTTCTTCCCAAGGTTGTATCTCAAACCAATATTAACCAATCTATTGATCTACCAGTTTTCTTTCCTAACTATTCTGACAGAGCTGAACAGAAGCTGCACTTTTTGGATGTTCATCGTCAGCTCAGGTACTACTTGCATAGGACTAAACAAATTAGAAAATCAGACCAATTGTTTGTCTCCTATGCAGAAAATAGGTTAGGTCTTCCAGTTTCTAAAGTGACCTTATCTAGATGGTTGACTTCCACCATTTCCTATGTGTACTCTCTAAGGGGCAAACAACTATCTTCTAAGCCAAAAGCACATTCGACCAGGAGTCTATCCACTTCTGTAGCCTTTCAGGATAGACTTCCCATTGACACTATTTGTGCAGCAGCTACTTGGGCCACGCCTCATACCTTTGTGTCTCATTACAAGTTGGATTTGGCCTCCAGAGATAGGGCCAGTTTTGGTTCCACAGTTCTCAAGAGTCTGTTCCATTGAGCCACCCGGGATACAGGTGCTAGGGACGCGGTCCCATCCAGCAAGAATGAAGGCGAGATTGACAACTTAACATTTAGAAGTTATGTACCTACCATAACGCGTTCCATGTTAGTTGTCTTCTCTCGCCTTCTTTCTTGCGTCCCTCCGTCCTTCGCCCTGGCCTGGACAGATCTTGGAGAGTTCCTATTAGATTGCTTCCTCTGGAGCATTGTTATGAGGACTTCTTTTAGGAACCATGGTTCCTAATTTTGTTAGGATAGTCTTTAGCAGGGTCAGTTAGCTGCCAAACGAGATCTGAGGTAGTTCCGCCTTGCATCATGGGATATAGGGTTGCCTCGAGCTGGTAAAAGGAGTTCTCGAGCTAAAGCAAGTGCAGTGGAGCCGAGGATCGGCTCCGAACCCATCCAGCAAGAAAGAAGGCGAGAGAAGACAACTAACATGGAACGTTATGGTAGGTACATAACTTCTAATTTTTAAATATGAGTACTTTTTTAAATATGAGTACTTTTTTAATATATTAGTATTTTTTACTTGTAGTCAATTGATTTGAAATTAGTAGCTAATTAACTAACCATGTGATAGGGAAAGACTTATTTAATGTCGCTGTTAGTAATTGTTAAATTTATTTTCAACTTGAGAAAGCTCGGTACTTAGCTGAGCGAAAGCGCTTGTTCTTTTCGATTTATTAAAGTCCATTTGTAACAACTTACTGGCATCTTCCATTTTTTGTATTACGTTGGTCTGGTCTCAGCTTGAAGCTTGTTGTTTTTTGGCTTGGTTTCCTGTCACCCTTTACTTCTTGGTTTGAACGTTTATCCCCCAGAGATCCTTTTCTAGGAGCCAACATGGAGGCAAGAAAATGTGGTTTCCCAAATCCCAAGGGCCTTTCCAGGACCCACGCAAGGAGCCCTCCTGTAGAGGCAGAGGGGATGTGTTTGATAGCAGATGCTGCCCTAGAGGCAGAGGGGGTCCACAGAACCAGGGCTTTAGGGAATCCTTTCCCGATAAGCCCTACCAGCGCTTCTGAAGCCCTGTCCAGCTGTCTATCTGTGGAGGCAGTCGGGGGCTGTCTAGCTATGCACCCAAAAGCCTGGACCCAGTTGACTCAAAACTGTTGGGTGCTAAGCATAATATCCAGAGGATATTACATTCCCTTTTCTCTTCATCCCCCAAATTCCAAGAGCCTTCTCAACGTGCCACCCAGTCAACAGAAGCAGGCAGTACAGGAAGTCCAACAATTGCTGCAAAAAAGAGTCATCCAAGAGGTCCCAGTTGAAAAGAGAGGGTTCAGCACCTACTCCTGCTTCTTTTTGGTGCCAAAAAAGATAGGGGACCTAAGACCCATCTTAGATCTAAGCAAATTGAACGAATACTTAAAGAAGTCAAGGTTCCGAATGATTATGGTTCAGTCCGTTCTGCCAATGTTGCACAGTGATGAATGGATGTGCTCTATAGATCTAAAGGACGTGTACTATCACATCAAAATAGACACGGGCGTCCAGGATATATTTGCGCTTCCGGCTGGGAGCCAATCATTACCAATTCAGAGCACTGCCCTTTGGGCTCACAAGAGCCCCCCCCCCCGGGTGTTCACCAAATGCATGCCAGTGGTAGCGGCTCACTTGAGGCTCAGGGGATTCCAGGTATTTCCATATTTGGACAATTAGCTCCTGACTGCTCCCACAAGGCATTGCGTAATCCAGGCCAGGGATTATTTAATACAGTTATCACATTTTTCTGGGCATCACCATAAACATGAGCAAATCCAACCTGACTGCAGTACAGAACCTGGAATTTATAGATACGCAGCTCAACACAAGGGATCAGATAGCTTTTTTTCCCTTCACACCGAGTAGCCACTCTAAGAAATCAGGTACATGAATTATTAGTCCAACAGTGCCCCCCTGCTCGATTGGTCCTGCAGACACTAGAATCCATGTCAGCAGCTATTCTATTACTTCTTGTAGCCAGCTTCTTCATGCGAGTTCTCCAGTGGACATTAGTGTCGCAGTGGTCTATCCTCTTCCATCTGCTGTCCCATTCACATCAGGTTAGCTCCCATTTGCAAATGTCACTTCAGCTGGTGGATGCAGTCAGGCAACCTCATTCTAGGCAGACCATTCCTAAACAACCCCCCCCCCCAATAGCCACCGTGACCACGGACACTTCCCAGTTTGGGTGGAGGGGCATTACGATGAAAAGATAGTCCAAGGCATGTAGTCCCCTACCAAGACCAAGTTGCATATCCATGTCCTAGAGATGAGAGCAGTCCTCCTAATGTTGCAAGCCTTTCAGTACGATTTCCCCTTAGGGACTATTGCAGTACACACTGACAACATGTCTGGTGTCTGGTACATCAGCAAGCAAGGAGGAACCTGTTCTTACCCCTTGTGTAGGGAGGCCATGAGGGTGTGGGAGTGGGTGATATCTTCAGACCGCCTTCTAGTTGCAATGCATATCTTGGGGAAAACCAATGATTTAGCAGACCGACTCAGCAGATCATTTCTGGTTCCGCACAAGTGATCCCTCAGGTCAGTCAGTGGCAGACATGATCTTCAACCATTGGGGTCAGCCTTGCTGCAAGTTCTTCGCTCTGATCCCTCCTCCGGGGGAATCCCCAAGGGATGCTCTAGTCCACGATTGACCCCTGGGTCTTCTGTATGCTTACCCCCCTCTTCCACTCATCCCAAAGTTTCTTCAGAAGGCAAGCAGGTTGAAGACCTCAGTCATCCTCATTGCCCCCTTCTGGCCTTTTCAGGTGTGGCTCCCCTTCCTATGGTATCATCTGAAATATCCTCCTTTGATACCGGAGCCCAGTCAGGACCTCCATTCTCATCCGTGAGGGATGCAGCATCTGAATTTTTGAACCCTCAAATTGACTGCTTGGTATCTCCACTTCCAACCCTAGTGAGACAGTCCGGGCCTATATCCCCGGTCTAAAAAATCCTTCTAGCCTCACAAAAGGCTTCCAGGAAAAAAGTCTATGCCAGTAAGTGGAAGAAATTTGTTATTTGGGCCACGAGTAGAAACATTGATCCTTTTTCAGCACCAGTTTCATACGTTTTGTTATTCCTTAACACTCTTTTTGAGGAAGGTGTAGTTTCTTGACTGTCAAACTCCAGTTAGCTGCTATTTCCAATTTTCATGCTGCAAGTCAAAACCGTTATCTGTTCACTTTTAGGTTATGCAGCTCTTTCATGAAAGGTGTTTTCTTGTTAAGGCTGCCAATTAAGGACCCATCTCCTCCTTGGGACCCCACTCTTATGTTCCAGGCTTTTACCCAGAGACCGTTTGAACCAGCAGCTAGTTTTGACATGAAGTTTCTGTCATAGAAGACAGCGGCTGTAACTTCTGTGAAGAGGATTTCTGAACTACAAGCCTTATCCTCCAAACCTCCTTACATAAGTTTTCATAAAGACAGAGTGTCTTTATGCACCAATCCTTCCTTAATTCCCAAGGTAGTTACCTAGAACAATATTAAGCAATCCATTCAATTATTATAATTCTTTCCAAATTTCTTTAATAAAGGGGAGTATGTTCTCCATCTTCTAGATGTTCATAGACAACTTTGTTTTTATCTGCACAGGACCAAACAGCACAGAAGGTCTGATCAACTCTTTGTGACTTTCTTATCTAATAGACTTGGACAAACGGTGTCTAAAATTACCTTTGCAAAATGGATATCTGGCTGTATTTCATAGATTTACTCATCCAAAGGATTAGAATTCCCAGGCCGCATTCCACCAGAGCTGTGGCTGCTACTTCTGCCTTCTATTCTAGAATTTCCATTGATGATATTTGCGCAGCAGTGACATGGTCTAACAGTCACACCTTTGTATCGTACTGCATGTTGGATGTCATATCCAGGAGCAGGGCCTCCTTTGGTTCAATGGTGCTTTGGCATATTCTTCCATGAGGGCCATCCGGGATCTACGTGTCTGGGGACTCTGACCTTATCGTGAGGAGTAATGAAGAAGACAACCATCAAATTAAAAGTTTATGTCTTACCATAACTTGGCATCTCTGTTGTCTTCCTTCATTCCTCCTCACTTTCCCACTCAACCTTCCCCCTGCCTCTTTCTTCTAGAGAAACCTGGTTTATGATGGGACTCCTATCTCCCATGTCTGAACCTCTTCTGTTGTTTCTATGCTGTGTGGGTGTTGGATGTATAGAAATGGCAAACTCTATCTGAGGTACCCGGGTGGATGTAGCACATTATGGGTAAGATGTAAGAGTTTGGAAGTCATATCCAAGTCTGTAGAATGTTGTCAAGCCAGATCCGAAAGTCAGATCAGAGACCCTATCATGAAAAGGAATGAAGGAAGACAACACAAATGCCAAGTTATGGTAAGACATAACCTTTTATTAATTTTATCCCACTGACTAGCTGTCTCTTCTGAAAAAAATTGTCTTCCTTAATAACTTTGGAATCATATCCATAACCTATTCCTTAGATTTAAAGTGATGAAACAGACTTTTATTTTTTCATAAAAAAGTATTTGCATGTATCCTTGTGCATATGATCACTCTTATATAAAAATTATAAAGTTTGTTTTGAGCCTCTTGTTCAGAAAATTAACTTAAAGAAGCTTGTAAACATGGAAGTATAAGCTTTTCATGCTGTATTCATGGCAATAATATTAAAATGCCAGCAGGCAGCGTGTGTATCCCTTTGAAGGCCAGGTCTAGTTAGAATAAATACAATAATTTGGCGTGATTTAAGTACGTGTGAAATAATTATTTTTAATTGCCAGCCTATTAAATTAACAGTTTGGCAAAAAAAAAACCTTTTTTTTTTCCAAATATTTTATTGATTTTCAAAAAGACAAAACATAATTTCTACTAGAATACAAATGAAACAAAGACAAACTATATACAATATATACATATGGCCTATATGAAAAAAAATGAGAATAACTTAGAGAGAGGTAGTTACACATAACAAAAAAATCAGTGTAATTTCTCCAAGTACTAAGAAGATGTGGAGATCTTTAAAGTCTCAATGAGAGAAAAAAACTTTCTTCCAAGGATTCTTGATCCATTTATTAGGGAAGATTCTTGTTTCTTTTACCTTTGTTTCCATATGTATTGTTTCTTCTAGTAGAGTCATAAATTCTTGAAAGTTGGGCAAAATAATTATTTTACCAAACTGTTTGTGTAACAGGTTGGCAAATAAATATTTAAGTCAGTGTTCTGTTTTTTCATCTGATTCAACACTTGGGTTATCAGATCCAACTGGATCTGACCTTTGCACCTTTTAGAAGCTGTGGATCCTGGGCTGTGACTCCACCCCTATCCAAAATTCCCTCTCCTCCTCCAAAATGCTACAGATCTCATTTGTTGATCAAGACAGTCGCATTTTCGAGGGCTCTGATGATCTTTTGTGGCTCAGCTAAGTGTAGTGTCTTTTTTCTCTCTCTTTAATGCCATATCTTGGCACTAGTTACTCCTTTTTTTCTTATCCAGTCTCCCTGATTTATTTTCTATATTCTTATCTTAAGAAAAGTATGTCCTAACTCTTTCTTTGATGACATTTGTTCTTAATAACTATTGACAGAAGTTACCTATTTGCATTTGTGCTTATAGAACATGTCTTTTTCTTGAATATTGTTTTTTTCTTGTAATAGGGGGTTGTAGCATATTGTATGTGGGACAAAGATTATGACTTTAAAAAATCTACTGCCTGTGGCCATAAAATTCTGCTGTAGGACCCACAGGCCCTTTTTTGTTTACTTCCTAGGAGCAGCATTTTGGTACCAGGGCCCTACCGGGCCTTAGGAATAACTTAGTTTTGAAAGGCCTTATACCCACTCAGATAAGTACATGCACCCTGTCTCCTTCCTCAGCCAGAATGCGTGAAAAACAAAAAAAACAAAAGAAAAAGAGAAACCAAAAGACAAGGACAAGGCTTTTAAGAAAAGACCAGAGAAGTTCAGAAAACTATCCCGGTCCAATCAGAACCCTTGGGTTTGGCACCAAATGGCTCTAGACAAATGGATGCGTTGCCTCCTCAGATCTGGTCACCTGTACCTCCACCTCAATTTATGCTGGAGCCAATAAACAAATCCTCTGCTCCATTCTTTTTTGCAGGAGATGCACTCCTTTAAATCACCTTCAGTGGCATCATCCTCCAGATCCATTAATTTGTCAAGGAGCCTGACCAAGGTAGACATTGACAAAATGATACAGAGATTCCTTCAGATGCAAATCCAGCTTGGGTCCTTTCAGCAGCGTCCTATCTGGATGCACCAAGACTGTCTCCAACCACCACTTCATTCGTGTCTCCCATTCCACTACAACCACTAGATATGAAAAACCATGGCCCAAGCATCCTCAGAGTACCCTTGTTGCAGCTGACAGTCCTTTTTACTTGAACTCTTACTGTGTCCGTTCTTTCAGATCAGGATGAGTCTCAGAATGAAAGCATTGGTGCCAGAGCTCAGGGAGGTGAGTCGACATCAAAATTTTTCAGAGCCATCTCTTACCCCTCAGGGCTTCAACACTAGATTGCTCTGCTCCGATGTCTGCTTTGGAGTTGGGGTGGGTTGGGACTGTGGACGCTTTTCTAGATTGTAGGGAGGTCTTTTATGACACTGATCTCTGTTTCAGCATTTGAGGCTTTCAAAAGGTTTCTTGCCTGGCCATGAGAAGAGGTACTTTCTTCAGACTAAGCTCCATTCCAAACCCTGTATGGACACTGCATCTAACTCTGCATATCCAAGTCAACAGGGACAATTAACTTCCTTCAGTCTCAGGCCTGTTCACCATGCAAGCTCACAGTCTGATTCTGAGCTATCTCCAGAACACCCATCCAGGCAGATTCCCAGTAAATAGACTTGCAAGAATAGCCATTTGGAGTTGGAGTCCTCCCCAGAATCAGT
Organism: Protopterus annectens; assembly: GCF_019279795.1. NCBI lineage: Eukaryota > Metazoa > Chordata > Ceratodontiformes > Protopteridae > Protopterus > Protopterus annectens. The sequence goes on along the minus strand of NC_056745.1, from coordinate 1,431,255,058 downwards.
CACAGAAGACACAGACTTGGATGATAGGGAAGGCTCCCCAAGATCCCCAGTAAAGATGTCACCTTTGGTGACATTTTAGAATTGAAGCAATATGTTGCACTGGTCCACTGACACACCTTCCTCTGAAGAATATGTGTTCCTCGATGCTTTTGGAGCTGGCTCTTCTACCTTCTGGGTGATACAACCTGCTGATGCTTTGGTAGATCTAGTAGCATATACTGAAGAAAACTGATAGGATTTTAATTGCACCAAAAGACTGAGCTCACTGGAGCAATGGTCTTCTAGTAGATGCCATAGTTGTGCCAGCAGCCATCAAGAAAGAACTCTCCAAAGAGAATATCTCTGTCTGTCCTTCTAAGAGAGAGTCAAGAGCATTGGCCATATTTGGGAAATGGACATGTACATCAGCGACTTTGAACTGCCTTGCACATATGGCTCTGTTCCAGAGGGACTTGACTTGAGAACTCACCAAATCGCTCTGAGCTAACTTACCTTTAGATATCCAGAAAACAGTGGAGCTCCATTTGCCTGTCTTACAGTTGATGTCCAGCATTTCCATGCGTCTGCTTTCCAGTGCAACTGATGGTATGGCTAGAGCAGCAAAAGGCATTGGCATAGCTATCCTCTGACATGCCTGGATACGATCATGTGACTTTGCAGAAGGCTTCAAGACATTCTTCCTTAATGCCCCTTTTGACAATTCAACACATTTTGGTCCAGAGGTTAAGAAGTCTCACCAGGAGCGAGCCATTGAGATCCACTTCTCACACTTCAAAGTTGATTTTCCAGAAAACAGAGGGGGGGGGGGGAGTAGATGTAGTTCAGGAAATTCTAAGGGTTTCACCAAGATGTTTTTACTGGCAGCCCCTGCTGAGGCAGTGGGGGGGGGGCATCGATTTTTAATGGGGCTGAAGCAGGCTACAGAATCAGGGATTTTGCTGTCCCTTGACCGAGAAATCCTTCCAGTGGTCCTGAAGGACTGCCCAACTACTACACTCTGGAGGCAGTTGCAGGGTGCTTATCCCTGCACCCTCAAGCTTGGTAGGCCATCACACCAAATATTTGGCTGCTGAGGATAATCACTAGAAAATGCATTATTCCCTTTGTTTCCCCACCACAAAAAAAAAATATTCCCACAATACCACCAACTCAGATGGAATCTGCAACAGCTGAACGTTTAAAGCTGTTGGAAAAAAAGAGTCATCCATCAGGTCCCATCAGACCAATTAGGATCCACAGTCCATTTCAGGTTCTGTTTAGTTCCAAAAAAAAAAGAATGTCAGGCTAGTTTTGCACCTCAGTCATCTCAGTCAGTGTGTGAAACAGGCAAAGTTTTGGATGGTCATTGTTCAGTTCATTCTGCCTTTACTGAGGAAGGATTGGATGTGCTCTATAGATCTCCAGGATGTCTACTACCATATCAAAGTAGCCAGGCAATCCAGGAGATTTCTCCATTTATGTCTGAGAGCCAATCATTTCCAATTCAGAGCACTGCCCTTTGGCTCATCACAGGCCCCTGGGTGTTTGTTAAATGCACGGCAGTGTTGGCAGCATAACTCAAATGGCTAGGGTTCCACATGTTCCCATACTTATATGGTTGGCTCCTCACCACCCCAATCAGGGATCTTCTGAACCACCAATGGGATATCTTGCTCACGTTTCTTCTCAAACCAGGGATCACAGTGAACCAGTTAAAGAGCCAGATGATACCTACACAACAGATAAGAGTTCATTGGATGCCACCTGAATATGACCAGTCATATAGCCAAACTCCCAGAGTCCATGATTGTATCTCTGCATCAGGTAGCTTTTCAAGTTCTCCAACACCCTTTGCCCTTACAATACTCAATAACATTGGTTTCTCATCCAAATACCATATAAGAGCTCTTCAAGGGACCCCTTCTGTACAATGGTCTCAGTTTTTACATCTTCTTCATGCACAGATTCATCGGATACCATCTGCAGATCTCACATCAGATGGTGCTTGACCTTGATGGCTCTCCTAGAAGATCAGCCCTTTTTCCCACATCCCCTACCGGGGTCTATATTAGGTAAACGAAAGTTTATCTAATCAAACACTGACTAGAACAAAAATCCCAGAACTCAAAACCGCAGTTGAGAGATGGCGGTACAGTGAAGATGGGAATATCTGCCCTTTCCTCACTGTAATGCGATCTCGGAGTTGGAATATATATTTAGCGGGGGGTATGGGGCCGCAGCCCCCCCCCGTCCAATTGCGGTTTCGAGTTCCGGGATTTTCGATTATGTCAGCGTTCGGTTAGATACACTTTAGTTTATCTAATATAGACCCCCCCCCCTACAGCCGTATTAACCAGGAATGCTTACCTCTGGGGTGGGGGTTGCAGGGGGCCATTTTGAAAGAACTTGTGATATTAAAGTAAGAATGTGCTTTATCTTAATTCTGCTGTATTCAAGCTTTACATAGTAACAAGACAAGAGAGGCTGGAGAAAAGCATGGCAAATTATGCCGAGGGATGTAAAAGGGTATTGATTAAATTATATATAGAAATAAAAGACAATTTTCCTTATTTATAGAGATGGATCTCTAGACTAATGTCCTTATATTAAGGTGTAGACAAGACTTTTTTTAAAGCAGATAGGCTTGAAAAAACAAGAGAATATGATGAAAGTCATGAAAAATGATAGTTCTTTCTTGCACTTGTGAAATTATTTGCCATTTATTTTTCCATTGGCACCTGCTTTAAGCTAGAATTAAGGAACAAACATGCTGGATCTTTTGTTACAACCTCTGGCTTTGAAGAACATTTCAAACATAAAAGACTAATGATTTTTAAGGAAAACAAAAAATGTTACATTTGATGCTAATAGCATTTTATGAACAATAGATGTTGAATCATTATGTACTGTACTTCCACATAATTATTATATTGAAACAGTGATTGATTCATAGAGAAAAAAGAACAATGTCACACCAGCACTACATGAAAGAACAGGTAAACTTTTAGATATGGTGCTAAGCTACATTTTTTTTTACATTTAGTGAAAATTACTATAAACAAAACACTGGTGTCATGGGGCAGCTATGGCTCCTAGCTTAGTCAAAATAGCCCTAGGCAAGTGGGAGGAGGATTATGTTTTTAACAACAGAGAATAAATGCAACATATCACAGTGTATCTGTACTTTATTGATGGCATCTTTATTGTGTGGAAATGAGACAGTGCTAAATTAGATTTTATCAACTGTCTGAATCAAACCACCAGCTTCCAGCATTTCACCTCTTCCCACAGTGTCACCTCGGCAGTCTTCTTAGATATACAGATTACTAAAGACTTGGACCAAGGTAAAATGGACACAGATCTTTACAGAAAACCTACCAGAGTAAACCTCCTGCTGCATAATAAGAGCCTCCATCCCACCAGGACAAAATATAATGTATTTAAGTTCCAGGGCCACAGGTTGGCCAGGATCACCATGAAAAGGGAACCCTTCTGTAAGAACCCAAATGTTCTTGAAAATTACTTTTTGGTGAGGGGATACAAAAGAAAAAAGTTAAGAAGCATTCTGGAACCTATAATTTAACTAAAAAGTACAACTTCACCAGTACTTAACATTCCTTATAGGAGGGTTTTAAAGAAATCTATGGACAACAAATCTAAAGTCAATTGTATCTCGGCTTTTACTGTTGACTGTTACAGCATTATTAATATTATTAGAGGGAACTGGGCCACAATTACTGAAAGATCATATCTAATGGACATCCTTGGAGAAGCTCCTTCCTTTGTGTATAGGAAAGCCAAAAACATCAGGAGTTGGGTTGAAGGTAGGCCCAGACCATTGGATACATGCACCAATAAGTGTGGAGCCAAATGTGTTTTTGTCAGGACATACAGGAGGGAGGGAGACATGTTTTTCTCTCCTTATTTAAAGAAACTGATTAAAACCAAAGCAGGAGGTGACTGTAACTCAATGCAGGTGGTTTACAGAGCAAGCTGCAATGACTGTGAAGCATTCTATGTAAGGAGAACACTCAACAGACTTAAAAGAAGGATTTCTGGCCATCTTTCCGAAATTAATGCTGAATGCAAGAATAATGCACTGGCTCGGCATCTGCACCTTCACAAAAGACACACTGGCTTTAAATTTCAAGTTATTGATCAGGTGGACCTTTTGGAACTGGAAGGAGACATCCATAATGTTTTAGAAAAGCGGGTACTTACGTATTATCGCAACCAGATGCTCACGGTTGCGACTTTCGTTTATTTCGGTAGAAACGAGGCCATGAAACAGTGTAAAGTGGCATTCAGAGTGTGTATTGCTGGGGAATAATTTTGGATTACCTTCGGGAACAAAAACAGTGACCTACTGTGGCAGCTGAAACTGAACTCTTTTAGAAAACTGGGGCTTAATTATTATTGCTCCATAAAAAGCATACTAGAACTCAGAAAACTGCCTCACTATTTAAAAGACTATTAAAAGTCTGATATGGGACTGATTAATGCTGACATTACACACTAATATTGTTATAAACAAATACCAAACATTGTAAATATTTTACAATGAAAATAATTGCATTGGTACTGTTTTCTGATATTTTTACTCATTTAAACTAAGTGCTTTCTTAGACACCTTAATGCTTTATTTCCACCTTAGCAATTATACCTATGGTTTTCAGCCTGCTTAGGTGTTCACTTGTAGATCTATACACATGTCCATTTATATTATGATATGTTTTTTACACACAAACCTGATGAAGTATTTATTTGGTGTAAAAGTGATATTCATTAAAAGTGTTTCAGTTTATAAGTTGCTAATATTTATTTTGATAGATATTTAGTGGTAGATCTTTTTGTTAGTTAATTAGTCATTTTGTTAGTGAGTTGTTTCTTAATTAATAAAGTTTGGATTAGTAGGTTATCCTTAATAAGCTGTTCTTATATATTCTAATTTGTCAGTAGCTTTTAAGTTGCAGTTTTAAGGTAGCACAGTCTCAGTTTACACTATGGTGTTAAGGGGAAGATGGACTTGGTTAAAGGAATGAATTTAATGCTTTTATTGCCCTTAACAGAACCACCTTCTCCAACCACTCTCTTGCTCCAAATAATTGGATTATATATAAATTATATATAAATTAATGAATGTCTTTAATGCTTTTCATTATACTCAACTAGGATTGCTTGTTTGTGTGTTTCAATAAAGGATATTCCATTTAGCTCAACTGTGGGCTACCTACTATTTTATTATTTTGTGGTATGTATTTTAAAGTTCGAATTTTATTAGTGAACTAGGTGCATAATATATTTCAAGGAGTGAAGTTCACACCCTCCAAAATTTCTGCTTGGTGTGTATTTGACCAGTATAGGTTGCATACTGGGTTTTCTGAGACTTTGAGGGATACCACAAATTTTTCTTTTTACATTTTTTATTCTAAGACAAAGGGATATACCAATCTCATACCTTCCTCTCAACGTTGTCTGCTTGCTGGCATAAGCTTGCTTCTCTTTTGGGCTGGGGTACAGGGAATAATCATTTCCCACAAATACTCTGGTGTCCCAGTTTTAATGCTTTTCCTGTCTGTCATAATTTTGTGAGGAGTAGCTGACAAATGGAGACTGCTGGAATGGCTGCACCTTTACTAATATAGATCTTGGCTGCTTTGTCATGGCCATATTTGAAGCATGCACATAGTGTGACCCCTCAGTTAGCAAATCTTACTTTGGAATACCAGTCCAGTTTTCTGTTTGCAGTTTCATAAAATACTGTAGCAAAAAAAAATCTCATTTTTTTCAATATGTGCTCTGTCTTCTAAAATTTTGAAACAGTTTTTAAGAAGCCCTATGTTCAGCTTGTCTTTTATTCATTTAATTTCTAATTTCTTTTTTTAAGCCTTTTGTCATTTGATGCATGTATTCCTCCAGTGTCTCACTTGTTTTAAACACCCTGAGTCTATTTGCTTTGTTTTCCTCAGAATTACTGAAAGCCACCTCCAGTACTAAAGCTGAAACTTGTGCTGCGTTTTGCTGAATAGCTGCAAGGTTCTTCCTAGCCAGAATCTTTTTCTTTTTTCTTTTCTTTTTTTCTCCTGGTTGATTTTTCTTTTTCTCCAGATTTCTTCGTTGCTGGTATCAAGGCAGTATAGTTGCTGACCAGTAACTGAAATTTACTCAAATTGATAAGTTTACTGGCTTTTTATGAAAAATTCTCAGTTTTTACACTGGGGAACTCTACTTAGCTTGTCGCTTAGTGTGCAACCATCATTGCAGTTTGTCTTTATACTGAATTTTAGAATTTCCATTTTCCCCAGTTAGAAGAAAGTCATAAGTTATGATTGTTTCTTGTTTTTAGCAGCTGCCGAAGTGTTGATTTAGTTTTCTTAGGTGTTGCTGGGTTAGTTTCACTTCTTGGGCAATATATTTGATGTAGAATGGGACCAGTCCATATATCTGATGTAGAATGGGACCAGTCCGTATAATCACTGATTGGGATGATGCTGATGTTTTATATGAAAGAAAAACATAAATTGAGAGAATTGCAAATTCTTTTGTCTGCAGGGAGGAATAAGTATAAGTCTTACTGGGTACAAAATATCATCTTTAATGTAATTTTGCTTAAGTAGTTTGACAACTGATTATCATGTTTTCTTTTTTTTTCTCTATAAAGTTTTAGTAACATAGTCATTGTCAGATGTAATGACATTAGAGCTTGCTTTAATTATTGTGTTTGACCATGTTGTTTTCATTACTAACTGTTATGCAAGTAAAAAAAAAATGTCACTGTTGTTGACCTTAGTGGTGCATTGTGTTTTAATGTTAAAAGTTATCCCATGGATCTTTGTGCCCTTTCTATGTCACAGAAAAGTCCTTTCTGTAGTATTAGTAGTTTGGGAAATCACTGATGTACTTAGGAAGCGTACTGTGTCACTCATTTCTATCTTTTCAGGGATACCAGATATTCTTATGTTGTTTCTTCTTATTGTTTTTTTTCTCATGGTCCTCACTTTTTATTTAGTAATGTATTTTGTTTTAATAAAAATGATTTTTGGTTGTCGTCCTCCTTCATTCAGTTTTCTGTATCATTTAGTGAGTTTTCTATATCTTTGATTTGGATTCCCTGTTGTAGAATGATTGACTTGAGAATTGCAGGTTGTTTGACACAATTGTCTCAGGTTGGTCTGTTTTCAGAAGGAGTTCTTGGATAGAAAAGACAGTTTGTTGGAATTATATTTTTGGTATCAAGTCACTGGAAGAGATTTTGTTAAACTCATGGTTGTTGTAGTCTGATCCCAGTAATTGCTGAGGAAAGTTGGTCTGACGGGAAAATAGTTGATACTTCTTTTCTTCTTAAAATTGTATCGGAAAGTTCTGGAGTATTTTGATATCTTTCTAGTTCAGCCAAGTCGTCAGTCTTTTGGCAGAATGATAATTTTACTCCACAGAATTTTGCAGCAGTTGCTGTGTGTCCTCTGTCTTGGAATCAATCCATCTGTCGTGAAATTTTGTAATCATATCTGGAAACGATGTGAGGATTCTTACATTTGCAGTTAAGATCAAATTCAGTTCAAATTGGCTGTTAAAAATTGGAAAACTACAATATTTGCAAAACATCCAGTTTAACAAATTAAGCATCTTTAAGCATTCTGTAATAAAAAGTTATAATTTGTGTCCAGAATAGCAAACGTAAGAGTATTGTTGTTGTTGTGTCGTTCGGCTTTTCCCGGTTAGGGGTCGCCACAGCGGAACTCCGGTCCGCTAATGATTGGTAGTTGATTTTTACGTGCCAAGTTACTAGCCCTGATGGACAACCTTCGACGAAGGTACACCCATTCACGCATGTCTCCATGCAGAAGACGCTCTAGCTGACAATTGAACCGGACAGCGTCTTACTGTGAGGCGACAACGCTACCGCAGCACCACCACAGCGGGTACCCACTGTGCCATTGTAATGCCCATTTATATTTTTGTTTAAAAATGATACTTTTTTTCAAATGTTGTGTATAAAAATTATATTATTATAAGTTCATTATGTAGCTGCTGTTTTGCGTTTGACTCTAGGAACACAGTCTGTGGGTGTTTTATAAGTAACTGTTCCAGTATTTTCTAGGAAATTTTCATGAGAATTTGTCAAACTATTTTGAAAGTATGACCATATTATATAGATAGAGCAGACAAGTCAGAAACATACAGTTATGTCTGGATACAGTCTTCTTGGAAATGGTCACTAGTAAAGGGTTGAAGCAGGTAAGTGATTTAATGTGAATAATAAGGCAGATTATGTAATGAAATTAAATGTAAATAGTTAATGCAAAACTACTGCATTTAAAATGTTTGATATAGTTTTCTTTCGTTTGTATTAAGGGGACTGTGAGGCAGCTACAGCAGGAGCTGGCTGATGCCTTAAAGAAACTCTCAATGTCTGAAGCTTCACTTGAGGTTATTACACGGTATCGTAACAGCCTAGAAGAAGAAAAGGCATACTTGCAAAAGGATCTTGACAAGCTAAAAGATAAGGTAACAACATTTATATGATGTATAACACATTATATATGGTAAGTAGTGCTTGAGGTTTTCTTCTTAATGTTTTTTTTTTTTTTTTTTTTTTTTTTTAACAAAAAACATCTTTATTAAATTATCACGTATGACACAGGCAGTCTTACATTTATATAAATGAAAAACAAACCACACTGATACCACTTTACTTGCAAACATTATGCATTACTTATAATCTATCCAGTCATTGTCAGTTATGCATTATATACTTGGTGATAGCCCTTTCCACTTTATGTTGACTGTGTCATCGTGCTAAAGGTTTTTGTGCTCTAGAATTATTATCAAAAAACAGTTGCTTAACAGTAATCTTACTAAACTCATGCATATTATTGAGGTAATCCCTTATTTTCTGTGTAGTATTCTGCAGATGTTCTTCATGTTTCACTGTTGCAGTCATCACACTTGGGTTATCTGGCTATAGATAGCCCTCAGTCGACCAGAATACCAGAGACTTAGTATTTCTGCATCGGTTGCTGTTGCTCCAGGACTGATGTCAGGTCATCAGGGGTATAAAAACAGACACCCGATGCCATTACCCCAGTCTTTCTTGCCAAGGAGCCTGAAGCAGAAGCAGTTTGCATGAGTGTCGGTCGGCCACTACCTGAGTTTTCATTTCTGAATTGAATCATCCTGAAGTCTTCTAAAGCTAAGTACCCCGTTGGGGATCCTTTTTCCTTGCTCTAACCAATGTTAGAAAAAGTTAACAATTGTCTCACCTGTGGAAAGTAAATACCACACCGAGATTTCCATTCTTACTGCATCACCTGTTTAGGCCCAGACCACGACGTACCTCGCTGTTGGTTTTGTGCGTTGTTCAATGCCCGAACTATTCGTCATCGGGCCCTTATTTTCACTAAATACTTTCACTCTCGATCTCCGTATTCCGAAATGGCTTCAGTGAGCCATCCAACTACCGATCTTCCAAAAAAACATAAGGATAAAGACAGAGACAGACCGCACAGGTCCAAAACTGCCGACACTTCCATTAAGCTAGTCACCAGTTCGCTGGTACTCAGTGAGGCTCTTTCGCAGGCCACTACCAAGAACCGTTCTGAGTCCGGTATGCTGCGAGATTCTTCTTTGACTACAGAACCTGCGGATGTCTTTACCTTGGATGGGTCCGGAGCTGCTGTGCAGGCACCGGCTTCTGAGGAAGTTCTTTGCACTACCGATATTTGACACAAATTGATGACTTCTTTTACGTCTTCAGTTCTGTCTAAAAGTACGAGCTATGCCTAAAAAAACAACAACCCAAACTCAAGCACCTGCTTCCTTGCCACAACATCAAATGCTTAAAATGGCAGAAGACCTGATTATGCTGATTAGGGGAAGCCAGCCTTTTCCTGCTAAGAGAAAAAGAGACCTGTCCCCAGCAGCTTTAACAGACCAAGAGTCCGAAAACTCTGAGGTTTCGGAATATGAAGACATGCCTTTATCTGCTTATGAGGATTCAGATGCAGAGGAATCCATTCCCTCTGCTTTCCCTCAAGAGGATTGTTCTTTTGGTGAAACCCTACATACTTTAAGAGAGCATTTCCACTGGGAATGCCAAGACTATCCTCAGTCCAAAAAGGGACTCAGAGAATTTCTAGATTTGCCACAACATAGACCTTTAGCAATACCTCCAGTTCTGGATGATGTTTTTTATGGAATCCAGCCTAATTCCTGATACTTTACCCCCTGCTCCAAGAAAACCAGACAGTTACTACAGAGTCCCTGACTCTCACAAATTTCTTTTCAAAAGTCCTACTGCTGACCCAGAGGTCATTTCCCAGTGGCCTAAAGGTATAAAAGCAACTATAACTAAGAATCCTACCCCTTCGGCCAGGGATTCCCGAGCTTTAAACAGATGGGGTAAAAAAGTATACACCTCTGCAACTCTCGCCATTAGGGCATTAAATTGCCAGTTTCACATGCTGAAAAAACAGCAATATATTATGGAACTTATTAAGCAAAAATTAGCTACCTTTACAGACTGTGCAGAAAATAAAGAATTACAAGAGCTTATGCATTCTGTAAGCCAAGTCAGCAAGCATACTTTGCAATGTGGTTTTGATGCCCTAGAAGCATCTTGCAGGGCATCAGTCAGTGGTTCTGTACTGAGAAGGCATGCTTGGCTTAAGGAGCAGACCTTGCCAGACCATGTCAAATCACAATTACTAGACGCCCCTTTGAACAAGGACAATCTGTCACCAAAGCAGAAGAGATTCTAAAAAAGATGGAAAAAAAGGCTAAATCTATGCAGACAGTCAAAGATTTCTTGTAAGTGCAGCCTCCGAGATTCATTAGGCATTGCCCCTCGAAACATTGGTCCTTTCCAGCCCCCATAAGGCCATCTCAAACTAGACCCAGGGAAAACAGACCCCCCCAGAATTCGGTCTCAGGGTATACAGAGATCTAAGCAATGGAGTGCCTCCACTTGTAAAACAAGGAGTGTTAAGCCACCCCCTTATGGAAACAATTCACAATTACTTCTCTATTCCACTCCTCACCTCTGCCCAACTGCTTGTGCCCTTAGGAGAAAAACTTGCCCATCATACAAAAAACTAGACCTCCATCACCAAAGACCGATGGGTCCTCAACATTGTATCCCAGGGCTACAAATTTTACTTCCACTCACTGCCAACCCCAAAAGGGTTCCCAGACCTTCCAAGCCAGTGGGCAGAGGCACAAAACCAAGTTCAGTTCCTGCTCTCCATAAGGGCAATTCAACCTGTTCCAACATAACAGGTCAAGGGTTCTATTCCAGACCTTTCCTGGTACCCATAAAAGAGGGCATTTGGCGCCCAATCCTAGATATTTCCACTCTAAACACCTTCCTGGTGGTACCAAAATTCAAAATGCTCACCCTTCAGCAGCTTCTTCCTATGCTGTCCAAAGATGCCTGGTTAGTCACCCTACACCTAAAAGAAGCCTATCTGCACAGCACATCCCTATCAGGGACTCATACAGGAAATAACTACATTTCAGGGCAGGATCTATGCATTATCAGTTCTCTGCACTTCCCTTTGGCTTATCCACTGCTCCCAGAGTATTCACAAAATGCTTGGCTCCAGCCATTGCTTATTGCAGACAGAGAAAAATTCTAATTTACCCATACTTGGATGATTGCCTGATTCAGGCAGACAGTCAGGAAGAGCTGTTGCAGCACCTGACATTTGTAAAGAACCTTCTAACCTCCCTGGAGTACACTATCAACGAAAATAAATCAAAACTAGTCAAAAGATTGTATTCCTGGGAGCAAGCTTGGACACACCATCCAAGATGGCATTCCTTACTCCAGAAAAGCAAGCCTATCTGACAAGCTACTTTGCTCAAATGTCCACCAGAACCCAGCTATCCGCAAGGAAAATCCTGCAGGCCCGAGGGTTCATGGCCTCTTGCATCCTACTAATTCCATATGCCTGACTGCATATAAGGAAACTTCAATGGTACTTAAAAAGTCTGTGGTGCCAACAGTCTCAGGACCTGGAAACCATCATACCTATCATACCTTGTCTAAGGACAGAGTTTCTTTGGCGGGCAGCAGCATGCAACCACAACAAGGGACTTCCCTTTACTCAACCCCATGCCACCCAGACCCTAACCACAGATGTATCAGACTATGCCTGAGGGGCACACCTGGATGACAAGTGCATTCAGGGCCAATGGAGCCCAAGTCAAACTCATCTGCACATCAACCAAAAAGAGATGCTAGCTGTTCAGCATGCTCTGACAGCTTTCACGTTCCTACTCTCACCAGGACCCCGGCTAATAAAAACAGACAACACCACAGTTATGTGGTACATCAACAAGCGGAGGGAACCCACTCTTACCCACTCTGCAGGCTAGCCATGGCTCTGTGGAACATGGGCTTGGACTTGCAGATTCATCTGCAAGCTCAATTCCTGCCTGGCAAACAAAACTCCCTGGCAGAAGATTTAAGCAGAAATCTCCTAGACCCACATGAGTGGCAATTAGACCCCAGCACCTTCAGTATTCTAATCCAGACATGGAGGGCCCAAGAGGTGCACCTCTTTGCCTCCCCTGCAATCACCAGCTCAGCAAATTCTGCACCAGGACACCTCACAGTAGGGCCTGGAAAGTGGATGCCCTATCCTTCCAGTGGGAAAACCTTTCAATCTATGCAGTCCCCCCTCTGCCTCTTCTCTCAAGAATATTACTAAAGATAAAACAGGACAGACCAAGGATGCCAGCACTGGTACCCACTACCGCGCAGCCTGTCACCAGTGCCACCCTGGCACCTACCCCAAATCCCAACCCTCCTCACTCAGCAGGGGGGACAGATCCTGCATCCACAACTGCAAACCATGAACCTTGCAGCCTGGCTTATTCCTTAAATTCTCCCCCAGTGACCAGCCTAAGCAAGCAGGTGCTGGACGTCATTCTTGTTGCCAGAAGACCCAGTACAAGGAAATCCTATGCTGATAAGTGGAAAAGGTATTGTTTCTGGACTCAAAGGAGAAGACACAGCACTGCCCTCCTTACCTCTAATTCTGGATTACCTAGCAGACCTACTCCACAGAGGTCTATCCTTCTCCAACATTAAGATCCATGCCTATGCCATTTCAGCTCATTACAACACTGAGCCACCTCTCTTCTCTTGCCCTCTTATATAACAGTTCCTGAGAGGGGCAAACAACTTAAGGCCACTAAGGAGAGCCCCCACCCCTGCTTGGAACCTTAACTTTGTACTGGAAAAGCTCATGCTACCTCCTTTTGATCCTGCAGCGTTAACAGAGTTAAAATTCCTCTCTTGGAAAACAGCCTTGCTTCTGGCCATCACTTCAGCTAGAAGAATGTCTGAGCTACAAGCACTGATGGCTGTGGAACCCTTCATTATTTTCCATGCTGACAGAGTATCCCTCAAGACTAACCCTTCCTTTATACCTGAAGTGGTGTGTAGTGTGGCTCTCAACCAATGTATCCATTTGCCAACCTTCTTCCTTAATCCTCAAATTAAAGGGGAAATGATCTTGCACTCCTTGAACATGCACAGACAGCTCAGATTCTACCTTGATAAGACTAAGCCCTTCAGGAAATCTGACCAGTTACTAGTCAGCTTTGCACCAGGGGCAGAGGGCAAGGCCATTTCAAAACAAACAATTTCCAAATGGATAGCACACTGCATCCATTTCTTCTACAAGCACCATGGGAAACTAACTCTCAGGGGGTCAGAAAACATTCCACTAGGGCAACTTCTACCTCTATAGCATTCCTCAGCGGAGTCCCTACCAGTGACATCCTGGAAGCTGCTACCTGGAGTTCTGTACACACCTTCACCAAGCATTACCACCTGCCTATCTTTTCTAAATCCAGGGTGGGTTTTGCAACAGCAGTCCTGCAGGGCATACTAGCCAGCCCCAACTCTTCTTGACTGCCTCCACCCTTTCTTCTGCTTTGGGAATCAACCCAAGTGTGATAACTGCAGCAGTGAAACACAAAGAACATAGTACAGATGTGTACACTTACCATAACTGTAGATGTTTGAATGTATTCACTGTTGCAGTCCTGGTTTCCCTCCCCTCCAGCCCCCTTGTCTCTCTCTTTCTCTGTCTCTACATCTGGATAAGTTGTTGACCACAGCTGTTAGCTGAGATATATAAGTATCCTGTTTTTTTTCGATTATGTATTCAGATTATTGTTTTTAACAATTAATATATAGCACTTTTATTGTCTGCTTTTTAGTCTTCGAGTGTATTTTATTGCTATTAACTAATCTGCACAAGTAACTGATTTGTCTGCAGTTAAAAGCATTCTGTATCTTTACAAATCTTTATCTGTTTGTGCTTTCTGTAGTGCTACTGTCTGTAGGCTATTGTCCTCACCCTCCCTCCCAGTTGGTGTCTTGCTCTTATACTTGGTGGCTTTGCAGTTGCCCGCCCCTACTGTAAATCTGATCTGTGACGCCTACTGTAAATCTGATCTGTGACACGCCCCTACTGTAAATCTGATCTGTGACACTCCTCCCAGTCTAGTGTCATTAGCTCATTGCCTTAATATTGCTACAACTCAAGTGCTCTAGGTGGCACTGCATCTGAAGTGTTTGTGTGTTTTAGCTACTTTTCTGTATATATAGACTTCTCTGTTTCTTTAACTAAATAAGCTCTGCAAAGTTGTTTTATTGCATTCCTGCCTGTATTTCTGAGTTTTTTGCACTTTTAAAGTTTGTTTTTGCTTAGTTTAACTGGTAGGCTACACACTCAAGTGTGCTAGCCGAATTAAAGCATTTACTGTGTTTCTGTACCTAATTTCTGCTACTTTGTATAAAAAAAAAATCCTTTTTCCCACCTTTACTGAACTAGAATAGTCCAGTCTTCAGGTATTGCTGATCTCTGGGCTGTGTCATAGTTCCTGTGCTGCCCATATCCTTATTTGGATAGGAGGAAGCTTCTTTGTTCACCAGTGAGAGTGGGGAGCTCTGAGCAGCCTATCTGTCCATTGAGGAGTGGTTCCAGCCCAGTGACCTGTTGCTTATTGGCTGTTTTGGGCCATTTCCCATCTCTTTCTAACCCCCTGCTTTAAAGCCAGCTTTAGCGCACTTTTGTGCTTGTAATTTAAAGTTTGTCCTGTTTGTTGCATTTACCTGCTGAGGCTACACACTCAAGTGCGCTAGCCTGTGTTACATATTTATTGCATTTTTCTGCTGTTTGTTGCAAAAAAGAAAAAAAAATTATCCTTGTTTCCCATCTTTCCTGACCTAGAGTAGTCCATATACAGACTTTGCTGTATTCTGGACTTTTGAAAAGTTCCTGTGTTGCCCATTTCCTTTCTTGGATAAAGGGAGGCTTCTTTGTTCACCAGTGGCAGTGGGGAGCTTGGAGCAGCCTATCTATCCCTGGAGGAGTGTTCCCAGCACAAGAATCTGGTAGTTCCTGTGTTGCCCATTTCCTTTCTTGGATAAAGGGAGGCTTTTTTGTTCACCAGTGGCAGTGGGGAGCTTGGAGCAGCCTATCTATCCCTGGAGGAGTGTTCCCAGCACAAGAATCTGTTAGTCTGTTTGTTGCAAAAAAGAAAAAAAAATATCCTTGTTTCCCATCTTTCCTGACCTAGAGTAGTCCAAATACAGGCTTAGCTGTATTCTGGATTTTTGGAAAGTTCCTGTGTTGCCCATTTCCTTTCTTGGATAAAGGGAGGCTTCTTTGTTCACTAGTGGCAGTGGGGAGCTTGGAGCAGCCTATCTATCCCTGGAGGAGTTTTCCCAGCACAAGAATCTGGTAGTCTATTGGCCGTTTTGGGCCAATTTTTAGCTCTTTCAAGCCCCCCTGTATAAAACCCACTTTGGCATGGTTTTTGCGCTTGTTACTACTCATCCAAGCTCCTTGTGGTCCTGCAGAGTGGTGCTAGCAGCAGAGAGGCTAAAAGAGCAACTGCTAACCTGATAAAAGTGTTTGTTTTCCTGCTACTACCTGGGCGACTGTCCGATCTAGCTAAACTGCAAGTATTTTTGCTTCCCAAACTGTTTTAAACTGTTTAAAGTTGTTTTTGCACCTGCACTTTTAAAGTTTGTCCTGTTTGTTGCTTTTACCTGTTGAGGCTACACACTCAAGTGCACTATTTTCCTGCTGTTTGTTGCAAAAAAAAAAAAAATTATCCTTGTTTCCCGTCTTTCCTGACCTAGAGTAGTCCAAATACAGGCTTTGCTGTATTCTGGACTTTTGGAAAGTTCCTGTGTTGCCCATTTCCTTTCTTGGATAAAGAGAGGCTTCTTTGTTCACCAGTGGCAGTGGGGAGCTTGGAGCAGCCTATCTATCCCTGGAGGAGTGTTCCCAGCACAAAAATCTGGTAGTCTATTGGCCGTTTTGGGCCAATTTCTAGCTCTTTCAAGTCCCCCTGTATAAAACCCACTTTAGCGCGGCTTTGTGCGATTTTGCGCATAGCACATCGGGCAGTGCCGCGTAATTGGGTTTAAACCATTCTCGGCTCCACAAAGTCTGCTCTTCACTTTTTCCCTTAGAACTGATCTAGTTTTCATTATAAACACCCTATTCCCACTCTAAAGCCTGGCACTTGCTCACTAAAGCAATTATATAAGTCAGCACTAAAAAATTAAAAGCACTACACCCTCACAAACTCCCCTTGAGTACTTTGTTCCCCATTGGCCCTTTTTTCAATTATGAAGGAATTCCCAATACTATTCTAGCATGTCCAAAGGTCAGTTGTCAATCTCCACTCCAGCTGGTGAATCTGGGAATCTTGAAGCAGTGTTACAACTGCCTCATGTACACAGACAACCCTCTCCTCCTCCCAACAAATTCCAACACATTTGGGAGATGCAACCATATAGCCAAACTGGAGGCTAAGCTCTCTCAACTCAGTACTGGCGTAACCAGTCAGGAGGAGAAGGAAACCACACTCACTACAATGCCAGTCTCACATAGACCTACCACGACAGCAAACCAATCACATAAACACACAAAAACATACTCGGAGGCTCTAAATAAAAATCTGCCTAAGCAGCAGAGACCTCCAAAGCAGACACCCAAGCAACTGCTACCCCATAACAAAACATGTGCAATACATAGCTCACAAAGCCAGTGTGCCGAACAGTCACAGCCCTTAAGGCTAAACAACACACCTGATACACTTGTAATAGGTGACTCTATCGTCAGGCACACTGACGTCCTGCTCACCAGGCTGAACAAGGAGAAGGTCACGGTGAGCTGCCTGTCGGGCGCTAGGATCCGCCACATAACACAAGCACTCAGGTCACTCCAAGGCAAGTGCAAATATGACTCAGTCATTGTCCATGCTGGTGTGAATGACCTGAGATGTACCTACCTGGACTACATGAAAAGAGACATAGAGGAGCTCTCTGAGCATGTAGCCCAGGCCGGTATGACCCTGACCTTGAGTAGCATCTTACCCTCACCAAGAATGATGCCACAATATGAAGACAAGATGATCAATTTCAACAATTGGCTTAAGTATTGGTGTCATTCAAAGGGGATCCAATGCCTGTCTGCCTGGGATGACATGCTCGACAAGCCACGATGCTTCACTAGGGACGGCTTGCACCTGTCACCCTGGGCTTTGGATATTGGCAAAGGCTCTTGCCACCCCATAGTGCCTTTTTAGGCAAGGCTCAAAAGACAACCCACCTCCATAGGTATCACAAGGGATAAGAAACTAAGAGTAATGCTACTCAATGCCAGAAGTCTAAACCTCAAGATGCA
This sequence comes from Protopterus annectens, assembly GCF_019279795.1. Taxonomy (NCBI): domain Eukaryota; kingdom Metazoa; phylum Chordata; order Ceratodontiformes; family Protopteridae; genus Protopterus; species Protopterus annectens. The sequence continues at coordinate 1,431,237,356 of NC_056745.1, read as the reverse complement.
CGCACTCGAAACTCTCCTTAGCATGGAGAACATCGATATCTGTGCAGTAACAGAAACCTGGTTCAAGGCTCCCAGAGCACCCCAGCACTACCAGGTTATACCTCATACCATTTTTCGCCCCAAAACTTGGACCGAACCACAAAAGGAGGAAGTATCAATATTAGTCAAAGATACCCACACCTCCAGGTTGGTGGCACAGCACGAAGCATCAGAGACTATCCATGTGCAACTAACAGTGGGTAAAACTGCCTTCCAGTTTATAGCCTGCTACAGACCACCCTCCCAAACCCAGGAACCCCACTCGGCCTTCCTGAGGACACTGGAAAATATGAAGGTCTCTCCAAACACCATTATATTGGGCAACTTCAACTACCCTAACATAGACTAGGAGCATTACTCTAGCTCCAACACCCTAGCCCAAAGGTTCCTAGAATTTATGAACTCAAATGCTATGGAACAACTTGTTGCCACTCCCACAAGAGGGGAAAACATACTGGACCTGATCATCACCAACATGGGGACTCTATGCTCCAGACCAGAAGTGTATCCCTCACTGGTAAGATCAGACCATAAACTAATCTCACTAGATATTCACATCCCGACCCCAGCCCCTGCCCAGAAAACCACAGTGAAAAACTTTTCTAAAGCAAATTTCACACTCCTCAAAACCGAGGTGGAATCCTTCAAAGCCCCCGGGCCTGTGGAAAATACGGCCCAGACCGCAGAATCCTTTATAAACGCATTCTATGAACACCTTCAGGAATGCATGGATCATGCAATCCCAAATAAAACCAAGACCCAATCCTCCAAAGTTAGGCGTCCTGTGTAGTGGACCCCAGCCATAAACAAACTTTACAATAGAAGGAGGAAGCTACTACATGATAGAGCAAAATCCCAAAAAGGGAAGGCATCACTGATAAGTATTAGCAAAAAACTACAGGCACTCATAAACTCGTGTAAGGCCAGCTTCGAGAGAAAAATTGCACAGGACACTTAAGAATAATCACAAGGCTTTCTTTAGTTATGTTAGGAACCTGGGTGGGAATTCCCAGATATGCTCAGAATTAGTCCAAAATGACAAAAAAATACACCAAACCCACAGACATTGCCAACATCCTAGCTGACAGGTTCAGCGCAAACTTCTCCCCCCCTTTCCCACCAAAAGGGCAAATATCTATCTCAGCAGAGTGCTGCCCCCCTGACATCTCAGATGCTCAGGTAAGAGCCGCCCAAAGCAAAAAAACACAGCATCAATGGGACCAGACGGTGTCCCGGGCTGCATCCTACATGAACTCCAAGAAGAACTAAACCCAAACATAAAACTACTGTTCAATCTCAGCCTTACTACAGGATATATACCCAAAGAGTGGTGTACAGCAACAGTGGTCCCTCTCCACAAAGGTGGTGCCTCAACGGATCCTGGAAACTATCGCCCCATAAGCTTGACTAGCTTGGTCTGCAAAGCTATGGAAAGGATCATCATGGACCTCATAAATAAAGATATTGGGGACCTACAGACACTGGATCCTATCCAGTTCGGCTTTGTTAAGGGCAGATCTTGCCTCTTAAACCTGGTCGATTTCTTTGAAACAGTCACCAAGGCCATTGACGAGGGAAGGTGGTCCACACAGCCTACCTGGACCTTGCAAAAGCCTTCGATACAATACCCCACTCGGGCATTATAGATAAGCTCACCAGCTTAAATATAAACCCCTATGTCACTAGATGGGTTGCAAACTGGCTCAAGGACAGAACCCACATGGTTAGAATTGCTGGAGCCATGTCAGACTCCAAACCAGTTACAAGTGGCGTCCCACAAGGCTCACTCCTGGGACCTCTCTTTTTCGGTATATATTTCTTGGAGGTACAGGCTAACACGGAAGGACTGTGGCTGACCAAGTTCGCAGATGACTGCAAACTGGGCGCCATAATAGACTCTCCAGCCGACATAAGCATCCTACAAAAGGGCCTCATAGAAACAGACAACTGGTGCCAGAGCCATGGCCTCAAGCTAAATGCCAAAAAGTGTATAGTCATCCCCTTTGGCAAAAACAAAGTGCCCACAAATTACCACATAAGTGGTAATCCATTAAGTACGGAAGAAGTAATTAGGGACCTGGGGACCCAAATTGATAGCAATCTCTCATTTGACAACCACGTGGCCAAAGTGGTTAGAAAAACATTTTATATAGCCCACCTAATCATGAAGGGATTCACATCTAGATCAGGGGAGGTCATCGTGCCTCTTTACTCATCCCTCATCAGGCCCATAATTGAGTACAATGCCCTTTTGGGATGTACCTTACCAGACACCTGCAGCAACTGGAAAGACCCCAAAAGTACCTCACCAAGAGGATCAAAGGACTCAAACAGATGCCATATGCTGCCCGGTTAAAGAAACTCCAGCTCTACTCAGTGGCATACCGCCTGCTCAGAGGCGATCTGTGCCTGATATAAAGCCATGTCCAACCCGGAATTAATGGACATGCTGCACCTCAGAAAATCCAAATCCCATCGAGCTACACGCTCGAGAGACTTGAACCTCAGCACTGAAATAAATAGGACATGCTGGAGGGACAGATTCATAACCCAGAGGCTCCCTTCACTCTGGAATAAAATCCCAGTCCAGGTTAGGCAGAGTCCCTCATTGACTCTCTTCAAGAGGAATCTTGATGAGTGGATGGGAGATAGTAGGTTTACCCCAGATATCACTTCTGTGTCACTGTTAGACAGAGGCACAGTATACTAACCTCGAAAAAGGGCATAGCAAAATTCATTTAAAATGGGTGGCGAAAGCCAAACACACTCTGGCTAGGCTTATAAATGCCCTAGGGTAGATAGCCTAGTATGAACCTATGAACCTATTACTCATCCCTTTCAGGGGTATTGGTATTGGTATTTACTTTTTACTGGTGGTGTTTTTCCCCATCATAACTTAGCTCCCTATTTAGGGTGCTTCTGACATTTGTGGCAAGAAAACCTGATGTAATGGTGTCGGCTGCCTGTTTTTATACCCATGATGTCAGTCCTGGAGCGACAGCATCCGATGCAGAATTACTAAGTCTCTGGTATCCGGGCCGACTGAGGGCTACCTACAGGCAGATAACCCAAGTGTGATGACTGCAACAGTGAATACACTCAAACATCTACATGGTAAGTGTACACAACTGTACTTTTCTCCTTTTCTTGTTCTGAGAGATTCCCCTATTTTGTAATACTTTAACATTTGTCAGTCCCTCTAAATAAATCTTGTTACTTCTTAACCATATCTCCCTTTCCTTTATTTCCACCATAGTTTACATTCCACTTTAATTTTATTCCACTCCCTAGCTATATTTTCAGAAAAAATTTGTATCTCACCTAAGAGCTGCTAAATTATTTCCAAAACCCATTCCTTAAATTCCTCTCTTTTCAACAGCTAGGCGAGAAAGCACCAGTTTTTGTTTTAGTTACTATTGGTGCATGATCTGAAATTAGTTATTGGGTGTGTTTCAAGACCTTCACTTAAATGCACATGCTCCTCTGAGGTATAAATTCTGTCTAGCCTAGCCCAGTTTTTGTGTTTTGGAGAATAATATATAAGTTCACTCTGAAATCCTAGTACTGAATTCATATTTTCCATACCAAGCATTTTCATAAATTTCTTCAAAAATCTATCCTCTTTTGATATATTTCCCCTTTTAGGCCCCATAGAGACATCTTCACTGTTGCAAACCAAATTCCAGTCCCCAACTATAATTAATATTCCTTGCTGAAAGCTGATTATTTCTCCCAGAATTTTCTTAAGCTCCATTATAGTATATATTTAGGTGAAACAGAAATGCATGCCAGTGCAGTCCTCCTTGCTTGCCAGTAGCCCCTTAGTGATATATATCCTCCATTATTGTCTTTTTTCCTCTTCTATCACTATTGGGGCTCCTCTTGCAATTAATATAAGTACTCCGCTTTTCTTTTTCCCCAGATATTCTACTGAAGAACCATTCTGAAAGCCTTTATTTATCAAATTCACATGTTCATTTCTTTCCAGGTGTGTCTTTTGTAGCATAACTATTTGCACTCTACATTTTGTAATGTGGTTCACTGCTCTTTCCTTTTTGTATTTATCTGTAAGACCATTTAGACTGAAGACATTACAGAAAGCATAATTTTCTTATATAGTTAGTTTTACCACCTTTTATGTGTAACTTCTTTTTTGTTAAATGTCTAGTCCCAACCTTTATGTTACATGCATATATTGCTTGGCCGGTTAATATTTTATACAGTTGTTTCTTGTCATAGCTATTTGAGCCTATGTCCCATCTTACAGAACTTTTTGCTTTATTGAAAGCTGTCAAAAATAAAAATTCAACCAAAGAGATAGCTGTTCAGCATGCTCTGACAGCTTTCACGTTCCTACTCTTACTGGCCATGCCACCAACACTGGTGCCCACTACCGTGCAGCCTGTTTACCATAACTGTAGATGTTTTGGTGTATTCACTGTTGCAGTCCTGGTTAGCCCCTTGTTTCTCTCTTTGTTAGCTGAGATATATAGAGTGTATTTTATTGCTATTAACTAATCTGGTCTGCAGTTAAAAGCATTCTGTATCTTTACAAATCTTTATCTGTTTGTGCTTTCTCTAGTGCTACTGCCTGTAGGCTATTGTCCTCACCCTCCCTCCCAGTTGGTGTCTGGCTCTTATACTTGGTGGCTTTACTGTAAATCTGATCTGTGACACTCCTCCCAGTCTAGTGTCATTAGCTCATTGCCTTAATATTGCTACAACTCAAGTGCTCTAGGCTGCACTGCATCTGAAGTGTTTGTGTGTTTTAGCTGCTTTTCTGTATATATAGACTTCTCTGTTTCTTTAACTAAATAAGCTCTGCAAAGTTGTTTTATTGCATTCCTGCCTGTATTTCTGAGTTTTTGCACTTTTAAAGTTTGTTTTTGCTTAGTTTAACTGCTAAGCTACACACTCAAGTGTGCGAATTAAAGCATTTACTGTGTTTCTGTACCTAATTTCTGCTACTTTGTATAAAAATCCTTTTCCCACCTTTACTGAACTAGAATAGTCCAGTCTTCAGGTATTGCTGATCTCTGGGCTGTGTCATAGTTCCTGTGCTGCCCATATCCTTATTTGGATAGGAGGAAGCTTCTTTGTTCACCAGTGAGAGTGGGGAGCTCTGAGCAGCCTATCTGTCCATTGAGGAGTGGTTCCAGCCCAGTGACCTGTAGCTTATTGGCTGTTTTGGGCCATTTCCCATCTCTTTCTAACCCCCTGCTTTAAAGCCAGCTTTAGCGCACTTTTGCGCTTGTAATTTAAAGTTTGTCCTGTTTGTTGCATTTACCTGCTGAGGCTACACACTCAAGTGCGCTAGCCTGTGTTACATATTTATTGCATTTTTCTGCTGTTTGTTGCAAAAAAGAAAAAAAAATATCCTTGTTTCCCATCTTTCCTGACCTAGAGTAGTCAAAATACAGACTTTGCTGTATTCTGGACTTTTGGAAAGTTCCTGTGTTGCCCATTTCCTTTCTCGGATAAAGGGAGGCTTCTATGTTCACCAGTGGCAGTGGGGAGCTTGGAGCAGCCTATCTACCCCTGGAGGAGTGTTCCCAGCACAAGAATCTGGTAGTTCCTGTGTTGCCCATTTCCTTTCTTGGATAAAGGGAGGCTTCTTTGTTCACCAGTGGCAGTGGGGAGCTTGGAGCAGCCTATCTATCCATGGAGGAGTGTTCCCAGCACAAGAATCTGGTAGTCTGTTTGTTGCAAAAAAGAAAAAAAATGTATCCTCGTTTCCCATCTTTCCTGACCTAGAGTAGTCCAAATACAGGCTTTGCTGTATTCTGGACTTTTGGAAAGTTCCTGTGTTGCCCATTTCCTTTCTTGGATAAAGGGAGGCTTCTTTGTTCACCAGTGGCAGTGGGGAGCTTGGAGCAGCCTATCTATCCCTGGAGGAGTGTTCGCAGCACAAGAATCTGGTAGTCTATTGGCCGTTTTGGGCCAATTTTTAGCTCTTTCAAGTCCCCCTGTATAAAACCCACTTTGGCACGGTTTTTGCGCGTGTTACTACCCAGCCAAGCTCCTTGTGGTCCTGCAGAGTGGTGCTAGCAGCAGAGAGGCTAAAAGAGCAACTGCTAACCTGATAAAAGTGTTTGTTTTCCTGCTACTACCTGGGCGACTGTCCGATCTAGCTAAACTGCAAGTATTTTTGCTTCCCGAACTGTTTTAAACTGTTTAAAGTTGTTTTTGCACCTGCACTTTTAAAGTTTGTCCTGTTTGTTGCTTTTACCTGTTGAGGCTACACACTCAAGTGCGCTATTTTCCTGCTGTTTGTTGCAAAAAAAAAAAAAAAAATATATCCTTGTTTCCCGTCTTTCCTGACCTAGAGTAGTCCAAATACAGGCTTTGCTGTATTCTGGACTTTTGGAAAGTTCCTGTGTTGCCCATTTCCTTTCTTGGATAAAGAGAGGCTTCTTTGTTCACCAGTGGCAGTGGGGAGCTTGGAGCAGCCTATCTATCCCTGGAGGAGTGTTCCCAGCACAAGAATCTGGTAGTCTATTGGCCGTTTTGGGCCAATTTCTAGCTCTTTCAAGTCCCCCTGTATAAAACCCACTTTAGCGCGGCTTTGTGTGATTTTGCGCATAGCACAGCATTGGGCAGCGCCGCGTAATTGGGTTTAAACCATTCTCGGCCCCACAAAGTCTGCTCTTCACTTTTTCCCTTAGAACTGATCTAGTTCTCATAATAAACACCCTATTCCCACTCTAAAGCCTGGCACTTGCTCACTAAAGCAATTATATAAGTCAGCACTAAAAAGTTAAAAGCACTACACCCTCACAAACTCCCCTTGAGTACTTTGTTCCCCATTGGCCCTTTTTTCAATTATAAAGGAATTCCCAATACTATTCTAGCATGTCCAAAGGTCAGTTGTCAATCTCCTCTCCGGTCCAGCTGGTGAATCTGGGAATCTTGAGGCAATGTTACAACTGCCTCATGTACACAGACAACCCTCTCCTCCTCCCAACAAATTCCAACACATTTGAGAGATGCAACCATATAGCCAAACTGGAGGCTAAGCTCTCTCAACTCAGTACTGGCGTAACCAGTCAGGAGGAGAAGGAAACCACACTCACTACAATTCCAGTCTCACATAGACCTACCACGGCAGCAAACCAATCACATAAACACACAAAAACATACTCGGAGGCTCTAAATAAAAATCTGCCTAAGCAGCAGAGACCTCCAAAGCAGACACCCAATCAACCGCTACCCCAAAACAAAACATGTGCAACACATAGCTCACAAAGCCAGTGTGCCGAACAGTCACAGCCCTTAAGGCTAAACAACACACCTGATACACTTGTAATAGGTGACTCTATCGTCAGGCACACTGACGTCCTGCTCACCAGGCTGAACAAGGAGAAGGTCACGGTGAGCTGCCTGTCCGGCGCTAGGATCCGGCACATAACACAAGCACTCAGGTCACTCCAAGGCAAGTACAAATATGACTCAGTCATTGTCCATGCTGGTGTGAATGACCTGAGATGTACCTCCCTGGACTACATGAAAAGAGACATAGAGGAGCTCTCTGAGCATGTAGCCCAGGCCGGTATGACCCTGACCTTGAGTAGCATCTTACCCTCACCAAGAATGATGCCACAATATGAAGACAAGATGATCAATTTCAACAATTGGCTTAAGTATTGGTGTCATTCAAAGGGGATCCAATGCCTGTCTGCCTGGGATGACATGCTCGACAAGCCACGATGCTTCACTAGGGACGCTTGCACCTGTCAGACCCTGGGCTTTCGGATATTGGCAAAGGCTCTTGCCACCCCATAGTGCCTTTTTTAGGCAAGGCTCAAAGACAACCCACCTCCATAGGTATCACAAGGGATAAGAAACTAAGAGTAATGCTACTCAATGCCAGAAGTCTAAACCTCAAGATGCACGCACTCGAAACTCTCCTTAGCATGGAGAACATCGATATCTGTGCAGTAACAGAAACCTGGTTCAAGGCTCGAGAGCACCCCAGCACTACCAGGTTATACCTCATACCATTTTTCGCCCCAAAACTTGGACCCGAACCACAAAGGAGGGTATCAATATTCAAAGATACCCACACCTCCAGGTTGGTGGCACAGCACGAAGCATCAGAGACTATCCATGTGCAACTAACAGTGGGTAAAACTGCCTTCCAGTTTATAGCCTGCTACAGACCACCCTCCCAAACCCAGGAACCCCACTCGGCCTTCCTGAGAACACTGGAAAATATGAAGGTCTCTCCAAACACCATTATATTGGGCAACTTCAACTACCCTAACATAGACTGGGAGCATTACTCTAGCTCCAACACCCTAGCCCAAAGGTTCCTAGAATTTATAAACTCAAATGCTATGGAACAACTTGCTGCCACTCCCACAAGAGGGGAAAACATACTGGACCTGATCATCACCAACATGGGGACTCTATGCTCCAGACCAGAAGTGTATCCCTCACTGGTAAGATCAGACCATAAACTAATCTCACTAGATATTCACATCCCGACCCCAGCCCCTGCCCAGAAAACCACAGTGAAAAACTTCTCTAAAGCAAATTTCACACTCCTCAAAGCCGAGGTGGAATCCTTCAAAGCCCCCAGGCCTGTGGAAAATACGGCCCAGACCGCAGAATCCTTTATAAATGCATTCTATGAACACCTTCAGGAATGCATGGATCATGCAATCCCAAATAAAACCAACACCCAATCCTCCAAAGTTAGGCGTCCTGTGTAGTAGACCCCAGCCATAAACAAACTATACAATAGAAGGTTGAAGCTACTACATGATTAAGCAAAATCCCAAAAAGGGAAGGCATCACTGATCAGTATTAGAAAAAAACTACGGGCACTCATAAAATTGTCTAAGGCCAGCTTCGAGAGATAAATTGCACAGGACACTAAGAATAATCACAAGGCTTTCTTTAGTTACGCTAGGAACCTGGGTGGGAATTCCCAGATATGCTCAGAATTAGTCCAAAATGACAAAAAAATACACCAAACCCACAGACATTGCCAACATCCTAGCTGACAGGTTCAGCGCAAACTTCTCCCCTTCCCACCAAAGGGCAAATATCTATCCCAGCAGAGTGCTGCCCCTGACATCTCAGATGCTCAGGTAAGAGCCGCCCTCTCCAAAGCAAAACACAGCATCAATGGGACCAGACGGTGTCCCGGGCTGCATCCTACATGAACTCCAAGAAGAACTAAACCCAAATATAAAACTACTGTTCAATCTCAACCTTACTACAGGATATGTACCCAAAGAGTGGCGTACAGCAACAGTGGTCCCTCTCCACAAAGGTGGTGCCTCAACGGATCCTGGAAACTATCGCCCCATAAGCTTGACTAGCTTGGTCTGCAAAGCTATGGAAAGGATCATCATGGACCTCATAAATAAAGATATTGGGGACCTACAGACACTGGATCCTACCCAGTTCGGCTTTGTTAAGGGCAGATCCTGCCTCTTAAACCTGGTCGATTTCTTTGAAACAGTCACCAAGGCCATTGACGAGGGGAAGGTGGTCCACACAGCCTACCTGGACCTTGCAAAAGCCTTCGATACAATACCCCACTCTGGCATTATAGATAAGCTCACCAGCTTAAATATAAACCCCTATGTCACTAGATGGGTTGCAAACTGGCTCAAGGACAGAACCCACATGGTTAGAATTGCTGGAGCCATGTCAGACTCCAAACCAGTTACAAGTGGCGTCCCACAAGGCTCACTCCTGGGACCTCTCTTTTTCGGTATATATTTCTTGGAGGTACAGGCTAACGCAGAAGGACTGTGGCTGACCAAGTTCGCAGATGACTGCAAACTGGGCGCCATAATAGACTCTCCAGCTGACACAGGCATCCTACAAAAGGGCCTCATAGAAACAGACAACTGTTTCCAGAGCCATGGCCTCAAGCTAAATGCCAAAAAGTGTATAGTCATCCCCTTTGGCAAAAACAAAGTGCCCACAAATTACCACATAGGTGGTAATCCATTAAGTACGGAAGAAGTAATTAGGGACCTGGGGACCCAAATTGATAGCAATCTGTCATTTGACAACCACGTGGCCAAAGTGGTTAGAAAAACATTTTATATAGCCCACCTAATCATGAAGGGATTCACATCTAGATCAGGGGAGGTCATCGTGCCTCTTTACTCATCCCTCATCAGGCCCATAATTGAGTACAGTGCCCCTTTTGGGATGTACCTTACCAGACACCTGCAGCAACTGGAAAGACCCCAAAAGTACCTCACCAAGAGGATCAAAGGACTCAAACAGATGCCATATGCTGCCCGGTTAAAGAAACTCCAGCTCTACTCAGTGGCATACCGCCTGCTCAGAGGCGATCTGTACCTGACGTATAAAGCCATGTCCAACCCGGAATTAATGGACATGCTGCACCTCAGAAAATCCAAATCCCATCGAGCTACACGCTCGCGAGACTTGAACCTCAGCACTGAAATAAATAGGACATGCTGGAGGGACAGATTCATAACCCAGAGGCTCCCTTTACTCTGGAATAAAATCCCAGTCCAGGTTAGGCAGAGTCCCTCATTGACTCTCTTCAAGAGGAATCTTGATGAGTGGATGGGAGATAGTAGGTTTACCCCGGGTATCACTTCTGTGTCACTGTTAGACAGAGGCACAGTATACTAACCTCGAAAAAGGGCATAGCAAAATTCATTTAAAATGGGTGGCGAAAGCCAAACACACTCTGGCTAGGCTTATAAATGCCCTAGGGTAGATAGCCTAGTATGAACCTATGAACCTATTACTCATCCCTTTCAGGGGTATACTGGTGGTGTTTTTCCCCATCATAACTTAGCTCCCTATTTGGGGGGCTTCTGACATTTGTGGCAAGAAAACCTGATGTAATGGTGTCGGCTGCCTGTTTTTATACCCGTGATGTCAGTCCTGGAGCGACAGCATCCGACGCAGAATTACTAAGTCTCTGGTATCCGGGCTGACTGAGGGCTACCTACAGCAGGGACGTCGGGAGGCATATGCACTGTACTGATTTCAGTACAACTTATTTAGAAGGGGGGTAGCTTTTTAAATTTTCACTTTTTTTTTTCGCGCTTTACTGCACGATGACGTCAGCTCATCAGGGCAGCCAGTCACAATGGAGCTCACCTCGCATGTATTTCCAGCCAGTTCAAATGCTTTTCGAGCGGGAGGATTCAAGCGTTATGTTGGTCGAGCGGGAGGATGTACACGTTATGTTGGTCGAGCGGGAGGATGTACATGTTATGTTGGTCTCACTTCAAGGACGTTATTTAGAAGGGTCTTGCAACCAAGGGTTGGTGAGTAATATGAAGAGAGAGTGTGTGTGTGTGTGTGTGTGTGTGTGTGTGTGTGTGTGTGTGTGTGTGTGTGTGTGTGTGTGTGTGTGTGTGTGTGTGTGTGTGTGTGTGTGTGTGTGTGTGTGTGTGAAAATTCCCCAGGTGGGATGTACTGGTGATTACTCATGGTGGTGTGGTAGGGAATACCTCAGGCTTGAACCCTGTACCTTGTATGCAGGTGTTAAAGACCTGAATTCCCTACCCACCACCATTTGTAAAAAAATTGCAGATTTTTGCTTCATATTTGATCTGATCTATTCCTCATATCTGTAGTGTTTAAATATTGCAATGCTTGAAATTTGATGGTGCAGTGGTAGCAACGTAGCATTGATGCCTCACAGCTGTAGGTTCTTGGGTTTGGTTCTTGGCTGGGGTGCCTTCTTTGTGGGGGTCTGTATCTTCTCCCTGTGTTTGTGTGGGTTTGCTTTTGTGTCCTCCCATGTTACAAAGACATGTCTGCATTATTTTTTCCTGGGCCTCTGCTGAGAATTGTTTTTTTTTTGTTCCAAGTCAGACTGTCCTGATTAACAAATTGACAGGCATTTAAATTTCAGACTTCAGGTTTCTGAATGTTTACTTCCTTACATATTTGATGGTGCAGTGGCAGTATTGTTGCCTCACAGCTATAGGTTTTCTGGTTTGATTCTTGGCTGGGGTGCCTTCTGTGTGGAGTCTGCATCTTATCCCTGTGTTTGTGACATAGTAAAACAACTTTTTATTCTAGCAATAAATATATAGTAACACAACCTTTTTATAGCAATTTTTTTAAGTTTATGACTATTTGAAATGTGTCCTTATTTTTGGGACTGTAATACCCTGTTATTGGCTTTGTCCAGGTTTTTTGTGCTAAGGTTGACAGCTATGGCAAGAACTGAATTCACTGAATATGTTTGAGGGCTGTATTCCTCATTACTGGGTTTGTCCAGGTGTTTTGTGCTAAGAGGTTGACAGCTATGGTGAGAACTGAATTCATTAAATGATAGCCATTTAAGTTTCAGTCTTCCTCTCTTTCACAAAGCAGGTGATTTGGCATAGTGGTATGTTGTTCTGACTATTTTGCACAGTGACCTTGGCAGTAAAATGTATGATGGTAACACAGCATTTTATTCTAGCAGCTTTCCAAGATTATACAAGCAATGTTTAATGTGTTCCTGTTTTTTGCCCTTTTGACCCACCCCAATAAGTTTGGCTTTTTCCAGACTTCTTGTGCTGTGAAGTTGAGATGTAGTTGAGTATTGTGTAGATTTTACAAGGAGCTGAGAGCTGCAGGAAGAGAAGTTTAGTGCTGATTATGCTAAGTCGGCTCACATTGCTAGTAGCACAAAATGTTGTGTACTTGCTTTTAATGCAGAAGGTTGCTGGTTCTACTCCCATAAGGGGTGAATGCTGCTGTACTGAAAGTTAAGACACTAACTATGAGCCTGTTATCAGTTTGCCATCCATTTCCTATTGCAATATTACTAGCTTATTAATGTAATTTAGGCAATTTATTCCTCAGAGGCATCAGACACTTTATTTTTCGGTGAAGTCATGAAATATAAAGGTGATTGCTAGCAACAACCTCTTCATTAGTTAGATTTATTTAACGTGGAATTATTTAGATGACTTTTTTTACTACTTCAGAGATTGTGCATATTATTTACTGATAATGGTGGACTGTAGAAGTTTGACTAGACTTTTATGATGGAAATGTTCTGAATTGGGCAGTTTTGTTTCATTGTTTACTGGAAAAATGTTCAAAGCAATAGGAAGGTGTATCAAAGAGCACATGCATGTTTCATATGCAAGGGGCCTATGATTTAAAAGCAGCCCAGAATTAATTTTTATCTGCCACGGTAAAATGTATTTTTCTTTGAATGTGGGTTTTAATGTTGTTTCAATGAATGTGAGTTTCAAGGGCAGAGAAGTTTTAATGCCAAGTTTGTTTAGCAGATGTCTTAGTGTTTGTGCTGTAAAATGCAAAATAAAACTTTCAAATGAAGTTCAAATCATCATAGAAGTAAATCAGTATGCACATTAGTGTTTATGGTAAATGGAGTGAAATAGCAAAGTAATGGATCATTGGAATGGCTGCAGGGGGAGGCTCCATTCGACCATGGTTTTGTGAGGGGGAAGGGCGGCAAACTTAGACAGCCCCAGCTGAACTATACCTCCCAACTGTCCAGATTTTCAAAGAATGAATAGATTTTTTGCTTCTTATTTTTGGTTTGTTCCTCAGTTTGTGGTTTTCTGGCAAATGATTTAGGAATTAAGCCACTAAATAATGACACTAGTTTCAGACTTTATAACCTTCAGAAAAATGCATGCTAAAATAAGACCTGTTCTATCAACTGTCCCAGTTTATACAATAGCAATTTTAGTACTGTTTATATGGTCCCCTCAATATATTTGGCCTTGTCCAGATTTATTGCATTAACAGGTTGAGAGGTACATGCAGATAAATTGCTTTATAGAATTAGGCATAGCCAAACCTCAACTGTCCCTGATTTTGGCTCAAAATGTTGCTCTTCCCCTAATGATCCCTCCACAAAATAGCAGTTTTGGAAGAAAACATAGAGGGTTTACTTTACTTTTATAAATAACTGTAATGATCAGAGTTATACATTACTTTTATTTCAGAAATGCATGTAGATTCTCTAATTTTGTCAGCTGCTCTAAGTTAACTGCTCATATTAAAATGGTGTCCCTCCTTTGACAGGTTCCCAGCTGTATTGTCTGGCAATTTTATATTTTTGCATCACATTTTTGGTCCGTTTTTCATAAAATTGCAGTTTTCTGGCAAATTAGTGGCAAATTGTTAAAGACTGAAGTTAGAAAATAATGCAGACATTTCAGTTTCAGATTTCATACCTTTCAGAAAATTCATACTGATGCAAGACCTACTACTATTCTATTATCTTTCTAAGTTTATAAGAGCAATATTTAAAAAAAATGTCCTTATTTTTGGGCCTTTGCCTCAGTTTTATTTATGAGTTTGTTGCTGTAAGAGGTTGAGAGGTTGTGTGTGTGTGTGTGTGGTAGGTAGCATACCTCTCAACTGTCCACATTTTGCAGAATGTCCAGATTTTTCCCCATATTTTTGTCTGTTCCTCATAAATTTTGTGATTTTCTAGAAAATCATTGAAGGCTGAAGTTGCTAAATAATGACAGACATTTGAGCTTCAGACTTCATGTCCTTTGGAAAAATTCATACTAGCACAAATCCTGTTATTCTAGCAACTTTCTAAGTTCACGAGAACATTATTTAATATCTGTCCCTGTTTATTTTAGGCTTTGTCCATATTTCTTGCACTAAGAGGTAGGTAGGGGTGTGTGTGTGAATGAAACATCCTAGTTAGTGGTAGCAGGTGGTTAGTAATTTACTCAAGCTCAAAACTTGTACCTTAGTTACAGAAAACAAAAGCATAAAGTCTCTACCCCAACTACCATGCTGCATTTTTCAAAGAACTGACATTTCAGGTTAATTTTCAATTCAAGGAACCGAGTTTGAGTGAATTTATATTATATTACTGAAGAGGCATTACAGCGAATGCCTCTTCATCGACACTAAAAGAGCGAACCGTGAATTACGAGAATGGCCATAGCTTGGCTGGGGAGGGGGGTAGCAGTTTGAGAGCTGTCAGTACAAATTTGAAAATCCTAGCTACACCCCTGACCTACAGGCAGATAACCCAAGTGTGATGACTGCAACAGTGAATACACTCAAACATCTACATGGTAAGTGTACACAACTGTACTTTTCTCCGTTTCTTGTTCTGAGAGATTCCCCTATTTTGTAATACTTTAACATTTGTCAGTCCCTCTAAATAAATCTTGTTACTTCTTAACCATATCTCCCTTTCCTTTATTTCCACCATAGTTTACATTCCACTTTAATTTTATCCCACTCCCTAGCTATATTTTCAGAAAAAATTTGTATCTTACCTAAGAGCTGCTAAATTATTTCCAAAACCCATTCCTTAAATTCCTCTCTTTTCAACAGATAGGCGAGAAAGCACCAGTTTTTGTTTTAGTTACTATTGGTGCATGATCTGAAATTAGTTATTGGGTGTGTTTCAAGACCTTCACTTAAATGCACATGCTCCTCTGAGGTATAAATTCTGTCTAGCCTAGCCCTGTTTTTGTATTTTGGAGAATAATATGTAAGTTCACTCTGAAATCCTAGTACTGAATTCATATTTTCCATACCAAGCATTTTCATAAATTTCTTCAAAAATCTATCCTCTTTTGATATATTTCCCCTTTTAGGCCCCATAGACACATCTTCACTGTTGCAAACCAAATTCCAGTCCCCAACTATAATTAATATTCCTTGCTGAAAGCTGATTATTTCTCCCAGAATTTTCTTAAGCTCCATTATAGCAGTTTTAGGTGAAACAGAAATGCATGCCAGTGCAGTCCTCCTTGCTTGCCAGTAGCCCGTTAGTGATATATATCCTCCATTATTGTCTTTTTTCCTCTTCTATCACTATTGGGGCTCCTCTTGCAATTAATATAAGTACTCCGCTTTTCTTTTTCCCCAGATATTCTACTGAAGAACCATTCTGAAAGCCTTTATTTATCAAATTCACATGTTCATTTCTTTCCAGGTGTGTCTTTTGTAGCATAACTATTTGCACTCTACATTTTGTAATGTGGTTCACTGCTCTTTCCTTTTTGTATTTATCTGTAAGACCATTCAGACCGAAGACATTACAGAAAGCATAATTTTCTTATATAGTTAGTTTTACCACCTTTTATGTGTAACTTCTTTTTTGTTAAATGTCTAGTCCCAACCTTTATGTTGCATGCATATATTGCTTGGCAGGTTAATATTTTATACAGTTGTTTCTTGTCATAGCTATTTGAGCCTATGTCCCATCTTACAGAACTTTTTGCTTTATTGAAAGCTGTCAAAAAATAAAAATAACCCCCCAATACCCCCCTAAAACCTATTAACTTAATAACACACAAAACTGTGTACTTCTTCAAATATTGATGTTTTTGCTAAATAAGAACAACAGAAGTTCATAGGTTCATAGGTTCATACTAGGCTATCTACCCTAGGGCATTTATAAGCCTAGCCAGAGTGTGTTTGGCTTTCGCCACCCATTTTAAATTAATTTTGCTATGCCCTTTTTCGAGGTTAGTATACTGTGCCTCTGTCTAACAGTGACACAGAAGTGATAGCCGGGGTAAACCTACGATCTCCCATCCACTCATCAAGATTCCTCTTGAAGAGAGTCAATGTGGGACTCTGCCTAACCTGGACTGGGATTTTATTCCAGAGTGAAGGGAGCCTCTGGGTTATGAATCTGTCCCTCCAGCATGTCCTATTTATTTCAGTGCTGAGGTTCAAGTCTCGAGCAGAGCTCGATGGGATTTGGATTTTCTGAGGTGCAGCATGTCCATTAATTCCGGGTTGGGCATGGCTTTATACATCAGGCACAGATTGCCTCTGAGCAGGCGGTATGCCACTGAGTAGAGCTGGAGTTTCTTTAACCGGGCAGCATATGGCATCAGTTTGAGCCCTTTGATCCTCTTGGTGAGGTACTTTTGGGGTCTTTCCAGTTGCTGCAGGTGTCTGGTAAGGTACATCCCAAAAGGGGCATTGTACTCAGTTATGGGCCTGATGAGGGATGAGTAAAGAGGTACGATGACCTCCCCTGATCTAGATGTGAATCCCTTCATGATTAGGTGGGCTATATAAAATGTTTTTCTAACCACTTTGGCCACGTGGTTGTCAAATGAGAGATTGTTATCAACTTGGGTCCCCAGGTCCCTAATGACTTCTTCTGTATTAATGGATTACCACCTATGTGGTAATTTGTGGGTACTTTGTTTTGCCAAAGGATGACTATACACTTTTGGCTTAGCTTGAGGCCATGGCTCTGGCACCAGTTGTCTGTTTCTATGAGGCCCTTTTGGAGGATGCTTGTGTCGGCTGGAGAGTTGATTATGGCGCCAGTTTGCAGTCATCTGAACTTGGTCAGCCACAGTCCTTCCGTGTTGGCCTGTACCACCGAGAAATATATACCTAACAAGAGAGGTCCCAGGACTGAGCCTTGTGGGACGCCACTTGTAACTGGTTTGGAGTCTGACATGGCTCCAGCAATTCTAACCATGTGGGTTCTGTCCTTGAGCCAGTTTGCAACCCATCTAGTGACATAGGGGTTTATATTTAAGCTGGTGAGCTTATCTATAATGCCCGAGGGGTATTGTATCGAAGGCTTTTATGAGGTCCAGGTAGGCTGTGTGGACCACCTTCCCTCGCCAATGGCCTTGGTGACTGTTTCAAAGAAATCGACCAGGTTTAAGAGGCAGGATCTGCCCTTAACAAAGCCAAACTGGGTAGGATCCAGTGTCTGTAGGTCCCCAATATCTTTATTTATGAGGTCCATGATGATCCTTTCCATAGCTTTGCAGACCAAGCTAGTCAGGCTTATGGGGCGATAGTTTCCAGGATCCGTTGAGGCACCACCTTTGTGGAGAGGGACCACTGTTGCTGCACGCCACTCTTTGGGTACATATCCTGTAGTAAGGCTAAGATTGAACAGTAGTTTTATGTTTGGGTTTAGCTCTTCTTGGAGTTCATGTAGGACGCAGCCCGGGACACCATCTGGTCCCATTGATGCTGTGTTTTTTGCTTTGGAGAGGGCGGCTCTTACCTGAGCATCTGAGATGTCAGGAGGCACACTGTTGGGATAGATATTTGCCCTTTTGGTGGGGAGAGGGGGGAGAAGTTTGCACTGAACCTGTCAGCTAGGATGTTGGCAATGTCTGTGGGCTCGGTGTATTTTTTGTCATTTTGGAAGTCCTAAACTGATAGCTACACAGACATACTAGAGTTAACCAAAAGGAAAGGTTAATCATGCTAAGATGCATGCTACAGTCTGTGCTTTTAGTAAGTGATATTTGGTTTTGTCTTATCTTTATAGCACTCCCAGCTGAGAAAACACTTGAATGCTTTCAGTAAACACTTTCTCCAAGCCATTTCTCTTATTCAAATTATCTTCTACTAACATGCAAACCAGACACAAAACTCTTAAGGATACCTTGTTTACCAGAAAAAAAGCCTTATAATATTCAGTGTTCCTTTTCATTTATATACTTGGTAATAAACTTGTTACTGGATAAAGCATGAGGCTTTAACCCAGTCACTTCCCCATGCAAACACTGGAAAAGGCACATTGATATTTCTTTTATCATGTTGTCTTAACCAGACCTTTCCTCTCTCCCTGTTTTTTTACATTGCAGTGCTTGCATTTCTTAAAAGTGAACAAAGAAAAAGAGAGATGAAGGGAGAAAAAGAAAAAAACAAAAGCACCTGTTTATATTAGTATCCCCGTTACATTTAAAAAATAAGAAAACTTTACTTCATAGCTTACAAAGAAAGTCGTGCAACATATAACTAGTACCTTTAAGAAAAAAATAAATTTGTACATACAATTAACTCTCTCCCTCCTCTTCCCCTCTCCGAAGTATTTCTTCACAGATTAATGACATGAAGTAGAGCGTCTGCTTTAGAGTCCCCTACAAGTTTAACAAAGTCCACAAAAATCCAATAATCCCTATTTCTCTTGTTCTGCCATGCTTCACAAGTATAATTATTGCTATTTAATCCCATATTTGTCAGTTTCCAAGTTACTGATTTTATTTGAGCATTAATGACTCCGACTCGGCCAATACTAAAGCTCGAGAGCTAATTCCACCAGCTCGAGGCTCCCTTATATCCCACAATGCTAGGCGGTAACTACTCAGATCTCGTTTGCTGCTTAGCTGCGAGGTGCTTTCTTCTACCAGCTCTGGCAGGTTAGTGAGTTTTTCTAGTTAGAAAATTAAAATATCTACCCCTATCCTTTTTATTTAGTCAGGTTTATAGTGCAGGGTATCCTTTTAGTTTAAATCGGGTCTTCCCTCGTTTTTATTCCCTTTTTATTTCCTTTTTAAGTTCTAGGCTTTGACCCACTCCCCTTTTTCCCTTTGTCATTCAGTGTGATTGGGTTTTTCTTTTTTGGTTAAAGGGTGTGTCTGTGTTTTGTGTCTGTGTCTTTTTTGTATACAGTCACTTTTTCTGGGATGTCGAAAGACTCCAAGGTCTCAGGCTTCAAGAAGTGTGACTCGTGCTGTCAGAAAATGTCTCTGACAGACGGTCACACTTCTTGTGTATATTGCCTGGGACCTTTGCACCTGCAGGACTCCTGTGCTGTTTGCCATGCATTCAGCCTGAGAGTCCTGCAGGAACGCAAAAATAAACTTATTCTTCGAGGTTTATTAAAGCCTGAAGGCCCCCCGACCCAGTCTGCGTTGGGGAAGCCTTCAAAGACTTCCAGGCCGTCGGCTCCAGCTTCAGAGCCGTCCGCTGGGAGCATTAAGACTGCTTCATCGGCTCCGGCTGGAGTCGATGTTTCGAAGACTCAAACCGTTACCTCTGCTCTGGCCAGAGCCGAGGGTGCTAAGACTCAGTCGGCTCCGATAGTTTTATCGGAGCCACCTTCTAAGAAGAGGTCGAGGTCCCCTTCCATCGGCTCCATCCACTCGGCCCCGGGATCCCCTCTTCTGTTGGAGCGGAGCCATAGGTCCCATTCCTTTCGGTCCTCCAGGCTGTCCAGCCATGACTTACAAAGGGTGGTGAGTAGACTTCTCAAGTCCGAGGCACTGGCCCAAATGCTGCATAGCCCTACTCAACAGTCAGCGGCTATTCCCATCCCTGCTTCTGTTCCTCCTCCGACTCCTTTGAGTTCGGAGCCGGGGCTCATCGGAGCCGTGGCTGTCGGTGCGTCAGAGCCGATACCCTCCCTTTCGGCTCTGTCGTCTGCTCCGATTTCCTCTTTGGAGGGATCTCGCCGGCTTCCCTCGTCAGCTCCGAGGGGGCGAGTGGCATCGGACCCTTGTCCGACCCCGTTCTCCCTCTCGGAGCATCGGCGCTGGTGAGTTCGGCTCCAACATCGGCCTCGGAGCCGTCCCTGTCGGTGCCGGGGGGTGTCCTTGTCTCCTCGGAACGGGGACCTTCGGCCCTGGCTGATTGGGCACCTTCGAGGTCATGCGGAGCGTGCTAGACCCAGTGTCTACCCCACGGCCGGCTCCGTCAGCTCCTCCCTCTTCAGTGCCTGCGGTGGTTTCTACCCACCCCCTTGTACCAGACCGTAGAGAGACAGCCCCTCATGCTTCCACATTGGGAATATCCTCTTCTTTCGAGGCTTCTCCTGATCAGGCAGGGAAACCCCCTCGGAAGAGTGCAAGAGGAAGCACATTGACTCTCCTGAGTCTATCACCTCGGACACCGACTTGGAGGAATCTGAAGGTTCCCCTCGGTCCCCCTCTGAGGATGTCTCTTTTGCTGACATCCTTGAAATCCTTAAACAGAGGGGGAACTGGCCCGCCCTTAACCCTTCAAAGGACGAGTCATTCTACCTTGAGGCGTTTGGCTCTCGCCCTTCCACCTCCTGGGTGTCTCCTCCCTTTGACCCCCTCATGGAAGTAGTGGCAAGGAAGGCTCGGACGGCCCCTGATTCGGTGGAACCTACCCCAAGGAGGCCATCAAAATTTATTACAGCCCCGAAAGAGAAACAGTTCTTATCTAAAGGTGTCTCTGTTGATGCCATGGTGGTGGCCGCAGCCACTAAGAAGGAATTAACCGATCCTTCGGTACCTGTCCATCCTCCTAATAAGGAGTCTAGGACCATGGACAGGTACGGTAAGCAGATGTTTTCCTCAGTGACCTTTGCCATGCGGTCGCTGAACTACTTGTGTCACTTCACCCGTCTCCAGAGGGATTTACTCAAGGATATGGGTGATGCTATGCAGGATCCAACGGCTGAGGGGTTCCAAGACAAAATGAACTCCCAGTTGGCAACCCTGAATTCGATTGTCAACTCCTCCATGCGACTTATCTCATATGCAGCCGATGGGGCGAGTAGGGCCACAGGCACAGGTGTAGCTTTACGACGCCACGCTTGGATGCGGCTTTGCAATTTTGCGGACCCTTTCAAGGCATCCTTCACCAATTCTCCCTTTGATGGCTCAACGTTGTTTGGACCTCAGGTGAAGGATACATTGACTAGATGCGAGCAGGAAGGTAAGACTCTCTCTGCCGTGGGAGTCCGTTTTTCTACCCCATCCAGACCATATTACAAAGGTCAGGGGTGGGGGGGAATGTGGTTCCGCAAAGCACAAGGAGTCTCATCTGACGCACAAAGTCGATTCCCCTCTAGAGGCAGAGGGGGGAACAACAATAGACGCCGCCCTAGGGACAGAGGTGGTCCGCAAAACCAGGGTAGCAGAGAGACTTTCTCTGATAAACCCTTTCAGCATCCCTGAGGAGCTGCCCGGCTGTCCACCTTCGGAGGCAGTCAGGGGAAGATTATCACTGTACCCAGAAGCCTGGCTTTCCCTCACTCAAGACAAATGGGTACAGTCAGTTATATCCGAGGGTTACAAAATCTCCTTTATTCACATCCCATCCCAACCCAAAGGATCCCTTCCAGACGTTCCACCCAGTCTAAAGGAACAAGCAGCGTTAGAAATATCAAAGCTGCTGTCAAAAAGAGCTATCCAGCCAGTCCCAGCAGACCAGCAAGGATCCGGAATCTACTCCAAATTCGTTTTGGTACCAAAAAAGACAGGGGACTGGAGACCAATACTGGATCTCCGCAAGCTAAACAAGTATGTGAAGAAAACAAAATTCCGGATGGTCATGCTACAGTCCATTCTACCCTTCTTGGGTCAGGGCAATTGGATGTGCTCAATAGACCTTCAGGATGCGTATTACCATATCAAAATGCACAGACGCTCCAGGAGGTTTCTCCGCTTCAGGCTGGGAGCCAGTCACTACCAGTTCAGAGCCCTGCCCTTTGGTCTCACTACAGCCCCCCGAGTGTTCACCAAATGTATGGCAGTGGTCGCGGCTCACTTGAGACGTCAAGGATTCCAGGTGTTTCCATATTTGGATGACTGGCTCCTTACCGCCACCACCAGGCGTCAACTTCTCCTATCCAGAGACTTCACCATTCAAACTTGCCAAGCTCTAGGCATTTCAGTAAATTTCGAAAAATCTGCCTTGTCGCCTTGTCAATCTATTACCTTTATAGGCGCCACCTTAGACACAGTTCATCTTTCTGCCAGACTGACAGAGCAAAGAGTATCAGATATCCGCAAACACATTTACCTTCTGCTTCAATGCAACAAGATCAAAGCCAGGGTAGTCTTGAAGGTATTAGGACTCATGGCGGCTACCATTACACTTCTTCCCTTAGCTCGTTTTCACATGCGGATCCTCCAGTGGATGCTGTTTTCTCAATGGTCCTTCCAACAGCTCCCAATGTCTCACATCATTCTGCTAACCCAAACATGCAAGAATCACCTGTCCTGGTGGATGACATCACCTCAAGTTCTTCAGGACAGACCCTTCATCCCCCCCCCCCCAATCGCCACAGTGACAACGGACGCCTCCCTGATCGGGTGGGGGTGGCATTATCAGGGCAGGACAGTCCAGGGCACGTGGCAGTCTTTCGAGTGCCACTTGCACATAAACGTCTTAGAGATGAGAGCAGTGCTTTTAGCGTTGCAATCCCTTCAGGACTCTCTTCCCACAGGGACTATTGCAATTCAGACGGACAACATGTCCGTAGTGTGGTACATCAACAAACAGGGTGGAACCAACTCCTATCCCTTACGTCGAGAGGCACTCAGACTTTGGCAGTGGGCGATTTCTTCTCAGCGGTTTCTGATAGCAACGCACATTCCCGGGAAGTCCAACGTGATTGCAGACAAGTTGAGCAGGGCTATTCTCATGCCTCACGAGTGGTCTCTAAAAAAAATCAGTGCTGGAAGAAATCTTTCGAAGATGGGGCCGGCCTTGCTGCGATCTTTTTGCTACTTCCCAAAACAGCAAGTGTCACGATTTCTTCACCCTCTTCCCTCTACCAGGCCAACCCACCAGAGACGCTCTAGTCCACGATTGGCCCCGGGGACTTCTGTATGCTTCCCTTCTTTTCCAATGATCTCTCAATTAATTCAGAAAGCTATCGCCTTGAGAGTCACGATGATCCTCATTGCCCCTTACTGGCCTCGACAGATATGGTTTCCATTCCTGCATCATTACCTCTTGGAGCAGCCTTGGCATCTGGACCCAGTGCCAGATCTTTTGACCCACCAGTCGGGCCAGCTGCACCACTCCCTCCAATCCCTCAACCTCACAGCATGGTTTCTCTGATTCCTACCGTAGCCAGGCTTCCTTTAATTTCTCATTCGGTCCGTAACATCCTGATAGCCTCTCACAAGTCTTCTACCAGAAGGATTTACAATAATAAGTGGAAACGTTTTTCCTTCTGGGCAGCATCAAAAAATATAGACCCCTTCACCGCACCTTTCCAGTCTATCCCAGACTTCCTGGCAGAGCTCTTTCATTTAGGCTCTTCCTCATCTACCTTTAGAGTACAACTAGCTGCTATATCTAACTTTCATGTAGGTGTCTCGGACACCAGTATCATGTCCCATAAACTTTGCAAAGCCTTTCTAAGAGGTGTCTTTTTGCTCAAGCCCCCAATCAGAGATCCCCCACCTCAGTGGGACTTGAATTTGTTCCTAGCGTTCTTGATTCTCCCCCCCTTCGAACCTGCGGCTTCATGCCCTCTTAAGTTGCTCTCATGGAAAACACGTTTTCTAGTAACCATAACATCAGCTAGAAGGGTATCTGAACTTCATGCTCTTTGTAGTCGTCCTCCTTACTTAGTTTTCCATAAAGACAGGGTGTCCCTCCAGACTAATCCGTCCTTCTTGCCTAAAGTTTCCTCTGAGGCAAATCTAAACCAGACTATCAATCTCCCTGTCTTCTTCCCTGATTATTCCAACAGGTCGGAACAAAAGTTACATTTTCTAGATGTTCATCGCCAACTTCGATATTATTTAGATAGGACTAAACAGTTCAGGAAATCTGACCAGCACTTCCTGTCTTATGCGGAAGGGAAAATGGGCCTTCCAGTTTCTAAAGTGTCCCTTTCAAGATGGCTTACCTCTATAATTACCTTCATCTATGAAATCAGACATCAAAAACTGCCTTCAAGACCTAGAGATCATTCAACCAGGGCATTAGCTACATCTGTAGCTTTTCAGGACAGGCTACCAATAGATTCCATTTGTGCAGCAGCCACATGGGCTTCACCTCATACCTTTATCTCGCATTACAAATTGGATATGTCCTCCAGAAACCGTGCCAACTTTGGTTCCACTGTTCTCAAGAGTCTGTTCTGATAAGCCACCCAGGGTAAGGTGCTAGGGACGTGGTCCCATCCAGCAAGAATGAAGGCGAGATTGACAACTTAACATTGAGAAGTTATGTACCTACCATAACATTCCATGTTAGTTGTCTTCTTCTCGCCTTCTTTCTTGCGTCCCACCCTCCTTCCCCCCAGCCTGGACAGACCGATAGGAATTTTTGGGATCTGCCATTGGGGCTTCCTTTCCACATGTTCTACCACCTCTATTCTCCCTTTTATGTTTGTGGTAGCTTACATACAGGTTTATACAGAGGTGGGTTCTTTTTCTCTCTTCTCCATACTATGGAGACTAGAACTGCTTGGTTTTAGCTATCAAACGAGATCTGAGTAGTTACCGCCTAGCATTGTGGGATATAGGGGAGCCTCGAGCCGGTGGAATTAGCTCTCGAGCTTTAGTATTGGCCGAGTCGGAGCTGAGGATCGGCTCTGAACCCATCCAGCAAGAAAGAAGGTGAGAAGAAGACAACTAACATGGAACGTTATGGTAGGTACACAACTTCTCATTTTATCATCTAACATTTGTCTATTTCCAAGTTACTTGCTTTAATCCTGTGCATCTCCATTTCCTAAATCGTGTCTCAGTTTCATTTCCAATATATTCTCAATTCTTCTAGTCAACTCTTTTCTTCCTTCTCTCGGGCATTTTCCTTTGAAACAGTAGAAAAGATTTCATGGGCTCAGTCTCTCTGTAGTCCTTATCACCAGAAGAACATGAAGTAGAACCTCCTTCTGTTTCACAGCTCACCTCTTATTGGACAAACGTTTGTATTTCTTCCCTAGAATGTACTGCATTTAAAAATGATTTTGTCCCTCCAGGGAAAAACACTTTGAAGATGGCTTGGTACAGCAGTTTGAATCTCACACCTGCGTCTCGACATTCCCTAAATAATGGAATATATTTACTACTCTTCTGCATGGCCTGGTGTACAATGAGTAGTCGTTCTCCACAAACACTCTACTGTCTCTGTCTTTTAGCACTTTGTCCATCTGCCATAGTTTTGTCAGAATCAACTCCTTCTGCCAATTGGACTTCATCTTTACTATTAAACGTCTAGGTTGTTTTCTAGTAACCATATTTGGAGCATATACCCGATGTGCCCTTTCAGTTAACAATTCATGTTGTGTAATACCAGTCCAGTTGGTTATTTGTGCTTTCATAAAATTAAAACATTCTGTTCCTTCCAGTTTCTCTGGTATAGCAGAAAATCTCAGGTTTTCCCTAAGTGCTCTGTCCTCCAATTCTATTATTTTTTGAAACATTTCTTCTTTTGCAGTCTCCTATTCAGCCAGCCTTTTCTTCATTTCATCCTCTGAGTTTTGCAGTTCTATCACCTTATCTGAATATCTGTTTAAAACTTCTTCCATTTTTTCCAACCTTTTGTTTTAGTGTTGATGTACTCCATCAGTGTTTCATTTATTTTAACCAGGTCTGTGTCTAGCTGCATTATACTTTCCTGTAGGCTACTGGAAGTCATGTCTGGAACTTGCACTGCATCTTGCTGAACAGCTGCAATATTTATCGCAGTCTGTGTTTTATCCTCACTTTTTGTAGCTGATATTTCCTCCAGGTCCTTTATATTTCTTTTTTCCTGGCTTCCAGGCAGTAGACTTACTAGCCAGTTATGGAAATTTACCCAGAAATCTAGGTCCACTGGCTTTCTCTGCTAGGTTTCTGTTTTTCAGACTGGGAGAGACAGAATTAAGCTGTTACTCAATGTGCAGCCATCTTGGAAGTCCTCTTTTTCTGGATATTTTGATAAAAATGTGCAACATATTTTAGTATTTGTCAATTTATGTGTATTGTAATGCAGCTGATATTCTTTTTCAAATGCCTAATATTACTGAATGCAGCAAAATAGTCTTGTGTATTTTTTGCATCAGTTGTCATCTTTTGCTTTTAAAGGTGGATGTCATAGGATTCCACTGAAATGTCTAAGGTTGGTTCTGTAATTGCCTCACTGCAGTATTTCCAGACTTGCTATTACAGCACCAGCCCTATGGTCCTCATTTTTCCTGTTTATTATAAAATCCACCTCTCTTATTTTTCATATTAGAGATAACAACCCATATGCACACAAATGTAATATTCTGGAAAGTTGTTTGTTTCCTGTGTAGACGGTAATCACATATCAATGTCATCACTGGAAGAGGTATTATTATGATATAAGAATGTTGTTTCAAATGGGCACTTCGAAGATGGCTGCAGTCTAATCAACAAGCTGATTTCAGCTCTCTGTGTGAAAACACAAACTGAGAAAATAGGGGCCTTTAAAACTGTCAGTCTGGGTAAAAATTCAGTCACTGGCTAGTAATTACAATTCCCAGATGGTAGCAATGAAGAAATGTCGAGGAAATGAGAGAAAATCAGCTAGAATAGGTGAAGAGAAAACTGTGGCTGGAATGAATCCTGTAGCTATTTAGCAAAAAGCAGTTCAGATTTCAGCTTTGGTACAGGATATGTCTTCTAATAATGTAGAATGAAAATAAATATACTCAGAGTTAATTAAAATAAGTGAAACAGGGAATGAATATATCAACTCAAAATGATTTAACTATACAGATGAATTGATGCAACTGCAAAAAATTGGATGGTGAAATAAAGAAAAGGCTGTCTAATTATGATGCATCTGAAGAACTGTTTCAAAAATTCTATAGTTAAAAGTGGGTAGAGCAAAACTGCAATTTTTTGCTGTATCAGAGAAACTGGGAAGAAAATACTGCAGTCATTTTATAAAAATACAAATAAGCAACTAGACTGGTGTTCCAAAGCATGACTTGTTAATTGAAAGGGCACATCATGTGTGCACTCCAAAACTGCCATGAAAAGGTAGACCAGACCTATATTAGTAAAGATAAAATCTTGCATGCAGAAAGAATTGATTCCTACAAAACCATGGCAAAAAGAAAAAGTATTAAAAATTGGAGATAACATAATGTTTGTTGAAAATGATTATTCATAGTTCACCAGGCTAAACAGAATCAAGTTTATCTCCATAAGATCGGTGAATGTTGAGAGGCAAGTGTGAGAGTCAAGCTGCTGTATCCATCTTCAGAATATTTTTTTTTCCTAGATGATCAAATTCATTTTTTGATGCAAAACATGCTAAGGAGAAAATGAGAACGTTTATCCTGCAAAGAGGGAGCCAGCAAACAGAAGGGATGCTACACCTGATGTTCTTCGTGTTTTACTGTTGCAGTCATTACATTTGGGGTAATCTGCTGGCAGGTTGCCCTCAGTCGGCCTGAATTCCAAAGTCTTGGGTCCTGTGTCGGTTGCTGTCTCCTCTTCCATGACGTCAGGTGATCAGGGGTATAACACAAGCAGCCGACACCATTTTCTTTAGTCTTTCTTGCCGTGCGGTGCCCGAAGCAGAAGCATTTCACAAGTGCCGGTCGGCCGACTCCTGAAATATTCGAGTTTGAGTTTCAGAACCGAAGTCTTCACTAAAGCTAAGTACCCCGTTGGGGAAACATTTTTCTTGCTCCATACCGATGTCAGAAAAAGTTAATAATTGTATTACTTGTGGGAAGCAAATACCTCATAAGGATTTCCATTTATACTATATTCCTTGCCTAGGCCCTGATCACAATGTACCTGGCTGTCGGTTTTGTGCTAGATTTAACCAATGCACTATTAAGTGTCGGTATATTTTTCCCTCAAAGTATTTTGGAAACACCCAGAAATGTCGTTGGATAGCAATCCGACGACCGGAGTACATTAAAAAAAGCAAAGAAAAGGACAGAGAGAGACAAGGTCCAAAACCAACGACAAAGCTTCTCCTAAGCCGGTCGCTGGTTCGCCGGTGCTCAGTGAGGCACTTTCGCAGCCCCTGATACCTGCTACTTTCGAGTCGCAGGCCCCTACCGACACACATGTGGAGTCCGGCATGCCGCGAGATACTCAAAGTATTGGACCCATGGATGTATCTCCCTCAGATGGGTCCAGAGCCGCTGAGCAGGCACCGGCTTCTGAGGGTGTATTCAGGCCTCAACATTTTTATATCAAACTGACAACAGCTGCAAAACCAAAGACAAAAGCAACTTCTAAAACTAAAAAACCGACGCATGAGCCACATGCACAGGCCTCTATGCTTAAAAAGCAGATGATCAAAATGGCAGAAGACCTTATTACCTTGATCAGGGGTTCCCATCCCCCTCCAGGTAAGAGGCCTAGGCAAGACACTGATTATGAATCTTCAGATCAGGTTTCTATTTCTTCTGATTCCTCTTCTGATCAGGAATTATCTTTACCTCCCTATGAGGATTCTGATGCAGGGGAGTCTATACTATCTGCATCACCTCCTAAGGATTTTTCATTTGGAGAAACCTTGCATACTTTGAGGGAGCATTTTCACTGGGAGAGTCAAGATTTCTCAGAATCAAAAAAGAGGCTCAGAGATTTCCTTCTCCCTCAGCACAGGCCTTATGCCATACCCCCTGTTTTAGACATTGTGGATGATGTGTTTTCGGAGTCAAGCTTGACACCTGACTCCTTACCTCCGGTTCCCAGCAAGCCTGGCAGATATTACAGGGTCCCTGACTCCCACAAATTTTTATTTAGAAACCCTGCTGCAGATCCTGAAACTATTTCACAGGGTCCAAAGGGAGTTAAGGCCTCAACAGCAAAAAATCCTACCCCCTCTGACAGAGATTCAAGGGCACTGGATAGATGGGGAAAAAAGGTTTATACATCTGCAACCTTGGCAATTAGGGCCTTAAACTGCCAGTTTCATATGCTCAAGTATGAATGGGTACCCTCTCAAAAGATAACATTCCTGGGTGCAAGCTTGAGTACAACTGCCCAGATGGCTTACCTCACACCAGACAAGCAAAGGCAATTGACTACTTACTTCAAACTGATAGCAACAAAAAAACAGTTAATCTGCAAGACAGATTCTGCAGGCTCTGGGCTTCATGGCGTCCTGCATCCTACTGATTCCATATGCAAGACTGCATATGAGGAAACTTCAATGGTAACTAAAAAGCTTATGGAGTCAACATTGTCACAGTTTGGAAACAATGATGCCTCTCATTCCCTGCCTACAACAGGAGTTTCTATGGCGGGCAAAGGCATGTCACCAAAACATGGGACGGGCCTTCATTCTACCCCCTGCCACCCAAACCTTAACAACAGATGCATCAGATTATGCCTGGGGGGCCCACATGGTGGGAATATGCATTCAGGGCATATGGACCCCAAAACAAATGCATTTACATATCAACCAGAAAGAGATGCTAGCTGTTCAAAAGGCACTGACAGCCTTCAAGGACTTACTTCATCCAGGACAACTACTGATAAAGACAGAGAACACCACGGTCATGTGATGTATATATATATATATATATATATATATATATATATATATATATATATATATATATATATACAAGCAGGGGGGCACGCACTCATACCCCCTTTGCAGATTAGCCATGGCACTATGGCACTGTGGGTCACAGCTTTGACTTACCAAATACATCTTCAAGCTCAGTTCCTGCCAGGAAAACAAAATACTCTGGCAGATGATTTAAGCAGAAACCTTATGGATCCTTACGATTGGAAACTAGATCCACAAGTCTTCAGCATGATAACAAAGAAATGGGGGAGCCCAGACATAGATCTGTTTGCCTCTCCTCAAAATTATCAATTGAAAAGATTCTGCACAAGGACTTATCACAGACAAGCAAGGAAAGTGGATGCCCTATCCTTCAGTTGGAAAAACCTATCAGTTTACACCTTTCCTCCTCTGCCTCTTCTTCCCAAGGTCCTCCTAAAAGTCAGACAAGAGAAACCAAAGATGATACTAATTGCCCCGGACTGGCCCCGCCAATACTAGTACCCAATCCTAAGGAACTTGTCTCAACACCCAGCTTGGACCTTACCTCAAAGACCTCAACTACTGCCCCAGCAAAACAATCAGATCCTGCACAATCAACTCCAGACACTGAACCTGGCAGCATGGCTGATCATGTAGTTATACAGACAACACCTCTCAGTAAAGCTGTGATGGATGTCATTTTGGAAGCCAGAAGGTCTAGTACTAGAAAGTCTTATGCTGATAAATGGAAGAGATTCTGTGCTTGAAATTAAGCACAAGGAACTGATACAGCAGAACCAAATATTCCTCAGATATTACAATACTTGACTGAGATGCTTGGCAAAGGCCTATCTTTCTCATCAATTAAAACCCATGCCTCTGCCGTTTCGGCTCATTACAATACAGAGCCACCAATCTTTTCTCATCCTTTACTAAAGCAGTATCTTATTAGAGCCAAAAATTTAAGGCCTCCTAGAAGATCACCAATACCTGCATGGGACCTCAATTATGTGTTGGAAAAGCTCACCCGGCCTCCATTTGAACCAGCTGCTACTTCTGATATATATTTCTTATCATGGAAAACAGCTCTGCTACTAGCAGTTAGTTCAGCAAGAAGAGTCTCAGAGCTACAGGCCCTCATGGCTGTGGAGCCTTTTATCATATTTCACCCAGGCAGGGTGTCTCTGAGGACAAATCCAACATTTATGCCTAAGGTGGTTTCCAGTGTGGCTCTTAACCAAACTATTCATCTGCCAACCTTTTATCCAAATCTGCAGAACAAGGGGGAGAGAATTCTGCATTCCTTGGATGTACACAGACAGCTAAGATTCTACTTGAGCAGGACTAAAGCTCTAAGAAAAACTGAGCAATTACTAGGCAAGGCTATTTCAAAGCAGACTATTTCAAGGTGGATAATCCACTGCATTCGTTTCTGCAACTTACACCATGGTAAACCTGTGCCCAAGGGCATTAGGTCTCATTCCACCAGAGCTGCAGCTACTTCAGCAGCCTTTCTCAGAGGAGTACCAACCAAAGATATTCTAGCGGCTGCTACTTGGAGTTCTGTTCACACCTTTACAAAGCATTATCATTTGCCTCTCTACTCTAAATCCAGGGCAGGCTTTGCCACTGCAGTTCTGCAGGGCCTTATAGCCGCACCTAATGCTGTTTAGCTCCAGCGTCCCAACCATAGCTTTGGGATTCTACCCAAATGTAATGACTGCAACAGTGAAACACGAAGAACATAGTACAGTTGTGTACACTTACCATAAATGTAGATGTTCGAGTGTATTCATTGTTGCAGTCCAGGTTACCCGCCCGCCATCCCCCTTTCATTCTGGAGTTTATCTTTCCTTCTCTATCTTCTACAACCTATGTGGTGTATTTGCTTGTAGATGAAGGTAAAGTTTATATTTATGCATGTATATATAGTTTTTATACATATATATTTTTGCTACCTTTTTGGGGGCACCTGACATCTGGGGCAAGAAAAACTAAAGAAAATGGCATCGGCTGCTTGTTTTATACCCCTGACGACCTGATGTCATGGAAGAGGAGACAGCAACCGACACAGGACCCAAGACTTTGGAATTCAGGATGACTGAGGGCAACATGCCAGCAGATTACCCCAAATGTAATGACTGCAACAGTGAATACACTCGAACATCTACATTTATGGTAAGTGTACACAACTGTACTATATCGTTAATCCTCATTCATTCCTTTTGTATGGGTATCAGTTCCGAGCTTGGAATCGAGCCGGCCATTTTCCAAGCTTGCATCAGCTTCAAACTCTCGAGCTAACTCTTACCCACAATCCACCTCTCCCTGTTACCTCAGATTTCGTTTGCCGCGTTGCCATTCGGTCGTGTCAAGCTACTTCTCTTAAGCTAAGTACAGTCAGTTGTTGTTTAATAGCTTTATAGATTACTTTTCTGCCAGAAAAGTTCATTTTTTATTGTCTCTTACCCTATCGCATCTAGCATTCATAATTTATTCAGGTTTTTCTGTTTTTTCTTTACTACTTTTACCGCAAGGTATTCTCTCTCTTTACCATCATTGGTAATCCTTTTCCCCTTTTTCTCTCATACTTTCAAGTACTCTCTTGTACCATTGTTGGTATTTTTCTATTATTATTTAATTTGCTGTCATGGCAGACAAAAATGGTAGTCTGGGATTTAAGCGGTGTTCTGATTGTGGACACAGACTGTCTACTTCTGATGCGCATTCTTTGTGTGTTTATTGTTTGGGAGCTTCCCATTTGTCTGTTGACCCACCCTGTACTATTTTTGTGAACTTTTCTAATAGAACCTTGTTGGAAAGAAAAAATAAGCTGATTCTGAAGGGACTTCTAAAATCTCCCTTTTCAGAGGCTATTTCTGGGTCGGAGATCTCAACCCCTCCTAGAGCCCATAAGAAAACCTTGGATGTTCCTACTAAGGCTAAATCTTTGCCTTCTTCCCTGGCTGGGGACTCCCACTAACCAAAACCTAAAAAGGCTAAAGTTTCGGCTCCGAAACTCTCTGTCAGCCCCAGTGCTTTCGGTGCCTAGACCTACGGCACAGAGGCCTTCGGTTCCATTAGTGATTTCTGCTCCATCTTCTGCTGCAGCCTTCTATATGTCTGCACCGAGGAGCTCCTCGGTTCAGACCATTACAACTGTATCGGCACCGACCGTTCAGTCGGTGCAGAACTTGACCGCGCCGGCTCCGAGATCTTACATGGAACTGGCGCATTTATTGTTGACTCCAATTTTGTCGGTTCCAACTTCGTCGGCACCAACAACCACTTCGGCACCGATCCCTGTGTTGGTGCAGACAATGACCTCGGCACCAATGACTTCTTTGGTGCAGACAACAGTAGTCCAGTCTCTCTCGGCACCATTGTCCTCAGTGCGGTCAGATGAGATGGGCACCGAGTCTGCCTCTTTTGTGGACAGGCCTGTTTCTCCTTCAGTCTCCGTGAGGTTCACTAGAAGCCTTTCCGAACATGATGTGTTGCGTCTTGTGGACCAGGTACTCTTGGCCAGAGGTATCCCACCCCTCAGGAACTATCCTTCCTTGGGAGGTGATCACCCATCTCCAACACCCCTTCTTATTCTCCTCCTTCATTGCCTTTAAAGTCTATGGATATAGTACAATCTTCCCCTTCTGTGGTCCCCTTTATGGATCTCACTAAGGAACCGCAGTTGCCTTCGTGGCAGGAAAGTTTTGCTACAACCCAGGATGTCAGCTGTGACACGCATAGCTTGCTGCTCCACAGTCATCCAGGGACTCCAGGTCGGCAGGCTGAGCCACTTAGGGGAGGGGTGATCCCTGTCCTAGACATACACTCCTCTTCGGGTGGACCAGCCTTCCAACTGATGGAGAAGGCTTTCGCTGCTGCTGGCGATACTGGACTGTCTATACCTCCGCCCTCCTCTGGTGCACTGGTTTCACAAGTCGCATCTAGCAGACACCAGGTGCAAGGGCCGCAGGACATATTCCCTCAGGAATCCCCTTTTCCGCTATCTTCTCCAGCTTCTCCTGCTGAGGAGGTCCACCAGAAAAGTTTGTGTAAGAGGAAGCACATGGACTCCACAGAGGAGTCCCTCACCGAAGACACAGATTTCAATGAGGGGGAAGGATCCCCTTGGTCACCCTGTGAGGTATCCTTTGGTGATATCCTTGAAATCCTGAAACAGAGAGGTGACTGGCAGTCCTCTAATCTGACCTATGAGGAATCTGTGTTCCTGCAGGCTTTTCGCACCCGGCCCCCTACCTCCTGGGTTACTCCACTTGCTGATGAACTTGTCCAGCTCATCTTGCAGTGTGCTTGGAAGACTCCTGATACCGTCAAAGCTATTCCCTGGAGGCCAGATAATTTTATTTTTATTTTATTTTACATTTGTTTGGAAACTGGGACATAATATCCATAAGGCCCGGGGAGAAAAGGGCCAAAAAGAAAATAAATACACAACAATAATTTATCATGCTAGGCATAGTATTAATAAAAAATATAAAAAAAAAAAAAAAAAAAAATAAAAAAATAAGAAAAAAAATTGATAATAGGAGTAAACTTTTATATTATATACAACTATGTTGACTATATAAAAGATATATATATAATAAGGACACAGGACAGAAACAACTTACTTAAAAAGGTAAAACTTAGATTATATAATAACTCTAGATTTCTTGAACCATATCCTTCTTCTCTTTCTTTTCAGGAGAAAGCACGTTATCTCTCAGAAGAGATAAGATCTTGTCCCCTCCTGCTTCGGACCCCCATTGGTCCAAAGGTCTTCCTGTGGATGCTTTGGTGGTGGCGGCCGCAACATAAAAGTGGCAGAAGAAGAAAGTCAGACTGTCCATCCGCCTAACAAAGAGTCCCGGGCCCTGGATAGGATAGGGAAGCACACCTTTGCTTCAGTGACCTTTGCTATCAGGTCCCTGAATTATATGGCACATTTTACCAAGCTTCAAAGGGATCTGGTCTCTGAGCTCTCTGAAACCTTGTCTGGTGCCGTCTCTGATGAGGTCTGTGACAAGGTGGCCTCTCAGCTGGCCACCATTAATTTGTATCTAACTCTTCTATGCGACTGATATCTCACGCATCAGAAGGCGCAGCTAGAGCAGTGGGTTCAGCTGCGGTCTTCAGATGACACGTTTGGATGCACTTGTGCAACTTTGCGGAACCCTTTAAGTCTTCCTTTCTTAATGCCCCCATTGAGGCCTCCTCGTTGTTTGGGCCCAAAGTTAAAAGCACACTGGCCAGATGTGAACAGGACGGTAAGACCCTTTCTGCCATAGGTGTCCATTATTCTTCCCCTCAACGTGCTTTCTCCTGAAACCAAAAGAGTGGGAAGATATGGTTCAAGAAATCTCAGGGTCCTTTCTGTGATACACAGGCCGAGTTCTCCCCCAGAGGCAGAGGTGGAAACTCACAGGGAA
Organism: Protopterus annectens; assembly: GCF_019279795.1. Lineage (NCBI taxonomy): Eukaryota > Metazoa > Chordata > Ceratodontiformes > Protopteridae > Protopterus > Protopterus annectens. Next base: position 1,431,201,996 of record NC_056745.1, on the reverse strand, counting down.
GATGCTCCTTTTGGGGCAGAGGGGATCTGTGTAACCAGGGTTCCGGGGATTCTTTCCCTGGTCAATCCTACCAGTGCTCCTGAAGAGCGGCCCAACTCCTTTCCTCTGGAGGTGGTTGGGAGACGTTTCTCCTTGTACCCTTCTGCCTGGCTAACCATCACCACCGATTCCTGGGTACAAAGGATTATAACCAGAGGTTATCATATCCCCTTCGATCTTTGTCCCGTCCCTTCAAAAAATCTTCCTGACGTTCCACCCAGTCAAAGGGAAGAAGCAGCACTAGAGATAGAAAAGCTGCTAAGAAAGAGAGTCATCCAAATAGTCCCTCCAGACCAGATAGGATCCAGATTCTACTCAAGATTATTTTTGGTGCCAAAGAAAACCAGGGACTGGAGACCAATTTTGGATCTCAGTGTATTGAACAATTTCATGAGAGTACAAAAATTCCAGATGGTCACAATACAGTCTATCCTCCCGCTTTTGGAAAAAGACAATTGGATGTGCTCTATAGATCTTCAAGATGCGTACTACCACATAAAAGTGGACAGGCCATCAAGAAGATTTCTGCGCTTCCATGCAGGAGCCAGTCACTACCAGTTCAGAGTACTGCCCTTCTGACTCTCTACATCCCCCAGAGTGTTCACAAAGTGCATAGCAGTTGTCACAGCTCACTTGCGACTTCAAGGATTCCAGGTGTTTCCATACCTAGATGACTGGCTCATCTCCGCCCCCACCAGACATCTACTGGAAAAAGCCCTGGCATACTCTCTCCTCACTGCTCAAAGGCTAGGCATAACCATAAACTGGCAGAAATCCAGTCTCACCCCATCTCAGTCGACAGAATTCATAGGGGTTATCTTGGACACAAAAAAATGCAGAGCTGCTATTCCAGAGCACAGAATTCTAAGGATAAAGCAACAACTAATTCCAGTCCTTTCAAAGGAAAAATCCATGGCTCACTCAGTTCTACAGATGTTGGGTTCCATGGCAGCCTCCATCACCATTGTTCCCCTGGCCGGGTTTCACATGAGGCTTCTATAATGGGTACTGCTCACCCAATGGTATCCTTTTCAGCATCCTCTTTCAGCCATGATTCGAGTAACCCACAGGTGCAAACAGGATTTAAGTTGGTGGATGACACAATCTCTCACAATGGTCTCGCCCGTTCTCCCCCCAGCAACCCAAGGCCACAGTGACCACGGACGCCTCCCTGATGGGGTGGGGGGTGGGGTATATGTCAGGGACAGACAGTCCAAGGCACTTGGTCCAAACTGGAGGCCCATCTGCATATAAATATTCTATAGCTGAGCACGGTGCTTCTGGTGTTGCAAACATTCCATCCCCTGCTGCCGTTTGGGACATTTGCGATTCAGTCAGACAACATGGCCGTGTCTGGTACATCAACAAGCAAGGTGGAACCAAATCTTACTTCCTTTGTCGAGAGGCCATGAAGTAATGGCAATGGGCGATGGCTACCAACTGTTTTCTTCTAGCAGTACACATTCCCGAGAGTCCCAATGTGATAGCAGATAGACTCAGCAGGTGCATTCTTCAACCTCACGAGTGGTCCCTGAATTCCTTGATAGCGACGGAGATCTTCCACCCCTGGGGCCGTCCTTGCTGCGACCTCTTTGCATCCCCGACCAATTACAAATGCAGTAACTACTTTGCCCTGATTCCCCTTCTGGGACAGTCACCCAGGGATGTTCTAGTCCACGATTGGCCCTCGGGTCTTCTTTATGCATTTCCACCCTTTCCCCTCATTCCCCAGTTTCTGAAGAAAGCCCATCGGTTGAAGAGCAAGGTGATCCTCATAGCACCATATTGGCCTTGACAGATTTGGTTCCCCTTCCTTTGGCCTCACCTACTAGATTGACCATGGATTCTCCATCCAACTCTGGAGTTGATCTCACACCCACAGAACCTGTTTCATTCCAACTTGAACAGCCTGAAGCTCACGGCTTGGCTACTCCAATTCCCTTGATTGCCAGGCAGAATAATCTTTCTTTACCAGTACGTGATATTCTCATTGCTTCTCATAAGTCTTCCACTAGAATTACTTGTCTGAACAAGGGGAAAAGATTTACCTGTTGGCTGAAAGATAAACAAGTACACCCCTTTTCAGCACCAGTGTCGATAATACTAGACTATCTGGCCGACCTGTTTCATTCGGGTCTATCGGCCTCTACCATTAGAGTTCATTTGGCTGCAATTTCTAATTTTCATGAAAGTGTCCAAGATTCCTCTCTTATGTCCCATAAATTTTGCAAGACCTTCATAAAAGGGGTGAATCATCTGAAGCCACCTTTTAGAGAACCTATTCAACCATGGGATTTATCATTAGTTCTACAAGGCCTGACAATCTCGCCTTTCGAACCAGCCTCTTCTTGCGACCTCAAGTATTTGTCATGGAAAACCTTGATGTTAAATTGTCAATCTCGCCTTCATTCTTGCTGGATGGGTTCAGAGCCGACCCTCGGCTTCGACTCGGCCAATACTAAAGCTCAAGAGCTTATTCCACCGGCTCGAGGCTCCCCTATATCCCACAATGCTAGGCGGTAACTACTCAGATCTCGTTTGCCGCTTAGCTGACGAGGTGCTTTCTTCTACCGGCTCTGGCAGGTTAGTGAGTTTTCTTGTTAAAAAAACTTCAAATTCTACCCCTATCTTTTCTATTTAGTTTAGTTTTTATACAGAGTATCCCTTTAGTTTTAAATCGGGTCCCCCTTGTGTTTGAATTCCCATTTTATTCCCTTTTTAACTTTTAGGCCTTTGGCCCACTCCCTTTTTTTTCCCTGTCCTTTCAGTGTGACTGGATTTTTATTTGGTTAAAGGGTGTGTCTGTGTGTTGTGTTTGTGTTTTCATACAACCTTTCAAGATGTCTAAAGACTCCAAAGTCTCAGGCTTCAAGAAGTTTGATTCGTGCTGTCAGAAAATATCTCTGACAGACGGTCACACTTCTTGTGTCTATTGCCTGGGACCTTTGCACCTGCAGGACTCATGTGCTGTTTGCCATGCATTCAACCCTAGAGTCCTGCAGTAACGCAAAAACAAGCTCATACTTCGAGGCTTGTTAAAGCCTGAAGGCCCCCCGACCCAGTCTGCATTGGGGAAGCCTTCTAAGACTTCCAGGCCGTCGGCTCCAGCTTCAGAGCCATATCCTGGGAGCATTAAAGCTGCTTTGACATCGGCTCCGGCTGGAGTTGATGTTTCAAAGTCTCATACCGTTACTTCGGCTCTATCCGGAGCAGAGATTGTCAACCTCCAAAGGTTGGCCACCTTCAAAGAAGAGGTCTAGGTCCCCTTCCATTGGCTCCATCCACTCGGCTCCAGGATCCCCTCTTCTGTCGGAGGGGAGCCATAGGTCTCATTCCTCTCGGTCCTCCAGGCTGTCCGACCATGACTTACAAAGGGTGGTGAGTAGACTTCTCAAGTCCGAGGCACTGGCCCAAATGCTGCATAGCCCTACTCAACAGTCAGCGGCTATTCCCATCCCTGATTCTATTCCTCCTCCGACTCCTTTGAGTTTGGAGCCGGGGCTCATCGGAGCCGTGGCTGTTGGTGCTTCGGAGCCAATACCTTCCCTTTCAGCTCCGTCGTTTGCTCCGATTTCCTCCATGGAGGGATCTCGGCGCTGGGCTTCCCTCGTCGTCTCCGAGGGGCGAGTGGCATCGGACCCTTGTCCGACCCCGTTCTCCCTCTCGGGGCGTCGGCGCTGGTGAGTTCGGCTCCGACATCGGCCTAGGAGCCATCCCTGTCAGTGCCGGGGGGGTCCTTGTCTCCTCGGAGTGGGGTCGTCCGGCCTTGGCTGATAGGGGTGCCTTCGAGGTCATGCGGAGCGTGCTAGACCCAGTGTCTACCCCACAGTTGGCTCCGTCAGCTCCTCCCTCTTCAGTGCCTGCGGTGGTTTCTACCCACCCCCCTTGTAACAGACCATAGAGAGCCAGCTCCTCAGGTTTCCCCATTGGGAATATCCTCCTCTTCCGAGGCCTCTCCTGATCTGGTAGGAGAACCCCCTTGGAAGAGACAGTGCAAGAGGAAGCACATTGACTCCTCTGAGTCTAACACCTCTGACACCGACTTGGAGGAATCTGAAGGTTCCCCTTGGTCCCCCTCTGAGGATGTCTCTTTTGCTGACATCCTTGAAATCCTGAAACAGAGGGGGAACTGGCCCGCCCTTAACCCTTCAGAGGATGAGTCGGTTTACCTTGAGGCGTTTGGCTCTCGCCCTTCCACCTCCTGGGTGTCCCCTCCCTTTGATCCCCTTATGAAAGTGGTGGCAAGGAAGGCATGGACGGCCCCTGATTCAGTGGAACCTACCCCAAGGAGGCCGTCAAAATTTATTACTGCCCCTAAAGAGAAAGAGTTTCTATCTAAAGGTGTCTCTGTTGATGCCATGGTGGTGGCCGCAGCCACTAAGAAGGAGTTAGCCGATCCTTCGGTACCTGTCCATCCTCCTAATAAGGAGTCTAGGACCATGGACAGGTACGGTAAGCAGATGTTTTCATCAGCGACCTTTTCAATGCAGTCGCTGAACTACTTGTGTCACTTCACCCGTCTCCAGAGAGATTTGCTCAAGGATATGGGTGAGGCCATGCAGGATCCAACAGCTGAGGGGTTCCAAGGCAAAATGAACTCCCAGTTGGCAACCCTAAATTCGATTGTCAACTCCTTCATGCGGCTTATCTCATATGCGGCTGATGGGGCGAGTAGGGCCGCAGGCACAGGTGTAGCTTTACGACGTTACGCCTGGATGCAGCTTTGCAATTTTGCGGACCCTTTCAAGGCATCCTTCACCAATTCCCCCTTTGATGGATCAATGTTGTTTGGACCTCAGGTGAAGGATACATTGACTAGGTGCGAGCAGGAAGGTAAGACTCTCTCTGCCGTGGGAGTCCGTTTTTCTACCCCTTCTAGACTTTATCCAAAAGGTCAGAGGGGAAGAAAAATGTGGTTCCGCAAACCACAGGGAGTCTCATCTGACGCACAAGGTCGATTCACCTCTAGAGGCAGAGGGGGGAATAACAATAGACGCCGCCCTAGGGGCAGAGGTGGTCCGCAAAACCAGGGTAGCAGAGAAACTTTCTCTGATAAACCCTTTCAGCATCCCTGAGGAGCTGCCCGGCTGTCCACCTTCGGAGGCAGTCAGGGGAAGATTATCACTGCACCCAAAAGCCTGGCTTTCCCTCACTCAAGACAAATGGGTACAGTCAGTCATGTCCGAGGGTTACAAAATTCCCTTTATTCACATCCCATCCCAACCCAAAGTATCCCTTCCAGACATTCCACCCAGTCTAAGGGAACAAGCAGCATTAGAAATATCAAAGCTGCTGTCAAAAAGAGCTATCCAACCAGTCCCAGCAGACCAGCAAGGATCCAGAATCTACTCCAAATTCGTTTTGGTACCAAAAAAAACAGGGGACTGGAGACCAATACTGGATCTCAGCAAGTTAAACAATTATATCAAAAAAACAAAATTCCGGAGGGTCACGCTACAGTCCATTCTATCCTACTTGGGTCAGCACAATTGGATGTGCTCAATAGACCTTCAGGATGCGTACTACCATATCAAAATGCACAGACGCTCCAGGAGGTTTCTCCTCTTCAGGCTGGGAGCCAGTCACTACCAGTTCAAAGCCCTGCCCTTTGGTCTCACTACAGCCCCCCGAGTGTTTACCAAATGCATGGCAGTGGTCGCGGCTCACTTGAGACGTCAAGGATTCCAGGTGTTTCCATATTTGGATGACTGGCTCCTTACCGCCACCACCAGACATCAACTGCTTCTATCCAGAGACTTCACCATCCAAACTTGACAAGCTCTAGGCTTTTCAATAAATTTCAAAAAATCTGCCTTGTCGCCTTGTCAATCTATTACCTTTATAGGCGCCACCTTAGACACAGTCCATATTTCCGCCAGACTTACAGAGCAAAGAGTATTAGATATCCGCAAACAAGTTTACCTTCTACTACAATGCAACAAGGTCAAAGCCAGGGTAGTCTTGAAGGTATTAGGACTCATGGCAGCTACTATTACACTTCTCCCCTTAGCTCGTTTTCACATGCGGATCCTCCAGTGGATGCTGTTTACTCAATGGCCCTTCCAACAGCTCCCGATGTGTCACATCATCCTACTAATTCAATCATGCAAGAATCATCTGTCTTGGTGGATCACAGCACCTCAAGTTCTCCAGGGCAGACCCTTCATTCACCCCCCCCAATCGCCACGGTGACAACGGACGCCTCCCTGATCGGGTGGGGGGGGCATTATCAGGGCAGGACAGTCCAGGGCACGTGGCAACCTTTCGAGTGCCACTTGCACATAAATGTCTTAGAGATGAGAGCAGTGCTTTTAGCATTGCAAGCCCTTCAGGACTCTCTTCCCACAGGGACTATTGCAATTCAGACTGACAACATGTCCGTAGTGTGGTACATCAACAAACAGGGCGGAACCAAGTCCTACCCCTTATGTCGAGAAGCACTCAGACTTTGGCAGTGGGCAATTTCTTCTCAGCGTTTTCTGATAGCAACGCACATTCCCAGGAAGTCCAACGTGATTGCGGACAAGTTGAGCAGGGCCATTCTCATGCCTCACGAGTGGTCTCTAAAAAAAATCAGTGCTGGAAGAAGTCTTCCAAAGTTGGGGCCAGCCTTGCTGCGATCTTTTTGTTACTCCCCAAAACAGCAAGTGTCACGACTTCTTCACTCTTTTCCCATTACCAGGCCATCCCACCAGAGATGCTCTAGTCCACGATTGGCCCTGGGGACTTCTGTATGCTTTCCCCCCTTTTCCACTGATCTCTCAATTAATTCAGAAAGCTATCGCCTTGAGAGTTACCATGATCCTCATTGCCCCTTACTGGCCTCGACAGATATGGTTCCCGTTCCTCCATCATTACCTGTTGGAGCAGCCTTGGCATCTGGACCCGGTGCCAGATCTTTTGACCCATCAGTTGGGCCAGCTGCACCACTCCCTTCAATCTCTCAACCTCACAGCGTGGTTTCTCCGATTCCTACCTTAGCCAGGCTTCCCTTAATCTCTCATTCGGTCCTAACATCCTGATAACCTCTCACAAGTCTTCTACCAGGAGGATTTATAATAGTAAGTGGAAACGTTTTTCCTTCTGGGCAGCATCAAAAAATATAGACCCCTTCACCGCACCTATCCAGTCTATCCCAGACTTCCTGGCAGAGCTCTTTCATTTAGGCTCTTCCTCATCTACCATTAGAGTACAACTAGCTGCTATATCTAACTTTCATGTAGGTGTCTCGGGCTCCATTATCATGTTCCATAAGCTCTGCAAAGCCTTTTTAGAGGTGTTTTTCTGCTCAAGCCCCCAATCAAAGATCCCCCACTTCAATGGGACTTAAATTTGGTCCTAGCATCCTTGATTCTCCCCCTTTCGAACCAGCGGTTATATGCCCTCTTAAGTTGCTCTCATGGAAAACACTTTTTCTAGTAGCCATAACTTCAGCTAGAAGGGTTTCTGAAATTCATGCTCTTTGCAGTCATCCTCCTTACTTAGTTTTCCATAAAGACAGGGTGTCCCTCCGGACTAATCTGTCCTTCTTGCCTAAGGTTTCCTCTGAGGCAAACCTAAACTGGACGATTGATCTCCCCGTCTTCTTCTCTGATTATTCCAACAGGTCGGAACAAAAGTTACATTTTCTAGATGTTCACCGCCAACTTAGATATTATTTTGACAGGACTAAACAGTTCAGGAAATCTGATCAGCTTTTCCTATCTTATGCGGAAGGGAAATTCGGCCTTCCAGTTACTAAAGTGTCCCTTTCAAGATGGCTTACCTCTATAATTACCTTCATCTATGAAATCAGACATCACAAACTGCCTTCAAGACCTAGAGCTCATTCAGCTAGGGCATTAGCTACATCTGTAGCTTTTCAGGACAGGCTACCAATAGATTCCATTTGTGCAGCAGCCACATGGGCTTCTCCTCATACCTTTATTTTGCATTACAAATTGGATATGGCCTTTGGTTCCACTGTTCTCAAGAGTCTGTTCCAATAGGCCACCCGGGCTAAGGTGCTAGGGACGCGGTCCCATCCAGCAAGAATGAAGGCGAGATTGACAACTTAACATTAGGAAGTTATGTACCTACCATAACGTTCCATGTTAGTTGTCTTCTTCTCGCCTTCTTTCTTGCATCCCACCCTCCTTCCCCCTAGCCTGGACAGACCGATAGGAATATTTGGATCTTCCATTGGGATTTTTTCCTTCCCACATGTTCTACCACCTCTATTCTCCCTTTTTATGTTTGTGGTAGTTTACCTACAGTTTTATATATAGAGGTGAGTTCTTTTTCTCTCTTCTCCATTCTACGGAGACCAGAACTGCTTGGTTTTTGCTATCAAACGAGATCTGAGTAGTTACCGCCTAGCATTGTGGGATATAGGGGAGCCTCGAGCCGGTGGAATAAGCTCTGGAGCTTTAGTATTGGCTGAGTCGGAGCCCAGGGTCAGCTCCGAACCCATCCAGCAAGAAAGAAGGCGAGAAGAAGACAACTAACATGGAACGTTATGGTAGGTACATAGCTTCTTATTTTTAGTCACTGTTACTTCTGCCAGACGTATTTCTGAACTTCAAGCTTTATGTATCAAGAGTCCATACTTGATTTTTCATAGAGATAGAGTGTCTCTGAGAACTAATCCGTCATTTCTGCCTAAAGTGATCTCTGAAATGTCCATTAATCAAGCCATTGAATTGCCAGTTTTCTTTCCCAATCATTCAAACAGAGGAGAGTATTGCCTACATACCCTAGATATACACAGGCAAATCTGTTTTTACCTAAACAGGACCAAACCCTTTCGTAAATCTAACCAGTTATTTTTGGCCTTTTCTGGACCTAGATTAGGATCTGCTGCAGCTAAGATCACATTAGCTCGATGGTTGAAGGACTGTGTGACCTTTATTTATACACAATGTAATATCTCGTTGCCTACTACCATGAAGGCTCATTCAACAAAGTCGGTGGCAACTTCTGCTGCCTTTCATGCCAGAGCTTCCTTACATGACATCTGTGCAGCTGCAACTTGGGCTACGCCTCATACCTTCATCAATCATTACAAATTGGATTTGGCCTCCAGGGCAAGAGCATCTTTCAGTTCTATGGTTTTCAGGAATGTCCTTCCATGAGAGTCTCCCAGGAATAGAGGTAGCTGGGGACTCTGTCCCATACTTAAGGAATGAAAGAGGATTAACAATATCAGATAAAGAGGTTATGTCTTACCATAATGTTCCATCTGTATTGTTGATCCTCGTTCAGTCATTACGACCCTCCCTCCTTCCCCCTCCTGTGGTTTCTAGTGGATCTCACTATCCGGTTCTCTTAGATTATTTGACCAGAGGTAGCATCTACCTTCTTTGACTTGCAAACTCAATCTGAGGTAACAAGGAGAGGGGGATTGTGGGTAAGAGTTTAGCTCAAGAGTTTGAAGCTGACGCGAGCTTGGAAAATGTCCGGCTCGGTTCCGAGCTCGGAACCGATACCCATACGTAATGACTGAACGAGGATCAACAATACAGATGGAACGTTATGGTAAGACATAACTTCTTTTTCTCATTCTTCTGACAATAAACCCCATAGAGAGATTTTTGTCAGCGAAACCTTTTTCATTGTTTTAGAGGAAATGCTTGATACAAAAAAAGCACAGGAGATGACTAGAATAATCAGGACTGCCTTGGAGTTGAGCTAGAGACTGGTTTTGGGAGATCAGGGAGTAAGCAAACAACACTGAAATTATTGAAAAATGGGTGAGTAGCAAGCATCTTTCCCACTGGATATAGGAATACACGTGCAAAATATGGCCTTGTAAGAAAAAAATAGTTGAGATACTGGAATTTTCTTGAGTTTGTTAAACTGGTGGGTGAACTGTAAAGCATGTATCCGACTTTGTCATTAATGTTTAGAAGGATACTGAAGGAAGGAAGTACATAACTGTATGTAAAACAGCTTTTTTCCTAATATTTATATGAAAATGTTCATGAGTCAATTGCATGTTATATTGTTAAACAGATTTTCATAGTATGCAGTCATGCAGTCAGAGGTATTTTAAATGTGAGGTGAGGGAGTCTTAATAGTGAATGATGTACACTTTTTGTTAGTTGTAAAATGTACAGACTTTATACTGTAACGGGATAAGAAAGGCTGATCAGAAGCAAGTTAAAGTTAGTGTAATGTTGAGAACTTCGGCTGCTGGGATGGGTGTGGAGTGTAAAAAGTATACTGATATATGTAGAATTAAAATAGTAATTTCCCTTATTTTTAAGTATGAACACAATGCTTAATGACCTTGATTTAAGGTGTAGACAAGAGCTAATAGGTTTGAATATAAGGCAAAATTATGAAAGACACGGAAAATGGTAACCTTTCTTGCATTTGCAAAGTTATTAACTTGTTTTTATTCATTAGCAAATGCCCTCAGTGGAAGATGAGAAGTCAGCAGGAGCAGGCATTTGGCCAGAAGTCTATACATTCTGATGAGTGAAATTTCCAAAGATTTGCATCTGCAAAAGTGTTAGCTGTTTTTAGATTTGCATCTGCAAAAGTGTTAGCTGTTTTTGTCATTGCTGACTGCTTTAAATTGTTGATGAGCTGTCTGCACATGCAAGTAATCTTGACACTGAGCACTCTCTGCTGGGAAATGTATCTTATAAACTGCAGTGGCAAGCAGTTTAGTAAGAAAAGTTTGAACCTATGAGTAGTGAATAAGAAATCATAGCCACCCCAACAGTCTTAGGACTTTAATTTGTTTAACAGAGCAGTGCAAAATTAGTTGTTCTTAGGGCTAAAAGTTAATGTTAACTGAAAGCATGCATGCTGTATTTTTCACATTTGGTAGAGGAATGCAGATAAAAGAACAGTCAGCAATCAATGCAAGTGGGAGCGCATGCTGTAACATGCCTTTTAGCATGGGGAACCTTCATTTTTAGATTAGGTAGTGCCTGTGGATGCAGCTATCAGTTTCAGAAGTGCTAAACTTCTTTTGTTGAAAATTTGCACATTTTTTTTGGTTTGTTCCAGGTTAAAAGGGGGTGGGAGTGGAGATTCAGAAGAGTTACATTTATTATTTGAGCATTTTCATTGTAGCAAAATGTCTTGAAAATGTGTCATAGGTTCAGATGGAGGTGAGAAGAAGCCTGCCAGACATTAGTATGTGCATGTAAGCCACATGTTGGAAATGTACATTCAGAAGAACTGTCATGTATTAACTTTCTGCATTAATGGCTACTCTGTTCCTATTATCATGCATTGTAAAATAGCTTACAGGTATAGGCATAAAACAAAGAGTATTGGATTATATTAAGAAATATAGGGTGCAAATAGCAATGCTGCAGGAGACAACAATTGTTTAGAAATGGGCTTGAGTATTTGACAAAGAAAGGATATCAGGAAGGGCATTCAACAGAATATCAGAGACAAAGGAAAGATGGAGTAATACTGATTGCTAGTGGGGTTCAATAGTAATAATAGAGTGAAGAAGGACAATAATGGTAGATTTATGGTAATAAGGAGCTGTTTGGCAAGGGATGAGGGTTATGCTGGCTTTATTTTTATTCCACCAAAAACTGCTGCTATGGAGCTTACAAACCTGGGAACAATAATCAGCTTTCAACAGGGAATTTTTACAGGTGGGGACTAGAACTTTATTTGAAATAGTGAAGCCGCATTAGAGATACCCAGAAGGAAAATAAAATCTAACAGAAGAGAATAGATTTCTGAAGAAATATATGAGAATATTTGGTATGGAAGATGCAAATTCAGCAGTATGAATTCAGACAGAATTTACATATTGCTCACCAAAGCACAAGAACTGCACTACACTGAATACAATTAATTTCACAAAAATATGTGCATTTAATTGAAAGCTTTGATACTTATCAGATGACTCTTTCAAATCATGCACCAATAAAAACTAAGATAAAGATGGAAGGTAATGAAGTAAGCATGAGACAGTGTCACTTTCTTACTTGTCTGTTAAAAAGAGAGGAATTTAAGAAATGGGTAGTAGAAATTATCTGAAAGTTACTATGACAGAACCAAAAGAGAAAATCAGAGTGCCAAAGGGAAAACAAGGGTGTATTTGGATAATATTCATGAATTTAGAGAGGTTGATGTTTATATTTTTTGATAAATTCAGAGCACAAAAACATTTAGCACAATGACATAGGCAACAAAAAGTGGGAAACGTTGTCGCCAAATTTGGGGAGCCTGTGACAAAAAAAAAAAAAGAGATCCTATAGATGTATTAGAAATATTTCAGAAATTTAAAAAATGTGTATGGAGCAGAAGAATTTGAAAACCAATAAGAGGCACAAATGGAAATATTAATGGGAGACTTAATTATGCCATTGTTAGACGAAGATGAGCCTCAACAATTAATTGTTAAGATAAAAAAAGATGAGATAACAATAGTGCACGATCAATCAAAAGGGAAGTCTCCAGGAATGGGTCCCCTTCAGATCATCGAACTTTTAAAAGCTCGACTTTCATATGACCGAGGCCATATGATCGAACTTTTAAAAGTTCGGTCTGAATGGAGATATCCATCCATACAGCACGGAACGGGAAGATTTCCCTTTTCCGCAATGTAGTGCAATCTCGGAGTTGGTATATTTAAATAATGGTGATTGTGGGGGGTGAAGGGTGGCTTGCCCCCCAGCTAGAAACTTTTAGTTTTTTGTTTGTTTTATTTTTTTTTTTTAAACATGTTCAAAAATTTAAATATTCGATCATATGATCTTGGCCATATGAAAGTCGAACATTTGGAAGTGTGATCATATAAAGTAGAACCCCCAGGAACAGATGGCATTACTGTGAAACTTAGGAATGAAAAAGTGATAGAGATCTGGAAAGTTTTGTAACAGCATTTTAAGGGGGGGGGGGGTGGCACCACATCTTTTAATAAAGCTGTTTGTGGCTGTATTACCCAAAGAGGGTAAAGACCCTTCAGACTCCGCTTCATATAGACCCATTTCAATTTTAAACCATGGCTGTAAAGTGTTTGTCTATAATAGCTAGGAAAATGGCAAATGTGTTGCCAAAATTAATAGGTTTGGTTTGGATTGATATAATTTTGTCGAGGGGAGGTAAACCCCTGACAACATTAGTAGAACAATGATGATCCAGATGGAATTAGAACATAAGATAACACCACTATGGTTGGGGGTCTTGATCCAGAGAAAGTATTTGACACAGTCAACTGAAATATTATGAGTAGGGCAATGGACGCATTTTGTATTCCCTGATTGAATAATAGGGTTGTTAGGAGGGTATATGTAGGGTCGTAGACAAGCATTAAGGTAGGAGGGTTTCTCTTTGACAAGCTGTGTTTGAAGAGAGGAGTCGGGCAGGGGTGTCTTTGTTTACCTGTATATTTGCTTTGTATTTAGAGTGATTGGCAAAGAAGATAAGGGACTTAAAAGTTCAGAGATATAACTTGTGTAGTAATCAAAAAAAGTTAGCTTTATGTGTAGATGATGATTATGTTGTACATAATAAATTAAGAAAAGGACAGTTGTGTTGTAAAATATTTTGTGACTGTTTCAAGGCTTTTTAGGATATAGATTTATGAAGATAAAACAAAGACTATAACAGTAAAATATGTATTCATATATGGATTGGTACAGCAATACTCATATGTATGGGCACATGATAAGATAAAGTATATAGGTGTATAGATTAAAAGTGATTCTGTTATGGGAGCTAAGGATATGTGAGAATAGACTAAACAAAAGATAAAGGTATGAAACTGGAGTTTTTTGAGTATAGACAGTAAGGTATAAGCTGAAAAATGTTTTAGTCCATTTAATTTTATATACAGGTCATACATTTTATATCAATCAAAAAACGTTGTGGGCAATCATTAATAAAAAAGTTGGAAAAATTAATTTGGGAGGGGAAGAGGGCAAAAGTTAAGCAAGCTATGTTGATTCTCCATATAGAACAAGATGCTTTTAGGATTACTTGATTTGAGTGGATACTTTAGAGCTATGCAGCTAAGGTACATAAGGCAAGCAGAAGGTTATAAATCAAAGTGGAAAGGGGTGCCCCATGCAGCCCAACTGAAGAAACTCCAGCTGTACTCGGTTGCATACCGCTTACTCAGAGGTGATCTCTGCCTGACATACAAGGCCATCTCCAACCCAGAATTGATGGACATGCTCCACCTAAAAAAAACAAATCCCCAAGAGCCACACACTGTAGGGATCTAAACCTCACCACAACGATAAATAGGACGTGCTGGAGGGATAAATTCCTGTCCCAGAGACTCCCCATGCTTTGGAACAGGATTCCAATCTACATTAGGCAGAGCCCCTCACTAACGCTCTTCAAGAGAAACCTTGACGAATGGATGGGAAACAGAAAATTTACCCCAGGGATCACTGCAGTGGCTCTGCTGGACAGAGGCATAGGGAACTAATGGCTCTGCTGGACCAAGGCACAGGGAACTAATCTAAGGGGGTGGCGAAAGCCAGCACATTCTGGCTAGGCTTATAGATGCCCTCGGGCAGATAGCCTAGTACTTACCTATGAACCTATGATAATGAAATGGGGGGAAGTTCAAGAAATAAGGAGAGACTTGTATTTTGGATGCAGATCCCTAAGGAGATTAACAGCGATATAGAATACTATATACATAAAGCTGGAAAAAATATTCTAAGAACTAAGCCAGCACACCCAGAAAGTAGATTTTCTTAATAGTTGTGAAGAAAATAGGCAACATGGTATGAAATTTACTGTAGAAAATTGGAAAAGGAATTAGTGAATAACAAGAGAAGGAAAGATAAGCGTGGTGTCAGTGATGCAGCAGATAGCATACTTGCCGTGGGTTCTTTTCCCAAACCAGGTGGATGGACTGCTGACACTGAAGTGCAGCATAAGGAGGGTGCTGCACTCTTGAGTGCACTGTCCTTTGGATGAGATGTTAAACGGGGGATCATCTGTCCGAGTCGGGGTAGCTCAGGTGGATGTAAAAGATCCCATGGCACATATCGAAAAGAGCAGGATCCTTTATTTAACACAACATAAAACATGAATTATATATTTGCAAAAATGTACATATTTACAGGCACATATATACACATCCGTATATTTTTACTATTTATCATTTTTCTTATAACATCCATATTGTTTTTGTTGTTGTTCCATAATTGACCCCCACTCCTTCTTCCACAACCATAATCTGATTTTCACAATATATCTGCCAAAATTAACTTCCCATTATGCAAAATTTCGTTCAGTCTTTAATTCCATATAACCCATATTACAAAAAATAAATTCTTATCTACCCTAACATAACCCTAAACATTGCATACCAGCCATAAATTCAACTCTAACTCCTCTCCCAATAACTCATCATCCAAAACCTCAAAACTATTCAACTCTTATTTTATAGATAGTATAGCATCTCTTAACAAGGATTCCCTAACATCTGATCCTAACCCTGCCCAGCCGCCACTTATTACCACATCCACTTTCACCTTCAAACCTGTGCCCACATCCTATAGAAAAAGTACTCTTGAGCAAAGTTGAACCATGCTCTATTTCAGCTGATGACATTCCAAGTGAGAACCTTAAAGTAGTAGCCGATAGCATTGCCTACTCTGTCTCAATCCTTATAAATAGGACAATTCAGAAATCCCACGTACCCTCTCTGCACAAAGGAGGAAATTCATGAAACATTACTAACTTTAGACCTATAGCAATTTATCCCCTCTCCAAAACACTTGAAAAATGTATTAAAAAAATTGCTAAACCATTTCTTGCAGGAAGAACTCCTATCACCCACACAACATGGCTTCCATCCTTTCCATAGTACTAACATGGCACTTCTTACCTGTATAGATGCTGTCAATAAAGCTAGAGATAATGGCAAACTAGTCTCCTCCTTATTTTCTAGACTCATCTAAAGCCTTCGACACCAGTTGTCACAGCAAACTTCTACCTCAGATGTCCTCAGTAGATCTCTCTCTCAGCCCAACCTTCTATGGTTCAAAAGCTACCTGTCTAATGGGTGTCAGTCAGTAGAATGGCACTTCTGCCTCCCAGTGACCACCAGTGCACTACACGAGTCTATCCTTGGTCCCCTCCTGTTTAACATTCTCACCAACACTCTCCACATATCCACGCAACACACCTCCTTAATACAGTGCATGGATTAGTCAACACTCATTTGCTCATCTGTCAATGTAGCAAACCTCAAAAAAATTACTCAGGAAGCTTTAATAGCAACTGAAACATGCCACTTCTTTTTCCTCCAACTCTCTCTCCCATAGAATAACAAAATTTAAAGTCCTCTCTCTTGGTAATACAACCATTGAAGTCACTTCACATAGCAAATTATTAGCAGTGATCGTGAATGATGATCTTAAATTTGATCTGCATGTAAGAAATTGCATAAGAAAAAATCATCAAAAACTAGGGATGCTTTACAGAGCCAAAACATTTCTCACTGATGGAACTAAAGCTACACTTGCCACTACTCTATTTATCTCCTCCCCACACTTCTTTATGGTGCTGCTATACTTACTAACCTTCAGGCATCACAAAAATCAAAACTTGAACAATGCTGTAACAAAGTTGCTAAATTTGCAGCAAATACCCCTTTTAGAACCCACCACTATATAGCACTAAAATGCCTAAACTGTTAAGACGTACTTCATCAATTATCATATACACAACTTCTTACCACCTATAAAATTATCTAGAATCCATTTTTGTCCAGCACCAAATAACATTATCCGCAACTGTGTTCCTAGTTGGTCATTGTGATCCAATGACCAAAAAGTCCTGTCTGTCTATAAACCTTATCAAATCTGTTGGGCTTTGTCTGTACTCATACCATGTTGCTAAGGCCTGGATCTCCTTATCTCTGTCCATCAATGTCAGTGCTCTCCCTCCCATCCTTCAAAACCATTCTGAAAGACATCCTAGCCAAAAGCTGGCTCGCTCAACACCAGAATATACTATATCCCTAAATGTGAATAAATACCTGTTCATGCCTTACAGCTCCTTACCCTCCCTTCTTTTCTCTCTTCCTTACCTCTGTCAATTCCTTCAGTTTCTTTATAAATTGGGTAAAATTTATCTAACTATTAAACAGTGTCATATATTTTGTATCTGTTCTTAACCAGTGTGTTTTCGTTTTATGTCATATTTGGTATAATTATTTAAACTGTATTTGTTTTTTTTTGTATTGTTTTTAAAGACTATAAAATCATTGTTTTATAATAGTTTAGAGACTTTCTGTCTGAGACTCCACTGAAAATGGGCTCCTACCGAGTAATGCTTTCCCCGTAATCAGATTTCAGTAATTAAATAAATAACTACCTAGATAAATAAACACAGTATTGCAGTGAGTGATACAGAAAAAGTCTGGACATAACTGGAAGTTGAATAAAATGAATTTTAATTCTCTTGAGTACTTCAGCGTATGCCTTCACAGGGAGACAAGTAACATTACACTATCACTATCACCATATTTAAACACTTGATCATTATTCAGGCAATTAAATTGCAATTACATAATCAGTATAATATTAATCTATTTAACAATAATTCATTAAAAAAGGTAATAGTACACTTTTTTTGCATCAATGTGCATTTTCTATACACCAGGACATATGAAATTCTATAATGCTTGCGTTATTCACTTTTCCAAACTCCTTAGTGATTAACTGCAAAATCAAGAACAATGAAAAATATGAGACAAAATCAGAGAGATAGTCTACAAAATCAGGTAGAATTGGGAGGTATTGTTGCCTGCATACTTTTCAACTTTGCTAAATAATTGAAATAATTGTGGACCTAGCAAAAACTAATTGGAGCAAAATCAGAAAAAAATGATGTTATAACTCTAGTTCACCTACCACGGCAGGGCTAGCCATCCAGTGGTGTAAACCTTGGCTCAAGATAAAGTGACATCCCAATCCCATGTGCAAAATGGGAAAAAGGGATTGAGGATAGATGGATGGATTACTCTAGTTCACTTAAGAAGTTTAAAAGAACAATAAATTTTGCATCAACATAGTTTCTGAACAGTACAAAACATAAAACTCCAATGTGTAGCATTACTGACTGGTTTGAAGTCTTCATTTATTAGCCAGAAAATCTAAAAAAAATTATAAGGAACATGACAAAAATATGAATAAAAGTCAGGGACCTTCTGCAGATTCAGAGACAGGTAACAGGTATCCATGTGAGTATGAGACAAAAGCACCAGGTGGCATGCATTCTAATACAGAACCTGAAGTAGTGTACATACGTGCGCGCGCACACACACACACACACACACACATATATATATATATATATATATATATATATATATATATATATATATATATATATATATATATATATATGCATATTCCTAGTAGGAATGTCTTTGAAGTTCTCTTGAGAAGCTAAAAAGGTAATGCTAACATAGCTAGCTGTAGAGAAATTTGATTGGTTTACAAAATAAATCATAACGTATAACTACTTAGTCTACAGCCAGCAAATAAAGAGGTAAATACTTAGGCTGGAGTTTACAGTAGCAGTCAGTTTAACTAAAATGTAGTGTGTGTGTGTGTGTGTGTTTGTGTATACATTCCCCAAACAGACTGTAACTTTGAATAATGGGACTCCAGGATGCTGCAAATATTGACATTGAAGTGAAACAGCCATATTCTGAGAAAAAAAGGAAGTTGGAGTAAACAAACCTCCACATAGTATGTAATAGATGCATGCCATTTTCATAAAACCTCTTTTAATGGCTTAAGGACATATTTAAAATAAAACAATATTCCAGGACTTCTATTCTGCATTCGAGTATTTGTACATTGTTTTATAGTCCACTGATATTAGAATTTCTTTCTCTGGAAAGCAAAAATGAAAATGAGTTACCAAGTATCTCAGAACATTGAAGTGCAAATATTAGGATAAAAATTAAGATGTATGCCATTCAGTATTTTAACCATACATTTACTAAGATTTTTTTCTAACACTGGTTGTCATCTGCCTAAACACACTCATTTTAGAGCACAGAGACAAATACAGACACACATGTACACACAGACACACGCACTTGCGTGCGGGCGCACACACACGCACACACACACACACCGCATATTCATGTATACACACACACACTTAGACATACATACTAACCACACACACACACACACACACACACACACACACACACATTACATATTTACAAAAACCCCACAGATTTCTGCAGTTTTCCAGTTTCCTTGGCTAGCTGCCTGTAACCCAGCCTGAAGGAATCATAGTGGAACCTTGTCAGGGTATGTAAAAAGCACAAAGTGGTATATGGAAGTTGAAGTACTAAACACGTGCACACATACACACACACACACACACACAGACGACGCACTGGCACATACTCGCACTTACGCAAACACACATACATTCACTCCTGCACACTCATGTACCCATGATTGCAAGCATTTGGACTCAAGCACAACCTTGTACACCTACGCACATATAGGTATACATGCATGCACGCGTGTATACACACACACACACACACACACACACACACACACACACACACACACACCAAAGTAAGGATTCAGTACTTCACTTTTTTAAATAATGTAGCTCACCCAGAGCTGAGGGTAGAGTCCAGGATTTAGTTTAAAGTGGGGGTGGGTGTTTGCCCCCCCTCGACCTACGGCAACACCACTCTTGCTTCTCACGTGTTCTCTCTTATTACAATATTCATACATAATCTTATTTATATTTATATTATGTCATTCGTATTTTCAAAGAAATTTTCTTCACACAACTTTTTCCAGTCTTTTACCACAATTTTAGATTTCAGGAAACATGCTCTGTTGTCTCTTTCACCTCACTTAATAAATACACTCTTTCATTTTTCTTTTTATATGGCATATTCCCCTTTACTCGTAACTTATTTATTACCAGTCTCCATAGGAGATCCTAACACCCTATTATCTTGGTCCATCACTTTTTGTTTTCTTTAATGGCTTTAATCACTTCTTCTGGTAAGTTTTCCAATGGATGTACACAATAAACTGTCTTTTGGCTTTTCCCGGTTAGGGGTCGCCACAGCGGAACTCCAGTCCGCTAATGATTGGCAGTAGATTTTTACGTGCTGGCTTGCCAGGCCTAACGCACAACCTTCAGCGAAGGAATGCCCATTCACGCATGTCGACACACAGAAGACGCTCTAACTTGGAATCGAACGTGCAACGTCTGTGAGGTGACAATGCTATCGCAGCACCACCACCGCACAATAATATTGTTTTATCACATTATTATACCACATCTTATTCTACGATTTCTTCTTCACCTAGTTCACCTTCTTTCCCAACCTCTAGCTGTCCTTCCTTATTTATGCTTTCTTCTCTTTGCTCTTTGTTTTCATTATTTAGTGTTTACTTTTGTCAATCCATCCAAAACTGTCTTTTTTATATAATCTGCATTCAGGCACACACCTGCTCATGTACATCCTTTCTCTCCACACTAGTTACATTATACCATGTCGCAATCATTAATTAAATGAAAAAAGTCCCCAGAAAAGAACAATGATTCAGGCTGGTCTGCATATAGGTTCATAGTTTCAAAGGTAGGTACTAGGCTATCAGCCCAAGGGCCTACGTAAGCCTAGCCAAAAAGGTTCCCTGGCTTACGCCACCCAAGAAAGTTATTTTCCTGTGCCACTGTCCAGCAGAGACACAGAAGTGATCCCTGGGGTGTATTTCCTATTTCCCATCCACTCATCAAGATTTTTCTTGAAGAGTGCTAATGAAGAACTTTGCTTGACATAGATGGGTAGCTTGTTCCAGAGTATAGGAAGTCTCTGGGACAGGAATCTATCCCTCCAACGTGTCCTGTTTATTGTGGTGACAAGGTTTAAGTCCCTAGAGCGTGTAGCTTGGAGGGATTGGGATTTCTTTAGGTGTAGCATGTCCAACAGGTCTGGGTTTGACATAGCTTTATATGTTAGACAGAAATAACACTGGGCAATTGTTTTGTCTTTTTTTCACATTTCAAAACAGCTTCCAACCTCCACCCTCCATTCCATAAGTTTCTGTCATCTTTAACTTTTACAATGTTATCAACAGTTTCACCCAAACCCTGCATGCATTTTTAAAATTTTCTCTTCCAGTTCATCAATTCAAAACTGCAAAGTATCTTTCTTAGAAACATTTATGTTACTACTAGGAAACAAGTAATTGTTCCACAGATAAATGTCCTTTTTGTTACACAGTTCCGGAAATGTCATCATCAGTCTCTCAGCTTCAAATGTTAAGACACAAAAAGTCTTTGTCCCAGTATGTATAAAAGACCAAATTTCCTGAGTTTTAAATGACTGAGGAGTTACCAAATTATGCCATATGGAATTTCTATCTGTGTCATTTTTTTCTGTTCTTTTTTAACAGTTGGTCTCTTATTTTTAAAAACAGTTTTACTTACAGTTTGTTGCTATTCTCCATGTTTTGCCTGCTGTCACTGCTGCATATGTTTTAGTTACTGCAATATCTGCTGATAAAAAAAAAAAAAAAGACACCTCAGTTTATTCCTGCTGTTCCCTTTTATGTTCCATCACTACTGCATTTAACTGCTGATGTCTGCGTTGCAGCATCACCTGGATGTTCATCGTGTTTCACTGTTGCAGTCATTACACTTGGGTTATCCTGCTGGCAGACTACCCGCAGTCGGCCTGAATTCCAAAGTCCTGGTCCTGCGTCGGTTGCTGTCGCCTCTTCCTTGATATCAGTGCACCAGGGGTATAAAAGATGCATCCGACGCCATTTTCTTCAGTCTTTCTTGCCGCGCGGTGCCCGAAGCAAAAGCAGTTCGCAAGTGCCGGTCGGCCAACTCCTGAGATTTTCGAAATTGAATTTCAGATCGGATGTCTTCAATAAAGCTAAGTACCCCATTGGGGAAACATTTTCTTGCTCTAGACTGATGTCAGTAAAAGTTAACAATTGTTTTTCTTGTGGGAAGCAAATACCTCATAAGGATTTTCATTCTTACTGTATTCCTTGCCTAGGCCCTGACCACGACGTTGCTAGTTTTCGGTTTTGCTCTAGATTCAACCAACGCACTATTAAGCGTCGGTTCGATTTTGCTTTACATTACTTTGGTGAAGGTTTAACTATATAATGCCGTCGGAACAACCGACAAATGCAGTTCATAAAAAGCGCAAGGACAAAGAAAAGGACAGACATCCGAGGTCTAAAACCAACGACAAAGCCTCTTCTAGGTTCTCAGTGAGGCGCTTTCGCAGCCCCTGACATCCGCTACCTCAGAGCCACAGGCCGCCTCTGACTCCCACGTGGCAACAACTAGGCCTCTGGAAACTCAAGGTATTGGGCCTACGGAAACTATTCCCTCAGATGGGTCCGGAGCCGCTGAGCAGGCATTGGCTTCTGAGGGTGTTTTCAGACCTACACAGCTTACTATAAAGACCACTTCAGCAGCCAAGGCAAAGTCTAAAACACCTTTAAAGACAAAGAAACAAGTACAGCATTCCCCTAGACAGTCATCCATGCCAAAGAAACAGATACTTAAAATGGCTGAGGGCATAATTACTCTGATCAGGGGTTTCCATCCCCCTCCTGATAAAAGGTCTAAAGAAGATACTGACTATGATTCCTCTGACCAGGTTTCTATTTCCTCTGATTCCTCTTCAGAACAGGGATATTCTCTTCCTCCCTATGAGGATTCTGATGCTGAAGAATCTATCCCTTCAGCCTCTCCTCTTGAGGATTACTCCTTTGGGGAAACCCTGTACACCATGAGGGAGCATTTCCATTGGGAGAGCCAGGATTACTCAGAATCCAAGAAAAGGCTCAGAGACTTTCTTTTAATGCCTCAGCATAGGCCCCTTGCTATTCCCCCTGTACTAGATATTGTTGATGATGTATTTTCTGAATTCAGTTTGTCTCCTGATTCTTTACCCCCTGCACCAGTTAAGCCAGGCAGGTACTACAGGGTCCCAGATTCTCATAAATTTCTTTATAAAAACCCTGCTGCTGACCCAGAAACAATTTCTCAGGGTCCCAAAGGGGTCAAGGCTTCCACTGCAAAAACCCTGTTCCCTCTGATAGGGATTCTAGAGCACTGGACAGATGGGGGAAAAAAGTTTACACCTCTGCTACTTTAGCTGTAAGGGCTTTAAACTGCCAGTTTCACATGCTTAAATATCAACAATATCTAATGTCTTTGCTAAAACAGAAAATGCTTACAAGCTCAGAATGTCCTGAAAATAAGAAAATGCAGGATTTATTGCATGCAGCTGAACAAGTGGGAAAGAATACTTTGCAATGTGGTTTTGATTCCTTAGAGGCTTCTTGCAGAGCCACAGTTACAGGTTCTGTCATTCGAAGGCATGCTTGGTTACAAGAACAAAGTTTACCTGATCATGTTAAAGCAAAATTGTTGGATGCTCCATTACAGCATGATACTTTGTTTGGTGTTAAGGCAGAAGAGGTGTTAAAGAAAATGGAGGATAAAGCAAAATCAATGCAGACAGTAAAGGATTTCTTACAGGTCCAGCCACCTAGATTTAGCAGGAACTGGCCTTCTAAAAATTGGTCCTTTCCAGTGTCAGACAGGCCACAAAGAGGCAGATACAGACGCACAAGAGGCAGATCTGAGCCCCAAGGCTCATACAGACCTAAGCAATGGGGTGCTTCAGCCCCCAAAGGTGGAGAAGACAAGTCACAACTTTATAGGAAACAGTCCCAATGACTTTCCTCTACCAATGCCAAGCATTTACCTTTTGGCAGCACCTTAGGGGAAAACTTAGCTTTTTTCTCACAAAATTGGCATCAAAATTCAGGACAAATGGGTACTGAATATTGTTTCCCATTGTTACAGGGCAGGTTTTCACACCACCTTACCAGTCAAAAGGTATGCCAGACCTGCCACACAATCAATGGGCAGAGGCACAAAAACAACTTTCTTCCTCATGGACATGAGGGCTAAATAAAAAAACAATGAGCAATACAATAGGGACAAGGATTTTACTCAAGACTTTTTCTTACCCAGAAAAACAAAAACTTGAGACCAATACTAGACCTGTCTACTCTAAATACTTTCCTGGATGTTCCAAAAGCAACTTCTACCCATGCTGGGCAAGAAGGCTTGGCTAGTTACTACTGGACCTCAAGAGGCATATCTGCATGCCCCAATCAGACAGTCTTGCAGAAGATACCTCAGATTCATAGCTGGCTCAATGCATTACCAATTCTTCTCTGCACTGCCCTTTGGGTTACTGCACCCAGGGTCTTCACAAAATGCCTGGCAACAAATAGGATATCTTGGAACTCTGACTATTCAGGCAGACAGCAAGGACATTCTATTAAACTAAAGCATCTACGGCAGAAGATCTCACAGTCTTAAAAGAACGAAAAAGATACAGTCAAGTCTCTCAAGATATTCCCAAGTGCCTGCAAGCTTAAAACTGCCCTGATGGAAAGCTTCACCAGACAAACAAAAAACAAAGGCAACTGAGTTATTAGTTTCATGGCATGGCAGACCCAGCTACCTGCAAAGCAAAAACTGCAATTCTGGGGGCCATGGCATGGGGCATCCTGGCATCCTTTAAAAATATGCAAGACTGTGCATGAAGAAAATGCTAATATGCAAGTGTTTGGACTCAACATTGCCACAGCCAGGAAATGATAATTACTCTCATTCCCTGCCTGGGCCTCAACAGTCAGCCTCAATGCAATGGCAGCCTCTGTCACCAACAAAGGGACAGCCTTTCACTTTTACCCACAGCCAGGGCAGACACTAACTACAGATGCATTGATTATGCCTGTGGAGCACACATGGCAGGAATGTATACAGGGGCACGGGCCCACAGACCAAATGCATCTTCATATCATTTTAAAAGAGATGCTAGCTGTTCAGAAATGCCCTGACAGCCTTCAAGGAGATCTACTATATCCAGGACAACTGTACTAAAAGACGACAATACTACAGTCATGTGGTACATAAACAAGCAAGGCCTGTCAATATCTGCTGTGGCACAATTCCTGCCAGGATAGAAAAAAACTCTGCAGGGCTAACTAAAGCAGAAACTCATGGACCCTCACGAAAGTGGAAACTAGATCCACAAGTCTTCAGCATAATAACAAAGAAATGGGATGACACAGAGATCCTTGCTTTTTGCCTCCCTCACAACTGCCAACTACAGAATTCTGCACAAGGACTTCACATTCACAAAGCATGGAAGGTGGATGCTCTATCATTCAGCTGGAAACCTAAGTTTATATGCCTATCACCCACTGCCTCTATTCCCCCCAAGGTACTAAAAACAAGAGACAAAGAGAGCCAAAAATGATTCTGATGCCCCCAGACTGGGCCCCCAGCACTGGTACCCAATCCTAAAGACCTTGTCTCAAGGGGCCAGCCTGACTTTTACCTCAATTTCCTCATCTGCTGACACAACAAAACAATCAGATCCTGCACAGCTAACTCAGAACCTTAAATCTGACTGCTTGGCGAATAATATAGCCACTCAGAACTCACCTCTCTCTAAAGCAGTTATGGATGTCATTTTGGAAGCCAGGAGGCCCAGCACCAGGAAATCTTATGCAGAAAAATGGAAGAGATTCTGTGCTTGGAACCAGGCACAAGGACTTGAACCACTTGTCCCTAATATTCCTCAGATTTTACAATACCTAACTGAGATGCTGGACAAAGGCCTATCCTTCTCATCAATTAAGATCCATGCCTCTGCCATTTCAGCTCATTACAATACAGAACCTCCTATTTTCTCTCATCCAATACTAATACAGTACCTCAGAGGAAAAAAAAACATAAGATCCCCAAGGAGAGCACCTATACCAACATGGGACCTCAACTTTGTCTTGGAAAAGCTCACACTGCCTCCTTTTGAGCCAGCCAATACAGCTGAGATAAAATTCTTATCATGGAAAACTGCTCTGCTCCTAGCAATAACTTCAGCAAGAAGAGTCTCAGAGTTACAGGCATTAATGGCAGTGGAACCTTTTATCATTTTTCATCCAGACAGGGTTTCCGTAAGGACAAACCCAACATTTATGCCAAAGGTAGCATCCAGTGTGGCTCTTAACCAAACCATTTATTTATCAACCTTTTATCCAAATCCCCAGAATAAAGGGGAGAGACTTTTGCACTCTTTGGACATATACAGGCAGCTACACTTCTACTTGGACAAAACAAAAGCTTTCAGAAAAACTGAGCAACTTTTTGTGGCATACGCTGCAGGACCACAAGGAAAGGCTATTTCAAAGCAGACTATTTCAAAATGGATAGGACACTGCATTCATTTCTGCTATGCACAGCATGGCAAATCAGTGCCTAAGAATATTAGGCCACATTCTACCAGGGCAGCAGCCACATCAGCAGCCTTTATCAGAGGAGTACCAACCAAGGAAAATTTGGAGGCTGCAACTTGGAGTTCATTGCACACTTTTACCAAGCACTATCACTTAACCTCTTTACTCTAAATCCAGGGCAGGCTTTGCCACTGCAGTTCTGCAGGGCCTCATAGCCACTCCTAATCCTATTTAGACCCAGCCGCCCAACCTCAGCTTTGGGATTCAACCCAAGTGTAATGACTGCAACAGTGAAACACGATGAACATAGTACAGTTGTGTACCTACCATAAATGTAGATGTTCAAGTGTATTCACTGTTGCAGTGCAGGTTACCCTCCCACCATCCCCCTTTCATTGCTGGGACTTATCTGTACTTCTCTATTCTATACAACCTATGTGGTGTATTTGCTTGTAGAGGAAGGTAATGTTTATGTTAGTGCATGCTCTTTTATTTGCAAATATTTAGCCTACCCTTTGGGGGCACCTGACATCTGGGGCAAGAAAAACTGAAGAAAATGGCATCGGCTGCATCATTTATACCCCTGGCGCACTGACGTCAGGGAAGAGGCGACAGCAACTGACGCCGGACCAAGACTTTGGAATTCAGGCGGACTGCGGGTAGCCTGCCAGCAGGATAACCCAAGTGTAATGACTGCAACAGTGAATACACTCGAGCATCTCCACATTACCATCCTTAGCACTTCTGAAAAAGGTATCATCCCCCCATAAACAGCAGCACTGTCACTTGGATTATCCTGTTCAGTTATTTTTAACAGAACATCATCTGCAGTCCCTTCTGATGCCAGTTCTGTTGTCTGCACCACTCCAACAGACTTGCTTACTTCCTTCTCCATTGACACAGCAAAACACTGCTCATTTGTGTCATCAATTGCACAAGAGTCTTTGTTTACATTATGATGCTCCATATCAAACACATTTTTTCTTCAAATTCTCATTTTCCACCCCCAAACTCTCCATAGCTTTTCTCCCCCTCCTCCATGCTGCTGCTTCCTTTAGGCCTCTTTCTTGCCACTGTAGGTGCCCTATGGCACCATCTAGCAGCTCCAAAGAGTAGGGGAAGTTCTTCAATGCTTTGGTCAAATTTCTGCAAGTAGTATATATTGATACCACCTCTGATTCCTCTGAAAAGGGGCTACTAGCCTAGTGGGCCAGTCAACAAAGGATAAATAAATAAGTGAACTAAAAAGGTTGGGATGAGACCAAGCAGAAGTTTGGACTGCAGGCTAGAAACTGCCTTCTCTGTCAGGGATTGATATCAAAGTATAGGAAAAGAAGAAAGGATACCAGAATGCTATGAGAAAGACCAGCTCTACTACAGTTTTTAGTTGAGTCTGAAGCAGATGCTAATATTAAAATGGAAATCTAATGTTGTCTTTTCTGGCCTCAGGTCATTATTTCAGCCATGTTTTTAGACTTAGGATCCATAGCTCAGGCTCCTCCCTTTACCCATAATCCCCTCTTGTCCCCACCATTACCTCAGATCTCATTTCCCACTTGTAAAGTTTGGACATGATTCATTGGCTCAGGTATGTATTCAGCTAAGTGTTTTTTTTTTTTTTTTCTTGCTATTTGAAATCTTTATATACCTTTTCTGGTATGTTAGTCTCTTTTTTTCCACTGAGTTCTTTCGATTTCTCATATGTGTATGTTTATATACATATATATGTATGTGTGTGTGTGTGTGTGTGTGTATATATATATATATATATATATATATATATATATATATATATATATATATATATATATATATATATATATATATATATATATATATATATATATATATATATATATATATATATATATATATATATATATATATATATATATATATATATATATATACATATATATGTATGTATGTATGCATGTGTGTGTATGTATACATAAATGTTTTTTCCTGTAGGCCTCCTTTCCACCTTTTGTACTTCCTTTCTTTTGTTTTTAGTGTTATCTAGTACTAGTTCTTTTAACATTGCTGGTATACTTCACCTACTGAAAAATTTACACCAAATTATTATTATTATTTATTTATTTGTTTGTTTTTAGTATTGGTGGTAGTATTTCTCTGTGCTTTCCTTTTTTCCTTACAGGAACTATGTCAGATAAGCCTACTGTTTTTTCTTATTCCTCCTGAGTCCTCAAAATCTACATCTGGAGCTTTCAGCCTGGGAAAAAGACCATGCATAAACATAAGGGGGACAAGAGTGACAGACCCAAAGAAAAAGTCAAGGAGACAAGGAAGTGATCCCCTAATCACTGTCTGTCATGCGTTTTATCTTCAACTCTGGTGGCAAAAACTTTCAAGCCTTCATATCCTTGTAATCTGTCATTCAATTCACTATGGTCCAAGATCCCCCCTTTTGGATCCAAGGATTTTCCCCAGACCTATTCTCTCCTAGGCTGCAGTCACCCTTTCTACAGGAGAGATCCTTACACATCATTGTCATTGAGGTCCAGCAGGTCTGCCAGAATCTTGACAGAAGCTTGATGTGGATAGAATGATGAAGATGTTTCACAGAACCCAAATTCAGTTTGGAGTTCTTCCAGCTCCTTTTCCCATTGGACCTGTCAGCTTTGCACCGTCTTCCTTACATATCGTTACTTCTGCCCCGATCTGACCTCCTTGTTTGGGGATGTTAGAGCCAAGTTACCTCACCTACTACAATTTAACCAACTTATTATTGCCCATAAAGTCCTTTATCAACCTAACAATACCCCAACTCTCTCTACCCTCATAACGCCATACCATAACCTGAAAAGTTACTCAACTAAAAAAATGCAGATGCAAACTTCTTTATCTAAAAATTCTGCAGGAGACTCTCTTTTCTCTAACTTTGTTGGTAAAATATGGAACCTCCTTCCAAATGACCTAACAGCTCTTACATCTCTCCCATTATTCAAAACTAACCTTAAACATTTCCTCTCCAACCACTGGTTATGCTCTTGCAATAACCCTGATTAATCTGCTTTTTCATTTCCTTCTCCTCTGCTCTACCATGTCTCCCTCAAATTTTTCTCTGCTAAAGTTTATCCTTATATCATAATTTCTCACTGACCATTCTACTCTGTCCAGCTCTACTCATCCCATCTAACCACCAATCCTGATTTCCAATTCCTGTCTTATCCTGTAGATGTCCTTAGCAACCTTATACCCCCATCTTTTCTTGATTTACTTACTTATTGCTTTTTTGTGGGAAAAAATTGTGAAATCATTTTTTACTATGAACAAACCTTGTTCTTGTAACATTTTGCTATACATTTTTGTATTGTTATTTTTTAAAATTACTTGTAACATTAAATGTTTTGAAAGAGTTTTTTTTCTCTCGGGCCTCCACTGAAAATGGACATGTATCCAGTTGGACTAGCCCGGTTAACAAATGTAAAATAAAAATAAAATAAAATAAAGTTCTTCTGGATTGTCCATGTCAGAGCTGAAGTTGTGGTCATGTTCGACTTTGGCATCGTCCTTGACCCGACTGGCTGTGAGTTTCTCATAGCCGGAAAGATCTTGAAGTTGAAGCTTCGACATCAATTCTGGAGGTAATGGTTTGACTCTGCAGACTCTCTGACCAGTCCCTTCCCTTTGAGCCATCAGTATTAGATAGCTTCAGGATGCGTACTATCACATCAAAACAGACAGAAGCCAGTCATTCTCAGTTCAGATCTCTGCCCTTTGTCTCACCTCAGCCCCCCCGGGTGTACAAATACATGACAGTAGTTACAGCTCATCTCCAACTGCAAGGATTCGAGGTGTTCCCCTGTCTAGACGATTGGCTTCTTACTGCTTCTACCAGGTCTCTGCTGGTCCAGGCCAGAAATGTTTCCTTCAGCAGTCCTCCAGCCTGGGTATTACAGTGAACCAGGTCAAATCTAATTTCTCCCCAGTACAGGTTCTAGAGATCATAGGAACCCATTTGAACATGACCACTCAGATTGCAACGTTAGCAGTGAACAGGTTACTCACTTTAAAAATTCAGGCTCATCAGCTTCTTTCCTATCAGATGCTGCCTGCCAGAGTAGTCCTTCAACTTCTGTGATGGATGGCAGTCTTCAACACTTGGTTCCCCTTGGCCATATACGAGAGTGTTGCAGTGGACACTAGTGGTTTTGTGGCCCATCAGATCCCAACCCATGACTTTTCCAAACTGCTTAACAAGGATATGCAGAAATCATGTAACTTGGTGGATCCAATCCCCAGAGGTGCTTCAGCGCTGTCCCTTTGTCATTCCCTCTTTAAAAGCCACATTGACCACAGATGCTTCCCAACTAGGGTGGGTGGGGGTCATTACCTGGTAAAGATGATGCAAAGCATATGGACCCCATTAAAGGCCAGTCTTCACATTAGTGTCTTAGAGATGAGGGCAGTCCTCCTAGTGTTGCAGACCTGTCAGGATGTCCTTTCTTTAGGGGTGATTTCTATCTAGACTTACAACATGTCAGTAGCCTGTTACAGCAAACAAGGGGGAACACGCTTCTATCCCCTGTAGTGAGAAGCAGTGAGAGTGTGGCAGTGAGCGATGTCTTCCAGCAAATTTCTGATAGGAATACACATACTGGGGAAGGCCAACATTGTAGCAGACAGGTTAAGCAGTTCTATTCTACTACTTCTGGCTTTCTATAAGTCTGCAAACTCGATCTGAGGTAAATGGGAGAGGAGCATTGTGGGTAGAGTATTAGCTCGAGAGATTTTTTGCTGGTGTGAGCTGTATAATGGCCAGACCTCGGTACCGATACCCAAGAGTCAAGAATAAATGAAGAACAACAACACAGATAGAACATTACAGGAAGACATAACTTCTTTGCCCTAGATATGTCTGTTTCTTCCCAGGCTGCTTGCAGTACCTTTTCTTTTTGCTGAGGGAGAGAAAATGTACAGTTACTGATCTAGGGAGAACATTTGCTTGTGGCATGGGGGCTATTGAATAATGTGCCCTTTCCAGCAGTAGTTTTAATATAGTATCAAGACCTAGCATAGCTGGGATCCACACTTGCAGAAACATAAGCTTATCATTTTGTTTAACCCCCTTCCTACAACCTCTGTATCCTTCTGTTATTTTGGCAACTTCTCTTCTCCAGGTTGTCAACTTATTCATTTAAGCACAGAGTGAAAGCTAGCAAAAAGACAACTTGATGCTCCTTCTCAACCAGGTGTACCACTAGGTTCTGAGTAGGCTGAGCGAGTGACTCCATGCATTCTGCAGTTCCTGTTACCATAGATTTAATTTCCTGCCCTTGTGCTTTCAGGGAAATCAAAGGTATCCATTGATATCTGTAGCTGACTGATAGAAGAAGTTGGGAGTGCAATTTCAGATGCATGTGGCTCAGGAAGTTGGTGTGTTGTTTACTCTGCAGTTCCAACATTGGCTTGGGCATTAGTTGGCACAGGCGCCGCCTTAGTAGCTGTACCATTTCCTGCAGAAGTATGGAACCAGAAGGTATTGGAATTAACTTTTGCCTCTGAGGTAGACTTCTAGGGTGGCATATGAGCAATTACACTTTATAAGAAGTTATCTTTGTGAAATTAAATGATTCTCTACCGATTTACTTTTTAGGGAATGCATTTGCAATGCTCACATAATTGCTTCCAGAACTAAAAGCCTCATTTCCATATCTGCTGTATTGTAGACAGTTATCAGACATGACAGCATCAAGCATCCCACTCCCTGGAATTTAGACTTTACTACACTTGCAGTTGTGTGCGTCACTGATTATTTCATGGAACTTGAAATGATAATCTACTCATAAGAGATGCATAGCATCCTTGAATTGAAACAAACCAGTTTCTGCTTATTACTGTTCTTGAATGTGTATTCACGCTTTGGTGTCGCAGCATGGATGTATTTTATCATTGCTAGCTTCTCACAAGCAAAGATAACCCAGGATGTTAAAAAGACTTACTTGAGCTATACTTAAAAAAAAAAAGCTGTTATTGCTTTTGTTTTATATTCATGGCATTTCAGTAGTTTTTAATCCAGTGGGTTTATTTTCTGCTTTGAATATGTTTGCAGTATGCACAGTGGTCTCTTCTGAGAACCCTTTAATCCTAGTACTTTAAAAGTCTCTTCAGAAAAAAACTATTACTCTCTGCCTATTTAGCCTGTTTAAACAGAGCACTTTGCTTATTCTCAACATCTCTTGTAAAGAGACTCTCGGTCTTGGCAGCAGTTTCAGACTTTACTGTATCTGTCCTTTTCAGTTTAATAGCAGTGAGAAACTTATTTTTATGGTTCTGTTCAACAAATGAAATGATCTTGACTATTTTTCTTTCCTGTTATGCATACAGTATATGAAGATTATTCTTTGTTCCATACCTTCTGTGTTATTGATTAAACACAGATCACTGATGTATCTGATGCTTATAGCCACACACGGTACACGAGGCTTGAATTTCGGTTACACTGCTTTCTCTGTGCTTCTTCTGGCTCTCTTTCTTTTCTATGTTACTATAAAAATGCATTCCCATTCTGCTTCTCATTGTTTCTTCTTTATTTGAGTCACATTTTAACTTACACATACTTCTGTGTGGACTCTGTATGTCCTCCCTGCGGTCCGGTGGCTTCTGAAAGACATGCGTGAATGGGCGTGCCTTCGCTGAAGGTTGGGTGTCGGCCTGGCAACTCGGCACCATAAAAATCGACTGCTAATCATTAGCAGACCTGAGTTCTGCTGAGGTGACCCCTAACTGGGAAAAGCTGAAAAGACAAACAACAACATACTGATTTATTTGTTTGTTCTTTTAACAGTGTATTCCTAATTTAACTTGATCTGCATACATCCACAGTTTTTGATAAGACTATGTTTTGTCTTTCTTAATAGTCTGATACTTATTTGAGATAATTTCTCAACACAGATTATTTTCTGTCTTTGTAATGAATCATGCAACTCATCATATTCATAGTCCTGGCTCAGATATTCGGTTTGGTAACACAAGCATTAAGGGTATGGCATTCATAGACATTTGCATAGTATGCAAATATGTGCAAGGTGCCTAGGTGCCTTGTATGGTGAGTGAAATATCAGGACCTGCTATAGTGAGTCCTGTAATGCTGAGACTGAATGGCTGAAAAAATGTACTTACATATTCTAAGTTTAAGATAGCCATTTCTCAGACTATTTCCTTTTATTTTGAGATATGGCTGTCTCGTAGTTACAGTATATATGTTCTGGGGTGTGCAGAAGGGCTTGCCCTCTGCAAAGTAGAAGTTTTTAGGAAAAGAGAAATGCTTGATTGTTTGATATTTGCTGTTCTCCTGCATTTTCAGCCTGTTTTTTCCTGTTAACCAGCTTTCACCATTTCATGTGCCAACATTTCACTAGCAAGACACGTTACATACTAGGCAAACTTGTCCTAAGCCATAGAGAGCTGGCCACCAAGTAGCAATTAGAGGCTGTGGCACTAAATGTAAATGCACTAATCATGAGTTAGGGCTCTAGAGCCAATAATTTAAATGTTTATGAGGCCTGAGATCAGCTTAGTGCACTAGTCAGTTAGGAAACTTGTACATACAGAAGAAGTAGACTGTGTACCATGAAATTAATCTGAAGAGCAGCACAGACATTTTGTGTGTGTGTGTGTGTGTGTGTGTGTGTGTGTGTGTGTGTTCATGAATATAGATTGTATGCCTGTGTGTGGTCTGTGCTGTTGGATAAAGTGGCTGAATGGTGCAGATCTGCCATCTGTAGAAAGGCTCTGCTGTAATTATTTCTCAGTGTCATGAGGTAGGTACAGTATGAGTTTTCACGGTGTGTCTATATGTGCCACTGTCTGCAGCTGTTTGTATGAGAGAGTGTGTGTGTTGTGTGTCTGTGCATTTGCACATGTAAGGGGATGAATGTTTGCTTTTGTGTTGAACAGGTTGGTAGAACATTGCGCCTAGCAGCACAGCACTGATCCATTTAAGTGATTCATGGTAATGCAGATCCCCGTATAAGAGGTATTGTGGCTTATGCTGTAATGCATTATAACATTATAACACAAGTGCTTGATTAGATAAATGTGAAACATGCAGATAATATTGAGCTACATACAAAACTACAAAGCAAGTGTTTTTCTTTTTTTTTTTTGCAGGGGCATCCCCTTTTTCCACGGAACTTGTATATTAGTTGCACAGCATCAAAGAAAGGCAGAGATCCCCAAAGCAGCGAACAGTTGTCTCAGGAAATCTGATTTTTAGCTTTTGTATGACTGGACATGTTATTTTAGAGATCTCCTTCTGGCTGAGGGAGCTGAGTGAGTAATATGGTGGGACCCATTAGTAAGGAATATATAGTGATAGGTGTCTGTATGATTTCAACCTAGAGCTTACTGAGAGGCGATCTATGCCTGGCATACAAGACATCCTTGGATCCAGCTCTGTTGGACCTTTTGCACAGCTGCAAAATGAACAGCATCAGAACCTCTAGATTCAAGGATTTAAATTTTGTTTGAGACATAAATAAGACATGTTGATGAGACAGATCTGTGTCTCGGAGGATCACCATGCTCTGAAACAGTCTCCCCATCCATGTGACGAGAGTCCATCCCTAACCCTATTTAATCATAACCTTGATCAATGGATGTGAAGTAAGAAATTCACTCCACGTGTGGCCCCATGTCTCTGAGACAGAAGTAGTCAGTATTGCCCAAACTAACACACACACACACCCTCACATAACCTCTAGAAACATCCTAACTAATATACCGCCTCTTAATAAACACCTGTGATACATAGGTACACAACTGGGTTGGGTTGCATGGCTAGGCTTCTAAAAGTCTTGGTGGTCGTTAGCCTAGTATATACTTATGAACCTATGCTGAATGCCTCACAGAACTGCAGTATAGTTAGCAAATGCAGAAATGTGGTAAATAGGTCCTAACTGACAAGACTTGTTAGCTCACCTTGACTGGAACTTATTTCTTATAAATTTGAGTGCGTTTACTTCAATACTTGTCAGTGTAAACCAGTAGAGTAATATTATAAAAAAATTTACATTTTTTGTTTTGTTTTGTTAGTAAAGACTTGGTGTGGCATTAGTAAATACTTGGTATAGTATTACAGTTTAGCTCTTGCTCCTTTCAGCTTGAGGAAACAGAGGAGCAGTATATTCAGTCAGAACGCCGGATACACGAGCTAAAGAGTGCATTAGACGACAAAGAACGTGAAGTGATAGCTGCCTCACAGAAAGTGCAAGAAGTCGTGTCTGTGTCATCTGGAATGGAAAAAACAGTGAGGCAACTGGAAGAACATGTACAGAGGTGAGCAAAGTGGACTGTGTTTTTCATACATTTAAGTGTTAGTGGTTTCATTAATTAAGGGTTTGTCATATTGTTGCCTTGTTTTATTTTGTGAATAAATTTCTTAGGTCAGTAGCCCACATTAATATATTTGTAAAACTGCTTTTATTTGTAAAGCCAACATTTCTTCTACTGCGTGATCTTCTTGGCTTGATTAAGGCAGTGTGTAAAGAGCAGTCACGGACAGTAGTGAAAACTACTGAAGTTGATAACATGGATTTAGTAGTGCTTGGTGCAAAGAAGAAAGGCTGGGGGTTTAAGATTCCTAATATAAGCCAGGTTTGCAAGTCCAGTTTTGAACTTTCACTGAATCCCTTAACTTCTGGGGCTGAATGTTTCTGTTTTTTTTCTACTATGGTGCATGTTACAAATACTTTGTTAGTTTGCATAAAAATAGTGAATTAAAAGTTTTAGATAATGCAAAGGTATGAATAAAGCTGTGCATAGAAACATTTTAGTTCATGCACAGTGGTACATTTAGTTAATACATTTACTATGCTAACAGAATCAACTGCCTTGTGCTATCTGCAAGTTGCCTTTCTGAAAAGACAGATCCTCCCTTTTCGTTTAATGCCACAAAGTTGTGTGTGTGTGTATGTGCATGCATGCGCACATGTGTGTGTGTGTGTGTGTGTGTGTGTATGTGTGTATGTGTGTGTGTGTGTGTGTGTGTGTGTGTGTGTGTGTGTGTGTGTGTGTGTGTGAATTAAGGCCATACATTATCGTGAGCAAAGGCTAAGTAGGACTGTAGAACGTATGATGTTTTTCATGCAGATCATCACTGTCACCACTGTTGTAGAAATCCTAACAAGTGGCAATTAGCCACAGGCAGAAATCTGCCTGGCTGGACCAGCTCCTACAGCTTTGTGGGCATCCTAATCCAGGCCATAGCCTAACCCCCATGTCGACACACTTTCTCATCCCCAAATAAGAGAGGCAGTTAGTCTGCTCCATCTGTAGATGCCATTCATTCAAGCTGCCCGAGTGGCATATGGGTTCTTTGCCTGCACACAAATCCACACTGGCAGCTTTCCAGAGGTCAGACTCTCCTCCTAGGACTCTTCTTTGCTAGGAGATTGTTTTATGTACTATTCCTTCTTTCCTGCCAAAAGTTATTTCTGAATTTACACTGAATCAAGCTGTTAGTCTCCCAGTTTCATTCCAGAACTTGAAAGCAAGGGAGATAAGATACTGCATACCTTGGACGAGCACAGGCAGCTCAGGTACCCTTGACAAAACTAAGCCCTTCAGGAAAGATTAACAGCTAATTTCCTGATCTGTGGCCAAGAAGGATCCACCTGTCTCAAAGCCATCAGTTTCTCCACTGTTCTCCAATATTTCAGCCAAAAGTCTTCAAGGAGTAAAGTAACAGAAAAAAACACCTGCCTTATATACACACATAAGTAGAATAATATAGCAATAACCCACGCCTGGGTGTGGGTAATGCGGGATTTACCCACGGTTGGCGTGGTTTGGTCGCCCTCGGGACCAAACAAAGACAACCATGGGTAAATCCCGCATTACCCACACCCAGAAGTGGGTTATTGCTATTATACTATGACATTATTTAAGAAAATAAATAATTACTTTTCTTAAATAATGGCATTGTATAATGCCTCTTTGCTGCCCTTCTGCAGCTGTCTGGTATCCACGGC
This sequence comes from Protopterus annectens, assembly GCF_019279795.1. Classification (NCBI taxonomy): domain Eukaryota; kingdom Metazoa; phylum Chordata; order Ceratodontiformes; family Protopteridae; genus Protopterus; species Protopterus annectens. The sequence goes on along the minus strand of NC_056745.1, from coordinate 1,431,164,669 downwards.
AGTTCTGATGTACTGCGCATGCCTACGCAGTACATCAGAGCTGTGGCCAAAAGCAACGGAGAAAGCAAGATCTCCGTTGCTTTTTACTGTTTCGCTATGTTAAATGGGTTTAACATAGCGAGACAGCTTTAAAATAAGCAACGGACATCTCCGTTGCTTATTTTAAAGCTGTCTCACTATGTTAAACCCATTTAACATAGCGAGACAGGTTTAAAAAAAAAGCAACGGAGAAAGCAAGATCTCCATTGCTTTTTACACGCTGTGTCGCTATGTTAAAGGAGTTTAACATAGCGAGACAGCTTTAAAAAAAGCAACGGAGATCTCCGTTGCTTTTTTTAAACCTGTGTCGCTATGTTAAACTCTCTTAACATAGCGAGACAGTGTTTTGAAAGAGACTTATACTAATGGAAAAAGTCTGGGCGACCGAACCTTTTTCCATTAGTATAAGTCGATTTACAACGTGCACGCTGCCCAATCAGCGTGCACGTTTTGGAATATTAATGGGGGGTCATAGTATAATTGACAAATAATTAAAAATCAAATAAAAAATCTCCAATTACACTCCAAATTTAACCCTTTAGGCACCATAGTATTAAATTTTAAAATATATATAGATTCCTTGTATAATAATTTATTGTTGTTACCAACATTGTCATATTGGCCAACATCAACCTTTTCTAGGACTGTACCCTATAGACCTGCAACTTCCCCCTGTGGAATTTGTTAAAATGTTCAGCTATAGAACTTTCTTTTTTACCATTAATAACTTCCCTTACATGTTCTAATAATCTAACTTTAAAAGGTCTTTTACTTTCCCCCACATAACATTTATTACAGGGGCATATATAATCCTTGAATCCTAAAACTATGACCATTAATTTTCAGAAAGCTCTTGACTACGTATTTACAACCCTTGCATTTTCCACAGGGCACAGTTCCATAATGTATCATGGTCATTGGAATAGTGACCAAAGGGGGTGATAAATTTTCAACGTACTAAAAACTTCTTAATATATTTTCCTTTCCTATCCGAAATCATAGGAACTCGACTCACCCACTTAGAAAAATCTCTCAAAGATGTCAAATAACCCCAATAAAACTTATCAACTCTACTAACTTAGAACTAAAGACACTATAAATGGTAACAAAATATATTTTATCTCCCTTTTTATGTGTGGTTTTAGTATCTTACATCCTCATCTCCTCATCTTTACATTTATTCTTTCTACATTCATCCAAAAACCTATCCCAACACTTGTCCAACATTTCCTCATTATAACCTCTATTCTTAAACATCCTAATAGTTCTTTCTATCTCTACTCTAAAGTCAAAATCATTATTGAAAGTCTCCGTATTCTTAAAAATTCGTCATATGTTAGACTATGAAGAGTATGGGGAGGATGACAACTCTGTCCCTGTAAACATTGGATACCATCACTAAATTTCCTATGTACTGATATTTTGATGCTATTCCCATCACTAATATCCACTACCACATCCAAAAAGGAAACCCTTCTACCAACGTTAAACCCATGAAACTCCAAATTAAATCGATTCTGTTGTAATTTATGTATAATTCATCCACCAAGTCTTGACCCCCTTCACACAAGAAGATCAAGTCAGCAATGAATCTGTAGTATTTTATAACACAGTGTTGAAAAAATTCCAATTTATATACACATTGTACCTCAAATAATCCCATACATAAATTTGCATACATGGGAGTGGGGGCAAATGCTGCCCCCATTGCTGTTCCCTGTTTTTGGTGATATAAAATTCCATCAACTTCAAAAAAAAATGTTGGTTAAACAAAAATATACAAGTTCAGTGAGATATTCCACTACTGGACTCCTACCCAAAAAAAACTTAGGGCTTCCATCCCAAAATTGTGGTGGATACTAGTGTATAAACTCTAACATCCATTGTGACCCAGTACATGTCTCATGTCCACTGGATGGAATGTATTTTCTCTAGAAAATCAAACAACATCCCTTATATATGATGGTAAAAGACACATCTTTGGTAGTAGATATGAATGCAAGAACTAACCCATTTTATACAAAAAATAATTTCTTCCTGAGACTATAGGATGGCTGAGAGGATTCACGGAATTCTTGTGTATCTTTGGCAAGCTATAAAAATATGCCATCATACAACCATCATAGTTTAATTTTTTTCTCAGTGTCTTCTCTAGAAAAATAACCCAGTCTGAGGCCTTTATTTAATAGGCCATTATATTCCTGTAGAGCTTCCATATATACAGAAAATTCAACTCTGCAATAAACTTTTTCATCTGTCAAATGTTTATAACATATCTAAATATTGTAACTAATGCATCACAACCAATTTATTCCCCTTATCTGCAGGTTTATATATTAATTCTCTTTGTGTACTTAAAGATTGTAATGCTTTCCATTTGTTTTTAGTCAGATTATAACTAACATCCTTCCTCTCTTTATTAAATTCAAAAAATTATTTTTCAAGTGTAAAATGTAACATAGTGGAAACATGCTGCACCCCTTCATGTACAAAAGATGGTATGAAAGTACTTTTGTATCTAATATGACCAGTGTCTAAAAGACAGTAAGCTTTGAGTTCCATGTCAGAATGACATGAATAAAAACGTTCCTCACTGTTCATGCTTTCACTGCTATCAAATGCATCATTACATTCATGTTCTTGAAAATTACATTTAAAAATGTTATAAGTGCAGTTTCCTAACAAGTTTAAAAATGTCACACTGTATCTCGTATCTTCTTCTTTCGGCTTTTCCCGGTCAGGGGTTGCCACAGCGGATCACCTGTCCACTCATGATTGGCAGTGGAGTTTTACAGTGTAGAGTTGCCAGCTCGGCACCCAACCTTCCACAGAAGGTACACACACACACACACACACACACACACACACACACACACACACACACACATGCACTCACACCTAGGGCCAATTTAGAGTGTCCAATCCACCTGCAGCATGTCTTTGGGATGTGGGAGGAAACCGGAGCACCCGGAGGAAACCCACGCGACCACAGGGAGGACATGCAGACTCTGCACAGAAGACACCCCAGCCGAGGATCGAACCGGAGAACCTCTTGCTGTGAGGCGACAATGCTAACCACTGCACCACCGTGGCCGCCCCTACCACACTGTATCTCATGTAAATGTGGTAAAACAGTAGGTATAATTTTTAGGTATAAATTTTTTTGGGATAGGTTCTTGGAAGAATGTAGGAAGAATGAATGTAAAGATGAGGATGCAAGATACTGAAACCACATATAAAAAGGGAGATAAAATGTATTTTGTTACCATTTATAGTATCTTTAGTTCTAAGTTATTAGACTTGATAAAGTTTTATTGGGGTTATTTGACATCTTTGAGAAATTTTTCTAAGTGGGTAAGTTGAGCTCCTATGATGTTGTATAAGAAAGGAAAAATATTAAGAAGTTTTTAGTTCATGGAAAATGTAGCACCCCCTTTGGTCACTGTTCCAATGACCATGATACATTATGGAAATGTGCCCTCTGGAAAATGCAATGGTTGTAAATATGTGTCAAGAGCTTTCTGAAAATTAATGATCTTAGTTTTAGGGTGCAATGATTATATATGCCCTGAAATGCCCCTGTAATACATTTTATGTGGGGGAAAGTAAAAGACCTTTTAAAGTTAGATTATTAGAACATGTAAGGGATGTTATTAATGGTAAAAAAGAAAGCTCTATAGCTGAAAATTTTAACAAATTCCACAGGGGGGAGTTGCAGATCTACAGGGTACAGTCCTAGAAAAGGTTGATGTTGACCAGTATGACAATGTTTGTATCAAAAATAAATTATTATATAAGGAATCTGTATGTATTTTAAAATGTAATACTTCGGTGCCTAAAGGGTTAAACTTGGAGTGTAAGTGGAGATTTTTTATTTGATTGTTTAATTAATTGTCAATTATTCTATTTATGTGTGTGTATAAGGGGAGGTGCTTTTTTCTGTTACTTTATTCCTTGAAGGCTTTTGGCTGAGATGTTAGAGAACATTAAAATACTTTTGGTTACTGGCTGGTCGTCTTTTTTGTCAAAGCAATCATTTTCTGGATGGTTGTCCTCTGCTTTTGTTTTTGTTACTCCCATTATGGTAAATCTATTCCAGGCAAGGTTAAGACACATTCCACCAGAATTTTATCACCTTTGGTGACATATTGGAAAGGAGTGTACTCTAGAAGCATTCTAGAGGCAGCAACCTTGTCCTCTGTTGATGTATTTGCAAAGCACAACAAACTGAATCCTTTCTCAGGTTACAGAGCAGGCTTTGTGAAGACCACTCTCCACGGCCTCCTGGATCCTTATCCTTCCTCTTCCCAGGTGGGGCAAGTTTTGGGAATTTAACCATATGCCACTGAGACAGCGTGAATGATGAACATAGTACAGTTAAGTCCTACTTACCTGAAACAGTAGATGTTAAAATTTCACACTACCTCTGTGACAGCACCCACCCACCACTCCCCTTATTTTTTTATATAGTTCAGTGGTGTCCAACCTTGTTGTATTGTTGTTAGCTTTGGTTAGTTATGTCGGTGTTTTGTGGCTGTGATTGGTTGGTTTCATGCAATTCTTGCATCTGGTCTTTTTTGATTCTTCCCGCTTGGCACTAAAAACCTGAATAACTGACCTTCTGTGACAGTGGTTAGGCTTCCCTTGTTGAGAGGAGCTTAGCTAATCCCCTGTCACAAACAGTAAGAGGAGGGGATTCATAGCTCTGGAAAGCTGACAGTGTGGGTATGTATGCGGCACAGAACTAATATGCCATTGAGGCAGTGTGAAATTCAAACATGTTACTGTTAGCGGTAAGTAAGACTTGCGCAACTGTTCTTTCTGTTTTGCCAGTTAGAGGACATGACAGTATATCTAGTGAATGGAACAACCCTCACTACATTTTCAGTTCACACATAATAATATTCAAAAGGTAGAACACCACTATTTTAGGCCCTAAACCAATCAAAAACACGTCTTAAAAATTGAATTATAAACCTCATCTCCGACACAAGAATCAAATTCCTTTTTAAATAATAATACAGTCTGAAAGACCCTTATTCTATATGGCTAAATTAGTCATAGTCGATTTTCTTGGAGTAAATACACATTGATATATAGCTGTAAAAAATATATTGTTACTTCATTTCATGACATGATCTGTTAAGCATCTTTCAAAACTTTTCCGTAAAACTGAAGTAATACTTACTGGTCTGTAATTTCTAATATCAGTTTTTGAACCCTTCTTAAAACTCAGATTACTGTAGAAATGTTCTATGGCTCAGGGTCAATACAATTAGAAAGTAACCCATTAAAATATTTTTTAATATAAGATCACCTTCTTTTAGAATATTTGAAATCATTATCACTGGAGTTGTGTCAGGACAATTAGAAATATTTTTCCTAATTTTCTTTAATGAATTAATTACAGAGGAAAGAAGTATTTCAGTCCAAACATCATTGTTAATAAGTACATAATTTAATGTACACTGTAGCAAAAAACATAAACCAGAAATACTTGAAAAATATCTATTTAATACATTAGCAATGTTCTCTGCATCTTTTAATACCCTCCCTTCATGCTGTATCTGATTAATAAAGTTGTGAGTCTTAGTATGTGAAATAATATACGTATAAAATATTTTCAGTCTGAGGGCAATTTCCTAATTTCTGTTCAAATGCTATTTTTGCCAGCCTTAACTGTTTTTAAATAATTTTGTTTAGACTTCAGTCTGGTTGTAGAATATTTTTAAGGGGATGAAAATGCATTTTTTTTTCTTTTTATACAATCTAATAAGTTTATAATTCTACCACAGTGGAAACTTCCTTTTCTTAGTGCCATTATTAACCAATGAATGAGTATCATGTAAAGAATTTATTAACAGATTATGCAGTTTGCTGTATCCAGTCAACACATACAGTGGCCTCTGCTTGCCAGTCAGTCTCAGATGTCATACCCTTTAGTTCTTCATAATCAGTTTTACTGTAATCATTTTAAATCTTAAGGATTTGAATTTTGACTCCTTAGTTAATACTTCAGGTACGTCTGACCATTTTTGTATAATGTTTAAAGGTGGTACTAGACTTATTTTCCTAAAGTAACCATTCACAATTAGTTATACAAGAGTAGCAAGAATATTATTACCCCTTGTTGCTCTCTTATTAATTGCGTCAAACAATGAAGTAAGGTAGAATGCGTAAACATTTGTTGCATATTACTGCAAGATACCTTGTTAATTTAATAGGGGGAAGACTTAAGAACATAGGAGCAATACTAGGCAAGTGATAACAAGGACCATAAGATGCCTACCCATAAACATCTTTAAGTAGACGCACTTAAAAATTCATGTCATGTACAGAGCTGTGGGAGGAAAGGTATATAGAAAACAAGCCAATTGACTGATCAAATCCACTTTAACTGAAAGTCAGTTTTGATAGAGCTTGCATTCCAAAGCAAGGTTAGTATTCCTGGTGTAAATTTGAGTGTACCCTTGCAATAATCACGGTGTAAATTTGAGTGTACCCATGCAATAGTCTTAAATTTAGTCAAAGTAGTAGTTTGACCTGTAGTGATGATGCTTAGAATACATTGGGATGAAAGAGAAGATAAGAAAACCCCAGTCTTACATAAAGAATCCCAGGTGCAGTCTTCTGCACTTCCATGGTGAGAGAGTAATGAGAATAAAGGTAGGTGAAATGAGGAGTTATCTGGAGTAATCATCACTCCTCTTCACACCTTTGTTTGCTTAGAAATATTTTTTAGGTAATAATCTCCTACAGAGGAATATGGATGATAGCTAGTATTGCAACAGTGCTCTTACTGAAACATCTCTTGATGTCTTTCCATATCACTGTTGCAGTACTCTTTACAATAGGGATCCCCTGCCTAGAGCAGCCCGTCATCCGGCCAGTATGGGTACACCATACATCACGCATATGCTCCCTTCACACAACGTAGGGCATAAAGGTGATATCTGGATTTAGCATCCTCAGAATGTCTTTGCTACCAGTCTGAACACCATCTTCGATCGTCGATCTGATTTCTTGTTTGTCTGCTGGTTACCAAGCCGCTTTCAGATACGTGCCCTGTTGGAGTTTTTGTTATCTTATCTCCTTTTTTACTTTGTTTGGTTGTTGGTTTCATGTCATCCAAAATGGAGAAATGCCAGTGCAGGAGACAGATTCCCCATAAAAATCATCACAAGCAGTGTTTATTTTGCTTAGGTGCTTCCCATGATCATATTTCTTGTGCTGTTTACCAGGCCATTGTCCCTTACATGTTGTGCAGTCAGTTCTCCTCCTTAGCTATTTATTTAGAAAAACAGCGTCTTAAGCTGTTAGCTAAAGACATCATTCAAGGATCTTTCCAGTCCAAGGATTAGCCATCTACGAAGAAGAAGTCGTCCAAGAAAGCTCGTTTGATTCTTCTGATATGCTGCCTCCATTGGACGTCATCTGTCTTGAGGCTAATGAAAGCCCAGAGGACTGCCCGGTTTCTCTGTTAGATTTCCTCTACTGCAACTGCTTCAGAGGTTGGCATGGAGATGGCTTCACACATGCATGGAGACCTTGCAGATGCCCACTTTGGATGTACAGGAGGAATTGCAGCTGATTATTACCAAGGAGCCTAAGGGGGTGTTCCTCAGATTTTGGTGAGGGAAGAGATATCGACTGCAGTAATTGAACATTATCAGGGGTCAGTGCCACCTAAAATCTGGAAGGCTGATGTCCCCTTAAAAAAGAAGTAAAAAAACAAGCAAATTTCTTCTGCTCCTAAAGATTCTCAGAGTGAATGACAAAACTTCACTCAAGGCCTGTTTAATGCCCTATTGGTTCTGAAGTCTCCTCAAAGGGTTTCTGTTTCGACTACTCCTTGGTCTTCTATCCCTTATAAGAGGCCTAGGGAGCAAACTTCCTCTGATAAGGCTGAAGATTGTGATGAGGAATCCCTTACTTATTCTTTCCATATTCCTTATCCGTTAGATTATGGTTCTGTGGAAGAGACGTCTATTAGTCCCGACTCTCCTTTTGAGGAGATTTCTTTTTGTGACACAATTTCCCGAATGATGGAATTTTTTTAAATGGGATTGTGCTCAGGTGTCTGATGTTCAGAACAGGTACTATGAGCTTCTGCACATGGAGTCTCCTAGGCCCTCTGCTGTCCCTACTGTTCTTGTTGCCTTGCTGGATGCCTTTTCCACTGCCTGTCAGGCTCCTGATTCCTTGCTCCCTGCTCCCAAAAAAACTGATAATTTTTATACAGTCCCTGAAGACTGCAAGTTTCTTTATAAGTGCCTCTCTGCTGACCCTTCAGTGGTGTCAGCTACATTGGACAATTCATCAATATTGTTGCCTTTTACAAAGTTGCTTCCCTCTGACAAGGACAGTAGAACTTTGGAGAGGCTACATAAAAAAGTATATACTTCTGCTACTCTGGCCTTTAGAGCTGTGAACTGTTAGATACACATGACCAGGTATGTTTTGGCTGTTCTCTCTCAGGCCTGTCAGATTATTTCAGACCTTCCTGAATCTGAGGGGAAGACTTCTGCTCTTTCTTTATTAAGGACTTCATCTCAGGTGGCTCACCATTCCATTAAATGCAGATATGGTGCAGCTGATGCCTCTTCTAGGGCTGCTGCTTTTGGCTGTGTGTTGAGGTATTTCTGGCTATGGCTTCAACCTTTGCTTGATGATATCAAGGTAAAGTTGATAGATGCTCCTCTGGATAATAAACATCTTTTTGGTGCTGCTGCTGCTGAGTTTAAGTGTCTGCAAGAAAAGGGTAAAACTTTACAGGATCTGAAACATATCTTTGTTTCACCTGTCCTTGAATTTCAAAGGAATTACCTGCTTTTGTTTGTAGACAGTCTCACCCTCCCCCCAAAGGTAAGAAGAGTTGTAGAAGGGCTCCTCCTGCTTAAGAGTACCCAACCCCCTTCAGCTCAGAAGCCTCCTTTTCCTGACAATCCAAGTGCTGTCTGACTGTCCTTGCTGTGCTCTTCCCAGTCGCATTCCTCTGACTCTTCATCTTACCTGTCCCTTCATATTTGTGTACAGATCACTCAGGATTTTTGGGTTATTTCCGTAATTCGTCAGGGGTGTTACATAGTCTGGAAATCTCTTCACCCCTTTTTGAGCATTTCTTTGCCTCCTCCGGAACAACTGACCTTTTTTCCAGAGGTACTTCAGGGTCTGTTGGTTCAGGGAACAATTCAAGAAGTTCCAACTCCTCATTGCGGGAATGGATTTTACTTCAGAAGGAACCTGGAGACTCATTCTGGATCTCTCTCAGCTAAATACCTTTTTGAAGGTTACTTTTTTCAAATGTCATCCCTTCAAATCTTTTTCCTCTTCTACTTCCTCAGGCTTTTCTTGTTTCCTTGGATCTCAAGGATGTTTATCTACATATTCCTATTCAGCCCCTTTTCAGGAAATGTTTACATTTCTGTGTTGCTTCTTGACATTTTTGGTTCTCTTCTCTGCCTTTTGGCCTCACTACTGCCTCAAGGGCATTTGCCAAATGCCTTGTTCTTGTGCTTGCTTTCTGCAGATTGAGGGAGATACAGATCTTTCCTTACCTGGATGACCTGCTGTTTCAGGCCTCTTTTCCAGGGATTTTACTTCAGCATATTCATTTTGCTATTTGTTTCCTGCAAAGCCCGGGGTTTACTATAAATTTCCAGGAATAATTCCTGACTCCTTTCCAGGATCATGTTTTCCTAGGGTGCAGGCTCCAGACTGTTCCAATGCTGGAATCCCTGCCTCCTTCCAAGGCTTTAACTCTGATTGCTTTCTATCAGTCCCTTCTTCCTTTGGCTTCAGTCACAGCCAGGGAGTTCTAAGGGCTCTGGGTTACATGGCTTCTAACTTTCCTATGTTTCCTCTGGCCAAGCTCCATATGAGAAAGCTCTAGTCATTTCTAAAGTCAGTCTGGTTTCAACTGTCTCATCCTTTAGCTTTTATAGTCCCTTTTCTTCTAAGTCTCAAGCTGGAACTTCAGTGGTGGATTCATCAGTTGTCCCTCAACCCAGGGCTACCTTTTCAACCACCAGTACCCTCTCAGGAACTCTTCACAGATGCCTCGGATGAGGGATGGGGGGGCCTCCTCCTGTATTCTGAAAGTGCAGAGCCTTTGGTCTCTTTGACTAAAGAAAGACCACATCGATGTCAAAGAGATGAGATCTCTTCTTCCGTCTGTCCAGACTCTTCATTCTCTTTTCCTCCAGGGCCCCTCAGGATTCTCAGACAGTACCACAGTGATGTGGTATATCAACAAGCAAGGGGAGACAAGATCTTATTTGCCGTGCAGAGTAGCTCTTCTTTGGGATCTAGCTGTCCAGTATCAGGTGATCAGTTTATATTCCCTCAGATAAGAACATAGTGGCAGATTCTCTGACCAGGTCCATAACACAATCCCACGAATGGATGCTTCACAGGGATTTGTTTCTGGACATTGTCCACTAGTGGGGACTCCTCAAGTAGATCTGTCTACCTCCCCTCTGAACAGACAACTTCCTCTGTTTTGCACCGAGTCCCATGTCCTCTGACCCGGAAGGTGGATGCCCTCACTTTTTCTTGAATGGGATGTTTCTTTAGGCCTTCCCTCCCCTTCCTCTCATTCCGAAGGTCCTGTTCAAGATAAAAACGTATGCTTCCAAAATCTTGCTGGTGACTCCCTTTTGGCCCAGACAACATTGGCTCCCTCTTTTTCTGCATTAGCCAAGGGCAGTCATCACAAGTTACCTCACAGGGTGGACCTACTCAGATAAGACAAGGGATCTCTCATCAAACCCTACCTGTCCACTCTTCAACTAACATTATGGGTGATAGAGTTTTGATCCCTTTCAGACACCTTTTTTTCTGAGGATGTGCTTTGGGCCCTGCAGAAGACCACAGCACCACAACAGGATAGAGCAATGGATACCCAAATTAAGGGGAAACCAGCGGAACAGGAAACAATTGGTCAGGTGCCATATCAAGATATTTTGTAGCCTTCCACAGGAAACCAGTAGAAAAGTTCACTTGAAACTAGACAGCAAGGGAAGGAACAGGAGTCTGTGGAAACTCTGTTGCAGTCAATGTTGAGTGATAGGCCAGTGAGTTCCCATATGACAGAGCAACGGATGGCACAGGATGAAATTTAAGAGAAGGTGCCACAGGATGATGCTGTAGAACTTTCTATAGAATACCCGCAGGAAGTGGAAAACAAAGGATGTGCCTTCAGTCTTGAAGAAAATGAACTAAAGGAAGTTTTGCTTGATTTAATGGACATATATAGATATATTAAAATCAACATAAGAAGTAGACTGTAGAAGGTCAATAATCTGATAAAACAAATGAACACAGTAATTAGGACTGTCCATAAAGATCCATGCGATATAACAGAAGTGAACAGGATATGTTACTGTGCTGCTAAATTAATAACTGATAAAGTCCTACCACAAGAACACTGGGTAGTGAGGGAAAGGAAAGGGAGAAATCGAATACCATAATGGAAGTATCAAATAGATAAAACTATGAAGCAATTAAGACAAGAAGTGTCACTGTTGTAAGAATATAGATGAGGGAATAGATCAACAAAAATACTAAGCAAGATAGATGTGATAAACGTAGTGCACAGTATTAGAACAGATCAGGATCATCATGCACTATCGCAAATAAATTAAACATTTCAGCTCAAGAGGAAAAACTTAGAAGATACACAGATAAAGATAAAGGAAAAGTACAAAATAAGTAATTTAGTGATGACCCAAAAAAGTTTTATAGAGAATTTGGAAACAAGGTAAAAGGAAAGACTGCCAAAAAAGAAGAAATAGATGCATTTTGGAGAAGTATCTATGAATATCCTGTGGAACACAACAAAGATACAAAATGGATAAAAGAAGTAAAAGAAAGAATAAGTTTAAAGGTTCAGGGTATGAAATGGGGTGAAGTAACAGCCAGAGAGATTGAAACAAAGTAAAGAAAAGTCTCTAATTTAAAAACCCCAGGCCCAGATGCAGTGCAGAACTTTTGCTTAAAAGTATTAACATCTTTGCATGAAGACCTAGCCATGAGTAAGAACTATTTATATGTGCACCCCGAACAGACACCATTCTGGCTAACAATAGGTAAAACAATGCTCCTACTTAAGAGTGAACCTGTAAGCTACCCCAAAAATTATAGACCAATAACTTAAATAAATAAGGGCAATAAAAGAAAGTCATATGGAACAAAGGATCATTTGTTGTTAAATAAAGTTATAGTGGAGAACTGTAAAAGGGGAAGAATCTAAGTATGGCATGGATTGACTACAAAAAAAAATTGATAGTATCCCACATTCATGGATAAAAGAGTGCTTAAAATGTATAAGATAACAATCTACTGATCGACTACATTACAGTGACCATGAAACAATGGCAGGCCACTTTGCAATTAAACCATGATAAAGGGCAAATAACTATCCCAGGGATAAAAATTCAAATGGGGATATTCCAGGGTGACTCTCTTGTCACCGTTGCTGTTCTGGCTTGCACTTAACCCATTAAGCTGTTTACTTAACAGCTTAGGCCATGGCTACAGTTTGGCTCCTAGAAAGCAACAAAGTCTAAAGACTTCTCATCTTCTCTTTGTCAGTGATATAAAACTGTATAGCTCATCAGATGAGGAACTGAAAGCACAGCTGCAGGTTGTCAAAACTTTTTCAGATGATATTAGAATGTCATTTGGCCTTGATAAATGTGCAAAAGCAACCTTTAAAGCAGGAAAACTTCAGCACCAGAAAAACATAAGTTTGGGACAAGAATGTGATATAAAAGAACTTGAACAAGAGGGAGTGTATAAATACTTGGGAGTTGATGAAGAATCAGCAATAAAACATGAACAAATGCGAGTAAAACTTAATAAGGAATATTTTAGAAGACCTAAATTAATCCTGAAAACAGCATTGACATGTAGGAACAAAATCCAAGCTATAAACCAGTTTGTTCTTCCTGTGCTAACTTACAGTTTTGGAGTGATCGATTGGCCCCAGAACGTGTTGAATAGATTAGATATTAAAACAAGAAGGATGCTTCATGCTCACCAAATGATCTGTAAAAATCAGTGCATACCAAGATTATATATTCGCCATTCCGAAGGAGGGATGAGCCTCCTTGAAACTGATTACATGCATAGATCTGCAATCGTGGGACTCCACACATATCTGCTGACCTCTTAAGACTCCAAACATAGTGAAAGTTTTGAAACATGAGGAGAATAAATCTAAGATGACCTCCCTGCTTAACTTAGCAGAAGCATATTGGCATCAATCGGGAATGGAAATCAAACCAGAAGTAGATAAAAATCAGGCAGCAACTGAATGTGCCAAAAAAACAAAAGAAAGAATATAAGGCGAAGGATCACATGAAAAGGCAAGAAATGTGGAAAATGTATAAATATAGTTGCAAGTATAGAAAACTTCTGGAAGAGCCTCATGTTGATCAGGAACAAATGCAGGAATGGTTAAGGAGAGGTGAATTCAAACCAAAAGATGGAAGGTTAATATTGGTGGCACAAGATAGTGGGCTGCGTACACATTGGTTTACAAAGTCCATTGACTATGGGGGAGAAACAGACAAATGTATGTTTTGTAAAACCGAATTGGAAACAGTTGCACATCTCGTTGCTGGTTGTGACATACTAATGGCAGAAGGACTGTATACTGAAAGGTATAATAATGTGACAAGACTGTTACACTGGGGATTGTGCAAACATTATGGTTTTGAAGTGGCTGAAAAACACTAGAAACATGAGTCACAAAGCATCATAGAAAATGCTGAAGTCTACAACACATGGGATCATCCATTACCAACAATTCAAAAGATAGATGCTAGAAAACTGGATATAGTAGCCCAAGAAAAGAAGACAGGAGTAGCATTGATCATTGAAATTGCCACACCCAGTAACTATAGTGTCCTGTGTACAGAGAGACTCAAAGTTATAAAAATATCAGGATTTGCAAGCAGAAACGAGAGCAATGTGGAAGAAGGATACCCAGATAGTTCTGATAGTAGTAGGAGCAACAGGTCTTATAAAAACGTGTCCACAATCATATTTTGATATACTACCAATACATGGAACTCCGTACGAACTGCAGAAGGAGTCATTACTGGGCACGATGTGGGTGCTGCGAAGAGCACTTTTGGCTGATATTAAAGAGTGAAACAATACTAATTTCATGAACTTTAGTTGTACTTTGACTTAGGAATGGGGTCCATTCCCATCATGGTATTAGAAACCCAAAAGATATGGAGAAATTAAAAAAGGGAAAGACCAGGAAACCCACTACTAGAAAATCTTATTTGTCCAAATGGAAGAGATTTTCTGCTTGGTGTCTTTCTCGTAACCTGGATCCACTTACTGTGGATGTCCCTTTGGTTCTCTCTTATTTGTGTGAATTGCTCAATGCTGGGTTGGCATATTCTTCTGTTGAGGTCCACCTGTTAGCTATTTCTGCTTGTATGCCTTTGACTCCCCCTTTGGCTTCTAGATTTGAGGCCAAGCAGTTTCTTAAAGGCGTCCTTCACATTAAGCCTGTTCCTTCTTCTTGGGGCCTTAACTTTGTTTTAGAAAAATTGACTCAAGTTCCTTTTGAACCTGCTGCTTCAGCTGCCTTACAGCATTGTTTTTGGAAGACTGTTCATATGAAGTTGTTAAATCTCGCCATTTATTCTCACTGATAGGTTCGGAGCCGATCCTCGGCTCCGACACGGCCGATAGCAAAGATCAAGGTTTTCCAGTAGCTCGAGACCAAGCTCCTTATCCCACAATGCACTGCTGGAATTACCTCAGATCTAGTTTGCCGCGGCAAGAGAGATCTCGGTGATCCAGCTAGCTCGGACCATTTGTGAAAAAAAAACAGCAAGTTTTATAAAAAAAAACCTTTCTTTTTTGTTTTTCATAAGATAGTTGTGTGTTAGTGTTTGATAATTAGATAATAGAATCTATAGTTTTAGATAGTTAGTGCCCTGTTGACTTAGTTGGTTTGTGTGGGCCTTTAGCCCTATTTAGACTTATTAACCTTTTCTAATAGTCAGGGTTTTTCTCTGTGGGCTTCTTTAGCCCTATCTTTGTAATCTATAGTTAATTGTTATAGATAGTGTCCAGATTGGGCTTAGTTGTTTTGTGGGTCTTTACAAGTTAAGTAAGGACCTACTGTCTTACTTTTTGCAGTATACTGGTTTATTTTACTTAAGTATGTCGGATGACAAGGAAAAATCCCATCCTAAATCGGGATTCAAAAAATGCCCAGATTGTGGGCAGAAAATGTCCGTCATCGATGGATACATTCAATGTGTCTACTGTCTGGGGGCTAAACACCTCCAAGACACTTGCAGCATTTGCCATTCCTTTTCTTCAAGAGTCCTCTTGGAGAGAAGGAGGAAGCTTATAGACAGGGGATTACTACAGCATTCCTTTTCTGAGGTGTTGAGTAGCCATGAGGGTACTAGCATGTCCTCCAAATCCTCAAAATCTTCAGATCCTAAAGTGGCAAAAAAGGCAAAAACTTCAGAGGGAGGGTCATCGGTTCCACAGACCTCAGAACCGAGTGTACCTTTGATTCGGAGCCAGCTCTCAGTATTGGAGCCAGTCACTGATGTTCCCTCTTCTCCTCTGCTCCAGTCAGCACCTTCGGTGCATTCGTCTAAGTCCTCAGTCAGCCTTTCAGATTTGGACATGGATCAGCTAGTGCAGAAGCTTTTACAGGCACCAGGACTTGCCAAATTGTTGTCTGCCCCGACCAGCTCGTCGGTGCCGAAGACCATGGAACCGGATTTGTCTACTTCTCCTCTGAGCCGTACTGGACTCTCGGAGACAAAGGAAACTGAACCAATGATTGTTGAACCCTTGGAGCCGATATCGGCTCCATCTAAATAATTAAATATTTATCTATTATTTAAAAATATTATATTAAATAATATGTATTCTTCTAATAATATTAATTAAAAAAATGCCTTATTCCAAATAAAATGACAAATAACATAATAATAAAATAAAATAAAAATAAATATGTAACATAAATAAAAATAAATATTAATATATAATATATATACATAAATATTAATATATATATTATAATATATAATATATATTATATATAAAAAATAAAAATAAATGTATAATATATATATATAAAATATAAAAAAAAATATATTATATAAATAATAATTTTATAAATATTAAAATGTAAAATAATTTTTTAAAACCTAAAAATGTCATGAATACACATGTAATACAAACATATACAAATGTTATATAAATATTTATATAAATAATATATAAATAATTAAACAAATTTGACAAGCTATATATTACTGGTGGTATATATTATACTGTTAGGCTGTGAATATCAAATAATAATATATATATAATAAATAATTGATAATATAATTATATTTTGATAGATATATTGTCGTTTATATGTCATAGCGTTGCATCAGTATATAACTGCCACCTAATAGTATCTATATGCTCACCACTCATGGGGTTAACCACCACTTTAAAATAATTTAGATTCCAATTTAAAAGTGTTAAAAGTTGTGTGTTCCCCCAATGTGTGACATGGACATGTGTACACAACACATATTGGTCCTAATATATATCCTTCAATATATCATAAATTTTTAAGCTTCTTCTCGCCCTCCCACCCTCATAATATGCTTCACATACAGTACATAAATATAAATAAAATTTTACATTTTTTTATTATTTTTTTTTGCATAATAACACTTCTGTGTCCATTCTTTAATACAACAATTTATATTATTTATATATTTTATATATTATATTTACACAACCACACACTTTTACCTGTTTGTTGGTTAAAAAATTTACTTTCATACTGCTATTTCTTGTATGTTTCTTGTTTTTTACAAGTGTCGTTGCTTGGAATGTAAACGTTTGGCGTTATGTGGATTAAATACTTGATTTAACACCGTGGTGTCTATCTGGACTGTATCGGCTCCATCTACTCGGATGTCCTCAGCACCGACCGAGGACTCTAGGAGCCGATGCTCTCCAATCGGGTCCGGGGAGGATAGTCGAACCGATTTGTTGGTGCTGACTCTTCCTCTCAGGGCTTCGGCTTGGATGAGCTCGGCTCCTACCTTGGGCTCGGAGCCCAGGGTTTCGGTGCGGGAGGATCGGATGGTACTCTCGGGTCCGTCCATTCCTTCTCGTTGGAGCCATGGTGCCTTCAATGCTATGAGGAGAGTTTTGTCTCCAAAGACAACATCACCATCGGTTCAGCCTTCCCTCTCCCCTCAAGCTCCTGTGTCTGCTTCTTCATCTATCAGTCCCCCTAGGCGTAGAGACCCTGAGCCTCAAGTACCCCCACAGGGCTTCCCCTGCTCTTCTGAGACCTCCCCAGATTCCCCCACTGAGGAGGTGCCCAGGAAGAGACTGTGCAAGAGGAGGCAGGGAGCCTTTCAGGACACACGTGGAGAAACCCCCTTTAGAGGCAGAGGAGAGGGTTATAAAGAAGACACCACCCCCACGGCAGAGGGGGTCCACAGCAACAGGGTGACAGGGGTCAGTTCTCCGGTCAACCCTACCATCTCCCCTGAAAGGGGGCCTGACTTTTTGGCTCTGGAGGCAGTCGGGGGTCGCTTGTCTTTGTACCCAGAAGCCTGGCTAAACATAACATCAGATACATGGGTACAAAGCATCATTTCCAGAGGATATTTCATACCGTTCTCTTCCCCTCCCATTCCTGTAAACAGAATCCCAGATGTTCCACCCAATCTCAGGGAACAAGCAATCGTAGAGGTCCACAGATTGCTAGAAAAAATGAGTCATCCAACCAGTCCCGGCAGACCAAGTTGGAGTCAGAACTTACTCAAGATTCTTTTTGGTACCAAAGAAAACAGGGGACTGGAGACCTGCCTTGGACCTCAGCAGACTCAACCAGTTCATAAAGAAAGAGAAGTTCCGAATGGTCACGCTTCAGTCCATTCTTCCCTTCCTAGGGAAAGGCGATTGGATGTGCTCCATAGATCTCAAGGACACGTACTATCACATAAAGATGAACAGATGCTCCAGAGATCATCTGCATTTCCGGCTGGGAGCCAATCATTACCAGTTTCGAGCCCTGCCCTTTGGTCTCACTACAGCCCCAAGAGTGTTCACCAAATGCATGGCAGTGGTCACCTGAGACGTCTAGGATTCCAGGTGTTTCCATACCTAGACGATTGGCTCCTCACCGCTACCACCAGGTATCAATTGACTCAGGCAACACAATACACTCTGACACTCTGCCATCAATTAGGCATTACAATCAACTTCGAAAAGTCTGCCTTATCGCCATTGCAGCATACCGTTTTTATAGGAGCAGAGTTAGATACCTCAACCACCACCCTACATCTTCCTATCGAAAGAGTCGCACTTCTCCGCCAACACGTCAGCTCACTGGTGTCAAAGAACAAAGCTACAGCAGCAGAGGTATTGAAGGTGCTAGGTTTGATGGCGGCAGCAATCCTGGCTATACCACTCGCAAGGATGCATATGCAAATTCTTCAATGGCTCCTTTTTGCTCAGTGGTCATACCAGAAGCTACCGATGAACCACATGATTCTCATCACGGATTCTTGCAAGAGAGACCTTCGGTGGTGGTTGACATCTCTTCGTGTCACAATCGGAAGACCCTTTGTTCTCGCCCCCCGTAGCCACTGTGACCATGGATGATTCCCTGATAGGGTGGGGGTGGGGGGGCATTTTCAGGGAAAGACTGCCCAAGGCACATGGACAGATCAAGAATCACATCTGCACATCAATGTTCTAGAGTTGAGAGCGGTACTTCTGGCATTGCAGTACTTTCAGGACTCTCTCCCTCTAGGAACTATTGCAATTCAGACGGACAACATGTCAGTAGTCTGGTACTTGAACAAACAAGGCGTAACCAAGTCTTACCCCCTTTGTTGAGAAGCCCTCAGGGTCTGGTAATGGGTTGTGTCGTCCCAGCGTTTTCTGTTAGCAACGCACATCCCGGGGAAATCCACCGTTATAGCTGACAAGCTAAGCAGGGCGATATTGCTCCCTCACAAGTGGTCTCTCAAACAACAGGTTGCGGAGTTGATTTTCCAGAAATGGGGTCAGCCTTGCTGTGACCTCTTTGCCAGCCACATCAATTCAAAATGCAGAAGATACTTTGCCCTAATACCACCTCCCGGTCATCCCCCGAGAGATGCACTTTTACACATTGGCCCCCGGGTCTCCTTTATGCATTTCCACCCTTCCCATTGATACCCAGATTTTTACAGAAAGCAAAATCACTGAGAAGGACTGTTATTCTCATAGCCCCCTACTGGCCTCAACAGATTTGGTTCCCGTTTCTCCACCATCATCTGTTGGAAGATCCATGGATCCTGAACCCAGTTCCGGACCTTCTGATGCACCCGTCATGGGACCTCCATCCTTCACTGCTGTCCCTGAAACTGACTGCTTGGCTAATCCACTTCCCCTAATTGCCAGGCTTCATTCAATTTCAGAAGATACAAGACAAATTCTCTTGTCTTCTCACAAGCCATCTACCAGGAAATTATATGGCAGTAAATGGAAAAGGTTCTCAATTTGGGCCAACACGCAAAAAATGACCCTTTCTGAGCTCCGCTATCATTTATTTTAGAATTTTTGACAAAGATTTTTAAGGAAGGGGCAGCAGCTGCAACAGTTCTAGTCCAGTTAGCCACCATCTCAAATTTTCACCTTGGGTTTGGTGGCTCAAATATTATGGGCCATAAATTATCTAAGACTTTTCTTAAAGGCGTTCTTCACATGAGACCTCCTATCAAAATTCCCTATTCTCCCTGGAATTTAAACTTTATGCTGTCTCAAATTATTATTCCCCCTTTTGAACCAGCATCTTCTTGTGATCTCAAATATTTATCCTGGAAAACTGTTTTTCTTGTGGCCATTACTTCTGCCCGCAGAGTGTCAGAACTTCAAGCATTATCTATCAGACGACCTTACATCATTTTCCATGCTGATAGAGTATCTCTCAGAACAAACCCCTCATTTTTACCTAAAGTCTGTTCTGAATCAACTATCAATCAGGTCATTGAGCTGCCAGTCTTTTTTCCCAACCACTCTAACAAATTGGAATACATGCTGCACAAACTTGATGTACACAGACAGCTCAGATTTTATCTTGACAGAACTAAGGATATTAGAAAATCAGATCAACTTTTTGTATCCTTCTCAGAAGCCAGAAAAGGCAATCCAGTGGCTAAAACAACCTTATCTAAATGGTTATCCGATTGTATATCCTTTCTTTATGAGAATGTGAGCATGCCATTAACACACAAACCTAAGGCTCATTCTACCAGAGCCATCTCTACGTCTTCTGGTTTTCAAGCTAAATTGCTCCTTGACAATATTTGCGCTGCAGTCACTTGGTCTAAGCCTCATACTTTTATCACAGATTACAAAGTAGATAAGGTTTCAAGGGACATGTCTTCCTTTGGTTCCACGGTACTGAAGAACATACTTCCATGAGCCACCCAAGATTGAGGGTGCGAGGGACGCTACCCATCAGTGAGAATAAACAGCGAGATTTAACAGCTTCACATAAAGAAGTCATGTACTTAACCATAACGTTCCATGTGAGTTGTTTATCTCGCCTTTATTCTCACGTCCCTCCCTCCTTCCCCCTCCTGGCTAACTGTTGACTTAGAGGCTAGTACCATCCTGGTTATTCAATATTTCTCTTCCCCTTCAGGAAGTGTTCTTGGTAGAAATAAATAAAAAGGGATATATGTATATACTGTTTGTTACTCACAGCAAACAAGATCTGAGGTAATTCCAGCAGTGCATTGTGGGATAAGGGGCTTGGTCTCGAGCTACTGGCAAACCTTGAGCTTTGCTATCAGCCGTTTCGGAGCCGAGGATCGGCTCCGAAGCCATCAGTGACAATAAAGGCGAGATAAACAACTTACATGGAACGTTATGGTAAGTACATAACTTCTTTTTTTGGCCCTTACCTCTGCCAGATGGGTGTCTGAGCTGCGAGCCGTTATGGCTGTTCATACTTTTTAATTTTTTCATAAGGATAGGTTGCCTCTTTATACTAATGCTACTTTTATGCCCAAGGTGGTTAATGAGTTGTCTCTTAATCAATCTCTTCATTTGCTGACTTTTTTTCCCTGCTCTGCAATTTTCTAGTGGGAAGGTTATTCACACCTTGGATTTGCATAGACAACTTTGGTATTATCTGGGTAAAAGTAAAGCCATGTTTGACCTGAGCAGCTTTTTGTTTCTTTTCATCCTAAATATTTAGGTTTGACTGTTTCCAAGCAAACCATTTCTTCTTGGATATCTAAAGCCATTTCTTTTTGTTATTCCTTTCATGGGAAGAGCCTTCCTTCTTCTTTTAAGGCTCATTCTACTAGGGCTGTAGCCTCTTCTGGTGCTTCTTTCAAGGATTTGGATACTAATTCTATTCTTGAGGCAGCTACTTTGACTTCTGTGCATAGTTTTACCAAGCACTATAAGTTGGATGTGATTTTTAGGGTCATATGTGGTTTTGCCAGGGCCATTCTTTATGGCTTTCTGGAGAGCTCTGCTGGCCCTTCCTCCTCCCAGTCTTCTTCCTGTGCTGTTGTACTCACCTTATGTTAAAGAATACTGCAACAGTGATATGGAAGAGCATAGTACAGTTGTGTAAAATCTTACCATAACAGTAGGTTTCCTCCTCTTCTCTGTTGCAGTATTCGCTTCCTCCCTCCTCCCTATCTGGATGTATTTGCTACCTGATAGTTTCCTTAGACTGTCATTCCTACTAGGGCTTTTTCAGTTCTGCGGATGGTACATATGGATGTCACCTTTATACCCTACACCTTGTGCAGGGAGCATTTGTGTGATGTATGGTGTACTCATAACTGGCTGGATGTTGGACTGCCCTAAATAGGGGATCTGTATTGTAAAGAACACTGCAACAGTGAAGAGAAGGACATCTGCTGTTATGGTAAGATTTTACACAACTGTACTTTATAGTGAGTTTCTCATACAGTTTGGCTATGTTCTTCTTAAAGATCGTTGCTGCATTAGAACTCATGCCAAATGGTAATACTTTGAAAGCAACATCCCCTCAAACAGAGGAAGGCATACAGGCAGTTCCTACAAAATCTCATCCTGAGATAAGGCTCTGCTGGATTGTATATCTAGCTTGTAGTGTTTGGAAAATGTATGAATGGAAGACCATGTAGCTGTTTCACAAATACTTTTCACTGAAGTATTCTTGAAGAATGCTGCTAACATAGCTTTACCTTCCTCTGTAAGATTTTTCCATACTTTCTGTAACAGAATTAGCTGATCATTTGGTTATGGCTTTGTTAATCACTCGATTTACCATGTTTTTCTGGTAGAAAGAAGACAAATGATTGATCAGTCTACATAGTCAGTGTCGATAAATAAATGTCAATAGTGCGTAAATTGTCTGCGAACATCCATGACATGTAAAATCACTTTCCAGTTGTTTTGTGGAGTAGCAAAAATGGAGTTACTGTAGGTTTGTTTGAAAAAGAGAACATTAAAGTTGCTGTTGGCATGAAGGAAGGATTAGTTTTAGGAATAGCCTTGTCCCTAAGGAAGGCTGTGAGTAGTTCATTTCTAATATTCCCTGAGACGGAGATGTCACTGCCTGCATATAAAAATTTTAGTGAGCAGAGGCTGCTGGTTTGAAAGGGATTTTAGCCTCAGCTTTTCAAGGACAAAATGTAAGCCCCAAGGAGGCCGGAGTAGCCATCATTGGTGGATGGAGGTAAAAGACACCTCTAACGACCCATTTCAAGCCAAGGTTGCGGCTACACATGCTTTAATTAGGGGAAAAAGAAAAGCATTCTGTAATACAAATATGAAAGCATCAAAGGCAATCCCATTGAGGAAGAATCCTATCTCTTTTTATTGTCTTAGAGAATGATGCCCACTTTGCTGGATAAGACCTCCTTGAACATGGTTTATTGGCTTCTTTAAAAATGCAAACCACATAACTCCAGTGGCCCTACTCAACAGAGGCACTGGGAACTAAGGTTGGGTGGCACGATGCCAGGATAATCCTATGGCAAGGCTTGTAAAGGCCCCAGGGCCATTACTCTAGTACACACCTGTGAACCTCTGAACCCCTGAGTACAGAGCTGTGGGAGGAGAGATGTATAGAAGATGAGCCAGTTGATTGGTCAAATCCACATTAACCAAACGTCATTTCAGCAAAAAAAAAAAAAAAATGATAAAAACAATTTTCAGTGACAGTGTAGTTTTCCATTTTCTCCTATGTTGTGCAACCTCAGAGTAGGTACATATTCATTTTGGGGAGTGGTGGCATTACACTCCACAAAAAATTTACCTTCGATGTTCAGCAAAAGTTGTTTTGACATACGTTTTTACTAATTCGACTTTTGATTTAATTGGATGTGGTTGATCTAGAACAAATTGTAAAACTATCCAGTAGAGACACTAACATCTGTTTTACCAACCTAGCCTCTTATTTGTATTCCACCCTATATCTGCTCATCTCTAGGTAAATGTGATCACAAGTAAATTAACTTCTTTGTCAGGATTAGTGATACCACCCCACCACCAAGTGAGATCATCTTTAGGTACTTCACCAGAGCAAGTCTGCTTTAGTTTGTAGAAGACCTGTGCAAAATTCCTAACAATCCTCTGCAAATGGATCCAGCTGAGAGGGCTGTCACATTCAAGTCTGACTTGAACAGCTAAACAAATGCATAGAAAAGTCAGTACATGTCCATCCTACATATAATGGCAAATTCAGGAATAGCAAAAGATGGAAATGATGAAAGGTTGAATGAAATCCTCATCCCTGTATCTCAGGACCACACTGAAACAGGCCATCAAGGAACTTGAGTACCATTAGAAAATGTAGAGCAGAGTACAAGCTTATGGTCACTACAGGTAACAAAGGAAATACAAATCTTTATTCAGCTGTAGCAGGAAATTAACAAATAACTGTCCAACAGCACACTGAGCTCATCTGCAAGGATAACATATATTTCATTCCCAAGGATATAACTAATATATTAGCAGACAAATTCAGTGCTGATTTTAGCCCACCTACCCTCATTGTTGCCTCCGGTATCCCTGAACATTTAGTTTCCCCTGAAATCACCGTGGGACAAGTCTTAAAATCACTGTTGAAGACTAAAAGTAATAGTTCCATGGGATCAGACAGCATACCAGACTGCATTCATGTCAGTGCCAAGTATCCACTATCAGAGTCTCTACTTAAACCTTTCAATCTTGGTATATCCGTAGGGTTCGTGTCTGATGCCTGACACCTGGAGAACCTTTCTGTTATCTGCTGAATTGCAAATTGGCTATCTGACATATACATAAAATTGTAACTAATGGAGAGCCAAAGAGATCAGTTCTGGGCCCTCTTCTGTTTGGTATTTATTTTGCAGACATCCAGTACAATATTTAAGAAGTCTGATTGACCATGTTTGCTGATGACTGCAAGCTGCTCACTGTTATTTGCTCATCCACTGATACCAAACAGCTCCAGGAAGTGATAGAATATGCACGTACCTGGTGCATTGAAAATGGTCCCCAAGTTAAGTGTAAAAAAAAGTGCAGCATAATAGCATTCAGTAAAAAAGCTGTTCCCATATGTTTTAAGTGGTACTCCACTTCAGACAGTTATGGTCATAAGAGACCTGGGTGCTTAATGTGGACAGTTTTTTCTCTTTCATTCACCATGTTTTTATTATTGTCAGGAGTCCTTTTATCTGGCTGAGTTAATTTCCAAGGAAATGGCTTTAAGATCTAAAGAAGTCATAGTGCCACTGTACTCTTCCCTTATCATATCCATCAGTGAATACAGTGTTCCCTTTGGTGTGTGTAAGTTGAAGCATATTGTGCAACTAGAAAGGCCCGAAAGATGCATTAGCAAGAAATTAAAAGGGCTTAAAATCTTTCAACTATCCCAACAGATTAGTGTGAGTCTTATTACATACAGTAGCCTGCAGGCAGCTCAGACGTAACACGTGTCTTGCTTTTCAAGCCATGGAAGATTCAGTCCTATTTGACCTCATTTTTATTTATTTATTATTTATTTATTGTCTTTTCTTGACCAGGAAAGTCCACTGGGCTTGAGACCCATTTTCAGTGGAGGCCTGGGGAGAAAAGCTCCAAGTTACATGAAAATCATTCTGTAAGGAAACAAAGTTATAATTATAAAGCAAGTGAAATAATACAGAAAACTATCTAAACAGCAAATATGTTGTAAAAAGGCACAATACAGTAACAGTGGAACATTAGCATGTAGGAAAATTATACAGTTAGAAATATTTAACAATACAGTTCATTTTTTTTTTTTTTTTTTGTTTGGTGGGGGGAGTAGGAAAAGGGAAAGAGAATTAGAGAGTTAAACTTAAAGGTAAGACAGATATAGTTAGAATCTTATAGCTAGGGAGTGGGAATAAGTACATAATAGGTGGCATATATTTAATGGTAGTATTAAAAGCAGAAAGTGACAGAGAAGAGAAAATGTGTTAAGATGGTTGTATAGCTGTGTGGACTAGGATACTAAAGATTAGGGATAACTCATATGGTGTAACAGTATGACATACATAAGTATATTTGCTACGTGAAACAGTTTTGCTAGGTTAAGGAGGCTGTGGATATGTGTTGGCATGTGCAGCTGGGGTTATCAGTGAGATGTTTTAGTTTTCTTTTAAAGGAGATTATGTTGTCTAATTCTGTAACCGATGATGGGAGGGCATTCTACAGCTTAGTTATGGAATGAGAATAGAGGCAGCTACCTGCTCTTTTACTAGGTTTTGGTACTTTAAGTAGGTGTTTGTTGTTAAAGCGTAGATTTTTGGATGGAATGTAAAGTTCAATGATATTTTTCAGGGAAGGGCAACACTCAGGTTTATAAACGAGTTTATCGGCAAAGGTAAATTGTGTGTAATGGTAATGTCCAAATTCTATTCAGTTTAGTTCTTTAGTGGCTTGACAATGGTGGGTGCGATTTGGTTGGGCTAATGCGAATTTTACAGTCTTGCAATAAACAGGACTGTAGTTTGTGTTGCAAAGAGTTGTGGAGATTGGTGAAGATAGGAGACTTTTTGAAAGTTTTATTCGGATGGATTTGTCTAAGTATTGTTTGTTTCTGTAAAGTTTGCCAAATTTGAAGTGAGTCTTTTTTATTGCGTTATTAATATGCAAGTCAAAGCTAAGTTTGCTGTCAATAGTAATCGCTAGCAGTTTGGCCTGATTTACTAACTCTATGGGGGGGGGTTTGTTTATGGAGAATATAGTAAAGTCTGTGGGAACAGGTTTATATGGAAAAATGGATAGTTTATATTTATTAGGGTTAAGTAATAGCTGTGATTGGTTTAGCCAGAGTTCTATGGATGTAAAAGCCTTTTGTGTTAACATTTGGAGGTTAGAGAAGTTATTGGAGGTACAGATTATGGCGGAATCCTCTGCATATTATATGATAGTACAGTCAGTGGGAATTTTATTTATGTCATTTATAAAAATGTTGAATAGTAGGGAATCCTAAGACTGACTCCTGGGGTACTCCTGTGTTATTTGGGAGAAAGCTAGAGAGGTTATTCAGCCATTTTACAGATTGCTGCCAGTTTTCCAAGTAACTAGTGAACCAGGTTAGGGTGGCATCAGAGCATCATAGTGAGT
Organism: Protopterus annectens; assembly: GCF_019279795.1. NCBI lineage: Eukaryota > Metazoa > Chordata > Ceratodontiformes > Protopteridae > Protopterus > Protopterus annectens. Next base: position 1,431,137,975 of record NC_056745.1, on the reverse strand, counting down.
GGAGTTGCTGGATAAGTTTGATGTGGGAGACTGTGTCAAATGCTTTTGAGAGATCCAATAACAGGACTGATGTAAGTAGGTTACTATCTAAGGCGTTATAGATGTAATTTGTGAAGGAGACTAGGGCAGTAATGGTACTCTGGGATGGTCGAAAACCATGTTGTGAAGGAGATAATAGGTTGTTTCTCGTTAGATATTCAGCCAGCTGTTTGTGGATTCATTTTGCCATTATTTTAGATAGAGGGGACAGTATGGAAATGGGTCCAAAATTAGATAGGTCATGAGGGTTTCCACCTTTATGAAGTGGAGTGATTATTGATTTTTTTCCAGAGCTGGGGACTGTGTGTTCTGCAAGTGATCGGTTTATAAGGATACTTACTGGGAAACATATTGCCTTAGCACTAATTTTGAGGTGTTCTGGGGGAAGATTATCAGCGGATAAGGAACCTGGTTTCAGTTTGCCAAGTAATGTTTGTATTTGAGAGGTTGCTACAAGTATTAAGTTAAAAAATGGTATGAAGCTGATATTGCTTTGAGGTATGATGTATGGGTTAATGGGGGTTGGGGTATTGCTTTCATTTACAAATGTAAGGATAATTTCAATAAAGTTTTTATTAAATATTTCACTGATTTCAACTGGGCTTTTGTCTGGAAATGGAGATGGGTTTTGGGTGCTGCCAGGATTTAGTAATGAACTGACAGATTTCCAGAAAAGTCTGGGATTATTACTGTGGGTGTTTATTTGTTTTGAGAAGTAAGCCTTTTTGTCCTGATTAATGGTCTGTTTTGCTTTGTTTCTAAATATTTTTAAGGCAGTTTCGTTGGGTGGGGTCTTATCTTTTCTCCATTTGTGCCATGCTCGGTCTCTATTAATCAGTAGTTGTTTGGTTGACTTAGATAGCCACGGAGTGTGGTTATGTTTAACTCTCTTTTTTTCTTATGGGGGCTATGGAGTTAAGGGTATCTAGGAAGACAGTATTGAAATAATGTACTGCTTCATCTAAGGGAAGATATTTCAGTGGGTTCCAGTTTAGTGTTTGCAATAGGTTGCAAAAGTGAGACTGGCTAAAATTGGCTAGATTTCTGGTATATTTGTATGAATGAATGCTTGGAGTGGAGGTTGATAGTCTGTGTATCAGGGATGGTAAGTGGTCACTTAAGGTGTTGAGAAGGGTGTTGGGATTGGAGTAGTACTGTGGGTGGGATACTAATATCCAGTCTAGGGTGGATTCAGGGTGACTGATTGTTGTGTGTGTTGGGGTTTGTATAATTTGTGTAAATCTGAACAGATTGATGGAGTTTGTGGAGTTGCTTTGTGTTAGTTTAAGCCAATTTATATTAGTGTCACAGAGGATGATGGTTTCATTTGAGATGTAGTGGTTAGACCATGATAGGAAGTCTTCCAGTGTTGGTATATTGGAACCTGGAGGAATATAGATGGTGGCAATAGATATTTGTTTATGGTTGTTGAAAAATAGTGATGCTAATAAATTTTCCATATTATTGAAAGTGGGAATGATTTTTGGGTGGGGTACTATGTTTAAGTGGTTACGATATATTAATGCCAGGCCTCCGCCTTTCTTATGAAGTCTATCTTTTCATAATATTTCATATCCAGGAGGAAGTATTTCTGAGTCAGATATCTGCGATTTAAGCCAGGTTTCTGCTAGAGCAGCTATGTCAGGTGTATAATGTGTAATCCATGCATGGAAGTCTGCTACTTTGTTGCAGATACTATGGATGTTTAATGTCATGATGCAAAGGTCTTTTAGTTCATAGGTTGGCACTAAGCTATCGGCCCTAGGGCCTATACAAGCCTGGCCATAACAATTCCGTGGATATTTCTTCCCACAGTATTTACTTCTCTGGACCCCTGTCTAGCAGGGCGACTGACATGATCCCCAGGGTGAATTTCCTATCTCCCTTCCAATCATCAAGGTTCCTTTTGAAGAGGGCCAAGGAGGCGCTGTGCTTGACATGTATGGGCAGTCTATTCCAGAGTATGGGGAGTCTCTGGGTCAGGATCCTATCCCTCCGGCATGTTTTGTGTATTGTGTTGACAAGGTTTAGATCCCTGGAGCGTGTGGCTCTGAGGGATTGGGATTTCTTTAAGTGGAGCATGTCCAACAGCTCAGGGTTTGACATGGCCTTGTATGTTAAGCAGAGATTGCCACTGAGTAGACGATATGCAACAGAGTATAGCTGGGGTTTTTTTAGACAGTCAGCATATGGCATCTGCTTTAGGCCTGTGATTCTTTTAGTGAGTTATTTCTGCAGCCTTTCCAGCTGTTGCAGATGTCTTGTGAGGTACATACAAAATGGGGCATTATACTCTATAATGGGTCTAATGAGGGATGAGTACAGTAGGACAATGACCTCCTTTTGTCTGGATGAAAAGCCCTAAGTGATGAGGTGTGCCACATAGAAAGATTTCCTGACTGTTGTGGCGTTGTGGTTATCGAAAGTTAGACCTCTGTCCACCTGTGTCCCTAACTCTCTCATCACACTTTCGATGTTTAGTGTACTGCCACCTATGTGGTAATTCATGGGTACATGTTTTTTTCCAAAGGGGATAACTATACATTTCTTGGCATTAAGCTTGAGCCCATGGCTCTGGCACTAGGCATCTGTTTCTGTAAGGCCCTTTTGTAGAATATCCACATCATTTGGGGATTCAATAATAGCTCCCAGTTTGCAGTCATCTGCGAACTTTGTTAGCCATAGTCCCTTAGTGTTGGCCTGTACTTTAGAGAAGTAGATGCCAAACAGGAGTGGTCGCAGGACTGATCCCTGAGGTACTCCACTTGTCACTTGTCTGGAGCTGGATTTGGAGTCGGCTACTTTTACAGTCTGGGTTCTGTCAGTAAGCCAGTTGGCAACCCATTGAGTGACATAGGGATTTATGCCCAGCTTAGTAAGTTTATCTATGATTCCAGAGTGGGGGATGGTGTTGAAGGCCTTGGCGAGGTCCATATAGGCTGTGTGGACCGCCTTACCCTCATCCACAGCTCTGGAGACTGATTTCAAGAAGTCAGTCAAGTTCAGGAGACAAGATCGGCCCTTCACAAACCCAAACTGGGTGGGGTCCAGTGTTTGAAGGTTGCCAATGTCTTTGTTTATAAGTTCCATGATAATGCGTTCCATGCCCTTGCAGATCAGGCTTGTCAGACTGATGGGACGATATTTCCCGGGATCCAAAGTGGATCCCCCCCTTGTGGAGTGGGATAACTGTAGCTATGCGCCACTCAGTGGGCACGAAGCCTGAGGTGAGGTTATGATTAAACATGACACTTAGGTGAGGTGCCAGTTCATTTTGTAGTTCATGTAGTACACAGCCTGGGATGTCATCTGGTCCCATGGATGCTGTATTCTTAGCTTTTGAGAGTGCGGTTTCTACCTGTGTGGCCGTGATTACCGGAATTTGGCAGTCTTTTGGTATTGAGATGGGCCCTTTAGGGGGTGAGAGGGGAGTGAAGGTGGCACTAAATCGATCTGCCAGGATATTGGCAATATCCTTGGGGTCAGTATATTTAATGCCATTCTGTTGTATCTCAGAGCAGATCTGAGCATTGCCATTTAGATTCTTGACATAACTATAGAATGCCTTGTGGTTGTCTTTGGACTCTTTGGCAATTTTTTTTTTCGTAACTAGCTTTTGAAGATTTTATGCGGGATCTCAGCTTCTTACTGAGGCTGGTGAGGGAGTTTTTTTGCATCCTAGGATTTTCCTCTTTTCTGCAACAGTTTCTTCCTTCTGTTGTATAGTTTGTTTATAGCAGGGGACCACCAGATTGGCTTCCTTTTTTTGGAGGAAGAGCATCTTGGGATGCATTTGCATTTGGGATGGCATGATTCATGCACGACTGGATGTGCTTGTACAGTGCCTTAGTGTAGGATTCTGCAGTCGAACTTTCAGATCCCGTCTGCATGGGTGTCATAAAGTTTGTCACTTCTGACCTCAGTAGCATGAAGTTGGCTTTGGAGAAGTTTTTTAAAGAGGTTTCCTTACTGGGGGCTGGGGGTGAGATGTGGATGTCAAGTGTGATTTGCTTATGGTCAGACCTGACCGATGAGAGGGTGACCACTGGTGTGGAGCATCTATCTCCCATGTTGGTAATGACCAGGTCTAGGATATTGGAGCCCCATGTGGGACAATGGATTAGTTGATCCAGGATGTTGGAATTTATGAATTCCAAGAACCGTTGGGAAAAGGAGTTGGTACCCGAGTAGTTTTCCCAGTTAATGGCAGGGTAGTTGAAATCACCCATTATTAGGGTGTTTGGTTGTATCTTAATATTTTCCAGTATGTTTAGAAAGGTGAGTGAGAATCTTGGGGTATGGTGGGGGATCTGTAGCAAGCTACAATTTGGATTGCAGTCTTACCTAGTTTTAGTTGCACCTGGAGAATTTCAGATGCATTGTGTTGGGCAGCTAGCCTGGAGGTGTAAATATCCTTGTTGAATATGGACACTCCTCCACCTTTAGTGTTTCAGTCTTGGTTTTGTGGCCGAAAAGTGTGGTAAGGATTGTAGCCTGGTATTGCAGGGGTGCTCTCTGGAGCCTTGAACCAGGTCTCAGTTACTGCACAGATATCGATGTTCTCCATTTTTAGGAGTGCCTTGAGAGAGTGCATTTTGAGGTTTAGACTTCTAGCACTGAGTAGCATTACCTTCAGATTTTGCATGCTTGTATCTGTTACGGTGGTGGTTTTGTCCTTTGAACCTTGCCTAAAAGAGGCACTATAGGGGTGGCAAGAGCTTTGGTGTTTTCACTGTGAGTGATGTAGAGTTGTTAATATGTTGGGTGGGAGAGGTCCGGGGTTTGGATGAATATCTCCACTTTGGCATAATAATGTGAAGATAGTGGTTTGGATTGTGGATGAAATGTAGTTAAGTATGGAGTATGCATATGAGATGTGTAATTGTTTGATTTTAGGTATATTAAAATGCAGTTTGGTCTTGAAAATGGTGGTGTCTCTGTGAATGAAGAGTGGTAGTGAAATATCAGAGTAACTATTTTGGGATGAGTTATGGTATATGTATGCTGTAGTTTTTGTTGGGGTTAGTTGATGTAGTGTGGTGTTGTGAGAAGTGTGGTAGAGAGTAAATATGTTAAAGAAGGTTAGGGATGTTATTAATAGTAGAGTGTGCATGATGTGAGTTGTAGGTGGGTTTTAGTTGTTTTGGGTGTGGGATGTGAAGAAGTCAGGGGGGCTTAGAGCCTATGAGGAGGTTGGAAGGAGTGGCCTGTGATGTATAAAGTTAGAGATAGTGGGGGTGGGAGGGAATTGGGGGCAGGTCAGGGTAGTGGAGCGGAGTGAACGGAGTGGGCTTGGTTGCCCCTGCAGGGCTGAGAGTGAAAACTGTCAGTGAAGAACTAAGGAAAGATATGTGAAATCAAGCATTTAACTTTAGTGACTGGGCTTATCAACAATACACCTATGGGGGTTACTGTGCACTAAACCTAATAAATAGGGTTGGGTAGGTTTTTAAATAAGTTTGCAGCAATTATTTAACTGGGATAAATAAGTTACTGTAAAATATTAGTAGGCTGAAATATAGGCAGGCAGAGCCATGTAGTCGTGACTATGAGGAATTTACTTTAACAGATATTGACCAGAGTTTAGATTGGGTTAAATTTTGGGACCCCTAACTGTTGTGCACACTGTAGAATTGGAGGAAAAAAATGCTCTAATCTCTGATTATGTATGCAACAATATTCACCTATGTGAAAAGCTTGAAATGGTAGCCTTGTTGTTCCTTTTCTTTTAGTGTGAGACCTGTCCCGTAACAAGTGAGCGGTCAAAATCCATTTTTGTTTATGCCCTTGAAGGACGGGGGACTTCAAGGAGAAATTTCCCTGTAAGTACCTAGCAAAGACAAAACAGTAAGGTTATGAACAGGGAAGAGGTAATACAGTAAAAGGTACAAGGAATACATAAGACAGATACATAGTACAAGAAACGGGTATTCAAGCAGAAATAATACTTAACAGAATTAAGTCATATTTTAAGGTATATATTTTTATTTGCAAAACCAGTGGTTCTGTATAATCCATACTAGGGACCGAAATCTATATCATGAAATAAAAGAGACAAGGTCTTAACTCAACATATTTATACCCTGTGGAATTTCTCACTGCACTGGTCAAACAAAACTACTTGGACTACCTTTAAGGCTATGCTTGATGATCGGATAGGTAGACACAAACCTACATCAGGATTGCCATGTGCAGTTCTGCTCACTTTCACAGGTAAGCACTTGAAAAGGGAGGCACAAACTAAAGTGTGTCTTCTTAAAGATGCATATGGCTAGATGTCTTATGGTCCTTATTATTGCTTGCGTATTACTGTTCCTATATGTCAGTGATTGTTTCTAGTTTCCAGCACGGCCAGAATGTTATATGTAAAGTATATAGTGAGCTATTCCAGATATGCAAAACCTCTCATAGTTTACTTATTTTCATTGATAATGTATTTTTGGATGTGGTTGTTTCCAATGATCCTAGTTCAAAGGATTCTTCAGCCAGGTATTTAGTAGTCTGTTTTGGTTAGAAGCATTTTTAGTACCTCATTTTCCATCCATATAATGTCAGGAATAATATTCCTTGTAACCAGTATATCCGAGGGGTAACAAATATTTCTGATATGGTGTCAATTGCTACTGGTTTATATAAAGAGAAGATCAGCTTATATGGAAGAAGTTCATTAACAAAGTGTGCTTAGATAATGACTTTCTGGGATGTGATTGTCGATAAATAGAAAAGTCCGTCTGCATAATGACATCATCTGTTCTGCAGCTCACCGCTTCCCCAATCACACCAGTAATTCAGGCGCAGGTATCCTAGATCTACCCTGCAGTGATGTCACAGCTTCCAGGAGAAGTTTGCATGCTAACAAAAAGAAATCAGTCTTATAAATAATTTTCTAATGAATTATGGTACCTTATCCAAACAGGTAGACTGCATTGTATATAAGAACTGGGACATCTTGTGTTCAAATAGAGATTTGAAAGCTGTTGTTCCAGTGAAACCAGGTTTTATATGTAGACAGGGTAGGCATTTAAATTAAGGGCTTCAAATAAAAAGTTCAGCAATTCATTCTGTGAGTCGGGTAAATTTACATGTGGTAGATGTAATTTTGCAATGTTATTCATCGCATTAATGGATTTATACATCCAGTGTTTCCAAAAGTTTTATTAGAAAAACTTTTTTGTTGACTGCATCACCACTGTTACTGTATAACTAGCCTGATGTGAAGCGCATTATAAATACAGTGCTGGTAACAGTTGTTGTGTCTTTCGGCTTATCCCGGTTAGGGGTCGCCACAGCGGAACTCCGGTCCACTAATATTTGGTAGTGGATTTTTACGTACTGAGTTACCAGCCCTGACGCACAACCTTCAACGAAGGCATGCCCATTCACGCATGCCTCCACACAGAAGACGCTCTGGATGACAATCGAACGCAACAACGTCTTGCTGTGAGGCAACAACGCTACCGCAGCACCACTACTGCGACTCAGTGCTGGTAACAGTGTAAGGTTAAATTATGCATTAGTGAAAAATTTGTGTGATATTCCACATCAAAAACACTAATAATGTTTTAGCAAAACTTGCTTTGATGGCAATGCTTATGGTTTTATTTTTAAACAGTAAACTTACTGATTGAATGGGGTATGTGTTTTGACAACAATCTTTTGCTCAAAGAAGCTAAATGGGATGTTATTTTGAAGATTTATATTGTTGCCTAAATGATTTTTTTTCTTTGAAGCCCAATTTAAGATATAGGAATAGTGTGAAACTGAATTCACAGTAAATGTATACTATGGCATATTCTTAAAATGAATACTGTAACATTTTAACACTTTTTATGTCAGAGTGTACTTTTAAGTACTTATTACTTGATTGCTCAGTTAGTGAGCTGTGTTTTTATATATATAACAGATTGTTCATTCAGTCATTTTTTTCTTTGGTTTTAATAAATGGAAGATGGGCTAGAGTGTCCAAAAGCTCGCATAGCTGACTTCGATAAACAATTTGTATAATTCTGTTTTTTCTTTCTTTTTGCGATTCATGTCTGTTTGGCTGTGCTTTCCATTGTACCATTCAGAATCTTCACACACACAGACACACACTTTCTGGCTGTCCAGCAAATACTCACCTTTTGCATGTACCTCACTGTCAAATACACATTTTCTGTACCAACCACAGATATTCATACAGCAGTCCCCAGCCATATTCCTGTTCTGCAAGCCTACACTGGTAATGTGTGACCCATGTCATTGTGGAACTAGTAATCCTTTTTCCTTGTCATTATGTTTCCAAGAACCTAAGATAAAGTGTACTACATTCACAGCTTGGTCATGTGAAAGCAGGTCCATAGGTCATATCTGCCTTTCATCACCCTTCCATTAAGGAGACAATGGCGTCACTTGACCCACCATTGGCCCCTTCATCCAGCTACAGCAGAAACCCAAGCTATTAATTAAACCTATGTTGTATGTGTCAAATTCGGGCCTTTATCCCTGTAAGCATGCAGTGCTGGCTGTTTACCAGTTAACTTCATCACCTGCATCCCAATAACTGCATTCGGCATTCACTATCTCTGTTTCTGTCTTCTACACATTGTGCTCATCAGTGTGAATTAGTCATACCCAGTTATCAAGACTATCCACCATCTACTTCAGTTTCCATATTACAGTTCACTTGATTTCTCTGTAGTCATTCTTTGTGTTTTATTTATATGTGAATTAAAACTGTGTAATATCTTTCCTCTCTGTGTCTTTTGTATTATTTTAACAGCCCTTGGACTTCATGTAGTAACACATACCAGCTTAGAACACCTTTGAAGCCTAATCACTTCAAAACTGTTGCATGCATTTTCTTTGTACCCAACTCTTTGCAAGTCACTTTTTTGTGGTGCACAGCTGCAGTCTTATTGGCAGATACACGTATTATAACAGCAATAAAATGGAGCCCAGGAGGCTACCACTTTGCGATTACTGAATTTATTTCCAGAGCATTAGCTCCAAATAGAGCAGTCTCAACATAAGCAGCAAATTCATCAATATAAAGTACTAGCTAAGAAGAAGTCAGCAGTTTTTAAAAGAACGATCAGAACGTATGACATCATAAGCTCATGTGCGTTTTTGTGTTTTCACATTTTTAAATGAAAAGATAAATGTTTTGTAAATAGGTCAAAACACATTTTTTATCTAGATCATCTTCTGCAACATGCAACTTTTTAATTTTTTTTTTTTATTTAACATTTGTTGACCGGGAAAGTCCGACTAGGTTCCACAGAGCCTGTTTTCAGCGGAGGCCCGGGGAGAAATGCTCCAGATGCATGTCTTTGGAATGTGGGAGGAAACCGGAGTACCCGGAGGAAACCCACGCGAATACAGGGAGAACATGCAAACTCCACACAGAAGGCACCCCAGCCGAGAATCGAACCAGAAAACCTCTTGCTGTGAGGCGACAACGTTAACCGCTGCACCACTGCGCCGCACTTCATTTCAGTTTATCATCTTCTTCTTCTTCTTTCGGCTTTCCCCGGTTAGGGGTCGCCACAGCGGATCACCTGTCCGCTCATGATTGGCAGTGGAGTTTTACAGTGTCGAGTTGCCAGCCCGGCGCCCAACCTTCCACAGAAGGCACACACATGCACACACCCACACCTAGGGCCAATTTAGAGTGTCCAATCCACCTACTGCGTGTCTTTGGGATGTGGGAGGAAACCGGAGCACCCGGAGGAAACTCACGTGACCACAGGGAGGACATGCAGACTCTGCACAGAAGGCACCCCAGCCGAGGATTGAACTGGAGAACCTCTTGCTGTGAGGCGACAATGCTAACCACTGCACCACCATGGCCGCCCTTCATTTCAGTTTATCATAAATCCCTTTAAAACTTAAAGTGCCTTATTAAACAGGTAGCTTTAAACTTTCACAATAAAGCTATAAATCATAGTTTTATAACTTGAAATAAATTTCCAAATAAACTCTCACTTTATTAAAGATCATTCCATAATATTATATGGTACAGGAACAAAAAAGCCTGAAGATTTCAGTAAGTCGGCTGTGCTCAGCTAGTAAAGAAATGTTGACATCTACTGGCTATGCGCACAATTACACCTGTATCAATTCTTCCAGCATAAGTAGAACATTCAGTTTTATGAGTCAGTGCCACTGTTACCAGTAAATTAAAATGTTTTGTTATAAAACCTATCCTTAATCTGAACATTGTATTAAATCCAGCCCTAAATAAAGCCTGATTGTTAATAACCTTCAAGTCCTCCTCTTTTTCCTATGATCTTATTGGCCCTTACTTGCTGGCAAGTTCTAAAGAACACACTAGTCAATTCCACTGAAAGCAAAACAGGCGTTCAGGTAAATCAGTGAATATTTGTGTAGAGCACTAGGCTTGTGCTTACTCCTTAAGTGGTCAAATAAGTGAAACTTTAAAGGTCATAATATATACTCAACAACTCAAAATTTTATGTCGAAGCACTGTTACTGCATACCAAAAACGATACTAACTTTAAGTGTGACTTATCAAAGCGTGTTATGTGCTTTGCAATCAGTTGTTGTTTATGTAGTCTTTTACACTTGACAATGTTTTTGGAATCTGAGAACACTGAGGCTTGGAAATGGCGAACTTCCACACTTCACCTAATTCGCAGCAATTATTCCTCCAAAGATGTTGCGTTTATGATCTTCGAAAATTGGCTTTGCCATAAGCGACTTAGTCCAGTAAAGCATGTAACATCTTGCAGAAGATGTTTTCCTGGGACATCATACTACTGATTGCTGACAATTCTCATTGCAATTATGATACAAAACGACACGTGTTTTCCTTACTTTTGTCCTGTCATGCCATAAGTGGTGAAACTTTGGGACAGTATTTATACAGCAGAGCATGAAACACTTTCAAACTTTTGGTGTGGCATAACCGTGGAAGGTGATCGTTACCAGTGCAGCATGCAGCACATCACCATTTTTTCATGTCTTGCTTACTTTCTCAGTCTGGTTCTGGAATATCACAGTCACAGGCATGGAATATCCCTCCCAACTCCCAGCAGTACATGTCACTTACCTGATATAACAGGGACTTCTCTTTCTTGTATAGTAGCTGTGCATTTATAGGTTCATAGGTTCATAGGTTTATACTAGGCTATCTGCCCTAAGGCATTTATAAGCCTAGCCCAAATTATTGTGGCTTACGCCACCCCTTATATGAAAAAATACTGTGCCCATTAGTTTGTTGTGCCTCTGTCCAGCAGTGACCCAGAGATGATTCCCGGGGTAAACCTACGATCTCCCATCCACAGGTCTAGATTTCTCTTGAACAGAGTCAGCGAGGTGCTCTGCCTCACATGGACCGGGATTTTATTCCACAGCATAGGGAGTCTCTGAGTGATAAATCTATCCCTCCAGCACGTCCTATTTATATCCGTGCTAAGGTTTAAGTCACTTGCTCTAGTGGTTTTGGTGGATTTGGATTTTTGAGGTGGAGCATGTCCATTAATTCCGGGTTGGACATGGCCTTGTATGTCAGGCACATGTCACCTCTGAGCAGACGGTATGCGACTGAATAGAGCTGGAGTTTCTTCAATCTGGCAGCATATGACAGATTTTGGAGTCCCTTTATCCTTTTGGTGAGGAACTTTTGGGGTCTCTCCAATTGCTGCAGATGTCGGGTGAGATACATCCCGAATGGGGCATTGTACTCGATCATTGGTCTGATAAGTGAAGAGTACAGGGGAACAATGACCTCACTAGATCTGGATGTGAATCCCTTCATGATCAGGTGGGCAATGTAGAAGGTCTTTCTAACCACTTTAGCAATGTGAGTGTCAAAAGAAAGGCCACTGTCAACCTGGGTCCCCAGGTCCCTGATAACCTCTTCTGTGCTTAGTGGATTGCCACCTATATGGTAGCTTGGGGTTACCTTGTTTTTCCCGAAGGGTATGACTATACATTTTTGGCGTTTAACTTCAGGCCATGGCTCTGGCACCAGCTATCTGTTTCAGTGAGTCCCTTCTGAAGGATATCCGTGTCCGATGCACTTTCCACTATGGCCCAGTTTGCAGTCATCTGCAAACTTTGTCAGCCAAAGTCCTCCCATGTTGGCCTGTACTTCTGAGAAGTAGATGCCAAACAATAGGGGCCAGGGACCGAGCCCTGTGGGACACCACTTGTGACCGGCTTGGAGTCTGACACAGCGCCAGCAACTCTAACCCTGTGGGTTCTGTCCTTAAGCCAGTTTGCAACCCATCTTGTGACATATGGGTTTACATTTAAGCTGGTAAGTTTTTCTACAATACCCGAGTGGGGTATTGTGTCGAAAGCCTTTGCAAGGTCAAGGTAGGCTGTATGGACTGCCTTTCCTCATCAATGGCCTTGGTGACTATTTCAAGAAGTCGACCAAGTTCAAAAGGCATAATCTTCCCTTGACAAAGCCAAACTGGGTCGGGTCCAATGTCTGCAAGTCCCTATATCTTTGTTTATGAGCTCCATTATGATCCTCTCCATAGCTTTGCAGACTAGACTTGTTAAGCTTATGGGGCGGTAATTACCAGGGTCCGTGAGGCGCCACCTTTGTGGAGTGGGACCACAGTTGCCGTCACGCCACTCCTTGGGCACGTATCCTGTGGTAAGGCTGAGATTAAACAGCTGCCTTATGCGGGTTTAATTCCTCATTTAGCTCGTGTAGCACACAGCCGGGGTCACCATTCGGTCCCATTGATGCTGTTGTTTTAGCTTTAGAGAGAGCAGCTTTCACCTGCGCATTTGAGACGTCCGTGAGGCTACACTCGGCTGGGATAGTTATCTCTCCTTTAGGGAGAGGGGTGAAGTTTGCACTGAACCTGTCTGCCAGTATGTTGGCAATGTCTGTGGGTTCAGTGATTTTTGTATCATTTTGGACTAATTCTGAGCATATCTGTGAGTTTCCACCCAGATTCCTAACATAGCTGAAAAAGGCCTTATGATTGTCCTTTGAATCCATGGCAATTTTTCTCTCAAAATTGGCCTTAGTTGATTTTATGAGTGCTCGTATTTTTTTACTAATAATGATCAGGGGTGACTTCCCTTTTATGGATTTTGTTCTATCATGTAATAGCTTTCTCCTCTTATTGTAAAGTTTGTTAATGGCTGGGGTCCACCAGACTGGACGTTTGCCCTTTGTGGAAAGAGTCTTGGTTTTATTTGGGATTGCCTGATCCATGCAGTCCTGGAGGTGTTCATAGAAGGCATTTGTAAGGGCTTCCGCAGCTTGGGTTGTGGTTTCCTCTGACTCAGGGGCCTTGAAGGATACCACACCAGTCTTGAGTAGTGTGAAGTTTGCTTTAGAGAAGTTCTTCACTATGGTCTTTTGTTTGGGGTGGGGCGGGATGTGGATTTCCAGTGAGATTAGTTTATGATCAGATCTCACCAATGAGGGATATACTTCGATTGTGGAGCATTTTGTCCCCATGTTTGTGACAATGAGATCTAGTATATTTTCTCCTCTCGTGGGAACAGTGACTAGCTGTTCCATGGCATTTGAATTTATGAACTCCAGGAACCATTGGGCTAGAAAGTTAGGGCTTGAGTAATGTTCCCAGTCTATATTCGGGTAGTTGAAGTCACCCAATATGATGGTGTTTGGAGATACATTTATACCCTCCAGTGTCCTCAGGAAGGCTGTGTGGGGTTCCTGAGTTTGAGAGGGTGGCCTGTAGCATGCTACAATTTGTAGAGCAGTTTTGCCTATGGTTAGTTGCACCTGGATGGTTTCGAAGCTTCATGCGTTGCCACCAACCTGGAGGTGTGAGTATCCTTTATGAATATGGATACACCCCTCCTTTTGTGGAGTGGTCCGGGTTTTGGGGCGGAACGCATGATATGAGGTAAAACCTAATAGTGCCGGGGTGCTCTCAGGAGCCTTGAACCAGGTTTCAGTTACAGCACAGACATCGATGTTCTCCATACTGAGAAGGGCCTCGAGTGCGTGCATTTTGAGATTTAGACTTCTGGCATTGAGCAGCATTACCCTCAATTTCTTCCCATTTTTGTTTTCTAGGGTGGTAGGTTTAGAATTTGAGCCTTGCCTAAAAAGGCACTATGGGGTGGCAAGAGCCTTAGCCAATATCCGGAATCCCAGGGTGACAGGTGCAAGCCGTCCCTTGCAGCAGCGTGGCTTGTCAAGCATGTCATCCCAGGCAGACAGACACTGGATCCCCTTTGAATGACACCAGACATTAAGCCAATTGTTAAAGCTGATCATCTTGTCTCTATATTGTGGCATCATTCTTGGTGAAGGAAGGATACTGCTCAGGGTTAGGGTCATACCTGCCTGGGCTACATAATCAGAGAGCTCCTCTATGTCTCTTTTCATGCAGTCCAGGGAGGTACATCTCAGGTCGTTCACACCAGCATGGACAATGACTGTGTCATATTTGTACTTGCTGTGGAGTGACCAGTGCTTGTGTTATGTGGCGGATTCTAGCGCCCGATAGGCAGCTTACTGTGACCCTCTCCTTGTTCAGCCTGGTGAGTGGGACGTCAGTGTGTCTGACTATGGAGTCACCTATGACAAGTATGTTTGGTGTTGTATTTGGCCTTAAGGGCTGTGACTGCTTTGCACACTGCTTTTGTGGTTTATGTGTTGCTTGTGGGGTGTCTTGAGGTAGCAGTTGTTTGGGTGTCTGCTTTGGAGGCCTCTGCTGTTTAGGTAAATTTTTACTCAGAGCCTCCGAGTATGTCTTTGTGTGTTTATGTGTTTGATTCAGTGGAGTGGTAGCATTATGTGAGGCTGGTTTTGTGGTGTGTGTAGTTGCCTTCTCCTCCTGTCTGGTCTTGCCAGTCCTGAGTTGAGAGAGCTCAGCCTCCAGTTTGGCTAAATAGCTGCATCTCTCGCAAGTATTTGTGTTATGTGGGAGGAGGAGAGGGTTGTCTGTGTACATGAGGCAGTTATAACATTGCCTCAAGATTCCCAGATTCACCAGCTGGACCGGAGAGGAGATTGACAACTGACCTTTGGACATGCTAGAATAATATTGGGAAATCCTTAATTGAAAACAAGGGCCAGTGGGGAGTGAGGGTGTAGTGCTTTTAATTTTTAGTGCTGACTTATATAATTGCTTTAGTGAGCAAGTGCCAGGTAACTTGAGTGCAATGTGTTACAAGTAACTAAATGAAAAACGCCAAACAGTAACTTTCTTTCAAGTGAAACAAGGAAATAAGTACAGTAAGCAATGCAGATATCACTAGTGATCCACAGAAGCTGAGAAGTTGCGTATTAGGTGAATTAGCTTCCAGGAAATAACAAGCAAACAAACAACAAGCATATAAACAAAGCTAGATTCAGTAGGCCTGGATCTAGTCTATGCTAGAGCAAACAAGGTGAACCAATTTCAGTAAGATACAGTTCAAATATTCAGGCACTATAAACCTTTAACCAGAAAATTCCCAGCTCAGAAGGGCAGAGTCCAGCCTCTTCTCCCACAAGAGTGCAGACCACGAACCTTCTTAATGTAAAATAACTGGCCTGAAGCCCAAGTGCCTAAACCAGAACTAATACACTTGGACACTGGGCTCTCAATCAGCAGTTCCCAACTTAGAAGGATGAAAGCTACCTGTCCTGCCACCACAGTGCTTGCCACAAACCTTCCTAATGTAAAACAACTGGTCTGAAGCCCAAGTGCTTAATCCAAAAGACTTGAATGATAGCTACACTTTAATCAAGTTACAACCAAGCAGTAATAAATACCATTGAATACTTTAGAGAATGTCTGGATTAGTGCTCAAGTTACACAAACAAAGCTAGATCCAGCAGGCCATCACGTTTCTGAACAACATAAGTTGTTTGAAATAGTATGATACCATGGCATTTGCTATTCCATACCTTTCATTTTGGCCACAGAAATGATCTACTTTTCAATACATGCAACAAATCAAACTGCTGGTAGCCAGCTTCAGGGAGATTGGTCCTCAAAGTAGTTTTTACTCCACAATGATAGACTGTTATTGCAGCACTGATTTGGACATTCAGACACCTGAGATTCCTCATGCACTTTATGAAAGCTGCTGTACCAAAAAATCTATTGACTACCCATAGTCACTGAACTATAGTAATACAGTAATGCTACTTGGCAGAGTACCCTGGACTGTTGCATCAACCAATCCCCCTTTAGTTGAACTGTTTTCCCTTATCTTTCTTGTGATGGAGCCTTTTTTTTTTTAACTCCAATTGTTCTGTGATACTGGAAATAGGTAGTCCCAGTTTATTTCAATGGAACTACTCCATCTGATGAACATCAGTGCCACATAAGCATAAAACCTGGCTATATTTGCAAGTATATTTCTGCTAAATAGTAAAGCTGTGTACACACAGTAGATTTCCTGATGTCATTCTCCCCCTTGCCAACTTATTGTTTCATGTCCCGTCAGACACATTACTACGGAGGGAAGCATTGATCTCACATGACTTTTATGGTAGTCATTGCATTCTGGTGCTTTGGAGTAAGGATATTCTTCAAAGACTGTAAATTTCCAGGTGCTGCTCTGTGTTTTACTACAGGGTGGAACAACATTATTCACATTATGCCACGTCCTTGTTTGACTACCTAGACTGATTGCTTGTGACCTAAAGTGCTACTCATTCTGTCATCCGAAGTGGTATGGACAGTCACTCTGACTGCCTTTCCATCCATAGAACCTGTACACCTTTGTCCACTGGCTATTTGCTAAGTAGACATAATTTCATGAAGCATCATAACTTTCTCTTGCATGTAGCCCGTGACAATAGGAGGCACTGCCAGCCATGCCAGGAGAAGCAGAGCAATGGATGTATATCATATACCAGCACAGCTAGATGGAATGTTGTAAATAATCCCTTACCTCCCTCCCTTACCGCCTCAGTAAGAAGCTGAGATCATAAAATCTTCTAAAGCTAGTTATGAAAATAAAATTGCCAAAGATTCCAAGGACAACCACAAAGCATTCTATAGTTATGTCAAGAATCTAAATGGCAATGCTCAGATCTGCTCTGAGCTACAACAGAATGACATTAAATGTACTGATCCCAAGGATATTGCCAATATCCTGGCAGATCGCTTCAGTACCAACTTCACCCCCTAAAGGGCCCATCTCAGTACCAAAAGATTGCCAAAGTCTGGTAATCACGACCACACAGGTAAAAAAAATGCACTCTCCAAAGCTAAGAATACAGCATCCATGGGACCAGATGACATCCCGGGCTGTGCACTACATGAACTACAAAACGAACTGGCACTTCACCTAAGTGTCATGTTTAATCATAGCCCTCACCTCAGGCTTCGTGCCCAATGAGTGGCACACAGCTACAGTTATCCGACTCCACAAGGGGGGATCCACCTTGGATCCTGGGAACTATCGTCCCATCAGTCTGACGAGCCTGATCTGCAAAGCCATGGAATGCATTATGGAACTTATAAACAAAAACATTGGCAACCATCAAACACCTGACCCCACCCAGTTTGGTTTTGTAAAGGGCCGATCTTGTCTCCTCAACCTGACTGACTTCTTCGAATCACTCTCCAGAGCCGTGGATGAGAGCAAGGCAGTCCACACAGCCTATCTGGACCTCGCCAAGGCCTTTGACACCATCCCCAACTCTGGAATCATAGATAAACTTACTAAGCTGGGCATTAATCCCTACATCAGTTGATGGGTTGCCAGCTGGCTTACTGACAGAACCCACACTGTAAAAGTAGCTGACTCAAAATCTAGCTCCAGACAAGTGACAAGTGGAGTACCTCAGGCTTCAGTCCTGGGACCACTGTTGTTTGGCATCTACTTCTCTGAAGTACAGGCCAGTACTAAGGCACTCTGGCTAACAAAGTTTGCAGATGACTGCAAACTGGGAGACATTTTTGAATCCCCAAATTATGTGGATATTCTACAAAAGGGCCTTACAGAAACAGATGCTTGGTACCAGAGCCATGGGCTCAAGCTCTTTGCCAAGAAATGTATAGTTATCCCCTTGGGGAAAAAACATGTACCCATGAATTACCACATAAGTGGCAGTACACTAAACATTGAAAATGTGGTAAGGGACTTAGGGGCACAGGTGGACAGCGGTCTCACCTTCGATAACCACATCACCACAACAGTCAAGAAATCCTTCTATGTGGCACACCTCATGACTAAGGGCTTTTCATCCAGAAAAAAGGAGGTCATTGTCCCACTGTACTCATCCCTCATTAGACCCATTACAGACTACAATGCCCCGTTTGGTATGTACATCACAATACAACTGCAACAGCTGTAAAGGCCACAGAAATACCTCACTAAAAGAATCACAAGCCTAAAGCAGATGCCGTATGCTGACAGTCTAAAAAAACTCCAGCTATACTCTGTCGCATATCACCTACTCAGAGCTGATCTCTGCTTAACATACAAGGCGATGTCAAACCCAGAGCTGTTGGACATGCTACACTTAAATCCCAGTCCCTCAGAGTCACACGCTCCAGAGATCTAAACCTGGTCATCACAATGAACAAAACCTGCTGGAGGGATGGTTTCCTGACCCAGAGACTCCCCATACTTTGGAATAGACTGCCCATACATGTCAAGCTGAGCGCCTCTTTGGCCCTCTTCAAAAGGAACCTTGATGATTGGATGGGAGATAGGAAATTCACCCCGGGGATCACGTCAGTCGCCCTGCTAGACAGGGGGCCAGGGAAGTAAATATTCTGGGAAGAAATAGCCAGGGAATTGTTATAGCTAGGCTTGTATAGGCCCTAGGGCCAATAGCCTAGTACCAACCTATGAACCTATAATTATGTCATTTGTATGTCACACTGATTTGTACAGATGCTTGTGCTGAAAATGTATTTGTGAGCTTTGCTTGTGTTAAAATATGTCAACAGTGTGCCCTGCTGGAAGGAAAAGAATTGTACATGCATTATTGTAACTGTTTAAATGTATACATTGTAACAGCATATACTGGGAGAGAAGAGGTTAGGCCACCTGACTTTGGAAAAAAAATATTCTTGAAATTAAATTACTTTATGGGTTAAGCCATAACAATGTTATCATACAGTTTTGAATGGAGCCAGAGATGCAATGTCTGTGCCAGAAAATAGGTTGTAGCTCCTAGAGGAAGAGTGGAATGCTCTATCTGTGTGTATGGTAACACGTAGGTGCTAAAACCTGACAACATCTGGTAGTGGGGGTTGCATGGCAGCCAGAAGTCAGATGACCAGATGTATGTGATGTCATTCTGTACAGAAATAATGTTTTAATATTAGAGGAGACTAAAGTCTCAGGAGCATTCTGTATTCTGTCGTGGATCTGAGAACAAGGACCACTCACCCATCTTGTCTTGCTCTATTCAGTAAGTAGGAACAGTAATTCTTTTACTCAGTCATGAATCGATAGTGAGACTAGCTAAATACTGTTTTTGTATAACTGTGAAACTTTCCATTGGTGTTACTTTTAATATTCCCTGTGTGGAAACTCTGGTGTTTACTATAAACAGATATTTAGTAATTTCATGTTTTTTTATTATGTATTATTAAATATATTTAATTTTTGTATTGTGGCTAGTCCTTTTTTAGAAAGTATTTAAGTTTTGAGAGTATTTTCACATATTTATGTAGTGATAACTCTGGCCACTCCTGAAAGCCTGGCTGTTTGGTCAACATTACCATTTGTATTAATATTAATTTCACTCAGTATAATTAAATACCTTTTTAAGACCCTTGTAGTAACTGACTGGTGGCAATGAATCTACCTTATAGTCTGGGCAAAGTTGGTAGAGTGGGTAATCTATGCCAGCCTTTCCCAGGCGTGTGTGTGTGTGTGTGTGTGTGTGTGTGTGTGTGTGTGTGTGTGTGTGTGTGTGTGTGTGTGTGTGTGTGTGTGAAAATTAAATCTCAGAGTGTGTGTGTGCATGTGTCAGTTACTTGGGGCAAGGACATAAAGTGCTGGTTTCACAGAGAGGGTGCTGGAGGACTTGGCTTGGACAATCAGCTGAGGACCTAAGCCTGCAGCTGTGCCAGTGGGAAGTCTTACTAAGGACCTGGAGGGAAATGGAGACATGCAGACCCCAGGCTGTTTGTGTGCCCTGAGTGCTCTTAAGGGAATTTGTACTTGATGCAGGGAGGTCTGCATCTGGAAATACTGAGTATATCCATTTGTATTCCAAATGAACATCCCTCTCCAGTGTTAATGGTGAGGATTCAGGCTCCTTGATTACTGGCCCAGTGTTGTAGATGTTGAACTTCTGTAGCCTGTAAGCAGTTGTCACTAAAGGTGAGCATTCTCACACCAGTCATACGGTGAACATTTTTTGTTAATTTAGTTTAGTCAGGGAGAACAGGCAAAAATGTCAGCATAGGATTATGGCAAGCTGACAAAGAACCAGTTGGCCAAGGTGTGCAAAGCCAAAGGACTGGTATGCCAACCTGACTAAAGAGGAAATTATTTCAGCCTTAGTTGCAGCTACAACACAGACCAGCAACCAGGAAGATAACCAGTCTGGTGATGGGAATTTGCAGCCATCAGAAACAGGACAGTTCACCTTTTCCTCAGAGGACTTAAAAATCCATCTGGAGTTAGAGAGACTTGAACTGGAGGCCAAATGTATGGAAAGAGAATCAGCAAAAAGACTGCGGCAGGCAAAACAGATGGAATTAGAATCAGCGGAGAGACTGTGGCATTTGGAGGATGAAGAAAATTAGAGACTGGTGTGTTTGGAGGCTGAAGAAAATGAGAAGCAGCGTCAACATGAGAGGGAGACGCTGACTCTTCGCCAAAGTTGTGGAGGTAATGGAGGAGGGAATGACCAACCCAGAAGCAATAAAGGTCAGTAAATTTCTTCCACAATTTACAGAGGGTGATAATTTTGATTGTTCTTATTCATCTATTTGAAAGAGTATGTGAACAGTATAATGTCGACCAAGGGCTCTGGATACAGTTCTAAACCTCCTTACTCCATGGTAAAGCTGTAAATGCTGTTTCTAAATTGTCTTATATTGATTGTCTAAACTATGAAAAAGTCAAGAAATATTTACTTGAATGCTTTAACACCTGAAGCTTACAGAAAAAAAGTTTCATGAGCAAAGACGTTAGGCAGATGAAAGTTTGTGTGATTTTATTGCTGAGTTAAGCACTTATTTTCATAGGTGGGTAAGTGGGTGTCAGGTCACCACTTTTAAAGGGCTAGCAGACCTTTTAATGAGGGAAGAAGCCCTTAGCACTTTGCCTGAAGACATGAGAATCTGGTTGGCAGACCGAGAATGTAACTCTGCAGAGGAGCTGTGAAAGAAAGGAGTTCTCTTCTTAGCAAGCAAGGCGTCACTGCAGAGGACAGGGATACCCAGTGCTGCACAGGAATATAAGGGAACTCATGGTGGGCAGCTTAAACTGCCCCAAAAGAGTCCACCAGTAACACGGGAAGCCACTAGCTCAGGTACACAGCCAGGATCAAGGGTTAAATGTTTTAAATGTAACCAGTGGGGCCATGTAGCATGTAGATGTCCACAGAGGCAAAGTGCGGAAAAAAAGGTGGGGGAGCCAGCAAGTGGGAATAACAGTATGCCAGTGGTGCCAGTAGTAAGTTGTCTGCAAACAACAGGGGTACCAAACTATCATAAGAAGTTATATTCTTAGTGGATGGAAATCAGGCCACTGCTAAGAAAGACACAGCCTCTGACATAACTATTGTGAAGCCTGCAATGGTTGAAGAGGAACAGTACTTGCTTGGGCAGTCAACTCCAGTCAAAGAGGGATCCCATTCCAAATGCCTTTGGCCAGGGTTCACCTTGACTGACAGAGTGGAAAAGGAAGCAAGCAAGTAGATGTGTTTGAGGATATCCCTGCAGATGTCTCCATTGTCTTGATAGGGAATGATTTTGATAATGCAGTACCTTGTGTGCGTACAGTTTCATGCAGTCAGGGTTGGAGACAGGCATGTGGGCCTGGTAGAGACCCAGACAGACACCACACTTGAAGCCAGGGCTGGTGGTGTGGCTATTTCAGGGAGGGAGCTACCCTGTAGCAGTGATCCTGAAGGTGAGCCACAGCTGCTGGTAGGTAATGATGTTCTCTTGGACAGAGTTGACTGCAAGGGCAGAGGTGAGTGGTAGTACCCAGGCTGACAGTGAGGCACCACTGTCAGACGATAACAGATTTCCTATGGAGAGGGAGCTGGGAAGTTATAAAAGCAGAGCTTAGACAGGCTCAGCTCTCAGACCCTACGCTAAGAGGCTTGAGGAAGGTAGCAAGGAAGGCACCTGATTCTCAAGGAAAAGGGAAGTCTGTTACTGGAACAAAGTACTACTGTATAGAGACTGGACCCCTGAGGAAGGGCTAGAGGGTGAGGTAATACATCAGTTGGTAGTGCCTAGAGCCTGCCACCTGGCACTTCTAGCCGTAGCCCATGACATTCCTTTTACAGGTCATATGGACATAAAGCATACTAAGAGACATATTATGCAGAACGTGTATTGGCCTGGGATTGTAAGGGATGTAACAGGGTACTTCAGGACCTGTGAGCACTGCCAAAAAGTAGGCAAGGCAGGAGACAAGGTCAAAGCTCCTTTGATGCCTTTGCCTGTGATTGAGGAGCCATTTCAGAGGGTAGCTATGGATACTGTGGGGCCTCTGAGTACCCCAAGTTCCACAGAGAAGTATATCCTAGTGGTAGTTGATCATTATACTAGATACTCTGAGGCACTGGCTCTGTCCACTGAATTAGAGAAGGTGGCAAATGCTTTGCTAGAGATTTTCAGCAAGGTAGATTTCCCAAGAGAAATACTGACAGAGGTGCCAATTTCATGTCAGACCTGCTCACTTGTCTGTGGAAGCACTGTGGGGTAAAGCACCTAAAGGCCACCCCCACTATCCCCAGACTAATGGTCTTGTGGAGAGGTTAAACTCTACACTAAAGACCATGCTACAGACATTTGCAGACCCATTTAATAGAGAGTGAGACAAATATCTGTCCCAACTGCTGTTTGCTTATAGAAAGGCACCTCAGGAATCCACGTTTTTCACCTTTTGAGTTGCTGTATGGGCATAGGGCAAGAGGACCTTTAGATGTGATTCGTGATGAGTGGGAGGGTGAATGTAAATTCAACAAAGATTCTGTTGTGGCATATGTCCTAAACCTCAGGACAAGACTCAGGGAGCTCATGGGCTTGGCCCAGGAGAATCTGGCAGGAGCTAATACATTCGGTTCTTGTCAACATTTCTTTTGGAGTAGCATAGCATGGTTTTTCATGCTTTGGTGCTCTTAAAGAAATGATCCTATGATTCATGAGTATGAACAGCTATTTGAATGTATATAGTAAACACTCTGCAAAATTTCCTTGAAGTGTTCATTTTGTTACTTAAGTTTGTCTCTAGAATTGTATCAATTGGCATAAAAAGTCTAATAAAGGTTTATGTGAATGAAAAAAAGTGTATCCAGTTATACTGAGTGAAATTAATATTTATACAGATGGTAATGTTGACAAAACAGTCAAATAAATATGTGCAAATGCTCTCAAAACTTAATATTTTCTTAAAAAAAAAAAAAAAAAAAAAGGACCAGCCTCACTGAAAAGTTTAAACATATTTAATAATAAATAATAAAATAACTTGACAATACTAAATATCTTTTTGCAGAAAATACCAGAGTTTCAGTCACAGGGAATATTAAAAATAACACCGAAGGAAAGTTTCACACAGATATAGAAAAACAGTATTTAGCTAGTCTCACTATATATTCCTCTCTAAAAGAATTACTGTTCCTACTTACTGAATAGAACAAGGCAAGATGGGGTGGTCCTTGTTGTCAGATCCAAGACAGACTACAGAATGCTCCTGAGACGTCAGTCTCCTCTAATATTAAAACATTATTTCCGCACAGAATGATATCACATACATCTGGTCATCTGACTTCTGTTTCCCATGCAATCGCCACTGCTAGAAGCTGTCAGGGTTTAGCACCTGCATGTTACCCTACACACAGCTAAGACATTGCTCATATGTGGTGCAGCTACAGGAAGTCATAAAACCATAAATCCATTCCACTCTTTCTATAGGAGCTACAACCTATTCTCTAGCACAGACATTGCGTCTCTAGCTCCATTCAAAACTGTGGGATAATTTCTTTATGGCGTAACCCATAAAGTAATTTAATTTCAAGAATATTTTTTTCAAAGTCAGGTGGATTATGCTGTTACAATGTTTGCATTTAAACAGTTATACTGATGCATGTAGATTTCTTTTCCTTCCAGCAAGGTGCACTCTTGATGCATTTTAACACAAGCAAACCTCACAAATACATTTTCAGCACAAGCATCTGTACAAATCATTTTGCTATACAAATGACATATAATTATTTACAAAATTCCACCTAGCTGTGCTGGCATATGTTACACATCCACTGCTCTACTTCTGACTAGCAGTACCTCCTATTGCCACATGGCCCAACATAGTTTCATTGGTTCATACTAGGCTATTGAGCTAGTAGATTGTTGCTTCTCAGGCTAAAACTGCCACCATTTTACCAAGACATGAATTAATACCAGACCCCAACCTAGTTTCACCCGCTTTCCATAAGGGCTGGAGGAGCTAGACCATGGGTGTATTTATGATTGCTCGTCTAGTCATTCAAGTTATGCTTAAAAAGGGATATGGAGTTACTCTGCTTAACCTGTAGGGGGAGTTGGTTCCATAAAAGAGGTATTCTCTCTGAAAGAGCTCTGTCTCAGCAGTATATGTTTATATTTTGGTAAATGTTTAGGTGCCTTTAGTGAGTGTTTATGGTGGTATGAGCTTTGTGGATGAGTAGGAGGTTACATAGGACTGGATCTTTCCAGGATCTGTAGGCAAGGCAGAGATCTGCTGTGGGTAGTCAGCAGGTAATGGAAAAGAGTGAAAGTACTTTAAGGCAGTAAAAGTAACTCAAGGATGACGTGACTTTCATTTTTTTTAATAAGGAAGCACTGAGGTTTCTTAGGCTGCGTCATATTCTTATCCACATACATACCAAAGAGGGCATTATATTTTACTTTTGGACTGATAAGGAAGGAGTAAAGATGGAATGATGTCTTCCTCAGATCTACAAGATATGCCTCTGGTGATTAGTCTGGCTGTGTAAAAGGACTTCCTAACAGTGGTCACATGGTGGTCAAACAATAGTTCATTATCAGTGAAGGTGCCCAGGTCCTATATAACCACGTTAATTTTAGTGAGGGGAGTGTCACCTCTGTGACAGGAGCAAGAGTGCTCAGGTTTGCCAAAGGACACAGTGTTGCATTTTTTAGCATTTAGTATAATGATCACCAGTTGTTAACATGGTCTAATAATTGAAGCACTTGTGAGTCAGTGGAAAATGGAATTGGTGTGCACCTTTGTACAACCATGACATTCACATTTACCTGCACAGCCTGTAACTACCTGCAGTATTTGATTTTTCAAACTCAGCCATGCAACTGTCTTGTCATACCTACAGATGCACTGTTGTACTGTATGAGAAGAGTACATGCAGTGTAACCATACCTACCAATGCACAGTTGTACTGCATGAGAAGTGTGCATGCAGTGTAACCATACCTACTAATGCACTGTTGTACTGTAGGAGAAGAGTACATGCAGTGTAACCATTGTATGAGAAGAGTACTTGCAGTGTAACCGTACCTACCGATGCTCTGTTGTACTGTATAAGAAGAGTACATGCAGTGTAACTGTACCTACCAGTGCATTGTTGTACTGTATGAGAATAGTACATGCAGTGTAACTGTACCTACCGATGCATTGTTGTACTGTATGAGAAGAGTACATGCAGTGTAACCATTGTATGAGAAGAGTACATGCAGTGTAACTGTACCTACCGATACATTGTTCTACTGTATGAGAATAGTACATGCAGTGTAACTGTACCTACCGATGCATTGTTGTACTTTATGAGAATAGTACATGGAGTGTAACCGTATCTACCAATGCATTGTTGTACTGTATGAGAAGAGCACATGCAATGTAACCGTACCTACCGATGCAGTGTTGTACTGTATGAGAAGAGTACATGCAGTGTAACCGTACCTACTGATGCAGTGTTGTACTGTATGAGAAGAGTACATGTAGTGTAACTGTACCTACCAATGCATTGTTGTACTGTATGGGAAGAGTTCATGCAGTGAAAATGTACCTACCGATGTATTATTGTACTGTATGAGAAGAGTTCTTGTAGTGTAACTGTACCTACCGATGTATTGTTGTACTGTATGAGAAGAGTTCATGCAGTGTAACTGTACCTACCAATGCACTGTTGTCTGTTGTATTGTATGAGAAGAGTGCATGCAGAGTAGCCATACCTATTAATGCACTGTTGTACTGTACGAGAAGAGTACATGCAGTGTAACCATACCTACCACTGCATAGTTGTACTGTATGAGAAGAGTGCATGCATAATAGCAATACCTACTGATCAACTGTTGTACTGTATGAGAAGAGTACATACAGTGTAACCATACCTACCAATGCACTGTTGTATTGTATGAGAAGAGTGCATGCAGTGTAACCGTACCTACCGATGCATTGTTGTACTGTATGAGAAGAGTATATGCAGTGTAACCGTTGCATGAGAAGAGTACATGCAGTGTAACCGTACCTACCGATGCACTGTTGAACTGTATAAGAAGAGTACATGCAGTGTAACTGTACCTACTGATGCATTGTTGTACTGATGAGAATAGTACATGCAGTGTAACCGTAACTACCGATGGATTGTTGTACTGTATGAGAAGAGTACATGCAGTGTAACCGTACCTACCGATGCATTGTTGTACTGTATGAGAAGAGTACATGCAGTGTAACTGTACCTACCAATGCATTGTTGTACTGTATGAGAAGAGTACATGCAGTATAACTGTACCTACCAATGCATTGTTGTACTGTATGAGAATAGTACATGCAGTGTAACCATACCTACTGATGCATTGTTGTGCTGTATGAGAAGAGTACATGCAGTGTAAATGTACCTACCCATGCACTGTTGTACTGTATAAGAAGAGTACATGCAGTGCAACCGTACCTACCGATGCATTGTTGTACTGTATGAGGAGTACATGCAGTGTAACCGTACGTACCGATGCAGTGTTGTACTGTATGAGAAGAGTACATGCAGTGTAACCGTACCTACCGATGCAGTGTTGTACTGTATGAGAAGAGTACATGCAGTGTAACCGTACCTACCAATGCATTGTTGTACTGTATGGGAAGAGTTCATGCAGTGTAAATGTACCTACCGATGTATTATTGTACTGTATGAGAAGAGTTCTTGTAGTGTAACTGTACCTACCGATACATTGTTGCACTGTATGAGAAGAGTTCATGCAGTGTAACCGTACCTACTGATGCAATGTTGTACTGTATGAGAAGAGTACATGCAGTTAAATCATGCCTACCGATGCATTGCTGCACTGTATGAGAAGAGGACAAGTAGTGTAACTCACTCTTGCATTTGCTATCGTGAAGTCCAAGCTTGCATGCTACATACCATTTGCTCTGCAGTTCAGTGCTATCACTTGAAGAACATGTGCTTCTTCTGTTTGAAAAATTAAATAGCATAGGTACAGCATTTCATTTGAGATACTGAAGAATTTGCTGTTTAACTATGTTGTCCCAAAGTTTGTTTTAAACATGCTCTTCTCAAAGTGTTCTGAGTCGAGGTAGCACAGACTTGACTGTGCCCCCATTCATTTTATAGTAGGTCTCATGTTGTGTGTAGCTGGCTGTATGTTATTTGTCAAACTATGAACTAACACTCCTTCTGTCAAAGGTACATTGTTTTGTTCCCCATCTGCAGGCTTGGCAGTGATGACTGTGAATGGCAGTTATACAGTGTCAGCATGGAAAGTGAACTTTGCTCTGTCTGCTGAACGTGCACCATACAAAAAAAAAAGACTTTTAATGTTCGCCATGCTAACTGTACCAAAAATGAGAATCATAATCCTGAAACAGCACCACCTGCTTTGTAGTAATGAGCTAGACTGTGTCACTAAATACCTCAATTTTATCTGTGAAATTACAATGTACTACTCATCTACCCTACTGGTAACTTAGTATTATTTTGATGTGAGGTGAATATAGTTCCCATTCCACAGTGATATTAAAACTACCATATTTCACTGTAAATAAGACCTAACCAGAGAATAAGGCCTAGCATGGTTTTCCAGGGTGGGCACGATATAAGCCCTACCCCAAAAATAAGCCCCAGTTAAGATCGTAAACAACACATGACGGACGTGTTGAATTATAAAATAATAATATTATTGACACCTGTTGACTGAGGTTATCATAATCTGCTCGCCATTTTTGGACCATTTGGACACCCATCTTCTTCTTTTTGCAGAAAGTCATCAGATTCTTTCCCCGGGTGTCCTCCACGATTCTTACTTTAACCCTCATCCTCACTCACACTGGATGGTTGAGATCCTTGGCCCATAAATACTGGCAAGTGTACTTTGATTGGTCAAAGTACAGACAACACATGTAGAATTTCAAAGTACAAACATCGCATGTAGAATGTGCGCACTTGATAATGAATGGGTGTGGTTGTGTCTTCTTAACCATCGCCATTTTGTGTTGTCACTCCTGTCTCATAAGTCTTCAATTAACCACCTCCCCGACAAGATGAGTGCAAAAAGAAAGAGCTATTCTGTCGAGTACAAGAAAGAAATCATGGAGGACTCCCGGGGAAAGAAACTGATGGCTTTCTGCGAAGAGAAGAAGTTGGATCTCCGAATGGTCCGAAAATAGCGAGCAGCATAAGATAACCTCAGTCAACAGGCCGACAAGGGAAATGCTAAGAAGTGCAAGTGTGGGTCAGGTTGGCAACCATTATTTCCTGAGCTGGAAGACATCATCTGTGAATAGATTGCTAACAGGAGAGCAAAGGCTTTGGTTGTGCACAGGGCTGATATTCAAGCATTTGCCCTTGCAATGGCACCACAGTTAGAAATATCTCCAGAAGAATTCAAAGCATCACAACATTGGCTGGATGGCTTCCTTCAGCGATATGTACCATCTCTAAGTAGATCGACAACACTGTTCAAGCTGGAAGATAGTGAAGTTATTAAACATGCACTTGCATTCAAGTCCTTTGTTGATGGTATCGACTTTTCTAAATACCAGCTCTCCAACATGATTGCTATGGATGAAACTGCAGTGTTTATGGGCCAAGGATCTCAAACAGTAATTGATCAGAGGGGTGCCTTGTCAATCTACATTTCCTCCACTGGTTATGAAAGTGCATGTGTTACCTGTATTTTGGCAATTTGTCTAGATGGAAAGAAAACCCCACCTCTAATCATTAGTAAGAGCAAGAAAGATAAGATTGAATGTGTTTCAGGCATTTACATTCTTGAAACTGAAAATGCCTGGTGCACACAAGCAGTTATAAGGAAGTGGGTCGATGTAATGCTGCCACTTGTTTTGCGAGGTGGCGAAAGAGGTCTGCTATTCTGGGATTCAGCCAGCACTCACTGTACTAAAGACATGAAGAACTTCCTTGCACAGAGATGAATAGATCAAATAATGATTCCCGCAGGAATGACTGCCCATCTCCAGACTCTTGATATTGCAATAAACAAGCCATTCAAGGACCATTTGCGCATGGAGCTCAAAGACTACATTGAAAATAGAATGGAGAGAAATCAGCATGGAAACTTTGTGAAGTCTAGCCTGCATGAGGTCGTTACTTGGGTGAAGAATGCATGGGATAAAGTCACTGACAGCCTGTGTTGCCAATGCACTACGAGCAGGCTACATGGACAAGCAGTGTTCATGTAAGGAGAGCTCTATTACTAGGCATGACAGATTGGGGCCAATGGTTCTACAGGAAATGGAGTCGCAAGAAATTCAGGCCGGAATTCGGGGCTTAGAGACTTATGACGATGTTCCAGAAGATGACATGACTGTATTTGAATAACTTTTCCATTATCGGGGAACAGAATTGATCGCTTCTGCTTTCAGCTGGCAGCAAGCTCTTGTCAGTTTTTTTACTTTATTGTATTAAGGTAACGTTTCATTATCAAGGGGTAATTACAAAGTAAGGCCACTAGTTCCCAGACTTCATTTTTATGACTTTCCATCATTCTTCTCTTACGGTTTGGGTAAGGAATAAAGAAAGCATCACCACTCAAAAAGTGGTAGTTATTCACCTGTTTTATTCCCCTCCTCCAGTACACATGTATTGAGATTTTTCTGCACTTTCTTTTAAGCATGAAATATTGCATTGTGAAAGCCAAGGTGTAGATATTCTGAAGATGAAATGTTTGTTGCACTGTTTATGTAGAATTCTCACACAACTGTTAACTCGTTACCTAGAACTGTGGCCCAGTAATGGAAAAGTACCAAATAAATGTTCATTTGTGTACATGAATAAATATCAATTTGTGTACATGAATAAATGTTGATTTGTGTACATGAATAAATGTCGATTTGTGTACATGAATAAATGTTGATTTTTGTACATGAATAAATGTCGATTGTTGTACAGGGAGGGGATATAAGGCACCCCCTGATAATAAGTCCTAATGCATATTTTGGGGGGGGGGGGAGTATAAGACTGTCTTATTTTCGGGGAAATACAGTATGAATAGCTTATGGAAAGAAAGTACAACTGGAATTGCTTCATTAAATGGTCAATCACCTGTTCTGGTAATAACCCATAAACACCTACTGACCACTCACAGCTAGCTATGATGGCAATCAGTTGTTTTACGTCCTCTCTTGGCTTGCATGACAATACACACTACTTGCTAACAAAGATCCATCTTATGTACTGTCCTCCTTTCATAGGTAAGTACTAGATTATCTGCCTTTGTGGGCCATTTTAAGCCTAGCCAATTTCCTTTTGAAAGGCAAGAATCAAACCCTGTACCTTGTGTCTGTAAACACTTAAGCCATTATACCAACCCCCAATGTTTCCAGTTGAACTATTATATTGAAAGGTTTCATTAGCCATGGATACTGATAACACTTTGCATGCATGCCATGCATACATGAAGCCACCATGTAGGGCCCCCAGTAAAAATGCGGATGCATTATAAACTTGTCGTTCATGATCTGATTGTTTAGTATTCAGACACAAACCTGTGTCTGAAGTGACAGAAACTGTAGCTGTATATGCTTATGTGTTGTATTTCGCCAGTGTCACCTTCATTTCGTCACATGGGTTTTAGCATATTATTAAATATTAATTTGAAGAATGGCAAACATCCACACCTAGGGCAGTCATGATCTTCTGTACTTCAAATACATAAACCAGAGTCTGTAAAACTGCTTCTAAATTTACACAGTTGACATTACATATACAAACAACAATGGATTGCAACTGTTGACATCATTTCTTATATCTCTTCTTCCCACTCATCCCAGCCTTCCAGCTCTTTCTTTAGTTACAGTGACCATCCAACCCTGGATCCACAAATGATGCAATTCCAGGCTACCCCGAGATGTAACCCTTCAATGGATGGGCTTCAAGTCACACACGTGATACTTACTCATGGAATATTGCTGACAGCAACACTGACAGCCTTCATTTGCAATGTAGCCAGGCAGCATTCCTATATGGGGAGTGGAGTGCACTGTGATATTCTAATGATGTTCTTCGTGCTTCACTGTTGCAGTCATTACTTGTGGGATTTCCAGCCATTTAAAGCCCTTGGCCAGCCCGACTACCAGAGTAAATTTCTTCCCTCCTCCTATGACCGACAGATGTCCTTGACTGACGTCAGTTCGCCAGGGTATAAGTGGGGTCTGCCGATGTCATGACCTCAGATCTGATGTTGTTAATCTTCATCCTATTCATCACTGATGGGAAGTTGGTTCCGTTCTCGGAACTGAGCCAGCCTTATATCACGTTCACGCCAGCCAAAAACTCTTGAGCTAAGCTTTTACCTATGATACCCTTCTCCCTGTTACCCCAGATTTTATTTGCTATGTCGCCGTAAAGCCGCGTTCAAGCCAGCTCTCAAGCTAATTTCAACCTTTTTGACTTTTTTATTGTCATTTGTATTTTAGTGAGTGCATTATTCCTTTTCTCTCTGCCTCTTCTACATACCCTTACTGTTCGTGCACTATCGCTAAAACTTTTATCCTTATATCTGTTGGTAGTCTTGGTACCATTGGTGGTACGGCCTTTCTTTCTAGCCTTTTGGGTATTTCTTTAATACCATTGCTGGTATTTCTTTCTTTCTTTCCTCTCTTTACCTTAAAAAAAAAAATAAAAAAAAAAAAAAAAAAAAACTTCTTTCTCTTACAACATGTGAGTTTTCTGTGTGCTTCATTATGTCTGAGAAGAAAGTTATGTCTGGGTTCAAGCAATGGTTAACTTGTAGTAGGAAAATGCCTAACAGTGACTTGCATGTTGGTTGTGTATATTGTTTGGGGGTGCCCCATCTCTCGGTGCAGCCCCCATGTTCTATCTGTAAAGGTTTCAGTCAACACATGTTAAATGAATGGAACAAACAAGTTGATTCTGAAGGGCCTCCTAAAGACACCTTTTTCAGAGGCTCTTTCTGCGACAGAGAGCCCCCCCCCTCCCAGAAAAGACCGCATTCTGTACCCTCTTCACCCTCCGGTGACCTGGGCAAGCCAACCAAATCATAAATACCAAAAATGTCTCCGGAACCTAGGCCTATGTCCATGGCACCGAAACCTGGTTCTGTCAACTGTTATATTGCCTTCGGGGCCTGTTTCAGCACCGACATTCGATGCACCAATAACTGCTTCCTCCTCTTCGGCACCGAGTGCAACTGCAGCTCCGAGTATACCTTCGGTACCTATAACTTTGACTCCAACAATGACTGAGCCATCCTTGCCTTCACCAGTACGGACTGCCTTTTTAGCACTGACTCCATCTATGGTACCATTCACTCCAATACTAACCCCACTGCTTCCTGTCTCCAAACTAGAGACAACGGTGCCGTTGGACACCAGTGCACGGACCCAATACTCCCCGTCGGTGGACCCCTTCCTAGGACAAGTATATAGTTCCTTCCTGTAAAATCCAGACTCCCTGTTGGGGGTATCTACTAGATCCTCCAGGAGCCTTTCAGAACTTGATGTGGTGCACCTTGTGGATCAGCTGCTGACAGCTAGGGGAATTCCCACTCCATCCAAGACCCATCCACTTGCCACACCTGGGACTGTTACTCCAAGGACTCCATCATACTTTCCTCCTTTGACCTTACAGGTTTCAAGTCTCTAGCTCCGAAGTCCTTTTCAGAACCCTCTGTTTTGGTGCCAGCAGTGGACCTCATTATGGTCTTGGACCATCCCTTTGGTCTTCAGTATCTTCGGAACCAAACCTTCCTCAAGTTCAGGTTTGGGCCACGGGCTCTTCGGCACTGAGTATGGTGCCAACAGCATCTACAGTCCCATCCATGGTGCCAGGGGCTCTGCCTGCTCCGATTCTTCTTGAGGCTCCTTCCTTGGGGGCGGGTTCGGCAGAGCGGGGTGTGACCCTGGTTCTGAGATTGCCCTTCTCGGTTCTGGGTTCCCATCCTTCTTTAGGCAGACCTGCTTTCCGGCTGATGGAGAGGGCACCTGCTTCAGGAAGCATTTCTCTAACATCAGAACCCCAGAAACCCCTTGTCCCTGAGCTGCAGCTGACACAAGCCACTGCCCCAGGACATCTGACAAGAGAGCTACAGAAGACCCTGTTGCAGGGCGCCCCTTCTTCCAAGTCCTCCTCAGAAGCCGCCACTGAGGAGCCCCCATGGAAGACATGCAAGAGGAAGCACATAGACTCCCCTGAGGAGTCTCTGACTGAATATATTGATTATGATGAAGGGGAAGGGTCCCCATGGTCACCTTCTGACAATGTCGAAATGCTGGAATGGAGAGGTGACTGGAAGTCCACCAACCCTTCCTCCGAGGAGTCCGTCTTTCTGAAGGCTTTCCATGCTCGATCATCTACCTCTTGGGTAACCCCACCTGCAGACGAGTTAGTTCAACTCGTCGTGCAGCTCGCTTGGAAGAATCCTGGTTCTGTGGAGCCGATACCTAGGAGACCAGACAAAATTCTCTCCCCTCCCGAGGAGAACCCTCATTGGTCTAAGGGTTTACCAGTTGATGCTACTGAGGTGGCGGCGACCTTGAAAAAAGAACTCGCTGAAGCGAGTCAGACTGTTCATCTGCCCAAAAGAGAGTCCCGGGCAGTGGGCAGATTAGGAAAGTGAGTGTTTGCATCATCGACCTTTACTATATGGTCCTTGAACTATTTGGCACATTTTACAAGACTTTAATCTCTGAACTCTCTGCAACTCTCTCAGGACAGGTGCCTGACGAGGTAAGTGACAAAGTAGTCTCACAGCTCGCAACCCTGGAATCCATCTCTAACTCATCCATGAGGCTAATATCACATGCAACCGAAAGGGCGGCCAGAGCTGCGGGTTCAGGCATAGTAATGAGACGGCATGCCTGGATGTGCCTTTGTGATTTCGTGGATCCTTTTCAGTCTTCCTTCCTGAATGTTCCAGTTGAAGCTTCTTCCCTGTTTGGCCCAAAAGTGAAGGACACCGTAGCCAGGTGTGAAAAGGATGGCAAGACCCTGTCTGCTGTAGGTGTATGCTTCTCCACTCCACAGCGCTCCTTCTCCAGGAACCAGAGGAGTGGAAAGTTGTGGCACAAAAAAATCTCAGGGTCCTTTTCGCGACACACATGGCGAGTATACCACCAGGGGCAGAGGGGGTAACTCTTCCAGAAGACACCCCTACCGAGGCAGAGGGGGCCTGTGTAACCGGAGACGCAGAGGTTCTTTCTCTGGATATCCTTTCCAGCACTCTTGAAGAGCAGCCAGATTGCTTTCCTCTGGAAGCCATTGGGGGACGTTTCTGTCTGCACCATGCTGCCTGGCAATCTATAACTTCTGACCATTGGGTGCAGAAGATTATAACCAGAGGCTACACTATTCCCTTCAATGTTTACACAAATCCTACATGACTTCCCGACGTTCCACCCAGTCAAAGGAAAGAAGCAGCTATAGGAATAAAAAAGCTGTATCAAAAAAAGAGTCATCCAAGCAGTCCCACCAGACCAATGCAGATGCAGATTCTACTCAAGGTTCTTTTTGGTGCCACAAAAGACAGGAGACTAGAGACTAATTAATTTTGGATCTCAGCAATTTAAACAAATCTGTCAACCAAACCAAATTCTGGATGGTCCCGGTTCAGTCCATTCTGCCATTCCTGGGAAACGATGATTGGATGTGCTCCATGGATCTCCAGGATGCATATTACCACATCAAAATAGACAAACGCTCCTATAGACTAATTCGCTTTCGGCTAGGAGCCAATCATTACCAATTTTGCGCTCTGCCGTTCGGACTCTCTACAGCCCCCAGATTGTTCACCAAGTGCATTGCAGTAGTCACAGCTCACTTGAGGCTGCATGGATTCTGGGTGTTTCCATATTTGGACGATTGGCTCCTTACCTCCCCCATCAAGCATCAATTGGTAACAGCCTTGAAATACACTCTTTCCCTGGCAAGGCTAGTGGGAATAACAATAAATTGGGGAAATCCAATCTTACTCCGACCCAGTCCGTAGAGTTCATAGGAGCAGTTTTCGACACCTGCTCCTGTTTAGTATCTCTCCCACATCACAGATTACAAAGTCTGAGACTTCAGCTTCAGGTGATACTCTGCCAAAACAAAGTGGCTGTAGCATAGTGGTACTGCCATGGTTTAGCATGTAGAACATGCTTGGTTTGAATCCCCCCTCTTACAATTTATTCACCCATACAGATGGGATCTGAAAGTTCGACTGCTAAATCCTATACTAAGGCACTGTATGAGCACATCCACTCGTGCATGAATCGTGCCATCCCAAATAGAACCAAGCTGCTCTCCTTGAAAAAAAGGAAGCCAATCAGTAAGCCAATGTGGAGGTCCACTGCTATAAACAAAACTATACAACAAAAGGAAGAAACTGTTGCAGAAAAGAGGAAAATTCCAGGATGCAAAAAACTTCCTCACCACCCTCAGTAAGAAACTGAGATCCCTCATAAAAATCCCCAAAAGCTAGTTATGAAAATAAAATTGCCAAAGATTCCAAAGATAACCACAAGGCATTCTATGGTTATGTCAAGAATCTAAATGGCAATGCTCAGATCTGCTCTAAGCTACAACAGAATGGCATTAAATATACTGATCCCAATATCCTGGCAGATCGATTTAGTGTCAACTTCACCCCCTCTCACCCCCTAAAGGGCCTGTCTCAATACCAAAAGATTGCCAAATCCCAGCCACACAGGTAGAAACTGCACTCTCCAAAGCTAAAAATACAGCATCCATGGGACCAGATGACATCCCGGGCTGTGTACTACATGAACTACAAAATGAACTGGCACCTCACCTAAGTGTCATGTTTAATCATAGCCTCACCTCAGGCTTCATGCCCACTGAGTGGCGCACAGCTACAGTTATCCCACTCCACAAGGGGGATCCACCTTGGATCCTGGGAACTACCATCCCATCAGTCTGACGAGCCTGATCTGGAAGAGCATGGAACGCCTTATTATGGAACTTATAAACAAAGACATTGGCAACCTTCAAACACTGGACCCCACCCAGTTTGGGTTCGTGAAGGGTTGATCTTGTCTTCTGAACCTGATTGACTTCTTCAAATCAGTCCCCAGAGCTGTGGACGAGGGTAAGGCAGTCCACACAGCCTATCTGGACCTCGCCAAGGCCTTCAACACCATCCCCCACTCTGGAATCATAGATAAACTTACTAAGCGGGGCATAAATCCCTACGTCACTCGATGGGTTAGGAAAGTGAGTGTTTGCATCATCATTGTCCTTCAAAAGACTTAACTCCTCTTGCAAATTTAATATTACTGACAGAACCCAGAATGTAAAAGTAGCCAACTCCAAATCCAGCTCCAGACAAGTGGAGTACCTCAAGGTTCAGTCCTGGGACCACACTGTTTGTGGAATAAATTTGGTGTCCTTTGGAGTGCTCACTTTCTTCTGGTTTTATTCTGTGGTTTGCTGAGTTCCCAAGGCCACTGTGACCACGGATGCTTTGCTGATAGGGTTGGGCGGGGGGGGCATTTTCAGGGTATGACAGTCCAAGGCACATGGTCCACAATAGAGGCCAACTTACATATCAATGTTCTAGAACTAAGGGCAGTGCTTTTAGTGTTACAAGCATTCCAATCTGTTCTTCCTTCTGGGACAATTGCAGTTCAGTTCAGTCAGACAACATGTTGATAGTCTGGTATATCAACAAACAAGGAGGAACCAAGTCTTACGCCCTATGTCAAGAGGCCATGAGAATTTGGCAGTGGGCGATAGCTTCCAACTGCTTTCTGATAGCAACGCATATCCCGTGGGGTTCCAACATGATTGTGGACAAGCTGAGCAGATGTATTCTCCAGCCTTGCTGTGACATATTCGCCTCCCCGTCAAACCACAAATGCAGCAGCTACTTCATCCTAATTCCCCTACAGGGGGAGTCCACGAGGGATGCTCTGATCCATGATTGGCCTACGCCTATTCCCCCATTCCTCTGATTCCCCAATTTTTGAAGAAAGCACTTCAGTTGAAAAGCAAAGTGATCCTCATAGCCCCTTATTGACCTCGACAAGTATGGTTCACCTTCCTCCGGCCTCACCTGTTATGCTGACCATGAATTCTGGATCCATCTCCAGACCTGATCTCTCACCCCCAGGGGTTGAGTCATCCGAACCTGACCAGTCTCAAGCTGACAGCTTGGTTTTTCCACTTCCACTAATCGCCAGTCAGGATAACCTTTCCTCTCCAGTAAGTGATATTGTTCTGGCCTCACACAAACCATCCACCAGAAAACTCTATTTAGACAGATGGAAGAGATTCTCTATTTGATCTAAGAAAAGAAAACTAGATCCATATTCAGTTCCTGTTACTGGAACTCCTACTGTCTCTGTCACACTAGGTGCTAGCGTACTGACTTTGGGGATGGAGTACATGTGATCCAGAGTTCTGATCCTGTTAATGCCTCCTCCCAGTATTAGCTTGTGGAGAACATCTTTGGTAAAGCCAGAAGACCTAGCTCCAGAAAAACCTGGTCAACATAATCGAAAGGTTCTTCAACTGGGGGTGCACAGGCCTATCAGGACCCCCATCAGGGTCAAGGTCCCTGCCTACTGGTCCTACTCTTAAATCCCTTTTGAATAAGCCTCTCTTACTGTCCATGCAGGCTTCAGATATTTGCCTTTTCAACCTACTTCCCCTTCCACACCCCTACCTTCTCCCACTCACAGGCCAAATAGTTTCCTTCTAGGGCCTTCCACTTCTGGCCTCCCAAGGGACCTCATACTTCACCTTGCTACCTTACCATTGTCCTGCAAAAGACGTACTCCTGTTGCAAATTTAATATTACTGGTGTGGATCTTGGCCTACTTATTTCCTACCTCTCCAGCTAGGGAATTTCTGAGACTGTATACTCTCATGACAGGGAAACCTTTTGGATCATCCTACATCCTGATGGAACCCCTCTCTAAGGCTTAACCATCTCTTCAAGCCCAGTCTGGTGACTGATGCCTTCTTATTTCTAGCCAGGCATCTACCTTTCTTCTCTCCAAACCCACAGTACTGGGGGAAGGGTATCCTTTGTTTATCAAGCATCCATAGGCTGCTACCCCACTAAATTCATCCGAATTTAAGACCAAGGGAATGTCACCATTGCTTTCATCACTGAAGGGGATCCTGTATTTTGTAGACCATTTCCAAACAGATCTGTCTCTCTGTGCCACCCTTCTTCTACAGTCATCATGGAAGGATCACTCCTCAAACAGTAAGGCTCCATCCCTCTAGAGCAGCTGGATCTTTTTCTTCCTCTCTGAAGGGAGTACCTACCAAAGGCTGAGAGAGATTTGCCAACTGACTTTCTGTACACAGCTTCACCAGGCTGTACTTCTGTCAGACTCCTTCTACTCCAATTCAGGCTTTGCCTCTATTACTCTACAAACTTCCTTTTCTCATCTTACTTCACAACCTCCCCTTTGTTCAGCTTTGGGAATCTTCCCACAAGTAAGGACTGCAACAGTGAAACACGAAGAACATAGTACAGTTGTGTACCCTTACCATAAATTTAGATGTTTGAGTGTATTCACTGTTGTAGTTCTCTTTACCTCCCTCATTTCCCCCATAGCCTACAGAGCACCTACTACTCTTCACTTCTGCCTGCCTAGGGATCCCTGCAGAGCCATCTGCTCTTGACCTGCTGTTCCTGTTGGTAGACTCTAATCTCCAAGGGACAAGAAAACAACTGAGGTCATGACGTCAGCAGACTCCAGTTATACCCTGGTGTACTGACGTCAGTCAAGGGCATCCGCCTGTCATAGGAGGAGGGAAGAAGTTTACTCTGGTAGTCAGGCCAGCAAAGGCTTTCACAGTAGGAAATCCCACAAGTAAAGACTGCAACAGTGAATACAGTTGAACATCTGCATTTATGATATGTGTACACAACTATACTCTGCCCCCCCCCCCGTATTAGACT
Source organism: Protopterus annectens (assembly GCF_019279795.1). Classification (NCBI taxonomy): domain Eukaryota; kingdom Metazoa; phylum Chordata; order Ceratodontiformes; family Protopteridae; genus Protopterus; species Protopterus annectens. The sequence continues at coordinate 1,431,098,467 of NC_056745.1, read as the reverse complement.
GTTAGCAAGGCTTCTTATTTCAACCTGATGTTGCACAAATGGCAGTTGTCTCTGTACCCTCCCGTTGAGATAGGAAAGCAGTCTGTTAGCTGCTTCATCTTGTCCCTCTCCCACCCTTGGCTGACCCTACTGGTATCCCAAGTCTGCTAGGGTCATCCAGGGGTGAGGGACCCTACTGGTGTCCAGAGTTCATTTCCAAACATGCGTTGGCAACATTATAGATGGACATCTTCACTCTGTGCTCTCGGGTGGTCTAGAAATACTGTCATTTTGTAAAACTAACCACTACCCCCTAGCTTGACACCATCAGAAATACAGTGATCAGTACCACTTCATGTAATAATGCCCTTCACTATTTGTTAATTCACAACTCATCCAAGAAATTCATCAAACGGGAATGGACCCCATTCCTGAGTCAATGTATGATTAAAATTCACAAAATTAGTATTGCTTCAGTCTGGCAACTCAACACCGTAAAACTCCACTGCCAGTCATGAGCGGACCGGTGATCCGCTGTGGCGACCCCTAACCAGGAAAGCAGAAAGAAGAAGAAGAGGATTGCTTCAGTCTTCCCAGCACCCAAAGTATACAAGGAATTTCATATGGATTTATATGCAAAGGTGGCATATTTAAGCATTCTTGAAAATTCTTTTTTTTTTTTTTTAATTAACCTTGTTGCAGTTTGGTTACTATGGTTATTATTTGGGTGTTTTTAATCCATATCACTCTAGTTACTTCTTGCATGTCATGATATTTTAGGAGTTTTGTCTCTCAGTACATAGGACACTATAATTGGTAGGTGTAGCTATTTCAATGATTAGTATTGCAGTTGTCCTCTAGTCTTTGACTACTGTATCTAGTTTTCTTGCTTATACATTCTTAAGAAGTTGTATTGGATGATTTCATAAGATTGGAACATCTTCATTTTCTGTACTTTGTGGTTCATGATTCCAGTGCCTCTCGACTGCATGTATGTTGTAGTGTTTACACAATCCCCAGTGCAACAGTCTAGCCACATTATAGTGCCTTGCAGTATAAAGATCCTCAGTCATACCTGTACAGCAACCAGCAGTAAGATCTATAGCAGTTTTTTGTTCTGTGCTACAGAACCTATATTTGTCTGTCTCCCACTTTTATGTAGACTTTGTAAACCAATGTATACATAGTCCACTGTCTTGACCTGCCATTGTAAACCTTGCATATTATGGTTTAAATTCACCTCTCCTTAGCCATTCATTGAAAGAAGTCTTGATCAACATGTGGTTGTTACAAGAGTTTTGAGTACTTTGCACTGTAATTATGACCATTCTAGTTTTTCACTTTTCTTCTGGTCATGTTCTTTATAGTCTTTCTTTTGTTTTCTGGCATTTTCTATTGCTGTCTGACTTGTCTCTCTGGTTTGATTTCATTGTCTACTGCCTTCTAAAATGCTTCTGCTCATCTGAGCAAATATATCTTCTTGGATTTGTTCTCTTCTTAGTTTAGAGCTTTATCTGCATTTGGATCTGATGATGTCAACAAATGCGCATGCAGTCTCTCAGTTGCAGGCCCACAGTCAGTTTAGAGGAGGCCCACACCTCAGAATGAGTACTATATTATCTCATCTTGCCCTGGTGTTTGTGTATCGTTTGATAAGCATGAAGCATTTCTCATGTTTTCTTGTCAAGTTGATCCAGTACTTTCTGGGGATAGTCAGTCACACCAAAGCTGTAAATTACAACAGGAAGAGCAATTCACATGAATTTTATTCCAGGATGTTTTCAATATTAATGTTAGTCTTCTGAATTATTCCTTACTATGCTTTGTTTTCATTTGTTCATGTTTTATTGACAAATCTTCATCAGTCCTGAGACGTTTAAACCCATCCTCCCGTTCAAATTCCTTTGTATCGCATTTCTGTTCCAGGCTGATATTTTCTTGGCTTGTCAGTTTTCTTGCTGTGAATATTGCTTTTGCATATTCATCAAGTGCAAATATATTTCTTGTATCATCTCAGAAAGTTTTTACAATGTCTAGGTGTGCTTTTAAGTGCTTGTCTGATGAGCTATACAGTTTTAAATTATGCACAAAAATTACACAAGATACATTTGGGTATTACTTTTTGGAATATAAACTACAACAATAGCCTCATATGTTAATGAAACAGTTTATTGCATTAAGAACAAGGCAAAGCAGCAGTGGTGACAAAGAATCAGCCTGAAAAATCCTCCTTTGTATTTTTATTACTTGTGTAATAATTTGTCCTTTATTATGACTCATTTGTAATTTGCCATACTCTCTGCTATGTTATTGATCAGTGTAGGTTATATCTTGTACATCTGTAAGCATTGCATAGTCCACAAATGTGAGATACTGTCGAGTGTTTTTGTAATCTCAAAAGCCATACTTAAACTCTTAACATTTTAACAGATTTCTATCATGTCTCTAACAGTAGATGATACTCTTTTCCATACTATTGTCTTTTGTTACCTTTTTGTTCTATTACCATGGTTGATTATATTTTTATAAGTAAGTATAAACTCTGTCTGCATCAGTTCCAGTATATTCCAGTATATAATATTGGAATGGAAGTCATTGGTCTCTAGTTTTTAGATTTGCTTGCAGGTTCACTCTTAAAGAGAAGTATGTTTTTACTTGTTATTGTCCAGGTTAGTGTCTGTTCAAGTTGAATAATTTTACTCTGAGCTAAATTTTATTTATTATTTTATTTATTTATTTGAAATTTGTTTGCCAGGATGGTCCAATTGGGCTGAAGGAGCCCATTTTCAATGGATTCCTGGGGAGAAAAGCTCAATAGATACATTTTATTAAACAAAAGGTTATTACAGTACAAGATGAGTACATGAAGCAAAAGAATATGTTACTACAATTTGAAAAAAAAAACAAGAGTTATATCACAATTAGTAAAGTTTACAAATATATAGTCACTATCATTGCTAACGTAGATATTAAGTCTAAACAATAATAAGTAGGTATTTACAAGTCTAAGCAGTAATAAGTAGGTATTTACAAGTCAATTACCTAGGGAGTTATTTACAATATGTATGTTGCCCCAGGGGAGATATGATCAGTAGGTCAAATATTTTTGAATTTTAGTTGTGATAAGAGGAGAGAGGGAGAAGGGTAGAGAGTAGGGATCTTTGTGTAAAGATGTTAATGCCTTTAGCTGTAAAGGAGGAACCACATCTGGACCTGGAGTTTTCCTGTTATTAACTTTTCTTAGTTTTGTCTCAAATTTTCCAACTATTACTTCATCCCATTTTATATCCTCAATGTCAGAGCTTCTTCAGGTTTCTTTTAGCTCTTCCATCCATTTTTGCTATGTTCAACAAGGTCCTCTCAAAAATATATTGATATATTCTTTTTTTAGATCGCTTTACTATTGCTTTTGCTTTGTTTCCCACTTCTCTATAAATCCTTTTTAGATCATCAGTGAATTGCTTGTTTTGTACTTTTCATTTATAATTGTCTGTATACCTTGTGGTGCATCAACCCCAGGTATATCCTGCTCATTCTGCTATGCCACCTTCTGGGAACTCATTGGCTTAGCACGTTGCGCTATCGCCTATACTGGAGTATCCACACTAAATCCTTCACAGTTGGTCTGTCACTTTGATTTTTTATTTATATTTAATTTCCACATCATTAAATTTGTTTTTGCCAATTCCATTCCACTTTTGTGATCTTTTTTTTTTTTTGTGACATTGACTATGTTCGGGTATCTTTTCCTGAATTTCTCTTAAATATGTTAGGGGCTGTATTTTTCATACTGATTACTATGGCTTTCTTCTCTTAATAAATTCAGCACTGTATCAGATCTCTTTTTTTTTCTGTCTTCGTGCACTTTTGTTGCAACTTTTTATAACCTCTTTTGTTTTATATCTTGTAACACGTTCTCTGTCACTTCCTTCTCCAAGCGGTAATCTTCATTTAGGAAACATTTTATTATGATCTGCTGCATTAAGGATCTTAATTTTTTATTTGCAGTTTTTGACAGGTTTTCTTGTGCAACTATTTTTCTTTCCGTTAACTTCTTTCTTACTGTTGTTACATATCCACTGTATGGAAATTCTGGTACTGTTGCGTAATAAAAACAATTCATAATCTCTTTCTTGCCTTCGGTATTCTTCTTTGTTGTCTCTATGTATCTTGCTTGGCTTATAGCTTTTTGATGTTTTTCTGGACTTTCATCTTGGGGCCACTTAGCCCTGTGGTAAGTATATTTCCATGTTCTGAGAACTGTACACTTTGTTTTCCAGTCCTGACACCCATACTTCAGGAGTGGGTACTTTTTTATCTTGCGACCAGTGTGTACACCGGGATTGGGTACATTTTTTATCCTGGGACCGGTGTATACACCAGGAGTGAGCACTTTTTTTTATTTTGGGACCAGTATAGGAGTGAGTACTTTTTTCTATTGTGGGATTAGCGCATACTGCAAAAGCGGGCACTTGGTATTCCTGGTGCCACTGCATACACCAGAAGTAGGCACTTTTTATCCTGGAACCTGCGCATACACCAGGAGTGGGTGCTTTTTGTATTCTAGGACTGGTGCTCACACCAGGAATGGACACTTTTTATTCTGGGACCACTGCACAAACCAGGAGTGGGCACTTTTTTATCCTGGCACCAATGCACACACCAGAAGTGGGCACTTTTTGCATCTTGGGACTGATGCTCACACCGGGAATGGACATTGTTTTCCCCTGGGACCAGTGTATACACCAGGAGTGGGCACATTTTTTAATTCTGTGACTGGTGTACACACTAGGAGTTGCCACTTGTTTTTTTAATTCTGGGACCGGTGCACACACCAGGAGTAGGCAGTTTTTTATCCTGGGATGAGTGCAAACAACACAAGTACACTTTTTTTTATCTTGGCACCAGTGCACAGTCTTCTTTTTTATTCTTTAACCTACCTTTCTCTGTGATATATAAAATGTAGTCTAAACATCATTGTTGTCTTGCTGACATTTTGTAAAATCAGGATCCACGTGAAGGTGCTCATCAAGACTTGCAGATGAATTCAGTTCCAGCAGTGGTATTCTCCTCTTGCTGATTCCAGCTCTGTGTTCTGACTCATTTCTTCTCTCCATTTGAACCCAGTTCCAGCTCTCCATTCAGACCAGTAGCTATGCAGAGAGAAATAATCCATAATAATTCAAGTTCCACAGGATAAGGAAAATAAAAATAAAACCTTCCAAATGACTACAACCTCTCTTGCTCAAAATGAAGACACCCCCCCCCCCCCATGCAACACTGTATGAATGTGTTATACAGCTATGAAATTTTAGAAGAACATTGGCACAGGACCAGCTAAGGCCTTCTTATTGAGGACAGAACTGGTGAAGAATCTGTTATGGGGATTAATCACAGATAAGGATGGTAAACCAGATGTTATGCTTTAATGGTGGTATTTACTCTTTGAAGTTGTACTGATATTTAAGTATTCTTAAATGCTTACATGCTCAGAGGTACAAGCATTGGCGTGAAATTCTTCTTACACTGTCTTTTAAATGACTGCATCCCCTTAAAGGTTAATCATTATGTTATGTCTGAAGTAATCTCATATATTTTTGATAAGTCAGTTTACTCAACAGTCTTCTTCACCAAATATGAGAAGAGAGAGTAATAACTTTTTACATACCATGGATACTCATAGTCGGTAATATTGTGCACTATACAGGCTAAATGTGTAAGGAAATTAGATTATCTTCTTGTCTTTTTTATTATTGCTTTATGTGATAAAGATACTAAAGTAAACAAGTGCCATTTTTCTTCTTTCTTAGTTTTAAGAAACGTGGGCATTACAATGTAAAATGAGAAGAAAGGTTGGTCAACATGTTAGTTAATATGCTGTAGTCTTGGCTTGCTGGTGTGGGGGTTAGGGTGTAAAAGAACACAGATTATAATATGCATGCAGTTGTTAGGTTTTATAAAGTGTTTATGTCTATAAAACCTATAAGAATCACAAAGGTGTTGCTAAAATTGATAGATATGGATCAATGTGGTTTTTTTGGAGGGGTGGTAACCATTTGACAACATTAATCAAACAGTAGCGACGCAGAGGGAAGAAGAGTGTAAGAAAATACCACTGTTGTTGATGGGTCTTGTTGTAGAGAAAATATTCAGCAGAGTAAGCCGGGATTTTATGAGTAGGGCAATGGAAGCATTTGCATTCCCAGATACAATAATAAGGTTAATTAGGGGGATGTATGAGGGATCAGAGGCAAAAAATTAAAGTGGAAGGGTTCCTTTCTGACTGAAGTTGTGTCTGAACAGGGGAAACAGACAGAGGTGTCCTCCTTCCCTTTTATTTGCTTTATATTTATAGCCATTGGCAAATAAAATAAGAGACTCAAAAATTAAAGGACATAATTGGTATAGTAATCGAGAAAAGTTATCTTTATTTGCAAATGACATTATTTTATACCTGATAAAACCAGAAAAGGACATCTCAGTGTTATGGAACATCTTGAAACATTTCAAGTATTTTTTGGGATATAAAATTAACAACGATAAAACAAAGGCCATAGTTGTAAACTATGAACTTGCACATGAATTAGTCCAGTAATACCCATATTTATGGGGACATGATAAAATGAAGTATTTAAAAGTATGGATTAAATGGATTCTATTATGGCAGCTAAGGATGTGTGGGAAGACACTAAACAAAAGATAATACAAAAATTGCTAAACTGGAAGCTCTTGTTTGAGTATTCAAGATACAAGAATTGAAATGTTTGGTTCCTTTAGTTTGATATACAGGTCAGGCATATTTTTTTATCAAGCAGAAGAGACGTTGACAATAATTAATAAAGAGTTGAAGGAATTTATGTAGAAGGGAAGGAGGGCAAAGGCTCATGTTTGAATAATTTAATCCTTCCAACACAACAAGGTATTTTAGGATCATTTGATTTAAATGGATATTTTAGAGCTACACAGTTAAGGCCCATAAACATAACACTTGCAGACAGTTATAATTCAAAATAGAAAGGGATGATGATGCATGAATTTGTTTGGGGAAATTGAAGAAATAAACAGAGAGTGGAATTTTCGATGCAGATCCTTAAGGAGTATAACAACAGTCATACAGAATATTATATTCACAAAGTAGCAGAGATTATTGTAAGAGCTAATTCAAAATGAGAATAGAGAAAGGAGATTTGCTGATAGAGCTGAATGCAGTTTGGGGTACAGAGAATAGGTATGAGGGAGCTGGAATTTATTGGAGAAAACTGGAAAAGCAACCAAGGTATTGTGAGCAAACAACTAGAGAGGGAAATATGATAGAATGGGAACAGGCCAAGAAGATGAGTACTGCAGGCTAGAGATTGCCTTCCCTATCAGGGATTGATATCAGAGTATAGACAAAAAGAAAGAGAAAGGGATAGGGGAATCCAGAGTGAACGGCCTGCTCTGATAAAGTTTTTAGTTGAATCTAGAACTGAAGCTGCTGTTAAAAAGGGATAATTAGCAGGGCATATAAAATATTGCATTATTACTGTAGGACTCAATCAGAGGGGGTTAGAAAAGATTGGGAGGAGAGGCTGAATTAGCAATTCACAAGGAAAGGAGGGAGGACATATGTATAACTGCTAAGTATGCAACAGAGTCTAGAAGATTTAGAATTTTTGCTTGGAAATATTTGCATAAGTATCTTTATACCCCAGGCAGAGTCCAAAGAATTTTTCCTCAGGTAGGTGGGAAATGTAGAAGGTGTGATGGGGTAGAAAGAGGTAGCTGGGGACTTAGGTTTTTGGGAGTGTAATGAGTTGGCAAACTTTTAAAATTCCCTACAGAGTACTCTGTTGAAAATATTGGGTGAGCAGATGGATGTAACTAAGGAAATTATTTTTTGAGCTGGGATACAAGATCTGAACTGCCTGTGTATAGTAACGCCTTGCTAATTTTATTTCTGGTGGCTGCCAAATTAGCAATTACTAGAAAATGGAAATGAAGGTGTAAACTAACTGTATTTCAAGTACTGAATATTGTAACTGAGATGAAAGAACTGGAAGTGGGATCTTTAGAAAAGGGCAGGAGCAATTTACATAGAAAAAAGTGGACATTTTAGGAACAGTATATTTAGAATAATGTTTTAGAGGTGAAAAGTGATTTAACGCATGGTAGGAATTCAGTAATTTATGTAATGTTGGCTTGATGATAGTTGTACAAAAAACATGTGATGCATAATGTTTGTAACTAGGAACATGTTAACATAGTTTGTTTTCTTTTACATAAATGTATGTTTGCCTACGTCTTAAGTGAGAATTCAATAAAGGTGTTAAAAATGCTACGATTTGCTACTACTTTGGTCTGCCCCTAAGAAAATTCAGTTGTGCGAGGATGCCTGCTTTACCAGTATACCTTCATGGGAGAGGTGACGGTAGCAGTAGTGATACACCACCTCTACCTCCCTCTTACTTATTCAGTTGTCATTCTTATAAATTATTGTTGGTACTTTCTGGTACATTATTTGTTTTTCTTGTTCATATACTTTACACTTTTCTTATATACTTGTCTTTCACGTGTGCTCTTCTATCGGGTACATGCTGGTGCTACTTTAAGGGAACAGTCCATATCCACACATCATTACTAACACTAACACTAATCTAAGACTACTATTTGGCATGTGCAGGAGGGATGCGTCCATTGTCAAAACCCAACACAGTTTGATGAACAAACTCGCTTGTTATGATTTCCTCTCTGAGGGATAGCTCCCTCAATGATCTGCTGTTATTGTGGATGTCTTCATCCAGTATACTATGTTATACCATAAACATTTCAATTTATACCAGTTTTTATTTCTTGCTATGTGTAGTCTGGTCTTTAACTCTTGCAGCTGCCACAGTCTCTTGGAGGGTGCCACATTCCTTGGTTTTCCAAAGACAGTTAAGATACTATTTGAGCAGGAGAAAAGACATCACAAAGATTGAGCATCTGTTTGCTGCTTTTCTAAAGGGAGGCAACAGAACTTAGATTTTATTATAGTGGTTTATCTCAAAGTAATTTACAAAATAGATAAAATTCAGCCAAGCAAATGTTTGTTAAAACAGCTAATGCATACATAAAGTTCAGTACTTACGTGAAATAGACTGTTAAGAAACTAATTTAACTAATATGCAAGTTGAGGATAATTATACTAAAATAAAATATAAGTTTACATCAAAATTAAAACAAAAAAATCAGTATTTGAAAATCATAGTGCAGTTTTTAAAATAACAATTACAAATCCAATGTATTGCATTTTACATAATTACATATATGTAGTATACTTTCAGTTTAGCCTCAAAGCAAAAAACAATAATCCAATAGAAAATAAAAACAAAATACATACAATTCAAGCACGGGCACAAATGCCCTTCTAGTTTGCCAGTATACCAAAACACTTGTTCCCATAATTTGTCCAGGCTGTTCTTAAAAATGTCTAAACTAGTACTTGCTTTAATGTAATTTGGTAGTCTGTTCCATGCATCAGCTACTCTGTTAGAGAACCAATTAGTACACTTCTCATTCCTATAGTATCTTCTACATAGGTTGTCTAATGATTCTCTGGTACTTTTTGATAACCCCAAACATTCTCAGAGGTAGTTATCCCTAAATGCCCTATATACCTGAATAAGATCTCCTCTTAGATATCTGTAAGAGACACTGTACAAGTTCAGATATTTTAGTCTTTCATAATAACTTAGATTTTCATATCCGTGGATGCCCTTGGTATGTCTCCTATGTACTCTTTCCAGTTTACTCATGCTTGTCTTCTTATAGGGTTTCCATACTTGTTATTCAATACTCAAGTTTGGGTCTAATGTAACTAACAAACAATGACTTCATTATTTTTAATTTCCTAGACTTTATAAATCTTTTTATACAACCTATAGTTCTATAACTGTCATTAACCAATTGGTTAATATGATTAGAAAAACACATAGCCGAATCTGCCCATATACCCAGGTCCGTAAATGAGTCTACAGTTTCAATCACTGCATGCTGTATTAAATATTCACCTTTCAGTTTATGTCTCCCAAATCTCATATGCTTGGTTTTTGATGTATTTATCAACATAGTATTCTCCTGTGTCCAAATGGTCAATTTAGTCAAGTTATTTTGGAGACATGCCTTATCTGTAGCACTTGTAATCAGTTTACTCAATTTCAGGTCGTCTGCGTGTAGACTGTAGAACACCTCAGATGAAAAAGTTATGTCTGAAAGATACAATCTAAACAAGTAAGGACCTAGGACAGAGCCCTGCGGGACACCGTGACTGTAGCCAAGGATTTCACCTGTCTAGCTGCTGTATGATACTTGCCATGTCCTATTTGTAAGCCACGCAGCTATTCATCTTATCAAGAGTACAACAATACCCAGTTGTACTAATTTATTGATCAATGTTTTGTGTATGACCCTGTCAAATACTGAAGTTAAGTCTATATAAATTACATCACAGCACAATTTTTCATTCATAGCTGTTATTTGTTATAAAATGGAGAATAGATAAAAACAAAGTTATCTGCCACAGAACACACCCTTCCTAAATATCTGGCATGTTGTTTTGCCTTGAGCTAATATAAACACAGCAGAATACTTTAGCATCCTGTCATTGTACATTTCACAGTGGCTACTTCCAGTTCTTCTACTCATTGTATGCATTTCTCTGGTTCAGATCTGTTATAGGCCACAGCATGGACTAATGTTCAGAAATACTTTAAGCTTGATGCCCACTTCAGAGGTGGGCAACCTTTGGTACAATAGTGTGCTAAGAGATCTTATAACGCTCCTCAACCTTGAAGTCAGTCTGTTTAGCTCTGACTTCTTCTTTTTCTTTCAACTGTTCCCATTAGGGGTCCCCACAGTGGATCATCTGTTTCCATTTCTTCCTGTCCTCTGGATCTTGCTCTGTCACACCAACCACCTATATATAGCTCTGACTGTATGCTACAATTTTTCTGTAGATGTCCTGTACAGAGATAAATGGTGCAGCTGAGTGATGGCATTTACCAGAACAGTGGGCAGGAAGGGGAGGGTGGGTTCATGTCCCAGTCTTGAGTAACTATATTGTGGTCCCTTTTTGGATGTGGACTTGGAATGCTGCAGAAATTTGACTTACACTATATCTTGAATGATTATTATTTGTGTGTATTTGCTATAAGTTTCACTAATATTTTCTTGCTGGAAGAACTAAAAACATTATTAGCTGGTTTTAGTGGAGGATTTCCGTGATAGCAATAAAATTAGAAAAGACCAACCAACGTGGGTAAAAACAGCAAATAATTTATTAGGTAGGTGCTTTCACGCACTAGGCACTTTTTCAAACCATACAGAATGGCAAAAAAGACAGCATTTAAATAACAAAAAGAACAATTATTCAATCAGTTAATAAATCAGTTTGTGTGATTTTAAAACTAGCTTTAAAGGTACATTGCCATTAAGGCCAAAACCTTTAGCGGCTTGCAGTGTAATAATCCATTTTAACTCTGCTACCTCTGTTCTGTTTATCACATCACCTCCCCTCATATTTTTAGCAACCAGTTGCAGTAACATAAAACAAAATGTGTGTGTATTAAAAGAAGCTATATGCTTTGCAAGAATATTAGAGGTCCCCCAGATGCTCAGTAATCCATTTCTTAAAGGGACGGTTTGTTTGTCCAACGTAAAAACACGAGCATCCCTTGAAAGCTGCTAAATTGACCAAATCCTTACTTTTGCAATCAGCATAAAGTTTTGGGGTGTATTTTTTTCATAATGGTAGGATGAACAAAAAATTATCAGAAGAAATCAAGCCACAAGCCTTGCATTAGCAACATAACAAAAACACATCATCCACGAATGTCCTATAGTACATAATATGCTGGAGGAAAAGAAAGGGAGAGTGAGACCTTTTTTCTGTTGTAAACTTGAAGTGGGAACTTCGTCATCTGAGGTTGTCATTAATACATCTGATAGCACTAGAGTTGTTCTTACCTACTCTAGCGATGTTGGTTTTGTATGCAATGTTATCAAAAAGAACTGGCCAATACTTATGGTTGATGATAAGATTAGAAATATTATAGGGGATCAACCACGTTTTTGTTTTAAGAATGAACTGTCCTTTAAGAGACGACTGTGCTATAGTCATACCACAAAGATCATTTTGAAGTCAGATGGAGTGGGTACTTTTCCATGCGCTCATGCAAGGCTTGTGCCTCAATTTCTTCTGATAAGTTTTTTGTTCATCCTACCACTAAGACAAAATATACTCCAAAGCTTTATGCTGATTGCAAAAGCACGAATTTGATCTATTTAGCATTTTGCAAGGGATGCTCATGTTTTCACGTTGGAAAAATGAACCGTCCCTTTAAGGAACAGATTCTTGAGCATCTGGGGGGCATACTTGATGTGAGACATATAATGCTCTTGCAAAGTATATAGCTTCTTTTAATATACAGACTTTTTGTTTTATGGTACTGCAGTTGGTTGCTAAAAATATGAGGAGAGGTCATGTGATAAGTAGAACAGAAGTAGCAGAGTTAAAATGGATTATTACACTGCAAACTGATAAAGTTTTGGTTTTGGTCTTAATGGTAATATACCTTTAAAGCCAGTTTTAAAATCATGCCAGTTGATTTAGTAATCAATTGAATGATTGTTCTTTTTGCTATTTAACTGCTGTATGATTTACTGTTTTGTATGGGATGAAGAAGAACCTAGTGTGTGAAACAGCTTGCCTAATAAATTATTTGCTCTTTTTAGCCATGTTGTTGGTTGGCCTTTTCCATGCTGGATACCTTGTCTGAGGATTTCTATGATACCCAGAGTTACTTTGGTTGTAACATGAGATTGCAATTGGCTTAATCATGGGTGCATTCTTTTACTAAGAAATTCAGGCTGGATTACTGGTGAGTAATGTGTTATGAGTATTGCTGCTGAAATATCTTCTTTGAAGATCTGCTGCTGTTGTGAGTACAGTAGCACAACTGTTTTTTTTTCTGCTTACTTAAGTTGGTAGAATCACTGTGTTAGAAGTACAGATTCAGTGTTATAGTGTCCTACATTATTTTTAGTATAAATGTGATTTATTTTCTCTTTGCAAAGAACTCATTAGACATAGCCTGTTTTCAGTGAAACAGGCATGTATGTATATCATACAAAACCCAGATTCATAGTTATTCCAAGTCCACCGAGTCTCATGACCCTTTACAACTTGCTAATACTCTTCCTCAGGCTGCACCTTCTTTCTCTAGGAGGGCCATACCAATCAACCCCTGATTAAATTTATGGATACCTTTCCAGTCATGTAGTTTTTTAAAAAGAAAGCTAGTGGGGCACACTACCTAAAATGCAGGGGCAGTTTATTCCAGAGACTTGGGAGGCACTGGGTTATAAACCTGTCCCTCCCTCATGTTTTATATATCTGTTGTTGAAGATTTAGGTCCCTGGATCTAGTATTACAGGTTTGTAGGTGTTTACTAGTATAACAAACACAAGGTTGTTGGAGATGTTGGACGTGTGGAGAAACAGGAGGTCCAAGACAATCAGTTGTCTGGTGGTGCCATAAGCGAGACAGAGATCTGCCCTCCAACCTCTGTAAGACACTGAGTAAAAGGAGAGAGCTTCCAGCCTCTGTTTGTAGCTCAGGGACTTTAGGCCTGCAACCATCTTAGTTAAGAACTTTTTGGGACTTAGTGTTTGACATGTTTAGCATGATGCATCTCAAACTTTCCACTTGCCAATTGGCCTAATCTGTAATGAGTATAACGGAGTGATTACCTCTTTAGACCTTGATGATATTCCTGTGTCAATTAGCTGGACTAAATGTAAGGGTTTCCTGACAGCTCTTGTCACATCATCACAATAAAGGACACTATTAACCCAAGTATCTTGGTCTTTGACTACGTTTTCATTCTGTAGTGGGGTGTTGTCCATACAGTATGATGAGGGGTTGTCTACAAAAAGGGGTCTATATCAGATCGTCGAATGCTGACAACTTCGAATGTCAAAAAAAAAAAACTCAAAACCCAAAACAAAAAAAAAAATGCTCGCACCCCTCACACCCCCCGCTACTTAAATGTACCAACTCTGAGATCGCACTACAGTGCAGTAAAGGGAAATCTTCCCTTCCCGCACTCTTATGGTGATCTCCGTTATACGTTTCAACATTTTTACACTTCGAACTTTCAAGTTCAAAGTTTAGTGCTTCGAACTTGTCAGCATTCAACATTATGATATAGACCCTACAAAAACTGTTGATTACATTTTTTAGCATTTAGATTGAGCTAGATTTTAGTATACCATGATTTTACTAGTGAAAGTTGTTTCTGCAGGGATTGGGTGTCAGAGGATGACCTAGCCCCCCTGCCCCAGTTTGCAGTCATCTGCAAACTTTGTCTTTCAACCAGTTTTCTACCTATCTTACCACATTTGTGTCACTTTTTAATGTATTTAGTTTTTGTATGATGCCAGCTTGAGGAATGATGTTGAAGGTCTTGGCAGGTCAAGGTGCATTGGATGCACTGTATTGCCACCATCTACAACCTCTGTAACTCTTTCTAAGAAAGAAAACATTAAAGCTTCTGCATTTTTTGTAAAATTACTTTTTATGCTGTTTTTATATGTTTTTTTTTTAATTTTTCATTAAATGGATTTTACATGCTAAAATTTAAGGCTCGAAATAGAAAATGCCAAATTGGAAGCTGCAGTTAAACAACAAGCAAACAGAACAGAAGCAACTCAGAAAGAGCTTCAAGAGTCTGTTATGGTATGTGGCAATCCCATTTAATTTTTCACTGTTTTTCTATCCCTGTTCCTTTAAATGAAAAATCTGAACTGTTTGAGCATAATGACCCTAAATACAGCTAGATGAATGTATCATTTTTAATTTTAAAGACTTTATTAATAGCACTACTAAACTGATATACCACAAACTACTAATATCTCTTTTTCAGAGGCCACAGTGCATGACTGAAGGAGGGGATGATCTTTATGAAGATTCTCATGTTAGTGATCATCATCCTGAGCATCATTTTCTTTCCTTTGGGGGAGTTTTTTTTTTTGATTTTTGGGTTTTCTTACTTCAGTATCACCAGTTTGCTGCAAATTTCCTTGTGAAGTGGGGCATAGAAATAACCTATAGAAATACACATAATTTCATTTACAATATTTATTTGCATTAAAATGTTAAACTTCTAGAGAAAAATGTAAACGTTTATTCTTCTTCTCTAAAAATACTGTATTGGATATTGCTAACTGAATTCCTTATTTCTGTGGCCTTTAAAGTGCACACTTTATGTGTGTCGTCATGTTCTTTAGTTGTATACCTTTTTGAACATGAACTGCTATTAATGCAGCAAAGTGGAAAAGTTTTGTGCAACGTAGGATTGGTAATGGGATTAGAGAACTAGTTCAGAAGCATGATGCATGCATTAACATTTCTGTATTTTACTGCAATCATTTGCTAATTGGGTAACTGAATTGATCTTTGTGGACTTTTTCAGATCCCACCCTTGCTAAAAGAGCAAGGTCAAAGAAATTGTGCATGAAGTGCTTTAGAGTAACCAATTATTTGTGTGAGTTTTTACATCAGTTAGTCACGTTTGTGTTTCTTTGCAATGTGAATTGTTTCTTTTCAGTCTTATTTCGTATATTGTAGAGCATCTTTTTAGTTTTTTATTAGTTCTTGCCATGCTTGGGACTAGTAGTAATTTTTTAAATGATAATTGTAGGTGCGAAATAGACTTGAAGATATGATAACGAGCTTGCAAGGGACAAAAATCAATTTGGAGGAACAGCTGAATCAACAGGTCTGTTAATAAAACGATATTTGTTGTAGTAAGTGATTGTTTCGCATTAGATTAAAGGCTAATTATTTGCAGGTATAACTTTAATAAGTAGTACTTGAGACGAATATAAGATTTTGGTGCACTGTTATATAGAAGTAGTTTACACAAAGGACATTTGAACACATTTTTTAAATGATAATGTTACATTCAAAGCTCACTGATTTGACTTTGAAGACCCCATGCAGTGAATACAAGTTTGGATGTTCTCTTCTGATATCCTTGTCTTTCAGAAACAGCTCTGCAGTATGTCTAGATGCCTCACGTGGGGGCACTTGACGTGATATCACTTGCTTATCCCTCGTGCTTCTCATTTCTTTTCTGTTGCTCACATTCTTCAGGTTTCAATGCTAATGTACATCATTGGAGAGTTCCTGTGTTTGATGTCTTTGAGTTTAAAACTTTCACTTGTTCTTGCAGTCAACAGATCTCAGGTCAGGACTGATGACAGTTCTGTTTCTCTGCCTGTGAGGCACACCCTGTGAAGAATTTGTAAGAGTGACAGTGCTATTGCCTGGATGTGCACAGGAGGAGGCGTAAGAGACTAGAGGTTTTTATTACTTCATTCTCTGTGGAATCCTGTGAGAGTAGTCTGGGTAAATGTTCCAAAGATGGTTCCCCCTCATGATCTGAGTGCAGGGCCATGTTCATAGGTTCATAGGTAGGTACTAGGCTATTAGCCCTAGGGCCTTATATAAGCCTAGCCAAAAAGGTACCCTGGCAATTCGCCACCCAAGAAAATCATTTTTCTGTGCCCCTGTCAAGCAGAGCCACAGAAGTGATCCCAGGGTGAATTTCCTATCTCCCATCCAATCATCAAGATTTTTCTTGAAGAGTGCTAATGAGGAGCTTTGTTTGATATAGATAGGTAGTTTGTTCCAGAGTATGGGAAGTCTCTGGGACAAGAATCTATCCCTCCAGCATGTTCTGTTTATTGTGATAACAAGGTTTAGGTCCCTAGAGCATGTAGCTTGGAGGGATTGGGGTTTCCTTAAGTGGAGCCTGTCCAACAGCTCTGGGTTTGACATAGCTTTGTATGTTAGGCAGAGATCACCTCTGAGTGTGGTGGTGCTGCCGTAGCGTTGTTGCCTCACAGTAAGACGTTGTCCTGTACGATTCTCAGCTAAAGCATCTTTTGTGTGGAGACATGCGTGAATGGGCGTACCTTCGTTGAAGGTTGTGCATCAGAGCTGGCAACTCGGCACGTAAAAATCTACTGCCAATCATTAGCGGACTGGAGTTCCGCTGTGGCGACCCCTAACCGGGAAAAGCTGAAAGACACAACACAACAACCTCTGAGTAGGCAATATGCGACGGAGTAAAGCTGGAGTTTTTTGAGAAAGTCTGCGTAGGGCATCTGTTTGAGGCCGGTAATCCTCTTCGTGAGGTATTTCTGCGGCCTTTCCAGTTGTTGTAGATGTCTTGTGAGGTACATACCAAAAGGGGCACTGTATTCTATAATGGGTCTAATGAGTCACGAGTAGAGGGGAACAGTGACGTCTTTTTTCATGGATGAGAAACCTTTTGTGATGAGGTGTGCCACATAGAAGGATTTCCTGACTAGTGTGGCGATGTGATTATCAAAGGAGAAACTGCTGTCCACCTGTGTCCCAAGGTCTCTTATCACACTTTCGGTGTTAAGTAGACTAGCACCTATGTGGTAGTTCATGGGTACAGAGTTTTTACCAAAAGGGATGACAATGCACTTTTTGGCATTGATCTTGAGGCCATGGCTTTGACAGCAGGCATCTGTCTCAGTGAGGCCCTTTTGTAGGATGTCCACATCGTTAGGAGTTTCGATTATGGCTCCTAGTTAGCAGTCATCTGCGAACTTCATTAGCCAAAGACCTTCTGTGTTAGCCTGTACTTCAGAGAATTAGATACCACTGGTCTGAAGTCGGATTTGGAGTCTGCTGCTTTCACAGTGTGGGTTCTGTCAGTGAGCCAGTTGGCAACCCATCTTTTGACATAAGGGATTTATACCTAGTTTACTGAGTTTATCTATAATTCCAGAGTGGGGGATGGTGTCGAAAGCCTTGGCGAGATCTAGATAGGCTGTGTGAACCACCTTACCCTCATCTATGGCTTTAGTGACCGTTTCAAAGAAGTCTATCAGGTTTAGAAGACATGATCTGCCTTTTACAAACCCGAATTGGGTGGGGTCCAGAGTTTGGAGATTACCAATGTCATTGTTTATAAGTTCCATGATGATACATTCCATAGCCTTGCAGACCAGGATTTCTCTTTTGGTGAAAACTTGCATACTCTCAGGGAGCATTTTCGTTGGGAAATTCAGGATTTCTCTGATTCTAAAAAGAGGCTTAGGGATTTCTTACTCCTGCCCCAGCACAGGCCTTTAGCCATACCTCCTGTACTAGACATTGTTGGTGATGCCTTTTCGGAATCTAGCTTGGCCCCTGACTCTTTACCTCCTGCTCCCAGAAAACCTGAGATATTACAGGGTGTCTGACTCTCACAAGTTCCTTTTTAAAAATCCGACTGCGGATCCTGAGACCATTTCACATGGACCCAAGGGCATTAAAGCTACTGTTGCCAAAAATCCTACCCCCTCTGATAGAGACTCCAGGGTGCTGGATAGATGGGGTAAGAAGGTATACACTTCTGCAACTTTGGCCATTAGGGTCTTAAACTGCCAGTTTCATATGTTAAAATATCAGCAGCATATTATTGGATTGCTTAAACAGAAAATTATGTTGATTCCTGATTGTGCTGAAAATTAGGATTTACAGGATTTACTGCATTCAGCTGAACAAGTTGGAAAACATACTTTGCAATGTGGTTTTGATTCACTAGAGGCATCTTGCAGGGCTGCTGTAACTGGGTCTGTACTTAGAAGGCATGCTTGGCTTAAGTAGCAATCCTTGCCAGATCATGTTAAAGTGAAATTACTGGATGCTCCATTAAACCAGGACCGCCTGTTTGGCAACAAGGCAGAAGAAGTTCTTAAAAAGATGGAGGGAAAAGCTAAATCCATGCACACTGTTAAAGATGTTTTACAAGTACAACCTCCAAGGTTTAGTAGGCATTGGCCTTCCAAAAACTGGTCCTTTCCTGCCTCTTCCAGACCTTCTCAGTCCAAATCCAGATCCAGCAGAGCTCCCAGGCTTCAGTCCCAGGGTACCCACAGGACTTGAGCAGTGGGGGGCCACTACTTCCAAATCTGGGAGTAATAAAACTTCCCACTATGGTAAATTGTCTCAATGACTTCTTTTTAAACCTTCCAAGCACTTCTCAACTGACTGTCTGTTTGGGGAAAGATTGCTCTTTATGCAAAGAACTGGGAACTCATTACCCAGGACAAATGGGTTCTAAATATAGTGTCCCAGGGATACAGATTTCTCTTCCACACGTTACCAACACCAAGTGGGTGGTCAGATCTACCCCCAAATCATTTGGGCAGAGGCCCAAAAGCAAGTACTTTCTCTCTTAAGCATGGGGGCTATTCAGTTGGTACCAGAAGAGGAAAAGGGACAAGTTTTCTACTCTAGACTTTTCCTGGTACCCAGAAAAGACAATTCATGGCGTCCTATCCTAGACCTGTCTACTCTAAACACCTTTTTGGTGATTCCAAAATTCAAGATGCTGACTCTTCAACAGTTGCTCCCTATGGTAGCAGGAATGGCCTTAGGTCAACTGGTGGCCTAGGCAAAAGGGATCCACAGCACCCCCCACCACACCACCCAGTGCTCTATCCTGGTCTACCTACACCAAACATGTACTGGAAAAATGACCCTTCTAGAGTGGCACCCTAGGCGGCTGCCTAGTTGGCCTATGCCTAAGGCCGGCTATGTATGGTAGGCAAAGGCACCTGGTTGGCAACACTAGATTTAAAGGAAGCATACCTGCACATCCCAATCAGGGAATCTTGCAGAAGATACCTACTCTTCAAAGCAGGCTACACGCACTATCAGTTCTCTGCACTGCCCTTTGGCTTATCTACTGCTCCCAGGGTATTCACAAAGTGCCTAGCTCCAGTCATTGTACTTTGCAGGCAAAGAAATATTCAAATATACCCATACCTGGACAATTGTCTAATTCAGGCAGAAAGCCAGGACATACCTTTGAATCATCTGGCCTTTGTACAAGGGGAGCTAACTTGTCTGGGGTACACTATAAATGAAAATAAATCACATCTGGTACCCTGTCAACAAATTATATTCCTAGGAGCAAGCTTGAATAAAACTTCCCAGATGGCTTTCCTCACGCCAGAGAAACAAATTCATTTGACAAACTACTTCAAACTAGTGGCCACAAAAATCCTGCTATCTGCAAGGCAAATACTACAAGCCTTGAGGTTCATGGCCTTTTGCATTCTTCTAATTCCATATGCAAGACTGCATATGAGGAAACTACAATGGTATCTAAAAAGCCTATGGTGTCAACATTCTCAGGATCTAGAAGCAATGATTCCTATCATACCTTGCCTACGCCTAGAGTTCCTTTGGTGGGCAGAGGCCTACCACCAAAACAAGAAACTACCATTCACACTACCCCCTGCCACCCAAACCCTAACAACAGACGCATCAGACTATGCATGGGGGGCTCACCTGGCAAGGACGTGCATTCAGGGCAAATGGAACCCAAGTCAAATGCACCTGCATATCAATCAAAAAGAAATGTTAGCTGTACAGAATGCTCTGACAGCCTTCAAGGACCACATTCTTCCAGGACAATTAGTGGTAAAGACGGACATCACTACTGTTATGTGGTACATAAACAAGCAGGGGGGGTACACATTCTTTCCCCCTCTGCAGACTAGCCATGGCATTATGGAACACAGACCTGAACTACCAAGTGCATCTACAAGCTCAATTCCTGCCAGGAAAACTAAATACACTAGCAGACAAACTAAGCAGAAACCTCATGGACCCACACGAGTGGAAACCTGGAACCAAGGATTGTCAACATGCTGACAAGCAAATGGGAGAGCCCAGATATAGACCTGTTTGCCTCCCCCCAGAACTATCAGCTGGACAAATTTTGCACAAGGACTCCCCACAAACAAGCTTGGAAAGTGGATGCTCTGTCCTTCAGCTGGAAAAACCTATCAGTTTATGTCTTTCTTCCTCTGCCTCTGCTCTCCAAAGTACTACTAAAGATCAAACAGGACAAACCAAGGATGATTTTGATTGCACAAGACTGGCCACGCCAACACTGGTACCTCCTCTTGCGCAGTGTGTCACTGTTGGCTCCATGGCACCTGCCTCAGACTCCTACCCTATTGTCTCAGCAGGAGAACCAGATTCTGCACCCTCAGCTTCAATCACTGAACCTTGCAGCCTGGCTAATTACCTAATCTCTCCTTTACCATCCCTCAGTAAACCAGTGATGGATATCATTTTAGAGGCAAGGAGGCCTAGTACTAGAAAATCTTATGCTGCGAAATGGAAAAGATTCTGTACCTGGAACCAGTCTTAAGGGATGAGCACAGCAGCACCCAATTTACCTCAGATTTTACAATACTTAACTGAGATGCTTCACAAGGGCCTGTCTTTCTCCTCCATCAAAATTCACGCCTCAGCCATTTCAGCTCATTCAGCTCATTTAGCTCATTATAACACAGAACCTCCCCTCTTCCCTCATCCACTGCTCAAGCAGTTCCTCAGAGGGGCCAAAAATTTACGACCACCCAGGAGAGCTCCAATTCCAGCCTTTGACCTTAACTTTGTATTGGAGAAACTCACTCTTCCTCCTTTCGAGCCAGCTGCTACTGCAGAATTAAAATTCCTTTCTTGGAAAACAGCTTTCCTTTTAACAGTCACTTCAGCGAGAAGGGTATATGATTTACAGGCCCTTATGGTAGTGGAGCCTTTCATCATCTTTCATGTGGAGAGGGTGTCCCTCAGGACCAATCCCTCCTTTATGCCCAAGGTGGTATCCAGTGTGGCCCTTAATCAGTCCATTCGTTTGCCAACCTTCTTTTCTAATCCACAGAACAAAGGGGAATGGATACTGCACTCCTTAGATATGCACAGACAACTTAGATTCTACTTGGACAGGACTAAACCTCAAAGGAAATATGAACAACTGCTGGTGGCATTTGCTGCAGGGGCAGAGGGGAAGGCTATTTCAAAGCAAACCATTTCCAAATGGATAGGCCATTGTATTCATTTCTATTACAAGCACCATGGAAAACCTATCCCACAGGGGATCAGACCACACTCAACCAGGGCTGCATCTACCTCTACAGACTTTCTCAGAGGCGTCCCTACCAGGAACATCCTAGAAGCTGCTACCTGGAGTTCTGTACATACTTTCACCAAGCATTACTATCTGTCAATGTTCTCTAAATCCAGAGCTGGCTTTGCCATTGCAGTCTTGCATGGCCTTTTAGCTGGTCCTAATGCTATCTGAATTCCTCCTCCCATCCTTAGCTTTGGGAATCTACCCAAATGTGATGACTGCAGCAGTGAAACACGAAGAACATAATACAGTTGCGTACACTTACCATAAATGTAGATGTTTGAGTGTATTCACTATTGCAGTCCTGGTTACCCTCCCTCCAACCCCCTTACTTCTTTTGGCTATACAGATACTCTCCTTTACTATGCTCAAAAGGTTTTTGGTGTATTTGCTTTTTTGTTGGAGGTATAACCATATATATTTATAGATTTAATTGCTTCCCATTAGGGGGCACCTGACATCTGGGGCAAGAAAAACTGATGTAATGGCGTTGTCTGCATGTATTATATCCCTGACGATCTGAAGTCATGGAAGAAGGGACAGCAACTGACACAGGACCCAAGACTTTGTTAATCAGGCCGACTGAGGGCTACTGCAAGCAGATAACCCAAATGTGATGACAGCAACAGTGAATACACGCGAACATCTACATTTATGGTAAGTGTACCCAACTATACTGTCTCATGCTCCCTTCCTTCTTTCCAACATTTTCCTTTGAAACACTGGAAAAGGTTTCAGAGGTACAGTCTATCTGTGGTCTTTATTACCAGAAGAACAAGAAGCAGAATCTGTTTCTGTTTCACAGCCTACATTTTGTTGGACAAACTTTTGTATTTCCTCCTTAGCATGTATTTCATGAAAAAAATGATTTTTTCCCTTAAGGGAAGAATGCCTTGAAGACAGCTGGGTATAGTACTTTGAATCTCACACCTGCATCGCAACACTCCCTGAATAGTGGAATACATTTTCTCCTCTTCTGCCTGGTGTACAATGAGTAATCATTCTCCACAAATACTCTGCTGTCTCCCACTTTTAGTACTTTGTCCTTCTGCTGCAATTTTATCAGAATCAGCTCCTTCTGCTGGTAGGATTGCATCTTTAGTATTAAAGGTCTAGAGTGCTTTCTCATAGCCAAGTTTAGAGCATACACACGATGTACCCTTTTGACTAACAACTCCTGCCGTGGAATATCAGCACAGCTTTTTTGTGCTTTCATAAAATTAATGCAGTCTGTTCCTTCCAGTTGTCTGCTATAGCTGAAAATCTCAGGTTTTCCATATGTGCTCTTTGTCCTCTAATTATGTTATTTTTTGAAGCATCTCTTCCTGAGCAGTCTAATATTTAGCCAGCCTTTTCTTCATTTCACTCTCTGATTTTTGCAGCTTTATCACCTCATCTGAATATCTGTTTAAAACTTCTTCCATTTTTCCAGCATTTTTGTTGTTTGTGTTGATTTACTCCATCAGTTTTTTATTTATTTTAACCAGGTCTGTCTGCAGTTGTCTTATATCTTCCTGTAGGTTAGTGGAAGTTATGTCTGGATGTTGCATTGCTTTTTTCTGAAGAGCTACAACACTTTCCACAGTCAGTGTTTCTTCCTCACTTTCTGTAGTGATTTTTTCCATGTCCTCAGTATTTCTTTTTTTTTCTGGCATCCAAGCAGTACACTTACTAGCCAGTTACTGAAATTTACTCATAAACACAAAAGTCTACTGGCCTTCTCTGCTGAGTTTCTGTTTACACAGTGGGAGAGCTAGAATTAAGCTGCTACTCAGTGCGCAGCCATCTTTGAAATCCAAGACTTCATTCCTGTCTTGATTTAAAAGACACTGTGCAATCATGTAGTCATCAACCAGTGAGTGCTCATCTAGGCATTTCTGCAAAAGCATCATAGTCAACGTGTTATTGATGCATAATGTAGGTTATTGATCTCTCTGTAGACTAAAACTAGTTTTTGTTTTAGATTCAAAAACAGAACGTGTTGTCATTGAGTGCTCAAGATTCACGTAACCTGTGGGAAGAGGAACTGAAGACTAAATCAAAACTGGGGCTCCGTCTTACGCAGCTAGATAGAGAGAAGGCTGAACTGGAAGGCCAAGTAAGCTGCACGTTGCAAAAACACTCTATTTCATTCCTGTGTGCATGCTGGGAAGTGTGGGCTGTATTTGCCTTTCTATTGTAATTTCATTATGCTACAAAACTAGAACTCTGTATTAGACCTCCATTTGCGAGAACAAATATTTCATATATTCCTTTCCTTCTGAAGAAGGAGCATTTGTACTTGTGTTATTACTTTATAAGTAGCCAGAAGAGACTGCAGGCACAGGTAATAATGTACTGAGTAGATGAGGACTAGACAGTATTGCATTATTAATTATTCGCACTCCACAAATGCTAAGGAAGATCACTTCCTGCATAGCCATAATAGTTACCTCTTGAACTGTTTTTAGCAAATTATAAATTAAAATGCAAACAATTTTTATATGTGTCTAGAGTCATAAATGGTACAAGAAAAGTATAAACCGCAGACAATCAGATCTTTGCAGTGGTAGCATCTATTTTTACACGTGTTTCTGTATTCATATACATACAATTATTTATTTATTTGTTTTTATTTTCATCAAGATTTTTCTTGAAAAGTGCTAATGAGGAGCTTTGTTTGATATAGATAGGTAGTTTGTTCCAGAGTATGGGAATTCTCTGGGTCAGGAATCTATCCCTCCAGCATGTTCTGTTTATTGTGGTGACAAGGTGTAGGTCCCTAGAGCGTGTAGCTCGGAGGGATTGGAATATCTTTAAGTGGAGCATGTCCAAAAGCTCTGGGTTTGACTTAGCTTTGGATGTTAGGCAGAGATCGCCTCTGAGTAGGCGATATGCGACGGAGTAAAGCTGGAGTTTTTTGAGACGCTCTGCATAGGGCATCTGTTTGAGGCCGGTAATCCTCTTTGTGAGGTATTTCTGCGGCCTTTCCAGTTGTTGTAGATGTCTTGTGAGGTACATACCAAAAGGGGCATTGTACTCTATAATGGGTCTAATGAGTGTCAAGTAGAATGGAACAATTAACTCTTTTTTCCTGGATGAGAAACCTTTTGTGATGAGGTGTGCTACGTAGAAGGATTTCCTGACTACTGTGGTGATGTGATTATCAAAGGAGAGACTACTGTCCACCTGTGTCCCAAGGTCGCTTTATCACACTTCCAGTGTTAAGTAGACTACCACCTATGTGGTTGTTCATGGGTACAGAGTTTTTGCTAAAGGGGATGACAGTGCACTTTTTGGCATTGAGCTTGAGGCCATGGCTTTGACACCAGGCATCTGTCTCAGTGAGGCCCTCTTGTAGGATGTCCACATCGTTAGGAGTTCAATTAGGGCTGCTAGTTTGCAGTCATCTGCGAACTTCATTAGCCAAAGACATTCTGTGTTAGCCTGTACTTCAGAGAAGTAGATACCAAACAGGAGAGGTCCCAGGACTAAAAGCTGTGGTACTCCACTTGTCACTGGTCTGAACTCAAATTTGAAGTCTGTTACTTTCACAGTATGGGTTCTGTCAGTGAGCCAGTTGGCAACCCATCTTGTGACATAGGGATTTATACCTAGTTTAGTGAGTTTGTCTATAATTTCAGAGTGGGGGATGGTGTCAAAAGCCTTGGCAAGATCTAGATAGGCTGTGTGAACCACCTTACCCTCGTCTATGGCTTTGGTGAGGGGGGTGTGGATAAGTTGATCCAAGGCATTGGAATTTATGAATTCCAAAAAATGTTGAGCAAAAGAGTTGGTATACGAGTAGTTTTCCCAGTTAATGGTGGGGCAGTTGAAATCGCCCATTATTAGGGTGTTGAGTTGTACCCTAATATTTTCCAGTGTATCAAGAAATGAGGAGTGGGAATCCTGGGGCATGGTGGGGGATCTGTAGCAAGCCACAATTTGGATTGCAGTCTTGCCGAGAGTTAGTTGCACTTGGATAATCTCGGCTGCATTATTCTGAGCAACTAGCCTGGAGGTGTGGCTATCCTTAGTGAATATGGACACACCTCCACCTTTAGTATTTTGGTCCAGGTTAGGTGGCCGAAAGCACTAATCCAGGCATTCTTTAAAGTACTCAATTGTATTTATTACGGCTTGGCAGTAACTTGATTAACGTGTAGCTATCATTCTAAGTCTTTTGGATTAAGCACTTGGGCTTCAGACCAGTTGTTTTACATTAGGAAGGTTTGTGGCCTGCACTGTGGTGGCAGCACAGGTAGCTTACATCCTTCTAAGTTGGGAACTGCTGATTGAGGGCTCAGTGTCTGTTATTCTAAAAGTGTATTAGTTCTGGTTTAAGCACTTGGGCTTCAGGCCAGTTATTTTACATTAAGAAGGTTCGTGGTCTACACTCTTGTGGGAGGAGAGGCTGGACTCTGCCCTTCTGAGCTGGGAATTTCTGGTTAAAGGCTTACAGTGCCTGCATATTTGAACTGTTTCTTACTGAAATTGATACACCTTGTTTGCTGCAGCATAGACTAGATCCAGGCCTGCTGAATCTAGCTTTGATTGTATGCTTGTTGTTTGTTTGCTTGTTATGTCCCTTAAACGCTAATTCCACCTAAAACGCAGCTTTTCAGTGCTTCTGTGGATCCCTAGTGATATCTGCATTGCTTACTGTACTTATTTCCTTGTTTCACTTGAAAAAAAAGTTGTTTGTCGTTTTTGCATTTAAGTTACCTGTAACACAGTCACAGGCTACACACTCAAGTGTGCTAGCCTCCTCTGTGTATTTAAAGTAATTCAAGCTCTGCATTTCTGTTGTTTCTGAAAAAAAATCCTTGTTTTCCCGCCTTTCTGAACTAGTCTAATCCAGTTTTCAGGCTTTGCTGAATTCAGGACTGTGGTAAAGGTTCCTGTGTTGCCCATATCATACTTGGATAGTTAGGCGGCCTCCTTGTTCACTGTGAGAGAGGGAACTCTGAGCAGCCTATCTGTCCCTGTAGGAGTGGTCCCAGCCCAGCAACTTGTAGCTCATTGGCCATTTTGGACTAATTTCTATCCTTTTTGATCTCCCTGGTATAAAAACTGCTTAGCGCAGTTTTGCACACCGCACAGCACTGTTTAGCTGTGGTTAAACTATTCCAGGCTCCACGAAGTCGGCACTTCAGTTTTTCCCTTGAAACCTGAAACACTTCAACCCAGTAGTAGGAATAAGGCAATTTAAGACCAGCACTTACTAAAACTAGCACTAGCTTACAGCTTGCACTTCAGCCCTATACTCAGGAAGTATAAGGCTCTTTACTCATCCAATCAGCAATACAGTCCCAACCATCTATTCAGGCATGTTCAAGGGACAGCTTCTGGTGTGCTCTCCGGTCCAGCTAGTGAATCTGGGCATCCTGAGGCAATGTTACAATTGCCTCATGTACACAGACAACCCCCTCCTCCTCCCAGCCAACACAAACATATGTGAGAGATGCAGCTACACAGCCAAACTGGAGGCTAAGCTCTCTCAACCCACGACTGGATCAACCAGTCTCAAGGAGAAGGGCAACACTAGCACCACATTACCAGACTCACATAGACCAGCCATAGCTGCACCAGAAAACAACTCTCAGAAACACACAAAAACATACTCGGAGGCTCTAAATAAGAACCTGCCTAAACAACAGAGACCTCCCAAGCATACACCCAAGCAATTCCCATCCCACAACAGAAACCAGGTAACACATACGTCACAACGTCAGTGTGCCAAGCAAAAACAGCCCCTAAGGCTAAATAACACACTAGTAATCGGTGATTCTATCATCAGGCACACAGATGTCCCACTCACTAGACTGAACAAGGAGAAGGTTACCGTAAGCTGCCTGTCGGGTGCCAGAATCCGCCACATAACACATGCACTCAGGTCACTCCACAACAAGTACAATTATGACTCTGTCATTGTACATGTTGGCGTAAATGACCTGAGACGTACCTCCCTGGACTACATGAAAAGAGACATGGAGGAGCTCTCTGACCATGTAGCCCAGGCTGGTATGACTCTGACTCTGAGTAGCATCCTGCCCTCACCCAAAATGATGCCAGCATACGAAGAAAAAAATGATCAGTTTCAACAATTGGTTAAACTACTGGTCTCATTCAAAGGGGATCCAGTACTTGTCAGCCTGGGACGACATGCTTGACAAGCCACGTCGCCAGAGACGGCTTGCACCTGTCGCCCCTGGGCTTTCGAATACTGGCCAAGACTCTTGCCGCCCCAATACTGCCTTTTTTAGGCAAGGCTCAAAAGACAAACCCGCCTCCATAAACAACAATAATAAACAAAAACTGAGGGTAATGCTGCTCAACGCCAGAAGTCTAAACCTCAAAATACACGCATTCAAGGCTCTCCTTAGTATGGAAGAAATCGACGTATGTGCAGTGACAGAAACCTGGTTCAAGGCTCCAGAGAGCACCCCAGCACTACCAGGCTATAACTCCTACCATACCTTTAGGTCCCAAAACCAGGACCGGAACACAAAAGGAGGGGATGTGTCCATATTCATCAAGAACACCCACACCTCCAGGTTAGTAGCACAGCACACGGAATCTGAGACCATCCAAGTGCAACTGACAGTGGGTAAATTGACTGTTCAATTTATAGCTTGCTACAGATCTCCCACCTTGTCTCGGGACACTCACGCAGCATTCCTGAGAACATTAGAAAGTATGATGATTCTACCCAACACCATGCTACTAGGTGACTTCAACTATCCAAACATTGACTGGGAAAACTACTCAAGCTCAAACGCCCTAGCCCAATGCTTCCTTGAGTTTATAAACTCAAATGCCCTTGAACAGCTGGTCACCACTCCCACAAGAGGTGACAACATACTGGACCTGGTCATCACCAACATGGGGAACCTATGTTCCACACCTTTGGAAAACTCGTCATTGGTAAGATCAGATCACAAACTAATCACACTGGACATCCACATCCAGACCCCCCCCCCCCCCAGTCAAGGAAATCAAGGTAAAAAACTTCTCTAAAGCCAACTTCACACTCCTCAAGACCGAGGTGGGAAGTTTCAAAGCTCCCAATCAAATGGAAAATGATGACCCATCGGCAGAATCCTTTACAGGTGCATTCTATGAACACCTTCAAGAATGCATGGACCGAGCCATCCCAAGTAAAACCAAGACCAACTCCTCAAAAAAGAGGAAGCCAGTCTGGTGGACCCCGGCCATAAATAAACTTTACAACAGGAGGAGGAAACTCCTGCAAGATAGAACAAAATCCCAAAATAAGAAGGCATCTCTGATTAACAACAGTAAAAAACTGCGCTCCCTCATTAAATCATCCAAGGCCAACTTCGAAAGAAAAATAACCAATGACTCTAAGGATAACCACAAGGCTTTCTTTAACTATGTCAAGAGTCTAGGGACAAACTCTCAGATATGCTCAGAGCTAGTGCATAATCGCCATAAATACACTGAACCAACCGACATTGCCAACATCCTGGCTGACAAGTTCAGTGCAAACTTCACCCCTCCCTCTCCACCAAAGGGGCTAGCACCCATCCCAGAAGAATGTGGCGCTCCAGATGTCTCAGACACACAAGTAAAGACAGCCCTTGCAAAGGTCAAAAACACAGCATCAATGGGACCAGATACTATCCCAGGTTGTGTCTTACACGAGGTTCAAAATGAACTAACTGTCTCAAACATCTCAAATCACTATTCAAACTCAGCCTCTCTACAGGCTATGTACCCAAAAAATGGCGTACAGCAACAGTCGTACCACTCCACAAAGGTGGTGCCACAACTGACCCTGGGAACTATCACCCTATAAGCTTGACTAGCTTGGTCTGCAAAGCCATGGAACGCATTATCATGGAGCTCATTAACAGGGACATTGGGAACCTCCAGACACTGGACCCCACCCAGTTCGGCTTTGTTAAAGGCAGATCTTGCCTCCTGAACTTGGTTGACTTCTTCGAAACAGTCACCAAGGCCATAGATGAAGGGAAGGTGGTTCACACAGCATATCTGGACCTTGCTAAGGCGTTCGACACCATCCCACACTCAGGAATCATAGACAAACTCACCAGCTTAAATATTAACCCCTATGTCACGAGATGGGTTGCCAACTGGCTCGCAGACAGAACCCACATGGTAAGAGTGGCAGGCGCCATGTCTGACTCTAAACCAGTCACAAGCGGAGTCCCACAGGGCTCAGTCCTGGGACCCCTCCTGTTCGGTATATATTTCTCCAAAGTACAGGCAAAGGCGGAGGGACTGTGGCTAACCAAGTTTGCAGATGACTGTAAATTGGGTGCAATAATTGACTCTCCAACTGACACAGACATCCTGCAAAAGGGTCTCACAGAGACAAACACCTGGTGTCAAAGTCACGGCCTCAAGCTAAATGCCAAAAAATGCATAGTAATCCCATTTGGGAAAAACAAAGTACCTACAAACTACCACATAGATGGGAATCCACTAAGTACAGAAGAAGTAATTAGGGACCTGGGTACCCAGGTAGATAGCATGCTCTCCTTTGATAACCACATAGCCAAATCGGTCAGGAAATCCTTCTATGTGGCACACCTGATCACAAAGGGTTTCTCATCCAGATCCAAGGAGGTGATTGTGCCCCTTTACTCCTCACTCATTAGGCCCATAAGAGTACAATGCCCCATTTGGGATGTACCTCACTAGACACCTGCAACAACTAGAAAGACCACAGAAGTACCTCACTAAGAGGATTAAGGGCCTTAAACAATTACCCTATGAAGCACGACTAAAAAAGCTCCAGCTCTTCTCAGTTGCTTACCGTCTTCTAAGAGGTGACCTATGTCTGACCTATAGGGCCATGTCAAACCCTGAACTAATGGACATGCTTCACCTCAAAAAAACGAGATCCCTCAGAATCACTCGTTCTAGCGACTTGAACCTATGTACAACAATAAACAGGACATGCTGGGGGGATAGATTCCTGTCCCAGCGACTCTCCTCACTCTGGAATAGAATCCCAGTCCATATTTGACAGAGATCCTCTCTGACCCTTTTCAAGAGAAATCTTGATGAGTGGATGGGTAATCGTAAGTTCTACCTGGGATCACTTCAGAAGCCCTGTTGACAGAGGCCCAGGTTACTAATCTAATGGGGAGGCGAAAGCCATCACTCTGTGGCTAGGCTTATAAATGCCCATGGGCAGATAGCCTAGTACTTACCTATGAACCTATGAACCTATAAACTAGATATAAATCCCTATGTCACAAGATGGGTTGCCAACTGGCTCACTGACAGAACCCACACTATGAAATAGCAGACTCCAAATCCAACTTCAGACCAGTAACAAGTGGAGTACCACAGGGTTCAGTTCTGGGTCCTCTCCTGTTTGGTATCTACTTCTCTGAAGTACAGGATTACACAGAAGGTCTTTGGCTAATGAAGTTCGCAGATGACTGCAAACTAGGAGCCATAATAGAAACTCCTAAGGATGTGGACATCCTACAAAAGGGTCTCACTGAGACAGATGCCTGGTGTCATAGCCATGGCCTCAAGCTCAATGCCAAAACGTGCATTGTCATCCCTTTTGGTAAAAACTCTATACCCATGAAATACCACATAGGCGGTAGTCTACTTAACACTGAAAGTGTGATAAGAGACCTTGGGACACAGGTGGACAGTAGTCTCTCCTTTGATAATCACATTGCCACAGTAGTCAGGAGATCCTTCTACATGGCACACCTCATCACAAAAGGTTTCTCATCCAGGAAAAAAGAGGTCATTGTTCCCCTGTACTCATCACTCATTAGACCCATTATAGAGTACAACGCCCTTTTGGAATGTACCTCACAAGACATCTGCAGCAGCTGGAAAGGCCACAAAAATACCTCACAAAGAGGATTACTGACCTCAACAGATGCCTTACGCAGACCGTCTCAAAAAACTCCAGCTTTACTCCATCACATATCGCCTACTCAGAGGCGATCTCTGCCTAACATACAAAGCTATGTCATACCCAGAGCTGTTGGACATGCTCCACTTAAAGAAATCCCAATCCCTCCGAGCTACACGCTCTATGGACCTAAGCCTTGTCACCACAATAAACAGAACATGTTGGAGGGATAGATGCCTGTCCCAGAGACTTCCCATACTCTGGAACAAACTACCTATCTATATCAAACAAAGCTCCTCATTAGCACTCTTCAAGAAAAATCTTGATGATTTGATTGGAGATCGGAAATTCACCCCGGGGATGACTTCTGTGGCTCTGCTCGACAGGGGCATAGGAAAATAATTTTCTTAGGTGGCAAAAGCCAGGGTGCATTTTTGGCTAGGCTTATATAGACTCCAGGGCCAATAGCCTAGTACCTACCTATGAACCTATGAAAGGTGTGGTATGAATTATTGCCTGGTAATACAGGGGTGCTCTCTGGAGCCTTGAACCAGGTCTCTGTCACTGCACAGATGTCAGTGTTCTCCATTTTAAGGAGTGCTTCGAGTGAGTGCATTTTGAGGTTTAGACTTCTAGCACTGAGTAGCATTACCCTCAGATTTTGCTTGATTGTACCTGTTATGGTAGTGAATTTATCATTTGAACCCTGCCTAAAAAAGGCACTATAGGGCTGGCAAGAGCCTTAGCCAGTATCCAGAATCCCAAAGGCAACAGGTGCAGGCCATCTCTGGCAAAGCATCATGGTCTGTCGATCATGTCATCCCAGGCAGACAGATACTGGATTCCCTTAGAATGACACCAGAAGCTTAGCCAATTGTTGAAGTCAATCATTTTGTCCTTGTACTGTGGTATCATTCTGGGTGATGGCAGGAT
Organism: Protopterus annectens; assembly: GCF_019279795.1. Taxonomy (NCBI): domain Eukaryota; kingdom Metazoa; phylum Chordata; order Ceratodontiformes; family Protopteridae; genus Protopterus; species Protopterus annectens. Next base: position 1,431,065,659 of record NC_056745.1, on the reverse strand, counting down.
GCTACTCAGGGCTAGGGTCATACCTGCCTGAGCTACAAGATCAGAGAGCTCCTCCATGTCTCTTTTCATGTAGTCCAGGGAGGTACATCTCAGGTCATTCACACTAACGTGGACAATGACCGAGTCATATTTGTACTTGTGGAGTGAACTGAGTGCATGCGTTATGTGGCGGATCCTGGCACCCGACAGGCAGCTGATAGTAACTTTCTCCTTGTTTAGCCTGGAGAGTGAAACATCAGTGTGCCTGACTATAGAGTCACCTATGACTAGAGTGTTGGGTATGTTGTTATGCCGTATGGGCTGTGGTTGAGTGGCACACTGAGTTTTTGGGCTATGTGTCATTTGGGTTGTGTTGGGGATTGGAGGTTGCTTGCATTTCTGCTTTGGAGTTCTCTGTTGTTTGAGAAGATTTTTATTGAGAGCCTTTGCAAATGTAGGTGTTTGTTTTGGTGGTGTATGTTTTGAGGGACTATGTGATGAGTGTGGTGTGGTGCAAGGGTTTACCTTCTCCTCTTGACTTTCTAGTCCAGTCTTGGGTGAAGAGAGCTTAGCTTCCAGTTTGGCTATATAAGTGCATCTCTCACAGGTTGTAGTGTTGGGTGGTAGGAGGAGAGGGTTGCTGTGTACATGAGGCAATTGCTGCATTGCCCCAAGATGCTCAGATTCATCAGGTAGACAGGAGAAAACACCGGGAGCTGACCCTTAGACATGCCTGGCTAGGTGCTTATTTATTAAGTACTAAAAACTGTTTTCCTCTAGACAAGTGAGGAAAATTGAGTGCTGTAGTAATTTGTAGCTTATTTAGTGCTTACAGTGAGTTCTGAACAAGTGCTGAGCTCAAAGAAACAGATTTGAGAGCTAAAACTCAAAAACTAGCTAGTTCTAAGGGAAAATGTGAAGAGCAAACTTTATGGCACCGGGAATAGTTTAATCCTAGCTAAGTGGCGATGCATAAAGTATATTTTTGTATATATATAACAGTAGCAAATGAGCAAACTGATTTAAACAAATTAACCACTTAACCAATAAAAAGCTACAAATTAAGCCCCGGTCCAGCAGTCTTCGATCAGACAACTTCTAACTGCACACTCCTGCCACTAGGGTGCAGGGGAACCTTCTCCAAAAAAAAGGTGCCTGGATTAGTGCTCAAGTTATACAAACAAAGCTAGATTCAGCAGGTCTGAATCTAGTATATGCTACAGCAAACAAGGTGTACCAATTTCAGAAAGGAACAGTTCAAATAAGCAGGCACAATAAGCCTTTAACCATAACCTTCCAGCTCAGAAGGTCAGAATCTACCCTCTCCTCCCACAAGAGTGCAAACCACACCTTCTTAATGTAAAATAACTAGCCTAAAGCCCAAGTGCTTAAACCAGAACTAATACACCGTTAGAATAACAGACAGTAAGCCTTCAGTCAGCAACTCCCAACTTAGGATGTAAGCTACCTGTCCTGCCACAACAGTGCAGACCCCAAGCCTTCTTAATGTAAAACAACTGGTCTGAAGCCCAAGTGCTTAAACCAAAGGCTTAGAATAACAGTTACAATTTAATCAGGCTACTAACAAGCAGTAATAAATGCAGCAGAATAAATGCAATTAAGTACTTTTAAGAACAAGCAGCAAAAGCAAAATAAAGTAATAAAGTAGGAACAAGCACAAATACAGTAAAAGCAGTTGAATAAAGTGCAATTTTTTTATATAACAATAGAAAACAAGCAAACTGATTTAAACAAATTACCAAATTAACCAGTAAGTGGAGTATGTTCTACTTTTTCACTTTAGGCAGCCATCCTAAAACTACGGAATTAAGATACTGTCCTCATTCTTCCCTGAACATAACAGTTCTATAAAAATACAATTTGTCAAATTGCTTTGCTTGTGTTTTTTTTAATAAGAAGTATTGGATTTATTCAAGTGTACAAGTAGGTTTGTTTCCCAGTTGTTACATGGGAATTTCCAAAACTTCAAAATAACTTTGAAATAACTGTTAAGAGAGCAGCTGTAATATGTGAAATCCACACTGAAATGGTGATCTCCATTATTTTTCTCTCTTTCTGAATACCAAAGAACCAAAATAGTGTGTCCTATTTTTTAGTACTTTAATTATTGTGGTCATTCTACTCATTTTCATTACTTCTTCCCAAAGTTTTTGTACCTCCTTGCACTCCCATATCATATGTAACTATCCCACTTTGCTTCATCACATCTCCAGCAGCCATTATTTTTTGACCACCCTCTCTGTTTTTCAGTTGTACTAAGTTGAATTAAGTGATTTTTTTGCAGGAATTGCATGTAGTTGGGATATGAGTAATTTGTTTACACTGAATTTTAAAATACATATTGTTTTGGATTGCTCTTACGTGTGGATGCAAATGGTTCTAGCTAATAGGAAGATGCTAGAGATACTGGCACCTATTTTTTTAACTTTAATGAAAATTGATTTTGATTATCTTAGTTTTCTGGAAAGAGTGTACAGGGATAGCATGTGGAACCAAAAATTAATATGTGAGTAGAGAGGACTTAAGTATATCTAAATTTATTTAAAATCATCTAGATCATTTATAATTTTGCAGTGATTGGAATGGAAAGACTGAGTTGGTAATATTGTTTGTTCATGGTGAAACTCAGCATCAGATGTACATGTATTAAAGTAGACTGCAGATAACAGATTAATCAGAACTTGCAGCAGAAGAAACTAATAAGAGCAGAAATTTTAATATTACCAAAGTAGTAGAAGTTTGAAAATGAAAAATATGATAGAACAAGACCCAGCCACAAAAAGTAAAAGTTAATGTAGTGTGGCATTTTGAAGACACTGGAGTCTAAACAAGAAACTCCACACTCTGCAAGATCTTCTCATTCTGGAGAATGTAGACGTCTGTGCTGTCACAGAGACTTGGTTTAAAGCTACAGAAAGTACTCTGGACGTTTTAGGCTATGGTGCATTCCACGCAGTTAAACTGACCAACAGCAGCCTAGACATGGGCTAAAGGTGGAGGTGTGTCGATCAACATTAGCAACAAACACAACTCCATGTTGGTTAAACAGGCTGATGCCCTTGAGTTCATCCACATCCAAATCTCCATAGACAAGGTTCCTTGCCATGTCCTGCTGAGCTACATGTCACCCTCCAAGATGTATGAAACTCACAACTCTTACCTAGACCTACTAGAGGCGCTCACCATCCAATTTAGTACCCTATTCATTGTATACTTTAGCTGCCCCTCTGTAGACTGAGAACATTTTCTGCCTCTAACTCACAGGCACGATTCTTGGACCTTATCAAGAAAAACATCCTAGACCAGGTAGTGTGCATTCCAGCCAGAAAATCACATTGTCCCCCAGAGTCGCATCCTCATTGGTGACATCAAACCACAAAGCTGTCTCCCACAAAATAAAAGTCACCCCAGAAAACTCAACTATACCCATAATGGTTAGGAACGGTCTAAAACAAACTGTATCTTATTAAGCTAGTGTTTGCCAACATTTACAGCTTCTCTAAACCCCGAGAATACAATTATCTGTGCAGAATTATTTACAGAAACCCTGTATAAACATGTAAATGGCTCCACTGAGGCTGCTGTGCCTACCAGAAGTAAGACCAAACACAAACGAAAACCAACCTTCACACATAGTAACACAGGCTGAAATCCACTGATCCAAGCACCAGATTTTATTTAAAACATGAAACGAAGTAAGCACTTTTGTCTGGTATATATAACCAGACTTCTTCAGGCAACTAAAAACTGCATGCAAAGCAATTTAGATACATCAGAGTCACAATTGGACATATCCCACTTAAACTTAATGAGCTCAAAGAAAGGAAAACCTTTTTATGCTAACCAAAATGCATGATGCAGCTAAAAAAGCATCTCCTATAAATCACTTTGTAGAATAAAAGAATAATTCAAATGACAAATTCACCACCATAACAGGAACAGGCAAGCAGAAACTGAGGGTGATGCTACTCAATGCTAGAAGTCTAAATCTCAAAATGCACTCACTCGAGGCACTCCTTAAAATGGAGGACATCGATGTCTGTGCAGTGACTGAGACCTGGTTCAAGGCTCCAGAGAGCACCCCTGCATTACCAGGCTATAACTCATACCACACTTTTCGGCCATGTAACCTGGACCGGAACACCAAAGGCGGACGCGTGTCCATATTCATTAAGGATATCCACACCTCCAGGCTAGTTGCTCAGCATAATGCAGCCGAGGTTATCCAAGTGCAACTAACTCTGTGCAAAACTGCAATCCAAATTGTAGTTTGCTACAGATCCCCCACCATGCCCCAGGATTCCCACTCCTCTTTTCTTGATGTACTGGAAAATATTAGGGTTCAAGCAAATACCCTAATATTGGGCGATTTCAACTACCCCACCATTAACTGGGAAAACTACTCATGTACAAACTCCTTCACTCAACGTTTTCTGGAATTCATAAATTCCAATGCCCTGGATCAACTTATTCACACCCCCACGAGGGGCAACAATATCTTAGACCTAGTCATTACCAACATGAGTTACTGGTGTTCCACACCTGAAGTCAACTCCTCGTTGGTCAGATCCAACCATAAGCTAATTACCCTAGATATCCACATCCCGCCCCTACCCCCCATTAAGGAAATCACGGTAAAAAATTTCTCCAAAGCCAACTTCATGCTTCTTAAGACAGAAGTGGTGAACTTCATGACACCCATGCAGATGGACAATACAGTTACGACTGCTGAATCCTACACAAATGCACTCTATAAGCACTTACACAAGTGCATGGATCGTGCTGTCCCAAACAGAACCAAAATGCTATCCTCCAAAAAAAGGAAGCCAGTCTGGTGGTCCCCTGCCATAAACAAACTCTACAACAGAAGGAAGAAATTGTTGCAAAAGAGAGTGAAATCCCATGAGTGGAGGAGCTCCCTGGTCAGCCTCAGCAATAAGCTGAGATCCCTTATAAGATCCTCCAAAGCTAGCTATGAAAACAAGATTGCCACTGATTCTAAGGACAACCACAAAGCAATCTATAGCTATGTCAAAAATCTCAATGGCAACACCCAGATTTGCTCTGAGTTACAGCACAATGGCACAAAAATTACAGAACCAACTGATATTGCCAGCATCCTGGCAGATAGGTTCAGTGCTAACTTTACCCCCCCTCTCACCCCCTACAGGGCCCATATCTATACAGGAAGAATGCAGAGTCCCTGTAATCACAACTTCACAGGTAAAAGCAGCATCCATGAGACCGGACAACATCCCAGGCTGCATTTTACACAAACTTCAGAACGAGCTGGCTCCCCACCTAAGCACCATGTTCAATCATAGGCTCACGTCAGGCTTTGTGCCCACTGAATGGCGCACAGCAACAGTTATCCCACTCCACAAAGGGGGAACCACCACTGATCCTGGGAACTATTGCCCAATTAGCCTGACGAGCCTCGTCTTCAAGAGCATGGAACATATCATCATGGAATTCATAAACAAAGACATTGGTAACCTCCAAACTTTGGACCCCACCCAGTTCGGGTTTCTGAAAGGCAGATCTTGCCTCCTGAACCTGGTCAACTTCTTTGAGGTAGTCACCAAAGCCGTAGACGAGGGTAAGGTGGTTCACACAGCCTATCTTGATCTCGCCAAGGCTTTCAACACCATCCCCCATTCTAGAATTATAGCTAAACTCACTAAACTAGGTATAAATCCCTACGTCACAAGATGGGTTGCTAACTGGCTCACTGACAGAACCAACACTGTACAAGTTGCAGACTACAAATCCAACTTCAAACCAGTGACAAGTGGAGTACCACAGGGTTCAGTCCTGGGAACACTCCTGTTTGGTATCTACTTCTCTGAAGTACAGGTTAACACATAAGGCCTTTGGCTAACGAAATTCGCAGATGACTGCAAACTAGGAGCTATAGTCAAGTCCCCAAATGATGTGGACATCCTACAGAAGGGCCTCACTGAGACAGATGCCTGGTGACAGAGCCATGGTCTCAAGCTCAGTGCCAAAATTACATTGTTATCCCCTTTGGTAAAAACTCTGTACTCAAGAAGACTGCCGCCTATGTGGTAGTTCATAACACCGAATGTGTGATAAGAGACCTTGGGACCCAGGTGGACAGTAGTCTCCCCTTTGATAATCACATTGCCACAGTAGTCAGGAAATCCTTCTACATAGCACACCTCATCACAAAAGGGTTCTCATCCAGGAAAAAAGAGGTCATTGTTCCCCTGTACTCGACACCCATTAGACCCATTATAGAGTACAACAACCCTTTTGGAATATACCTCCCAAGACATCTGCAGCAGCTGGAAAGACCACAGAAGTACCTCACAAAGAGAATTACTGGCCTCAAACAGATGCCCTACTCTGATTGTCTCAAAAAAACTCCAGCTTTACTCTATAGCATATCACCTACTCCAAGGTGATCTCTGCCTAACATATAAAGCTATGTCAAACCCAGAGCTGTTGGGCATGCTACACCTAAAGAAATCCCAAGCCCTCTGAGCTACACACTCTAGGGACCTAAACCTTGTCACCACAATAAACAGGACTTGCTGGAGGGATAGATTCCTGTCCCAGAGACTTCCCATACTCTGGAACAACCTACCCATCTATATCAAGCAAAGTTCCTCATTAACACTCTTCAAGAAAAATCTTGATGAGTGGATGGGAAATAGGAAATACACCCTGGGGATCACTTCTGTTTCTCTGCTGGACAGTAGCACAGGAAAATAACTTTCTTGTGTGGCGTAAGCTATGGAACCTTGCTGGCTAGGCTTACGTAGGCCCTTGGGCCGATAGCCTAGTACCTACCTATGAACAAACTACAGGTGGTAGAACAGAAGGAAAGATGTACCCATGTGGTATTTGCCACCAGTGTAATTTTATTTTGCCAACTACTTTACCTTTAATCTTTACCTTAAAAGGATATATAACAAAAGAAAAAAGTCATGGCCAAAATCAGAAACAGCAACTCTCATAGAGAAGAGCTCTCAGAATCAACTAAACAAGAAACTAGGAGCTCTAATAAATTCCAGTAAGGTCAATTAAAGGGCAGGATAGCTTCCCAGAATAAAGACAATCCCAAGGCCTTCTTCAGCTATGTCAGGAACATTAAAGGTAACACTCAGAAGTGTGTAGAACTGGTGGTTAATAGCACAACCTTTGATGACCAGGGTGACACAGTGAGTATACTGGCTGATAAATTTAGCTATAACTTCACCCCCCATTCCCCCCACCCCACTACCCCCTTGAAATCCCTTCTAGCATATCCCCCTAACTATCGACAGGGAGCAGATCCTGGTGGCACTCACTAAGGCCAAAAATACTGCCTCATTGGGTCCTGTCAGTATCCCTGGTTGCCTCCTAAATAGCCTAAAGCAAGACCTAGCAGGACCACATGAGGCCGTCTTCAACTACAGTCTCAAGGTGGGTTACATGCCAGGTGAATGGAAGACCACATTGGTTATCCCTGTTCATAAGGGTGGACCATCACTTGACCCCAGGAACTACAGACCCATCTGTCTGACAAGTCTGTTATGCAAAGCCATGGAATGAATTATCTTGGAAGTGATCAACAAGAACATTGGCAACCTATGGACACTGGGCCTATTGCAGTTTTGCTCTGTTAAGGGAAGATCTAGCTTACTCAACCTGGTTGACTTCTTCACGAGGGTCATGAAGGTTAAGGATGAGGGGAAGATGGTGCATACTGCTTACCTTGACCTGGCCAAGGCATTGGCTACAATACCCCAGTTAGGTATTGCTGACAAACTCTCAGGACTAGGCATATATCCTTATATAACTCACTCAATATTTGGCTGACTCACAGATAGGACCCAAGAAGTTAATATCAGGGAGGCCACTCCACCAGGAGACCGGTCACCAGCGGAATAACTAGGGCTCTATGTTGGGCTTGCTCCTGTTTGACATCCACTTCTCGGACGTAATGTCAGAAGCCTTTGGCTCACCAAGTTCACAGATGACTATAAATTGGGAGCTGTCATAGATTCCCCCCACAACACCAACATAGTACAAGAAGTTCTAGCACAAACAAATGACTGGTGCTAAAGCCACTGATTAAAACAACTCAAAGAAATGCATTATAATGCCCTTTGGGAAATTGTCCACCAAAGCTAATTACTCCATCGATAAAACTCCCATAAGAGTTGACTCAATAGCTAGGGATCTGGAAATATAGAAAGACGATAATTACTCTGGGGTGATCTATGCATACCATATAAGGCATCCTCAGATCCAGCTCTGATGAATATGTTGCACATCCACAAACAAACAGCACTAGAAACACTAAATCCAAGAACATGAAGTTTGCCTGTAACATAGCCTGACTAGTTATGTATCTCTTAATACTTTGCTCTTCCTACCCCTTCTACTCATTAACTGTAATTCCTTCCTTATTAACCATAATACTATCTCCCTCTAGAACATCTTGATTGTACTAGCATGCTATGTTATGCCTGTATTCTGCACTGCTGAATTTACTGTGATTACCTGTAATATGCATTGTAAATATGATTTTTTTATTTAATGTTTCCTTATTTGTTATCTTGTTAATTTCATTGTTCTATTTTGGAGCTTATCTCCCCGGGCCTCTACTGAAAATGGACATGTATCCAGTTAGACTAGCCCGGTCAACAAATGTAAAATAAATAAATAAATCCTGGAGACTGATATTTGTCTCAAAGGATCCCCCTGTACATGAAGCAGAGTTCATCCCTGACCCTGGTCAAAATGACATATCAATATGATCTTGTTTTTCTTCAATCCTTTCTCTTTCCAGTAATCCATTAAACGTCTGTTTTATATGACTCTTGCTAGACATAAGGAAATAGTGGTGTATTCCCATGCCATTGGCATATAGTAGGATTAGTGTCCATCACTGTCATCTTATATACCTTCTGTAACAGAACTGCTTCATTATTTCATGAATGACCCTTGTCTGTGCCCCATACCTCTCAATCTCTTAGCACTAAAAATCTGGACAAAGACTAAAATAAAGGGGAAGACAAAGGGCCAAAAATAGGCACAGATTTTAAAAATTGATGTTATAAACTTAGAAAGTTGCCTTAATAATAGGTTCATAGGTTGGTACTAAGCTATCAGCCGTAGGGCCTATACAAGCCTAGCCATAACAATTCCCTGGCTATTTCTTCCCACACTATTTACTTCCTTGGACCCCTGTCTAGCAGGGCGACTGATGTGATCCCCGGGGTGAATTTCCTTTCTCCCATCCAATCGTCAAGGTTCCTGTTGAAGAGGGCCAAAGAGGCACTCTGCTTGACATGTATGGGCAATCTATTCCAGAGTCTGGGGAGTCCCTTGCTCAGGAACCTATCCCTCCAGCATGTTTTGTTTATTTTGATGACAAGGTTTAGATCCATGGAGCATGTGGCTCTGAGGGATTGGGATTTCTTTAAGTGTAGCATGTCCAACAGCTCTGGGTTTGACATGGCCTTGTATGTTATGTATGTTAAGCAGAGATCGCCTCTTGAGTAGACGATACGTGACAGAGTATAGCTGGATTTTTTTAAGGCGGTCAGCGTAGGGCATCTGCTTTAGGCCTGTGATTCTTTTAGTGAGGTATTTCTGCGGCCTTTCCAGTTGTTGCAGATGTCTTGAGAGGTACATACCAAATGGGACGTTGTATTCTATAATGGGTCTAATGAGGGATGAGTACAGCGGGACAATGACCTCCTTTTTTCTGGATGAAAAGCCCTTAGTGATGAGGTGTGCCACATAGAAGGATTTCCTGACTATTGTGGCGATGTGGTTATCGAAGGTGAGACCACTGTCCACCTGTGTCCCTAAGTCTCTTATCACACTTTTTGGGTTTAGTTTACTGCCACCTATATGGTCATTTGCGGGTACATGTTTTTTCCCAAAGGGGATAACTATACATTTCTTGGCATTAAGCTTGAGCCCATGGTTCTGGCACCAAGCATCTGTTTCTGTAAGGCCCTTTTGTAGAGTATCCACATTATTTGGGGATTCAATAATGGCTCCCAGTTTGCAGTCAGTAGTCTCTCCTTTGATAATCACATCACCACAGTAGATAGGAAATCCTTCTACATGACACATCTCATCACAAAAGGTTTCTCATCCAGGAAAAAAAGAGGTCATTGTTCCCCTCTTAGTGTTGGCCTGTACTTCAGAGAAGTAGATGCCAAACAAGAGCGGCCCCAGGACTGAACCCTGAGGTACTCCACTTGTCACTTGTCTGGAGCTGGATTTGGAGTTGGCTACTTTTACAGTGTGGGTTCTGTCAGTAAGCTAGTTAGCAACCCATTGGGTGATGTAGGGATTAATGCCCAGCTTAGTAAGTTTATCTATGATTCCAGAGTGGGGGATGGTGTCAAAGGCCTTGGCAAGGTCTAGATAGACTGTGTGGACCACCTTACCCTTGTCCATGGCTCTGGAGACTGATTCGAAGAAGTCAATCAGGTTCAGGAGATGAGATCAGCCCTTCACGAACCCAAACTGGGTGGGGTCCAGTGTTTGAAGGTTGCCAATGTCTTTGTTTATAAGTTCCATGATAATATGCTCCATGGCCTTGCAGATAAGGCTCATCAGACTGATGGGTGTTAATATGCATTTTTGAAAGATATGAAATCTAAAACTCAAACGTTTATCACTATTTGGTGACTTCAGTCCTCAGCAATTTGCCAGAAAATCACAAATTTTATGAAGGACAGACCAAAAATATGAGGTAAAAATCTGAACAGTTGAAAGGTATGCTGTGCATGTCTCAGAGCTTGTTTTACAGTATACTAAACAGTTATAAAGCTGCAACCAACAAGCAGCTAAATTGCAGGCCTTTGCTTTTTGAAGGCCAAGATGAGTTGACAGTCCCCTTCCCCTGCACTTTTCCTGCAGTCCTGGTGGTGCCCTGCCATAAACAAACTCTACAACAGAAGAAAGAAACTGTTGCAAAAAAGAGTAAAATCCCATGATTGGAGGAACTCCCTGATCATCCTCAGTAAGAAGCTGAGATCCCTCATAAAATCCTCCAAAGCTAGTTACGAAAACAGAATCACCACTGATTCTAAAGACAACCACAAAGCATTCTATAGCTATGTCAAGAATCTCAATGGCAACACTCAGATCTGCTCTGAGTTGCAGCACAATGGCACTAAATATACAGAACCAACTGATATTGCCAACATCCTGTGAGATAGGTTCAGCGCTAACTTTACCCCTCTCTCACCCCCTAAATGGCCCATCTTTATACCGGAAGAATGCAAAGTTCCTGTAATCACAGCTGCACAGGTAAAATCCATACTCTCCAAAGCCAAGAACACAGCATCCATGGGACCTGACAACATCCCAGGCTGCGTTCTACACAAATTACAGAACGAACTGGCACCCCACCTAAGTACCATGTTCAATCATAGCCTCACCTCAGGCTTTATGCCCACTGAATGGCGCACAGCGACTGTTATCCCACTCCTCATAGGGGGAGCCACCACGGACCCCGGGAACTACCGCCCCATTAGCCTGATGAGCCTGGTCTGCAAGGCCATGGAATGTATCATCATGGAACTTATAAACAAAGACACTGGTAATCTCCAAACTCTGGACCCCACCTGGTTCGGGTTTGTAAAAGGCAGATCATGTCTCATAAACCTGATAGACTTTTTTGAAGCAGTCACCAAAGCTATAGACTAGGGTAAGGTGGTTCACACAGCCTATCTAGATCTCACCAAGGCTTTTGACACCATCCCCTACTCTGGAATTACAGATAAACTCACTAAACTAGGTATAAATCCCTATGTCACAAGATGTGTTGCCAACTGGGTCAGTGACAGAACCCACACTGTGAAAGTAGCAGACTCCAAATCCGACTTCAGACCAGTGACAAGGGGAGTACCACAGGTTCAGTCCTGGGTCCCCTCCTGTTTGGTATCTACTTCTCTGAAGTGCAGGCTAACACAGACAGTTTCTGGCTAACGAAATTCACAGATGACTGCAAACTAGGAGCCATAATCGAAACTCCTAATGATGTGGACATCCTACAAAAGAGCCTCACTGAGACAGATGCCTGGTGTCAAAGCCATGGCCTCAAGCCCAATGCCGAAAAGTGCATTGTCATCCCCTTTGGTAGAAATTCTGTACCCATGAGCTACCACATAGGTGGTAGTCTACTTAACACCGAAATTCTGATGAGACCTTGGGACACAGGTGGAGAGTAGTCCCTCCTTTGATAATCACATCACCACAGTAGACAGGAAATCCTTCTATGTGGCACATCTCATCACAAAAGGTTTCTCATCCAGGAAAAAAGAGGTCATTGTTCCCCTCTACTCCTCACTCATTAGACCTATTATAGAGTACAATGCCCCTTTTGGTATGTACCTCACAAGACATCTACAACAACTGGAAAGGCCGCAGAAGTACCTCACAAAACAATTACCGGCCTCAAGCAGATGCCCTACGCAGACGGTCTAAAAAAACTCCAGCTTTACGCCATTGCATATCGGCTACTCAGAGGCGATCTGTGCCTAACATACAAAGCTATGTCAAACCCATAGCTGTTGGACATGCTCCACGTAAAGAAATCCCAATCCCTTCGAGCTACACACTCTAGGGACCTAAACCTGGTCACCACAATAAACAGAACATGCTTAAGGGATAGATTCCTGTCCCAGAGACTTCCCATACTCTGGAACAAACTGCCTATCTATATCAAACAAAGCTCCTTATTAGCACTCTTCAAGAAAAATCTTGATGATTGGATGGGAACTAGGAAATTCACCCTGGGGATCACTTCTGTGACTCTGCTTGACAGGGGTACAGGAAAATAATTTTCTTGGGTGGCGAAAGCCAGGGTACCTTTTTGGCTAGGCTTATATAGGCCCTAGGGCCAATAGCCTAGTACCTACCTATGAACCTATGAACAAACCTTTTGACATAGCAAAACCAACCCAACAAAATCTAAAAGTATTATTGCTCAATGCCAGGAGTCTAAACAGGAAACTACTCACTGCAAGCTCTCCTCAGCCTGGAAAATGTAGATGTTTGTTTATTTACTGAGACATGATTTAAAGCTGCAACAGCACCCTGGCGGTGCAGACCACTGACCTCACTGGAAGGGACAAAAGATGGAGGTGTGTCAGTTTACATCAGAAACAAACACGCCTCAAGGATAGGCAGAGTATGACAGACTTGAGCTACTCCCTGTCCAAATTGCCCTTTGACAGGAATTGTTGCACGTCAAAGTCTCGTACCATACATTAGCAAGCTATAGGCCCCTCCTTATGACCCAGGAAAGCCATGACATGTATTTATTTCTACCAGGAACACTATCCATTCAACTGTATACCATATTCCTGGGTGACTTGAACTTCCCTACTATAAACCAGGAATCATACAGTGACCCCAAACATGCAGGCCCACAGATTCCTGGTCTTTGTAAACATAAACACCCTGGACTAGCTAGGTGAACTAACATCCTGGATCTGGTCCTTACAAACATGAGAGAATGGTGCATACCCCCCCCCCCCCAATCACCTCCACTGTAATGTCCTCTCTGGTAAGGTTGATCCATAAAACTGTCTTCTTTGAAACAAAAAAAATAAAACCTGGGACCACAGCTAACGAAACTTTTAGGAACTGTTCCAAGGCAAAGTTTGTAACATCCTAGCAAAAATTTCAAGCCTCCTTAAACCCTGAGAACATAGCTTTTTTGCAAAAATTGTACAATCACATTAGTAGTTGCATAGCGACAGCTGTACCTGCCAGGAATAAGCACAGGACAAATTTAAAAAACAAGCCACACAGGTGGAATCCCAACATCAGTAGGTTGTATGACCAAATGAAGAAAATCATGGCAAAAATTATGAAGTACAAAGCCCAGCAATATAAAAACTCTCTCCTCAATCTAAATAAGCAACTCAGAGGACTAATAAAGTCTACCAAAGCCAAATTTGAGGTAAGAATGGCCTCCTAAGACAAGAACAATTACAAGACTTTTTTCAACAGTGTCTGTAACCTTAAAAGCAGTATACGACAATGTGCCAGACCAATTATAAATGGAACCACCTCCACTGAGTCTGAAAACATAGCAAATCTACTGGCCAACAAATTTAGCTCCAGTTTTATTCCCCCTCCCCCAGACATCCCTCAGGAATAACCATTGAATACAACTCCCCAGCTATTAATAGGGAGCAGGTCCTCGATGCACTCTCCAAGGCCAAAAACACATTGATAGGCCCCCATAATATCCCAGCATTACTCCAAAAGAGCATAACACATGACCTGTCAGGACCACTAGAATCAATATTTAACTGTAGCCTCCAAACAGGCCTCATGCCAGGTGAATGGAGGACTGCAGATGTCATCCTCTGTACAAGGATGGGCCATCATTGGTCCCTGGTAACCACATATCCATAAGCCTAACTAGTCTCATATGCAAAGCCATGGAAAGAATTATCATCGAATGGTAAACAATAACATAGGAAACATTCAGACACTGGATTTAATCTAGTTTGGTTTCATCAAACGCAGGTTATGCCCACTCAGCAATGTATGAGGGCAAAAAGGTGCATACTGCCAACCTTGACCAGGCCAAGGCATTCAACACAATACACCACTCAGGCATTGTAGACAAATTCATGAAGCTAGATAAAACTTGCTCTGTCATCTGCTTGGTAGACAGCTGGCCTCACAGGAAGGACCCAGGAAGTTTGGATAAGAGATTCTATTTCCAGAAAGAGATCAGTCACTCACCGAGTCCATCAGGGCTCTGTACTTGGTCTGCTTCTTTTTGGCATCTACTTTTCTGAAGTCAAGGCCATCATCAAGGGCATCTGGGTGACCAAGTTTGCAGATGACTGTAAAGTAAGTGCTGTCATAGAATCCCTCAAGACACAAATACCATCCAGGAAGGCCTGACATAGACAAATAACTGATGCCAGAGCCGCTCTTTAAAATTCAATACCAAGAAATGTGTAACAGTGTCTGTCAGGAAGTTGGTTACCCCTGGAAACTGCCACATTGATAGTACATCACAAAAAGTAGACCCAGTTGTCAGAGATTAGAGAACACATGTAGGCAGTAACCTCACCTTTGACCACTGTGTGGCTATGGTAGTAAGGAAATCATTCTGTGCTGTACAACTTATAAGCAAGGTTATGGCATCTAGGTCTAAGGATGCCATAGCTCCTCACTATTCCACCCTCATCAGCCAGTCATTGAGTATGTACCTGACCAGCGACTGGAACATCCACAGAGGTTCCTCACAAAAAGAATATAGTGTGAACAACATGTCATATGTGGATTGCCTCAAAGTCCTGTCCCTGTACTCTTTCTCCTAAAGACTGTTGAGAGATGATCTATTCCTGGCTGACCAGGCATTCTCACATCCCACTCCGATGGACCTGCTGCATATCTAATAAAATGAATAGCATCAGAATTACTTGATGTAGGGACATAAACCTCATGTGCAACATAAATGGGACATGTTGAAGGGATAGGTGTGTGTCTCAGAGACTACACCTTCTCGGAAATGATCCATACAAAGAAGAGTTCTTCCCTAACCAGGTTCAAGAGTAACGTGGTGCAATATATGGGGAATTAGAAATTTACACCTCGCCTGACACCCATGTTTCTAATAGACAGATGCAGCTTGTAAATGCTTGACCACTGAAGCCCAAGCCTACATATACCCCTTAAAATAACCTTCTCTACCAAAACTTGTCAGATATATTTGGAGTACATGGGTGCATTTAAAAAGATCCTTATTGTCATAAGTCTAGTGTATACCTATTAACTTATAAACCAATAAAAGTGACATCAGGTTTGAAGGGTTAATGCACAAAGTGTTATTGGTTGCTGATAGCTTTTTGATGTAGTTAGTTAATCCAGAACAATGTCTTGCAGGCCCGGTCTTTTTACACTTCTCCACCACTTTAGACATATTTTGAGATCCAGAATAAATAAAACTGTATGTCTCCAGCTGGCCATCCCTGTGAAGTTAAATGATAAGGCTCCAAGCGCAGTGACATCTTGGTGTTGGGCAGAAAATCAGAGGGGGTTGGATCCATCAATCCCATCAAAACAGAAAACACCCTCTTCACAATCTCGATGTCCGATCATCTGGGGGAAAGATAAGACCTCCATCTCCTCCCTTCCCGAAAGCAATCTCCCAGAGGAGGAAGTCGGTGCTGAGCTATCCAATGCCAAAGCACTGAGGCATAGAGATGGCTGCAAAACCTTTGGAGTCGATTCCAATGCCTCAGACCCGACAAAGGAGCTTCAGCTCTGAGAGTCTAAAGATGCTGGTGCCAGGTCTGTCAGAGTTAGGTTTGGATCTGAGGATAAGGCTATTCTCAGATCCAAGCCTGATGGACCCAGGAGACTCAGATCCAGGGACTTCAAAGCAGCCAAAGGAATCAGAGAAGGAGTCTGGTATGGTGGAGTAGTCGGCAGATGGGTTTCCTGACCCGAAATCATATGAACCGATAATACACCCATGTGGATCTGCGACAAGAGAATCTTCCTCATCATCTGATCCACATCTTCTTCAGTCAGACTCCTGGATGAGTGAGACGAAGCTATGGAAGGGGGCTTATTATGGCACCATTCCACGAAGGGAGATGTGACCCTGGAATGAATTGGATCCACGGTGGGAGAATAACAGGTCCTAGGCAAAGGGGCAAGCTCCAAGACAGTCGGATCCAAAGATTTTCTGGTCGGCTTAAAGGACATTGGATCCATAAACCTCTTTTTCTTAGGATCTGAGGGGGAAGAGGTTTTAGCCCTCCTCAAATCCAGGACAACCCTGAAGATGAAGTTGAAGAAGTAGAGGAAGAAGGAGATTTCAACTCCTTGGACATAGGCCTGGGGAACTGAGCCCTGAAATAGCTTCTCCAAATGATGAGGGTAACAAACCTTTCAGTATACGTTTGTACTTCCTGTCCACTAATGCCCTGGGGTTAAAATTGTGGTATATGGAACAATTTTCTTGAAAGTGTTGTGGACCTAAACAATACACGCAGACTATGGGCATCTTAAAGCAGTAGCTTGTGGCCACACTTAATACATTTTTTAAACCCTGAAGGGGCCATCTCAGACATTTCAACAATACCAGAAAAAAAAATAGGTAAACAAGAAGTTTTTTTTTTGAGGAAGGAAGAAAGAAGAGCACTACCAACAGTGGTAAGTAAGAATCCACTAATGTGCAACAGAAAAGAAGGAAAGTAATACCAGTAGTGGTAGCTAAGAATACAGTAACATGTAATAAAAAAGGGAGAAATAGTAATGGCAAAAGAAAAATATTATCTTTACAAGGGTAAGGGACTAATAGCAATAGGAAAAAGATAAATTTAAACTTAGTTGGGAAATAGCAATGAAGCTCAAGAGCTATGGCTGACCACATGCCTTTGCCAAAAGCAGCAAACAAGATCTGAGGTATGTTGGGGGTCGGTGCATTATGGGTAAGGGAGAAGCTCAAGAGCTTTTTTGTTACCACGAGCTTTAGTAACAGCAGAGTCTGATCCAAGGATCAGATCCAAACCCAACAGTTGAGTACAAAATGCAAATTGACAACATCAGTTGTTTTGTTTTTATCTTTAAACTGCAGCAAATTGTTTGCTACAGTTTAGCAAAGAGTTGCTACAGTTTAGACCAGGGATCATCTGATGGTGCCCTCCAGCACTTTGCACCTGGGGCTGTTGCCCATACCTCTCAACTCTTCAGATTTTCGCAGAATGTCCATGTTTTTGCCTCATATTTTTGGTCTGCTCCTCATAAATTTTGTGGTTTTATGGCAAATCACTGAGGACCAAAGCCACTAAATAGTAACATATATTTGAGTTTCAGACTTCATATCCTTGAAAAAAATGCATGCTAACAGAAATCCTGTTATTCTAGCAACTTTCTATGCTTATAAGAGCAATATTTAAACACTGCCCTTATATTTGAGCTGTTGTCCCTCCATTATTGTAGGCTTTGTCCAATGGTTTGTCTCTGTGTATAACAGTGTGTATTTTTACCGCTGCCCTTTGGATAAGCATTTTGTTCTAACAATAAACAAATACACAAAAGAATTGTCCCTGCAGATTGGGAGCCTATTGTCCCCTTAATATCTTGGGTATATTCTGAATTAGCAGAAGGTGTAGATTGATAGTCTTGGCTCAGATGACTGCTGGGCTAAAGCACCTACATGGTCTGTGCTAACACATCGCAATAGCGCAAGTATTTAGTACCTGTGCACATTATAAAAAACTTGTAAAATAAAAGTCTAGCACCTAACAACTACAGTCTTCTACTAAAACACATAGGAACTAGAACAAGTCTTGCAGTGTACACAGGCACAACACAACTGCAATAGAAAAATGTAAAGTGATATGTGGGCAGGAACTGACTGTGATCTCACAAAGTGGGAGGATGTTAACAAGGTGGGTGGCAACATAGATGTTTCAGTCCGAAGCAAACAATTCTATTTAGAATTGGTATATTGCAGCTTTAAAGGACTAGCACTCTTTTTTTAGTTCCTATCACTTTTACTCTGCTTTTCATAAAGGTTTGATTCCAGCCTGAGGAGTTCTTTGGCTGATAACTCAAATTTTCAGTCATGTCTAGACTCTTATTTTTCTTGCCTCTGAAAGTCTGCAAACCTTCCTGTAAACTGCCCCCTCCCACCACAAAGCATTGGGTTAGTACCTAATGTTGGGAGAGTATTGCTCTGTCTTCCTGTGTTTGATCCAGCTTTTGTGAAATTCAAGTACCTTGCACTGGAAGACTAATGTTATTGTTCATAACTGGACACAATAATTTGAGCTACAGGTACTCTATATAAAAAAAAAAAGCCTCAAAGGTTTCACACTGGCATGGGAGGACTGTCTGCCTAAGGTGGCCATGAAGCCATTAAACTACAGATTTTCATATTAGTCAGGGAGAGCATCTCCTTCCTTCCATGAACATTCACTGATAAATTCTGTGTGGACAAACCAAAGCTATACACACAGATGACCAGCTCTGACCTTTATTATTTCCAGGGCTTGTTAAAAGGTTTCTAAACTCACCATATCTAGGTAGTTTTGAACTGCATACTGATTTTGTCAGGATAAATGTATCTGATCCATTGTCTCTTTCCATGGACCCATTCCAAACCAGCAGCAGTCACTTTTCCCTTTTGTAATAGTTCATTGGATGCTATCTGTGCAGCAGACAGACACTTGGCCTCTCCTTGGAAGCTTGCAAGGCATTTTAAGTTGGATGTAATCTCAAGGGCCACATAAGGTTACATTTCCATTTGGATGGCCATCTAAGTATATTAACCAATAACTTTGTATTGCTTGTTGCAAAGGATGGACCTGTTCTTATCAGAAATAAGTTGCAGACTTACCAGAACAGTTCAGTAAGAAGGTTCATCTTTAATAAAATGCCCACTATCTATTCATCAGTACAGCTCATCTGATCTGGCGTCTCCTCCATTTTATCCTTTCTATTGCTACATCGCTCCTGAAGAAGAACTGGGGATTCAAGCTTTTGTGATGCATGATGTTATCTGCAAAGTGGTTCTAACTCATACAAGCCTCAGGCCTGCAGTTACAAAGGACAATTCCATCTTCATCCAGATCCTTCACTTTTAAGTATATTGTTTGCATTTAAAATGACAAATTTCTACAATGCTACAGTGCTAATGCCACCTATGCGATATTCGAGTATTATATAGTTTTAAAAAGTCAGTTTTCATAAATGCTTCGATTAAAATTACTAAGCTGATATGCAATTCTGAACATGTACTAAAAGTTTTTCTTGCTGCTTTATTACCACTTTCAGTGACATAAAAAAAAAAGTTTTGACTGACATCCCAACTAGCTAATCAATTACACAAAACTTTCACATTCAATGTATAGAAAACTTCCAAAGTAAAACACCACCTTGACACTATAAAAATATTTGTACAATATATTCACACCAGCTGTATGGAATCGTATTCTAGTATAGGTACTGTGGTACAGCATAACTGAGGTGCTATGACCCTGCCTGACTGACCTTCGTTAGATGGACTGAGATCAGATCTGTTAGAGATGGTGGAAGCTCAGATGGATGCAAAAAATCCCACATTAGGGGCTTTTTCTAAAATCATAGCACATCACTGAGGAAGTTCACGTATTAAACAGTGGATGAAAGCGCTAAATTTTTGGCTTCTGGTTTACTTGTTTTTTTTGCCAGCAGTTCTGCAGTTCATAGCACATCACTTCTAAGACATTTCAATTGCACCCACACAATGTATTCATAAAGCATTCCATAATGTATATATAGCAAAATTCAAATTATATGACTATTATTTTTTTTTTAACAAACTGCACTATTTAATATTTTTGACAATTTCCTACTTCACCACATACCTCTCAACTTCTTAGCACCGGCAGTCTGTACAAAGCCAAAAATAATGGCTGGACAAATGGCCAAAAATAGGGACTGATGTTAAATATTGCCTTTATAAACTTAGAAAGCTGCTAGACTAGACGGGGTTAGCATGTGTTTTTTTTTTTTGGGGGGGGGGGTTCTGAAGGATTTGACAACTGAAACTCAAATGTATGTCATTTAGTTACTTCAGTTCTCACTGATTTCCCAAAAGCCCACAAATTTTATGAGGAACATAGAAAAAAAATACGTCAAAAATCAGGACATTAGGCGATCATCTGGGCAGCAGAGAGGTATGCTCCACCACATTTTGCTGTAAGATTGGGCATCTTGTAGATCATAGTCCCATATAAAAACAGTTTCTTTATCTAAGCTTTATTAGGTACCTTCCAATTCTGGGAGAAAGCATGTAACGGCTTCATTTAAAACACTTGAACCTTTCCAATCACATTTGAATCTTTGTACTACGCATTTATTTTTCTTGCCCTTTGACAGGAATTTTTGCACATCAAATCTGGATTCTTCTGCCTTCTAGCCTCAATAGCTTTTCTTCCTTCAACCCCCACCAATCCTCCATATAAGCAGTACATTTGCAGTATGCTGTCAGACAGACTGTTTTCCTTTTGAAAATATCTGTTGCTATCTTTGTTCCACTAATAAACGGCTACTAATTTGGTAAAAATGCTGGTGTGTGTGTGTGTGTGTGTGTGTGTGTGTGTGTGTGTGTGTGTGTGTGTGTGTGTGTGTGTGTGCCATGGAAAAACAATCAAAGCAGGCTAGATAGCTATAAACCTTTGTTGTCAATAATTTCTACTGTGTGACTAACATGACCCAACATGCATCAATTTTGAGTGGAAGCCTCTAAAAACACGAGGCAAATATCTGGTCATTAACAGAAAATCTAATTTGTTTAGGCATGTAAAAGTGCATGACTCAGGTATGCCCAACATAATGTTTAGCAAATTGTAGTGCGTACAACAAGCACATATCATACCTCTCAACCTCATAGAGCAAGAAATCTATACAAAGCCATAAGCAAAAGTGGGATGATGGCCCAAAAATAGGGACCATTTTTAAATATTGCTCTTACAAAGTTAAAAAGTTGATAGAATAACAGGTTTTGCATTAGCATGAATTTTCTGGTGGATATGAAGTTCAAAACTCAAATGTCATTATTTTATAACTTCAGTCTTTAATGATTTGCCACTAATTTGCCAGGAAACCACAAATTTATGAAAAATGGACCAAAAATATAAGGCAAAAATCTGGACATTCTACAAAAATCTGTATAGTTGTGAGGTATGACATACCTGCTAGCTGTCCAGAGTTTCGTAAAATGTCCGAATTTTTGCCCCATATTTTTGTACTGTTCCTCATGAAAAGTACACTTCAAAAGTCTGAGGTTTTGGGGAAAAAAGTGTGCATTAGAGTTTCAGACTGTTTATCTTCACCCCCCCAAACAAAAAATACAAAACAATATGGCAACAGACTGTTGCTTAGTGACTGTCAACTTAATACCAACAACATTTAAAATCTGTCCGTATTTTTGGACTTTGTACATTCATTATTTTAGGTTTTGCCCTGATTTCTTAGCTAAGAAGTTGAGAGGTATGGACAAGCACTAATTAATTACACAAAGGTGTTTTTGATTTACATTTACAACAGTATTGTTCTCAAATAGATGTCTACACTTCGGGTGTAAAGGCACATATCTGAGATCCAAATCGGGCATTTGTGAAAGAAACTGCTCTGCTAAGTTGCGCTTCCCCTAAGTTTTCCATTTATGCAGCATTCATTTTGGTGGTCATTTTGAAGGCTGCATTACAAAACAGAAACCATCCTCGTACAAAGACAAAAGAATCCAAATATGAACAAATGTATAATAACTGCGAGAGAGCAAAGAATAAAAACATTAATGAAATTCCTGCACAGGTCCTGCACAGCGCAAGTTCGGCATGAATGCAGTGACTCAGTGTACAGCATGTAAAATTATGTGCGCTGTACGGAATCAGTGTAATTCTCTGCCCTGCGCCAACAGTTAAAATATATATAATTAAATAATGAAAAACTGATGCAGTAAAGAAACAAGATATTATCAATCCCGAACTGCTGTTCTTTTCAGTGTGCATGCTGTTCCCATTTTCAGCTGCAGCTGAACAAATCGAAAGGCAGTGCTAAATCCTAAAACAGCCTAAAACCAAACTGCATGGTGCATTTTTATAGCACAGTTAGGAGAACTCGTAAAATAATTAGGAGCAAAAGTACTGAAAATTAACTACAGATGCCATAATTTTACAGTAGGTTTTAGAGTAACAGTTAGGATGATCATGCAAACACATGTTGTCTGCAAGACTTGGGGCACTAGCAAATAAAACTATTTGGCAGAAAAGCAGAAAAGGAAACTGCTTGGTGTAACTCATTCTAAGCCTTTTAGTTTAAGCACTTGGGCTTCAGACCAGTTGTTTTACATTAAGAAGGTTTGTGGTCTGCACTGTGGTGGCAGGACAGGTAGCTTACATCCTTCTAAGTTGGGAACTGCTGATTGAGGGCTCAGTGTCTGTTATTCTAAAAGTGTATTAGTTCTGGTTTAAGCACTTGGGCTTCAGGCCAGTTATTTTACATTAAAAGGGTTCGTGGTCTGCACTCTTGTGGGAGGAGAGGCTGGACTCTGCCCTTCTGAGCTGGAAATTTCTGGTTAAAGGCCTGCTGAATCTAGCTTTGTTTGTATGCTTGTTGTTTGTTTGCTTGTTATTTCCCTGAAACGCTAATTCCACCTAAAACGCGGCTTCTGTGGATCCCTAGTGATATCTGCATTGCTTACTGTACTTATTTCCTTGTTTCACTTGAAAGAAAGTTACTGTTTGTCATTTTTGCATTTAAGTTACCTGTAACACATTGCATTTAAGTTACCTGGCACTTGCTCACTAAGTCAGCACTAAAAAATTAACAGCACTACACCCTCACAAACTCCTCTTGAGTACCTTGTTCCCCATTGACCCTTTTTTTCAATTATAAAGGAATTCCCAATACTATTCTAGCATGTCCAAAGGTCAGTTGTCAATCTCCTGTCAGGTCCAGCTGGTGAATCTGGGAATCTTGAGGCAATGTTACAACTGCCTCATGTACACAGACAACCCTCTCCTCCTCCCAACAAATTCCAACACGTGAGAGATGCAACCATATAGCCAAACTGGAGGCTAAGCTCTCTCAACTCAGTACTGGCATAACCAGTCAGGAGGAGAAGGAAACCACAATCACTACAATTCCAGTCTCACATAGACCTACCACGACAGCAAACCAAACACATAAACACACAAAAACATACTCGGAGGCTCTAAATAAAAATCTGCCTAAGCAGCAGAGACCTCCAAAGCAGACACCCAAGCAACCGCTACCCCAAAACAAAACACGTGCAACACATAGCTCACAAAGCCAGTGTGCTCAACAGTCACAGCCCTTAAGGCTAAACAACACACCTGATACACTTGTAATAGGTGACTCTATCGTCAGGCACACTGACGTCCCGCTCACCAGGCTGAGGTCACGGTGAGCTGCCTGTTGGGCGCTAGGATCCGCCACATAACACAAGCACTCAGGTCACTCCAAGGCAAGTATAAATATGACTCAGTCATTGTCCATGCTGGTGTGAATGACCTGAGACGTACCTCCCTGGACTACATGAAAAGAGACATAGAGGAGCTCTCTGAGCATGTAACCCAGGCCGGTATGACCCTGACCTTGAGTAGCATCTTACCCTCACCAAGAATGATGCCACAATATGAAGACAAGATGATCAATTTTAACAATTGGCTTAAGTATCGGTGTCATTCAAAGGGGATCCAATGCCTGTCAGCCTGGGATGACAGATGCTTCGCTAGGGACGGCTTGCACCTGTCACCCCTGGGCTTTTGGATATTGGCAAAGGCTCTTGCTACCCCCATAGTGCCTTTTTTAGGCAAGGCTCAAAAGACAAACCCACCTCCATAGGTATCACAAGGGATAAGAAACTAAGAGTAATGCTACTCAACGCCAGAAGTCTAAACCTCAAGATGCACGCACTCGAAACTCTCCTCAGCACGGAGAACATCGATATCTGTGCAGTAACAGAAACCTGGTTCAAGGCTCCCGAGAGCACCCCAGCACTACCAGGTTATACCTCATACCATGCTTTTCGGCCCCAAAACTTGGACCGAACCACAAAAGGAGGGGGAGTATCAATATTCGTCAAAGATACCCACACCTCCAGGTTTGTGGCACAGCATGAAGCATCAGAGACTATCCATGTGCAACTAACAGTGGGTAAAACTGCCTTCCAGTTTATAGCCTGCTACAGACCACCCTTCCAAACCCAGGAACCCCACTCGGCCTTCCTGAGAACACTGGAAAATATGAAGGTCTCTCCAAACACCATTATATTGGGCGACTTCAAATACCCAAACATAGACTGGGAGCATTACTCTAGCTCAAACACCCTAGCCCAAAGGTTCCTAGAATTTATAAACTCAAATGCTATGGAACAACTTGTTACCACTCCCACAAGAGGGGAAAACATACTGGACCTGATCATCACCAACATGGGGACTCTATGCTCCAGAACAGAAGTGTATCCCTAACTGGTAAGATCAGACCATAAACTAATCTCACTGGATATTCACATCCCGACCCCACCCCCTGCCCAGAAAACCACAGTGAAAAACTTCTGTAAAGCAAATTTGACACTCCTCAAAACCGAGGTGGAATCCTTCAAAGCCCCCGGGCCTGTGGAAAATATGGCCCAGACCGCAGAATCCTTTATAAATGCATTCTATGAACACCTTCAGGAATGCATGGATCATGCAATCCCAAATAAAACCAAGACCCAATCCTCCAAAGGCAGACGTCCTGTCTGGTGGACCCCAGCCATAAACAAACTATACAATAGAAGGAGGAAGCTACTACATGATAGAGCAAAATCCCAAAAAGGGAAGGCATCTCTGATCAGTGTTAGCAAAAAACTACGGGCACTCATAAAATCGTCTAAGGCCAGCTTCGAGAGAAAAATTGCACAGGACACTAAGGATAATCACAAGGCTTTCTTTAGTTATGTTAGGAACCTGGGTGGGAATTCCCAGATATGCTCAGAATGAGTCCAAAATGACAAAAAATACACCGAACCCACAGACATTGCCAACATCCTAGCTGACAGGTTCAGCGCAAACCCCCCCCCCACCAAAAGGGCAAATATCTATCCCAGCAGAGTGCTGCCCCCCTGACATCTCAGATGCTCAGGTAAAAGCCACCCTCTCCAAAGCAAAAACACAGCATCAATGGGACCAGACGGTGTCCCGGGCTGCGTCCTACATGAACTCCAAGAAGAGCTAAACCCAAACATAAAATTACTGTTCAATCTCAGCCTTACTACAGGATATGTACCCAAAGAGTGGCGTACAGCAACAGTGGTCCCTCTCCACAAAGTTGGTGCCTCAACGGATCCTGGAAACTATCGCCCCATAAGCCTGACTAGCTTGGTCTGCAAAGCTATGGAAAGGATCATCATGGACCTCATAAATAAAGATACTGGGGACCTACAGACACTGGATCCTACCCAGTTTGGCTTTGTTAAGGGCAGATCCTGTCTCTTAAACCTGGTCGATTTCTTTGAAACAGTCACCAAGGCCATTGACGAGGGGAAGGTGGTCCACACAGCCTACCTGGACCTCGCAAAAGCCTTCGATACAATACCCCATTTGGGCATTATAGATAAGCTCACCAGCTTAAATATAAACCCCTATGTCACTAGATGGGTTGCAAACTGGCTCAAGGACAGAACCCACATGGTTAGAATTGCTGGAGCCATGTCAGACTCCAAACCAGTTACAAGTGGCGTCCCACAAGGCTCAGTCCTGGGACCTCTCTTGTTCGGTATATATTTTTCCGAGGTACAGGCCAACACGGAAGGACTGTGGCTGACCAAGTTCGCAGATGACTGCAAACTGGGCACCATAATCGACTCTCCAGCCGACACAAGCATCCTCCAAAAGGGCCTCATAGAAACAGACAACTGGTGCCAGATCCATGGCCTCAAGCTAAACGCCAAAAAGTGTATAGTCATCCCCTTTGGCAAAAACAAAGTGCCCACAAATTACCACATAGCTGGTAATCCATTAAGTACAGAAGAAGTAATTAGGGACCTGGGGACCCAAGTTGATAG
Source organism: Protopterus annectens (assembly GCF_019279795.1). NCBI lineage: Eukaryota > Metazoa > Chordata > Ceratodontiformes > Protopteridae > Protopterus > Protopterus annectens. The sequence continues at coordinate 1,431,039,072 of NC_056745.1, read as the reverse complement.
CAATCTCCCATTTGATAACCACGTGGCCAAAGTGGTTAGAAAAACATTTTATATAGCCCACCTAATCATGAAGGGATTCACATCTAGATCAGGGGAGGTCATCGTGCCTCTTTACTCATCCCTCATCAGGCCCATAATTGAGTACAATGCCCTTTTGGGATGTACCTTACCAGACACCTGCAGCAACTGGAAAGACCCCAAAAGTACCTCACCAAGAGGATCAAAGGGCTCAAACAGATGCCATATGCTGCCCGGTTAAAAAAACTCCAGCTCTACTCAGTGGCATACCGCCTGCTCAGAGGCGATCTGTGCCTGACGTATAAAGCCATGTCCAACCCGGAATTAATGGACATGCTGCACCTCAGAAAATCCAAATCCCATCGAGCTACGCGCTCGAGAGACTTGAACCTCAGCACTGAAATAAATAAGACATGCTGGAGGAACAGATTCATAACCCAGAGGCTCCCTTCACTTTGGAATAAAATCCCAGTCCAGGTTAGGCAGAGTCCCTCATTGACTCTCTTCAAGAGGAATCTTGATGAGTGGATGGGAGATCGTAGGTTTACCCCGGGTATCACTTCTGTGTCACTGTTAGACAGAGGCACAGTATACTAACCTCGAATAAGGGCATAGCAAAATTAATTTAAAATGGGTGGCGAAAGCCAAACACACTCTGGCTAGGCTTATAAATGCCGTAGGGCAGATAGCCTAGTATGAACCTATGAACCTATGAACAAGAACGTTATTATGCGATGGTTGCTGAAATAGCTAACCTCAACCAATCGCATTATAGCTTTCTTAAAAACGATATCAAAACATACCTGTAGCAAAAAAAAAAAAGCTTCACTCCAGAAAAAAAAATGGCGGTTATGTTCCAAATCACTCAACAAAACAGATTTGTACAGGAACTACACTGAATGCAGTAGTTCCAAGCAGCATTCCATTTTTATTGGCCAAAAAAAGAGGAAATTAAAACATCTCATGCATAGGTAATAGCTGGGGGCTTTGCTTGGGCGAATGGACAAGGGAAGGCAGTTTAGGGTCGGTCCTTGGGCAGCAGCTGAGGAAAAGGTGAAAAATAACACTGGGCATTATTATCAAATGGTTCGAGCGCCCAAGTACTCTCTACAGCTCTGCAAGACTTTTTTCTGCTTAAAGATGGCTCACAGTACCGGAGCTGTAAGACTGGTAATGACAAACACAGTCAAAATCACTGTTTACCATAGCACAAGGGATATGCCATAATGCCAGATTCAAAATATAGGGGAGGAAAGCACTTCAGAAATGAGATACCAAGTGTAGTAGTACATAGTGGTCCTTTAAGGCTTGAGACCCTTTAATCAAATATTTTAAAATGTAATTCACTTATAGCCAGAAAATGGGCATGTGCCCAGTCGGACTTTCCCAGTCAACAAACACTAAGTAAAATAGTTGATGGCCTCTGCCATGACCTTATTAAAGTAGCCCTTCCTGTAATTTAAAAACTAGTGGCATATCATTACCAAACACAAGTTTCATATTGCATTCCGACAATGTTCTGGGTGTTGTCTGTAATCCATCATAAGTCCTGTCCATGTAGAACATAGTGGTCTGTTGCTCATCTCTTCTTGTTTCCCCTTCTCTAAATTCAGTCTTTCAGATTTAAGGCAGACTGCAGCTCATAAGCCTTCTCTCAAGAAGGGCACTCTTGCATGTTCAGGCAGCCACATCTGTATGTATACATCAATCAGGGACTTGGACACAGTCCTCCTTTACACAAAACTAGTTATGACACCAGTCCTTGATTGCAGCAAAAGTCAAAATGTATCATATAGCTTGGTTCCTCACCCACTTCCCAGAGCCAGGCCAATTTGCTTTTCTCAAAACAAACAGGAAAATCATTATTCACAGAAAAGGGCCAGCCATATACAGTGTGCAGTCAATTGGCTTCTCTCTCTTCTTCCCCAGTCCTCTTGCCTCAGGCAACGTAAGTCAAATAGAATGTTCTCTAGATCAACATAGCATTAGTATAGTAGGCGTAGCATCTCTAAACCTTAGAGCTAGTTAACACCCCTGCAACCCTTCCTGCAAAAAATGTTTGGTCCTTGCCCAAAATGCAGTTCCCTTTTCATAATTATTGGTTGTGTCTGTGAAAGGAAAGTACTATTGCATCTTTTAAAATAAAATAATGACTAAAAGAAAGAGACTAAATGCCTCCTATGAAAACTGTATTTCTTTATCACCCAGGAGACTAGATTAAAAGCAAAGAAGGGACCTGACATGATAGTTGATGTGTCGGTCTAGCTCCTTTCTTATACTTAAAATGAGATATCAGTGTTATTGTCCTCAGTCATGGTACTTTCCTGTTAGCATAGAGAATCTCCTCTTCAGCATGAAAGATGTAGCCTTCCCTACCACCATAAAGGAAGGCCATTGTAATCCTTAAACTATTATTCCTTTGGGGAACCTCCAGCTGCCATCATTCTCATTATTCTCCAAAATAATTTCACAGACTTATCCTTCAAGCGAAGAATTGTTTATTAACATTTTCAACACACAGTCACACATGCATATAGACTAACAGTAGATAATAAGTATACTCTGTAACTAGTCATCATTACATCTCCTGCTAGTCATTGCAACATATTTTATCAGGTGAAAAAGCTTGTCAGTATTCCTCATACACAGAGCCATAGTTAGGTCAACATCCCTCATGCAAGGTTGAGGACCAAAAAAAAAGTGAAAAAGTATTTTGCACTTGGGGCAGCCACTCCCTTTACCCCTCCATAGTTATGGCTCTGCTCAGACATATTCTCCTGGACAGTCTGATAGCTATACATTCTGTCACAGTTTTATGGCTGAGGGTTCAAGAGATAGTGCTGTCTGCTCCTTTTGGTGCAAAAAGAAAGGCTGTGGTTACTATTTAAATTTCAGGCTTAGTAAGCAGGACTGTTCAGCGAAAGTCTCACTCCCTGCATCAGTCAGGTGTTTTAGCCCCTCATTATGCATGACCATTGATTGGAGAAAATCAGTGGTGTCTTGAGGATGTTTACAAGACTTGTTACCCAAGGGCGACGAGCTTCAAGAGGCAATTTTCAGCACTTTCTGTTTAATCTTCTTGGTTTTGCAAATCTTAAACACAAGTACTTATGTATTTCTCCTCTACCTTGTCTCAATGAAAAAGTCCTTCTTCATAAATATTCTGCTCTCCTGTACTCTGAGCACTTTCTCTAGTCACCAAAGGCTTGGATAAAAATGTAACCTACTTAACTGCACTGTACTAAGAGTGGTAGATTCTATCTGTCAACAAGGGCTTTAAGATAAGGATGTCTGAATCATCCATGTGCATGTTTTGTAGAAACATTTGTTCTGCAGCCTGTAAGAATGTATTAGTAGCACTAAGCACAGATACTTAAGCTCCTTTTTGTGTGTCTGCCTGGACCTCACATATTTTGTCAAGCCTTTGGAGGTCACTTGTCCAGTTGCATTTCATTTCAATCTATAAGCTGCCTCGGTCTGGTCTGCTTACCAGACCCAAGGACCCAGCTGTGGACATATTATTTTGCCACCACTAAAGGTTCACCTTGCTTTCCCAACGCAACCATCCCTACCCAAGGCTAAACTGCTTTTTAAGCCACAGTCAGCTTATAGCTTTATTACCTAGCATGTGATCTCTTAGTTACCAAAGAAAATGTCTCCTGTCTGAAATAAGTGCACCTCACCCAAGAAAGGACTGCTTTTTTAAGCTGCAGTCACCCAGTAGTTTCATTTGCTAGTACCACATCATCACTTAGTTGCCGAATAGAACTCATGTGCCTAAAGCAAGCTGATAAAGTAAACATTAGCCATTTCCTATTCACTAAATGTCAGGGTGTCCATAATATATAAAGATTTACTTATCCCTTCTTCTGAGTAAATTTGTTAAACCTACCTTAGTTATTTGGATGTTTGCCATCCCTCACTATAAAATGGCTCATCAGTTACATAAGAATACACTTCCAACCTTGCTTTTTACTTCAACACTTGTAGTGTGTTTAACAGTGCTAGCAGAAAGCACAGTCACCTTAGGGTAGCATCTGTTACCATATGTATGTATCCAGCATTTTTAAAAACAGAATTCCAGCATTTATAATTGGCAAATCAGCATTATACTGTGCTCCTCTTCTTCAAGGTAGTCAGAAAAGATTGACATGGCCAGTATTTGCATACCCTCAACATTTCTAATAGGTTTCTAAAAAAAAGTTATGTTCTTCAGTGTCGGTATCAGACTTATATGTTCAGGGGTCATTAAAACAAACTTTGATATAAAGAATTTCAATAGGCAAGTACCAGATGATATCTGAGGATATAAAACAGGTCTTAATATTGTACACCTTAACACCAAGGGCACATGTAATAAAATTGCTGGATGTTTAACATCAGCTTGTTAGAGCTGTAACAGAAACATGATTTATGCCATTCGTACTGAATTCAGAGTTCATTACCCCTAGCTACACTGAGTGCAGGAAGGATTACACTAGCCAGAAAGCAGGTAGTATTACTGTGTACATTCAGGACAGTAATAAATCTAAATTAAATAAGTAATAGCCTTCCCAAACTCTGGACACAGAAGCCATGTGTATATCATTGCAGGTTGGTCATCAGAAGTGGTTCATCATGGATTGCTTTTGTATTAATCCAGAAGTAACATTAAGTCTGGTATCTCCCATTGTGAACTGGTATGTGGGACACTCAAGCAGGAGAAATATTATTACTCAGCTAATCTTAATATTCATTAGGATCTTAACTGTGTAAGCACTATAGCAGTGACTATTTATTTATGGGTTTTAGACAACTAATTGTGACCCTCGCAAGGATAAACATACTGTACTGACAGTGAGGACATTCTGGACTGGATATTAACCAGGAATCTTGGCAGCACTCTGGAATGTGGTGTACTCCCTAATCACTTACATGATCACCTGCCTATATATAGTGTGGAAGTCCTGTACCCATAAAGTGCGTCACCATCAGAAGCATTAAAGATCTACTGATACACAACTCATGGTAATACTAAGAAGATTCACTGAACACCTTCTACATAAATCATGCTTTAGTAGGCCTTAATAACATACTTTTAAGTAATCATATATACTTATGTGCATGCCAGGCAAATAAGGTTGAAGAAAGCAAGCTTCATGGTTTTCAAAATATATTTGACTTAATGACAACAAAGCATAAAGCATAGAGAGATCATAAAACCTTAAAAGATGAAACAGCTGCTGAGCTCTCAGAAACAGATGCTAGCTAGCTGTAGAGAAAACTAAAACTAATTATTATACTGGGGGGATCCTTATTCTTTGTGGAAGACACTCAACTCACCACTGGGTAAATCAGATTCAAGCACAGACAACCCTGTCAGCTTAAATTCTCACATAGCTAGTTCAGATAAATTTACCTCATATTTCTCCACCAATACTGACTCACACAAATTGTGGCTAAACAAAAATTTGTCTGTGAAAAGCAGCATACTGTCTCGTGAGCCTTTCACAGCTCAACAAACAAGAGTCACAGTAGTACATGAACTGCTGAAAAAAATCAAGCCTCATGGTAGTCTGGAACTAGACGGCCTCCTTGTGGCTTTCCTAATACTGGTAGCTGTGCTATTGCTGTACCTGACACCATACTGGATAGTAGGATTATCACTGATGGAAGAGGTCATTTAACCAGCTAATGGTCTGAGAAAATTAGACAATTGGGATAGGCTTGTCAGTTGTCTCCTGGACTAGAGGTCTAGTAGCTGTGTATTAACCTTTAAGATGAAATTAGCAATGCAACTTTGCTGACATGATTCTCAAGTTATCTGATTGGGAAAAGTCCAGCTATAGCCTGGGATAATGCACTCTTGGATATATGCCAATCCTTTTTTTGGCATTCTCAAGGGGTCTCTCCTTGGACCTCCACTGTTCTCAATTTACACCAATAAAATGAGCCAGCATATGGAGGTAGTCTGATTATTCAACTCACTGTTCAGTGCATAAGAAAACACATGTTGTCTTCTGTTCAGAGGATCAGTATCCCAGTGTATGTAGAAAAATTGTGCATTTAGAAACTTCCATCGTGACTTTTAAAATTGGCACTGAAAGGTGTTCCATTCAGTCATTCAGGATTCATTTAAGCTTTTATGATGTTCCATTTAGTCATTCAAGATTTATTTAAGCTTTTACAGTTGAATGTGCGTAGCAAATTTTTATGTGAGTAATTACAGAAACTATAGCAAGGAGTTTTGTATAAAGCTGTATGAAACATTTCTACAGCTCAGTTTTTTTCTGAGTGTCTTGTTGAGGAGGGCTGCTCTGCTTTGAGCACACCTGCTGTGATTTTTAAAAGCAAGATATATGATTTTTAATATTCACTGTTTTGGTTGCTTACATATTATATTGACAAGACAAAACCCTTCATGAAGTCAAGTTTTTTAATGAAAGGCATACCAGCATTTGTAGATTTAGTTAAAACACAATAAAAGAGAAGTTAACTTTTAGAAAACCTCAGAGAGAAGTTTTCCATCCACTATCTCCTCCATTGTAGATAAACACTCAAACTTCTGAGAGAGACAGCTGTACAAGAAGCCAGTACCTGTGAATCAGCCTGTTTCCCATAAACACAGAAACTCCGTCTGTTCTGCTCCTCACTCTGTAGATAGGTATACTTCTTAAATCAGGTTACCTGAGCTGTATTAACTCAATTTACTTCTCCTAACTTAAAACCCCAGGGAGTATTACAGAGTATTTCATAATGTGCATATTTTACTACTAATTTTAGTGGCAGTGTAGTCACTTTGCCCGGAAAGGTAAGTAAAGTATTTCATTCAATGTTATATACTGAGAGCCATCCTCAATTTGTTAGATAAGTATCTGTTTTCCTGCACTTTCTAGAAATGAAATAGATTATGAGTTGATTTAATTAATGATTACGCATGGGAATTTCATTACCTTGCATTTGGATTAACTGCAATTCCCATATCATGTTGATTCTAGGCAGTACATCTTTAACAGCCAAATTCTAATTATCAGCAATGAGTTGTCCCACTTAAATACAGGATTACCTTGCCAGCTACACTGTTAATAAATATTTATATTCATTCTGTCAAGAGTCTTGGCTGATATTTCGCAATCCTTGGCTTATTTTAGAGTTAATATGGAGTATGACTTTCTTGCAGTCTTCTTTCACATTTTACTGTACTATTTTCAGCAACAAAAGGACATAACCTGATATCAGTGTTTTAAGTTATATTTTTTTTTAAGTAATGCAAGATGTCTTCTTTTCCTTTGTTATGCTTTAAAAAAGACATCTAGTAAATTGTAGAATAGATGCTGTCTTATACCTTAATGCCAAAGAACTGGCCCACGTAATGCTTAAAAATAGGCCACTTTGCTTTCTCTTCAGTTAAAAAACACATCAAACCAAATTTTAGAGTTGTTACTATTTTATGTTGTTGTACTGCCAACATACTGACAGTGTTTGTTGTATGGCTGTTTTTTTCATATTTGCTGAAAGATATTTACTTTTGATTTAACTAAAAGGTTGTAGGAAAAATATTGGGAAATTCAACATGTATTTATTTTGAAACCTTATTTGAGAATTGATAAATATTAATTTGAAGGTCACTATAAAAGATGGTTAAACTGTTAAGCAGAAAAAAAAATCTTAAATTGTTCCATAATGTCTCTATTAATGCCTTCTTTAACTGTCAATATTTCTGTCAGTTAAAGGGCAGGATCATAGTAACCATTTAATTCTTAGAGTTATTTTTTCTGTGTACTTTCTGCAGTGTGCCTACCAAACATCAAGCCTTCCCCAATTGGATGTGAGACCATCTTCTTCCTCATGATGGTGGGGGATCGCTCTCAGATCCATGGGGCAGAAGCTGTCATTCAGGCTGCTGATGCTGTTACTAACATCCTCACTATGAGTGTGTTAAATTTATTCCTCAGGGTTGCCATAGTTTCCTGCAGTATGTACAGCATTAGCACTACATTTTAGTATGTAGAAATTTGTACAGATGACAACCAGGTGAGCAGGCTGTCGTGGGTCCTTTAAGGTTTGCATGTATATTTGTGTATATTACAGACAGTCCCCAGGTTATGGACATCTGACATGCGGACAACCCATATACAAGAATGGGCTGCTGCAGTGTCAGAAATAATGTGAAAAAATTTAAAATCATTAAAGTTGCCCAAATCTGTGTGTGTGTGTGTGTGTGTGTGTGTGTGTGTGTGTGTGTGTGTGTGTGTGTGTGTGTGTGTGTGTGTGTGTGTGTGTGTGTGTGTGTGTGTGTGTGAGAGAGAGAGTGAGAGCTATTTTTTTATTTTATTTTCATTTGTTAACCGGGGGTGTCTGACTGAGTCGAAAAGGCCCTTTTTCAGCAGAGGCCAGGTGAGAAAAGCTCCACACAGAAAAATAACAGATACATTTAGATATTTAGACATGATCAGTATACACACAAATTACAATAGACATGTTTTTACAGTGGTATGCAGCACTTCAACAGTTACAGTGGAGAGAACAAACAAGAAAATATTAGTTTAAAAATAAAGGTAATTATTAGATTTGTGGTGTGCAGCTGAAATTTGGAACATAGGTAGAATACATACATAGTACACAGGTACAGTACATACATTGTACATTAGCCAGTGTTTGTGAGTAAGAGTGAAAACTATTATCAAGTACTCTAGGTTTAGTATGTGTACCTTTTCCGCTTTCACTAGCCTGGGGAGCAATCATGACACTGCCAACTTTGCTTGTAATGTTGCCTAATGAGGTTTTTAAAGGAGGCTTTGGACGATGTGTTTTGTATGCTAGTGGGGAGAGAGTTCCATTTTTTAGCAATGTGTGAGTGAATGTATGTATGAATGAGGAAATGACTGTGTGTATGTGAGATCGGGAGAGTGAATGCATGTATGAATGAGAAAGTGACTGTGTGTGCGATCAGGAGAGAGTGAGAGTGATGTGTGAGTGAATACATGTATGAATGAGGAAGTGACTGCCTGTGGGAGATCAGGACAGAGTGAGAGTGATTTGTGAGTGAATGCAAGTATGAATGATTAAGTGACTGTGTGTGTGAGAGATCGAGAGAGTGAGAGCGATGTGTGAGTGAATGCATGTATGAATGAGGAAATGACTGTGTGTGTGTGCGTGAGAGATCGGGAGAGTGAGAGCGATGTGTGAGTGACTGCATGTATGAATGAGGAAGTGGCTGTGTGAGAGTTCGGGAGAGAGTGAGAACGATGTGTAAGTGAATGCATATATGAATGATTAAGTGACTGTGCGTGAGTTCGGGAGAGTGAGAGCAATGTGTAAGTGAATGCATATATGAAGGATTAAGTGACTGTGTGTGTGACAGATCGGGAGAGTGAGAGCGATGTGTGAGTGAATGCATGTATGAATGAGGAAGTGACTGTGTGTGTGTGAGAGAGATCAGGAGAGAGTAAGAGTGATGTGTGAGTGAATGCATGTATGAATGAGGAAGTAACTGTGTGTGTGTGTGTGAGAGAGAGAGAGAGAGAGAGTGAAGAGTGAGAGCAAGTGAGTGTTCCCTTGGCAGCAGTTAAGGGGTGGGTGGTTGCATAAGGGGAGGGGGTTAGTTATGGAATAGGTAAAGTAGGGTTGTGTGTGTGTGTGTGGGGGGGACTTAGAGAAAGTTGATAGAGTAACAGGTTTTGCATTAGCATGAATTGTCTGAAGGGTATGAATTCTAAAACTCAAATGTCTGTCATTATTTTCTAACTTTAATGTTAATAAAATTAAGGATAACCATAAGGCCTTCTATGGTTACGTCAAAAACCTAAATGGCAATGCTCAGGTCTGTTCTGAGCTAGTACAAAATGGAACAAAATACACTGACCCCACTGACATTGCCAACATCTTGGCTGACAGGTTCAGTGCAAATCCCCCCCCCCACCACCACCTACAGGGCCTATTACTATTCCAGGGGATTGTGTAACTCCAATTATTACTGATACGTTGGTTAATAAGGCTCTATCTAAAGCTAAAAACGCTGTCTCCATGGGACCAGATGGTGTCCCGGGCTGCGTCATACGCGAGCTCCAAAATGAATTAACCCCGCATCTGAATACCCTGTTCAGTCTCAGCATCTCGACAGAATATGTGCCCATAGAATGGCGCACAGCAACGGTGGTTCCGCTGCACAAGGGTGGGCCCACAACCAACCCTGGGAACTACCGACCAATAAGCCTGACCAGTCTGATCTGTAAGGCAATGGAGCGAATCATTATGGAACTCATAAATGGAGAGATTGGGAGCCTCCAAACACTTGACCCCACACAGTTCGGCTTCGTCAAGGGCAGATCATGCCTCCTGAACCTGGTGGACTTCTTTGAGACAAGTTACTCAGGTTATAGATAAGGGAAAGGAGGTACACACGGCTTACCTTGACCTTGCTAAAGCATTTGACACCATTCCCCATTCGGGTATTATTGATAAACTCACCAACTTGGGCATAAACCCTTACGTCACAAGATGGATCGCAAACTGGCTCTCAGACAGATCCCACAATGTAAGAGTAGCGGGATCTATGTCCGAATCCAGACCAGTAACGAGCGGTGTGCCTCAGGGCTCTGTCCTGGGGCCCCTCCTGTTTGGCATATACTTCTCAGAAGTACAGGCAAGCACTAAAGGGCTGTGGCTGACCAAGTTTGTGGACGACTGCAAACTGGGTGCTATAATAGAGTCTCCGGCCGACATGGATATCCTCCAGAAGGGCCTTAACGAACCCACATACCACATACCCACGTACCCACGAACTACCACATTGGAGATAACCCCCTGAAATCTGAAGTAGTAATAAGGGATCTAGGGACCCAAGTAGATAGGTTTCCTTTGATAACCATGTTGCCAAGGTGGTTAGAAAATCCTTCTGTGTGACCCATCTGATCACGAAAGGGTTCGCATCAAGATCTAAGGATGTAGTGGTGCCCCTCTACTCTTCCCTCATCAGACCCATTATTGAGTACAATGCAACAATTGGAATGTACCTGGCTAGGCATCTCCAGCAGCTGGAGAGACCACAGAGGTACCTCACTAAGAGGATTACTGGCCTCAAACAGTTGCCCTATGCAGCACAATTGAAAAAACTAAGGCTTTTCTCTGTTGCGTACCACTTTCTCAGAGGCGATCTCTGTCTAACATACAGAGCCATGTCCAACCCAGAACTGTTAAACATGCTCCATCTTAGCAAAACCAAATCCACTCAAGCTACATGCTCTAGGGATATAAACCTCAGCACAACAAGGAATAGAACATGCTGGAGGGATAGATTCCCTTCGCAAAGACTTCTCTTGCTATGGAACAAGGTCCTGATCTACATAAGACAGAGCCCCTCACTGTCACTCTTCAAGAGGAACCTTGACGAGTGGATGGGTAACAGAAAGTTTACACCAGGGATCATACTAACAGCTCTACTAGATAGGGGCCAAGGGTACTAGCTGCTAGATCAAGGGCCTAGGGAACTAACCAAAGGGGCGGTGAATACCGCACAATGTGTCTGGGCTAATATATGCCTTCGGGCAGATAGCCCAGTATCTACCTATGAACCTGTAATGATTTGGCACTACTTTTGCTAAACAACTACAATTTTATGAAAAATGGACCAAAAATATGAGGCAAAAATCTGGACATGCTGCGAAAATCTGTACAGTTGAGAGGTTTGTGTGTGTGTGAAAAAGTCCTCATAAACACTGCATTTAAAAACAAGATGCCTTAAACCAGCTTTGTTGATAGGAAGTAAGGAAGCATAGCTACAGCATACAGTATTATGTTTAAGATTTTTTTTTATTTGGAAGTGTTTCTAAAGTGTTTTATATGCAAGGAAAAGTAAAATAAATACTAGACTGAAGCAAACATTTGACTAAGTGACATTTAATTAGAACCATATGTATGTGTTTCAACTTGTATACAAATTTGACTTAAGGACAGACTAAAAAACAGATCTCATTCTTAACTCGGGGACTGCCTGTAGTTTGGAAGTTGTCATGGTAATAGAATAGAGGAAGTTTCCTGGCAGGAAAACTGTATATCATACTATCTACGGAGTATAATCATGTGGTGTAGGAATGTTTTAGAAGCAATACACTTCAGCTTTCTGCAAACATGATGCCAGTTTCCTGTACAATGCAGCCTTGTATTTTCCATTATGGAACTGATTCCACTCTTTATATATTATAGTACTGGACATATGTTTGTTGCTTTGACTCAGGACTTCAAAGACTAAACTATCATTTGCAGACATGTATTAATTATACATTTTGTGATCTTTCACATGAGAGTCATATTATCATTTTACAAATGTATTATTGCTACTTTTCTAGCACAGGCCTAAGTACAGCAATAAATATTTACAGTTATGGCTGCTTTACTCGGACAACAAGATTCTGTGTGTTATTTTTATACAATAAAGGAATTTGACCAAATAGTCAGTGTGATAACAGGATCTGTAGTAATGCTGTTCTATCTTTATTTATCTCTGCTAACTCACCAACTGCCAGGAGTGATGTAGGGAACCTTCCCAGATTAAATGAATTCCTACTGTAGTTGCGTCTTTCAGCTTTTCCCGGTTAGGGGTCGCCACAGCGGAACTCCGGTCCGCTGATGATTGGCAGTAGATTTTTACGTGCCGAGTTGCTGGCCCTGACGCACAACCTTCAGCGAAGGTACGTCCATTCACGCATGTCTCCACACAGAAGACGCTCTAGCTGAGAATCGAACAGGACAACCCTCCCCAAAGAAGGCAATGCAGTTATGTAAGGCATTCTTAGAGAATGGGCAAACTGTGCATCAGCACCCTGATTGGAGAATGCACGTTCTCCAGCAGGGTTGTTAATGTACTAGTAATGCCCACAGACAAATGAGTCCACCTCTTCATGGCAGTGTATCAAACTGCCATGGAGCTTGGACTGCAAAAATAACTAACGGCCCACATTGTTTTACACTCACTAAGCAGCAGTTCTGCTGTTTAGTGAGCATAAAATGTAAAACAAAACAAAAAAAAAAAAAAAAAAAAAAATGGAGAGTGTGTGTGTGTGTGTGTGTGTGTGTGTGTGTGTGTGTGTATCAGAGAGAGAGAGAGAGAGAGAGAGAGAGAAAACAAGAGTAATCTTGTGTGACTGAATGCATGTATGAAAGTAGAGGAGATTGTGTGTGCGATAGAGATCGAGAGAGAGAGAGAGAGCGATATTGTGTGACTGTATGTGTGTATGAAAGCAGAGGAGGCTGTGTGTGTGAGAGAGATTGAGAGCGATCTTGTGTGAGTGAATGCTTGTATGTAAACAGAGGAGGCTGTGTGTGTGAGAGAGATTGAGAGTGAGAGCGATCTTGTGTGAGTGAATGCATGTATGAAAGCAGAGGAGCCTGTGTGTGTGTGTGTGTGTGTGTGTGTGTGTGTGTGTGTGTGTGTGTGTGTGTATAAATATGTGTGTGAATGCAGAAGAGACTGTGTATGAGAGAGAGTGGGCTCTACGTAAAATTGTGTTTTACTTGGTTATTATTTTTTTAAGCACAATATTATTTTTTATTTATGTCTGATATAAAATGTTTCCTACCAACACCATTAACTTAAACTACAGCAAGTTTGAAACATTAGGCGAGGAACTATTTTACATTAAAATATATTAAAAAAATAATATAGTACTTAAAAATAAAAAAGCAAGTAAAACACAACGATTTTACATTGAGCTCATTCTCTTAAGTGCAATAATGCCCTCCAGGGTGTGTGTTAATGTGTAATTAATGCACATCCAGCAGTGTAGAGGCCCTCCGCCTGCAGAGTCGGGCTTCATAACACCCCATGAGCGGACGTTAATTACACATTAACACATACCCTGTCAGGCATTACTGCTTGCATAACACTTGGCCTTTGAGGCAAGATTGCCTTCCTCCTTCCCACTGTTGGGACACAGTTTATAATAATTTTTTGCAACCTTTCAGAATTGTTATTCTGATAACATGTATATTTTTATTGTTATTCCAATAACATATATGTTTTTCGCTGACAGAGACTAGTAGCTTTGTACCTGCCTCAATTATTGGAGTTTCTGATACACTTACTGCATAATTTGCATCTTGCTGCATTCTTATATGTTTGGCTAATTGCATTTTAACATAAACATCATCATTTGTACAGTATGACAGATTGTTATTGGTGTTTATTTCGTATTGTAAGTGCCAGAAGCACACTTCCCTGTAGAGTTGCAAGCTTCTAGAACTGAAGAGAATAAAGAACAGATGACATGTAAGAGAGAACTTCTCACAATCTGCATGGCTGCCTTGCTCGCACACCTCTCATCTGTACAGATTTTTGCAGAATGCCCAGATTTTCGTTTCACATTTTTGATACATTTTTCATAAAACTGTGATTTTCCAGCAAAACATTGCCAAGTCATTAAAGATTGAAGTCAGAAAGTAATGACAGACATTTGAGTTTCAGATTTTATACCCTACAGAAAATTCATGCTAACACAAAACCTGTTATTTTATCAACTTTGCAAGTTTATAAGAGCAATATTTAAACCTTTCCCTATTTTTGAGCCTCCCCCCCCATTATTTATGATTTTGTCCACATTTCTTGCCCCAAGAGGTTGACAGGTAAGACTATTGAAGATTTACTGTACAGTCACATTTCTTACATAACTTTATTGTGCTACTTGTCTGAGTCAATGAGTTGTAAAGGCTGTCTCGACTGTCTGAAGGGCGGAGCCTTTATCTTTCTGTGTGTTCAGATGTTTGATTAAAATAAAACTGCCTTTGACTGTGCCTCGTCTTGTACGTTTATAATTATGAGAAAGAGCAGGGAAAGCACTTACAGTGTCATTGTCGTCTCTACAATTAATTTGGAAATTTGTAATCAAAATGGTGACACAACAATATTCATCACAAGTAAATTTGTCAGCATTTGCTAAGTAGTGTTTTAAATGTCTGCGGTTTTCTGTTTCTTAAAGGTTGAAACTGAAAAGAAAAAAGCAAAGAAGTTAGCAGAGCAAAAGCGATCAGTGGAAACCACTCTTGAAAGGGAAATTCAAAGGAACAGTGAGTTACAGAAAGACGTGAACAAGTACGACTTTTGCTAATTTCTTTTTGTTGTATGATTAGGCATTATTTGAAATGTTAAGTGAGCAAATATTTCTGTACAGAAGGAGCATTTCTAGTTCGAAAGTGTAGAAATATGGCGAAAAGCATATAGCAGACCAGAAACGGATAACTAACAGCGTGTATATCAAATATTCTCTTTAGTTAGGTCATTTGTAATACCTTTGCCTCACTAGTAGTGCAGGACTCTTGTCTCTAAAATTTTAAGCACGAGGCTGGTGCAAACATGTGAGGTCCAGTAGAAATGTTGGTCACTAACATGGTAATCACCTTGCTCTTAAGTTTGCATCACATGGAAACTGGAAGCAAGAGTTGCCATTTGTGACATAACTGGCTGTGTCGTGTAACTATTCCTTTCGTTATTATTCATTCCTTACTGCCTAAGAAAAAAGAAACATTCATCATTTGTTATCATTAATTTCTTTATTCTGTGTAATCTTCAGTGGAGGTTTTTTTGGCTCAAAGTTGAAAAGAAGGTAGTCAGTAGTTAGACTTGAACCTTATTGTCATTGATGTAGATTGATTCATGTTTTGGACATTATACCCACCAGCTGCTCTGCCTTAGTCTTCTGCTCAGCATGTAGAAATGTGAAATTTCTTTCTTCCTGTAGCTTGGATACTTTAAGGGTGAGCAGTAGAGAATGGATCAGAAATTGCAAAACTTTGGGATGGTTCACCCCCTACTATTACTCTGTTTTCAGAGTTTGTGGCTCTCCTGGTGGCCTCTGGGTTTCAGAATTCTTTCTATGAGAGAAGCAAATATCTAGGTTGTTGCACAGAAATTGTACTCCCTTATGGCACTATTGGCACTCGCAGTGTCAATGAAGCAACAGGTAGCACACTTGCCTTTGGTGCAGAAGGCTGTGGGGTCTATTCCTATACCAGATAGATCATTTACTGACACTGCAGTGCAACATATTGGGGCCGCTGCACTCCTGAGTGTGTTATCTTTTGGATGAGATGTTAAACTGAGTCCCCATCTGCTTGAGTTGGTGGTAGCTCAAGTAGATGTAAAAGATCCCATGGCACTTATCAAAAAGAGAAGGGGTAGTTCCTTGATGCCATGGCCAAATTTAGCCTAATAGTGTAATTACCACTTCAGCTCTCCCCTGAAACAAGGCTGCTAGCCAAATGGGACTAATCTGGTAAACAAAAGATAAATAAAGAATGATAGGTTGATGATCAGTCTGGTTTCCCAGAGGAAGCTAGTAGAGCACACCCCCAGTGTTTAATGCTATTTGTTTCACACCCTATCTGTATAGTTTCTTCCTGAAACTGTAGATCTGATTTTGAAAGTCCTCCTTGCTGAGTGTTAAGATTGGAATATTGCAGGACAGAGAAACATCAAGACTTTTTCCTCAAATCTTCCAATATGGTGGCAATTAAGAGTATACAGTGTAGGGATTGTCAGTTGGGAGGGGGGCTCTCACAGGATCTCATTTTGGTGCCAGAACAACATGGAAAGGAGTGAACATCAGTTACACCCTTCTGGAGATAAATCTCACCCCAAAATGGCCTCATATGTCTTGCTTATACTATCTTCCATTTTACTTCTAAGAAGTTGAGGGCACACATCCTGTCTCATTCTCAGAAGACAGGTTTATCCAACGCAATAGTTAACAAACAAGTAAAGCATTTTGGTGGTCCATCTTGGGGTAACCACCCACCACCAAGTCCAACTGCCAGAGCTTGCTCTTGACCACTCTACACCTAAGTTGCAATTCCTCAAGTCCCCTGACTAGTGCTTAATTTGCACTCAATACTGAGGCCTCCTTCAGTCCAGGAATTTCTTGTGGTCCAAGATGTGAAGGGTGCAGTTGGGTCTCTCAAACCTTAGGTTTGCTTTTCAAGTCTAATCACTGCTGCAGTAGCCTTAGTTATATCCTGCCAAGGATATAACAGCCAGTCCAGCTTCCAGAGCTTCAGGGCACCTTCCACATGTCCAAACTGTCTGGCAGCTGAGCTGACGCTATTTGGGAGCCAAACCCTTCAGATCTTTACTCCCTCAGAAGAGTACGTTCCTCTGCGGTTTTCAATGATTTACTGCTGGCCTATGCTGTTCCTTTGCTGAGTAGATAAGTTCCCTTTGGGGGAAGACTTTCCATTCAATGTTTTTTTTGTTTCTGATCAATACCTTCTTATTCAGGAAAGTTATTTTAAAGCTAGGAGTTTGTGTTTTAATGGACTGTCATGAGACTTTACAGTACTTTTAAATGGGAGGATGCTTTCCTGTCAGTTTAAAAGTTGTTTAAAATAACATAAAACATTTGTTTCTGCAGAGAATATGTGTTTAGTTTACTTTGTGGGGCTGGTAAGATGTTTTAAAGTGCTTCTTACTGTATTTGTATGTAAAAAAAGTGACTTTTAAAGACTTCTAGTTTTTACCTTTATTTGCTGCTTGTTTTCCCCAGGAAAGACTCACCATCAACCATTTCACAGCTTGACCATTGAATAGTTGGTCAGTCCAACGATTGGTCCTTCTTCCAGACACAAAAAGAAAAAAATAAGTAAATAGCCCGTGCCATCATTGCAGGCTAGCAATTTGCCTCAGCTGCAGATGGGTGACTCTGCTGTGGCCATTAGCTGTACCTCAGACTACTCCTCTTTTATGCTAGATCCCTCTGATGTAGCACCTACAACCACTATGGACTAGGGGTTAGCCACATTCCTTGAGGCTTTTGTTGTCCTCTCAATGTGCAAGGGAGAGCCACTCTTGTCAGCCTTAGGAGAGGAAACAGAATGTTGTGTGTCCCTGCCATTAATAACACTGTTGGTCCCATTTTCCCTGTAAAAATGATACAGAAAACTAAACTTGCATCTACTCCTCCCCAAATTTCCTTAGACAGGAGTAGTTTACTTGGTCTAACTTAATCAGGCTATTAATTCCTCTTATACAGTAGTTTCTGGTAAAAGAAAGAGGGATTCTTCTTTTCCTGAAGAGATTCACAGTTCTGAAACTGAGCAGAAAAATGGACAGGAGGGTGAAGGGACAGATGCAAGGTTTTCTCCTCAGATTTCTGATTCAGAAAAATGGACAGGAGGGTGAAGGGACAGATGCAAGGTTTTCTCCTCAGATTTCTGATTCAGACTCAGGAGAGCTCCGTTTCTTAATTCAGACTCAGGAGAGCTCAGTTTCTTAATCTCCCTGTGGGGGGGGTCTGTTTCTCTGAGACCATTTCTAGAATGTGCCAGTGTTTTCAGTGCGTCTCAGCCCCTTAGAAAGTGCTATGAGCTGTTAACAGAAGGATGTTCCAGAACCTTCACCTATTCCTCCAGCTGACAGCTTTGGAGGATGTGTGTGTCTTACTGCCTGCAGTTTTCCTGATTGTCAGTTAGCTGCCCCTAAAAAGCAGAGCGGCTGTATAAAGCCCCTCAGTCTTTTATACATTCTTCCTAAACCTGATCCAGCAGCTATAGCTTTAGTTAATCCCTCTCCTAATAAACACTTAGTTAATTCCAGTCCTACTCTTTCTGATAAGGAAGTGGAAGTTATTGATAGGTATGTTAAAAAGTGTATACTTCTGCAACTGTGATTTTCAGAATTTTCATACTCATAAACTCATTACATCCGAGTGACGCCTCCAGGTGCATCTGCAGTTAACTCTTAGTGACACTTTTAGGCATCAAATATTGCTTGTTCATATTTGCATCAATAATTCCAAAACCATGCTATATATAGTGTTTTAAAAGATTTCATCTTAAAGCTTACACAATGGCAAACTCAACTGCATTAATATTTGACCTCTGTCTAGTGCAGGTAAATAGGTATTAATTGTTGTTTTTATGACATTAATTTATATAGATATAATTTTCACATTTTTCTAAATATTTCAACGACCGAGTAACACAGGCAGAACTTCTTAGCCTCATATGAAAGCTGTCAGCTACAGAAAAAATGTTTGTTCCTAACAGTATGTGTGTAATTTGAGTGGTTGCTGCGATATTGTAAGTCGTTTACAAAATATTACAAATGTAATAGTTACTGTGTTTACTCTGACTTATAAAATTCAGTTTAAGACCTAGAACCTAAAGAATACTACTCCTTTAAAAGTAATTTGTGCTAAAGAGTTTGCCATTTATACTTCTTTCATAACCCCTAGGGTTCCAGAGATATGCACATTTGTTTGAAATGTGAGGACATAATTTGATCCTGTCAAAAGGCTTAGGCTCCACCCATTTGGAAGTTACAGTGCAAACTTCTTGAGCTGCATAGGAGTGAATGAGTTAAAGTTTGTGCTAACTAATTGTGAAAGTATGAGGATTTTTTTAATCTAGAGTTTCTTGTTGTGAGGAAGAATGTGCTTTAAGTAATTTAATTTCTTCTATTGTTCAAGCCAATAGTCATTGTGTACAGTATATGTGTATGACTGTATTGATACTTCTACCAAGTCTATGGACACTGGTACTTTTTTAAGGAGGTTTGCTTAGCTGCATTGTCAGAACCTCCCAGATGACATTAACATGAGATTTTAAATTATCCTTTGGATAGAGATTTAGTTTTTGGCCCTTCTGCTACAAAGGTGATCAACAAATGTGATGAAAAAGGAAAACTGATACAGGGAATCATTAATATTTTCAGCCCTCCATTTCCAATGGATTCTCTAACTCCTCTTCCAATTTTGGTAAAAACTAAATAAACCATCTTAATATATACAGGTAAAAAGATGTTTAAGGAATGGCAAGGGAATTCCAAGAAAAATTCTGAAAACTCCTAAAATCACAGGCATTCCGATATATTAGAATGACTAAGATATTTTTTTCTACCTCCCACCCTGTCACCCCATTTTTTCTTCCTGAAAGTCTGAAACTCTAATTTTTTTCTTTGGCAACAGATAGTTTCAGGCACATGGATTCTTTAAGATCGTCATCACGATTACAGATGGCAGTGGGAGGAAATTTGTCATCCTCCAGATCAGACTGTTTTGTTTCCACCTGTCCTTCACCACATGTCCAAGGGAATGATAGAACCAGTTTCCCTTCCCAGGTGGGAAAGAGGTTTTATTCATGGATGTTTTAGTACCAAAGAATAAAATGCTTTCCTTCCTAAGCCTGTCTCTGATAGTGCTAGTGCCCACATTCAAAAATATGTCACTTCACTACCTGTTACCTTTTCTTGCTCATTTAAGTTTCCTTGTTAGAGTAGGTTAAAAAGATGCTTATCATCATATTCCTTTTTCCTTTTCATTCAGACTTCAGGAGTTTCTTAAGATTTTCTGTGTCTGGATCACAATATCAGTTAGCTGCCTTACCCTTTGGACTATCCACCACACCAAGAGTGTTCACAAAGTGGATAGCTCCACTAACAGCTCATTTCAGGCTACAGGGTAACCACACATTTCCATAGTTAGACGACTTCCTTATCTTTTCAAATTTTTTTCAAAGTGTGAGAAATCTGTCTCTTGGGTGAGAGATCTCTTACACAAGCTGGGATTCCAAATGAACATTCAAAAGTGCCTCTTGACTTCTCACAAGATTGTGTTTCTGGGATGTCAACTGGATGCTACAGTTCAAAGAGCTTTTCTTCTACAGGAAAAATAGATCTGTATCTATATCTTTTTCTAGGGTTTTCCACTAAGATTTTATTCACTCCAAGGGAATAGCTCAGGATTTTGGATCTCATGGCTTCTGTGTATCCCTGGCAAGACTCCACATGAGAAAGATACAGTGGTATCTTTGGTCCCAGCACCAGCATCCCTTTTTTTTTCAGATCCCAGTGCTGGGCTTTGTCAGAAGGGAAACCACTTGGTAGACACAACAAGTATCCCTAAATTTGAATCTCCCCTTCTCCCTCCCTATTCCAAAGCAGTCAGTCACAATAGACACCTTGGACTTTGCTTGGGGAGCAGTTTCAGGAGGGATAAAAGTGCAAGATGTGTGGGAAAACAAGGACAGATGCAAACACATAAATATAAAAGAGATGCTTTCCCCTGATCAAGGCACTTAACTGTCTAAATAATCTTTGATCCTCAGTACCTCTTCAAGTTGTTAGGAACAATAACACAGCCATGTGGCACATCAACAAGCAAGGAGGAACCAGGTTGTACTCCATAGGCAGACTAGCCATTTTAGCTTGGGGTATAGCTTTACAGCACAATCTCACTCTACAGGCATCCTATATCAGAGAAAAATTGGATGAATGGAAACTAGATCGGGGGTCTTCCTAGATTTGATCAATCTGTGGGGAATTCCTCAAGTAGTCCTCTTTGTCTCCTCTCTGAACAATCTGCTGTCAACATTCTGCACCAACACTCCATGCAAGAAGGCCTGGAAAACAGATATCTTTTCCTTTCCCTGACCAGGAATTTTCCTATTTGCTTTTCCACCTTTTTCACTAATATCCAGGGTATTTCTGAAGATTCAGAAGGCATCCCTGAAGATCCTTGTGGTGACTCCCTCCTAGCCCAGACAACTGTGGTTCTCCCTTTTTTTGGAAATAGCCAGAGGCAATTACCAGAAGCTTTCTCACAGAGTGGAGCTACTCACACAAGAACAGTGGTGTTAAATGCACTCTGGCACCTATCAACTTCATTTCACTGTTTGGATCATAGTATCTTAATTCCCTTTAAGCATCTGTTTACCGGGGATTTGCAACAATTACTAATGGAGACAAGAAAGCTTGCTATAAGAAAATCATGTATTGGCAAATGGAAAAGGTTTTCTTGTTGGTGCCAACCAAATAACCAGCGCCCATTCTGCTGGTTATTCTGTGGTATTACAATATTTGTGTGAGTTGTCATCCTATGCCCTTTCCTACTTCTCTGACAAGGTTCCTTTATCAAACATTTCAGCATGTCTGCCTAGGAATTCTCCTCTTTAAATGCATTCTCGTCAAAATGTTTTGACAGGGGTTTTGCA
The DNA here is from genome assembly GCF_019279795.1 of Protopterus annectens. Lineage (NCBI taxonomy): Eukaryota > Metazoa > Chordata > Ceratodontiformes > Protopteridae > Protopterus > Protopterus annectens. Next base: position 1,431,017,100 of record NC_056745.1, on the reverse strand, counting down.
TAAGAGGCTTCCAAGAAAAAAGGTGGGCCTTCATTAGAATCTTAGTTTTGTGTTAAAGAAGTTAACACCTGCTCTGTTTGAACAAGTTAACATGAGGTTCTTAACATGAAAAGTAATTTTACTGATTGCTCTGACCTCTGAAATGGTTGCTTAAGGTTATTATGTTTTGTTTAGTTGCCACAACAAAACTATTCCAGGCAGGGTCAAGGCCCACTCTGCCAGGGCCTTGGCTTCATCTTTGGCTTTTAGGAAAGGGTTGAATTCTAGAAGTATTCTAGAATCTGCCACTCGGTCATCTGTTCCTACTTTTACAAAGCACCATAAGCTTGATTCCTTCTCTAGGTCTCGATCAAGCTTTGCTAGGATCATTCTGCCAGGGCTCTTGGACTCTCCTCCTTCCACCTCCCAAATGTAGTAAGCTAGGGTAATCTACCCATATAGCTAAGGCTACTGCAACAGTGATTATTATGATGAACATAATAAAGTTACGTAAGTAAACTTACCATAACAGTAGACGTTTGAATGATCTTTACTGCAGAAGCTGCTCCTTCCCTCATATCTGTCCTTTATTTTTGGCATGTTGTTTATGCCAGAGTGTAGTTATTTTTTGTTCTTCCTAGCATTGTCCTTTCAGGGCTCAGCCTCCCCCCTGTTGGCTGGAAAGCTCTGAAGGGTTGGCACCTAAGCTTGTCTTTTAGTCATCTCAGGTTGAGCTGTCAGATGGTTTGTGTGTGTGGAAGATTCCCTGAAGCTTTGGAAGCTGGCTGGCTGTACTAGCCTTGTCAGGATATAATCCATGTAGATGAAGCTGCTGCATTAGTGATTGTTTCAACAGCTACTGTTATATTAAGTTTACCTATACAACTGTACTTTGTTTGACTTTTGGAAGAGCATTTTCACGAATGTGCAGGAACACACCCTTAGGGAACATGGATATATGCTTTGATCAAGCCCCTCATATAAACATCACTTGTTCCCGTGCCACTTTGATATTGTTGCACATTCACCTGATCCCCGCACTCACTTATTCATAGGAATATACCATGGTAATGACCACCAGGGCCCTTTATAAGCCTAGCCATGTAATCCAATCCAATTGTGTCCCTATGTATCATTGGCATGTATTAGGAGGGGATGTGTTAGGAAATTTGTAGATGTTATGTGGTAGAAGGGTATGTTAGTTTTGACATTACTTTCTGCCTCTGTCTCTCACAGACATGGGGCCAGACCCAGAGTGAATTTCTGATTTCCCATCCAATGGTCAGGGTTATGCTTAAACAGGATTAGGGATAGACTCTGCTTGACATGAATGGGGAGTCTGTCCCAGAATATGAGAATCCTCTGAGAAACATATCTGTCTCTTCAGCATGCCTTATTCATGTCACAATTAAAATTGAAACCCTTGGATCTAGTGGTGTCCTTTCATATCACTGTTGCAGTATTCCTTACATAAAGGATCTCCTGCCAAGACTAGAACAACATCTGGCCAGTGTAACAAAGCCTATAGTGTTTACAGGCATCATATGCCACACGTGTGCTCCCTATGCAAGGCGTAGGACTTAAAGGTGATGTACAGATGCACACATCCCAGAACTTCTTTCCCACCCGTCTGGATGCCATATTTGAACGTCGGTCTGAATGCTGTTCTTCTGTGCTGGTTACCAAGCATTTTTCAAATAAGTGGGGTTCTTCCTTATCTTCCTCTTTATTTTAGTGTTGTTGGGTTACATGTCATTCAGAAAGGGAAATTGTCACAGTGGGAGGCAGATTCCCCAATAAGATCATCATGAACAGTGTTTCTTCTGTTTGTGTGCCTCTCACAACCATATGCAGTGCTGTATCTGCAAAGCATTTGTCCCCAAGATCCTACATAGTTGTCTCTCTTCCTTGTCTGTTTACCTGAAAAAACAACATCTAAAGTTTTTGGCATAGTGCACTATGGCAGAGTTTTCCTGGCCCCAAGGGTCAGCTGACAGACAAAAAAAAAAAAAGGCCAAAAACCTCAGGTTTAATACAGCTGCTGTCAAGCCTCACTGGGCATCTCTTTCAAGACTGGTGAAAGCCCTGAGGATCGCCCTTTTGTTGTTTCAGATTCCTCTGTTGCGACCCCATCAGAGACTGACTTGGATTTGGCTTTTCATACTTTCTCAGAAGCTTTTCATATGTCTGCTCTAGACATTTTGGGGGAACCTCAACTGATTATATCCGAGGAACCAAGAAGGATTCTGCAGATTTTAGGATGGGAGGCGATTCCTACCATACCATAGCTACCATAGCTTCATACTAAGCTAACTGCCCTTTGCAAGCCATTTTAAGCCTAGCCAGTTACCCCTTGTGAGACTCAAACCCTGCACCTTGTGTTTGTAAGGCAAACACCTTAACCATTAGGCCAACCTCCCAACCCTACTATGCTTGTAGAATGTCTGCAAGTGTCCGACTTGCCTAGAGTTTTTGTGCAGATGTCCCACAAAAAAAGATGGCCTAATGGTTAAGGTGTTTGCCTTACAAACACAAGGTTCAGGGTTTGAGTCTCACAAAGGATAATTGGCTAGGCTTAAAAAAATGGCCCACAAGGGCAGTTAGCCTAGTACTAATCTATGAATCTATGAAAAACAAGCATATTTTCCTTGCAATTAGAGATCCCCAATGTGAATGGCAGGATTTTACTCAAGGGTTGTTTAATGTTTTAATGGCTTTCAAACCTCCTCAGAGGGTCTCTGTGCATACCCCTTCCTGGTCTTCTACTCCTTTTAAGAGACCCAGGGAGCAGGAGTCTTCTAATGAAGATCTGGATTATGGGGGAAGAGTCCTTACCTTACTCTTCCCAGATCCCTTCCCCTTTGGACTATGGGTCTGAAGAAAAAGATTCTATCCGTCCAGATTCTCCTTTAAATGAACTCTTCTTTGGGGTCTCTATTTCACATAAGATAAAGTTGTTCAAGTGGGATTGTTCTCAGGTTTTTGATATCCAGAAAAGATATTATGAACTGCTTCAGATGGAGTCTCCCAAACCTTCTACTGTACCTCCACTTCTGGTTGCCCTCCTGGATACCTTTACAGCAGCTTCTGCAACCTCTGATTCTCTGTTCCCAGCTCCCATGAAACTTGACAGATTTTACAAGATGCCTGATGATTGTAAATTTCTGTATAATTGTCCTTCTGCTGATCCTTCTGTGGTGTCTCTCTCCTCTGACAAACCTTCCAAGCTCTTGCATTCTACTATGTTGCTTCCTTCAGACAAGGACAGTAGGGCCATGTAATGGCTGGGAAAAAAGATTTATACTGCTGCCACCCTGACTTTTAGGGCTATTAATTACCAGACCCATATGACTAGGTATATTTTAGCCCTTTTCTCAGGTTTCTCAAGTAGTTTCTGACCTTCCTGACTCTGAGGGGAAGGTTTCAGCCCTTTCTTTGTTGGATTCTTCTTCTCAAGTGGCTCGCCACTCCATTAAGTGCAGTTATGATGCAGCTGATGCTTCTTCTAGGACTTACTGCATTTGTTTCTGTTCTGAGGCTTAACTTTTGACTTCGTTTTCAAGCTTTGCCTGATGACATTAAGGCCAAATTATTGGATGCTCCTCTAAGTAATAAAAATATTTTTGGCTGTGCTGCTGCTGACCTTGTTAAATCCCTCCAGGATAAGAGCAAGGCTTTGGAGGAGTTGAAACATATTTTTGTTTCTCCTATCCCTTAGTTTTAGAGGAATTACCCTTCCAAGTCTGCTTTTGTTCACAGAAAGTCTCACCCTCCATCCAAGGGTAAAAAAAGTTCTAAATGTGTTCCTCCTGCTAAGTCTACTCAGACCCCTGTTTCTCAGAAACCCCCTTTTCAGGACAAACCAGGTTCCATTTGAGAATCTACTTCTGTTTTTCCCTCAGCCAGGTTCCCTTGTCCCTTTGTCTTTCCCTGTCCCTTCCAAATTGATTAAGGATCACACAAGACTCTTGGGTTCTGTCCATCATCTGCCAGAGGTATTTCGTGGTGTGGAAATCTCTTCTTCCCTTTCTGGATATCCATCAACTTCCTCAAGAACAGTTTCCAGCTTTTCAGAGGTGCTTCATGCTCTTTTGGCCCAGGGCACTATTCAGGTTCTGCCCCCTGCCTATGAAGGGAAGGGTTTTTATTCCAGAATGTTTCTTGTTCCCAGTAAGGAGGGCACCTGGATACCAGATGCAGACCTTTCTCAGTTCATCACCTTTCTAAAGGTCCCCTCTTTTCTTATGTTATCCCTTCACACTGTGTTCCCTCTTCTTCTTCCCGAGACATTTCTGGTCTCCCTGGATCTCAAGGATGCCCACCTTCACAATCCCCATCCATCTCCTTTTCAGGACGTCTTTGCATTTCTATGTTTCTTCTTTGTGTTTCTGTGTTTCTTCCTTGCATTTTCAGTTGTCTGTTTTGCCTTTTGGCCTCTCTGTTGCCCCAGGGATATTAACCAAATGTCTTGTTCCTGTCATTGCCTTTTGCATGATCAGAGGGGTTCAGATATTTCTTTATTCGGAAAATCTGCTCATTCAGGCTTCGTCCCCTGAAGTTCTGTTTCAGGACCTCCAGTTTACTGTTTCCTTGCTGTAAAGACTGGTGTTCACCGTAAACATTCAAAAATCAGTGTTGGTTCCTCCTCAGAATCATGTTTTTGTTGGTTGCAGGATGCAGACCAATTCCCCCAAGGCCTTGTCTCTGACTGCTTTTTTTCCAGTCTCTTCTTCCTCTGGCTTCAGTCATGGCCAGGGACTTTCTCAGAGCCCTTGGGTTTATGGCTTCCACTATTTCTATGCTGCCTCTGGCCAGGCTCCATATGAGAAAGCTTCATTGGTACCGCAAGTCTATGTGGCTTCAACACTGTCATCCCCTGGAATTCCTAGCTCCTTCCTTCCCTGTCTGAAGCTCTAGCTTCACTGGTGGATTCATCAACTTTCTCTCAATCCAGGGCTTCATTTCCAACCTCCAGTCCTGACTGAAGAGCTTTTTTCAGATGCCTCAGATGGGATGGGGAGCTTCCTTTGGTTCTCTCAAGGTCCAGGGTCTCTGGCCTCTTCATCAGAGATCAGACCAGATCAATATCAAGGAGATGAGGGCTCATCTAGCTTTTTGGGCATTTCATACCCTCTTTCATCCTGGGCCCCTCAAAGGTTTTACAGACAATACATAGTGAGGTGGTATATCAGCTAGCAAGGGAGTACACAATCCTACCTTCTTTGCAGACTCGCTCTTCAGGTCTTAGATCTGTCTGTCCAGTATCGAGTAACTCTTCAGAATGTCTACATTTCCTCAGAGCAAAATATAGTGGCAGACTCTTTGAGCAGTTATATCACACAGGCTCACAAATGGATGCTTCACAGAGATGTGTTTCTAGACATTGTCAGTCAGTGGGATATTCCTCAGGTAGATCTTTTTTGCCTGCCTTTTGAAGAGGCAGCTTCCTCTCTTCTGTTCCCGAGTCCCAAGTCCTCTAGTTGGAAGGTGGGTGCACTGTATTTTTCTTGGAAGGGGCTGTTTCTGTATACCTTCTGTACTCTTCTTCTGCTTCTGAGGGTCCTGCACAACATCAAGCAAGACTCCCCCAAAATCTTGCTGGTGGCTCCCTTTTGGCCCAGACAGCATTGGCTCCTCCTTCTTATTCACTTGGCCAGGAACAATCACCAAAAGTTACATCACTGGGTGGACCTTTTCACACAAGACAAGGGGTCTGTTATCCATCCTCACTTGTCCAGTCTTCAACTGACACTAAGATGATAGGGTTTTGATCCCTTTTGGAAACCTCTTTTCTAAAGACATACTTCGGATCCTGCAGGAGGCTGGGAAACCCACTACTAGGAAATCATATTTGTCCAAATGGAAGAGATTTTCCTGTCTGGTGCCTCTCTGGAAACCAGGATCCCTTTTCAGTGCAGATTTCTATGGTTCTATCTTATTTTATGTGATCTGTTCCATGGTGGGTTGGCATATTCTTCAGTTAGAGCTCCCCTTTCATCAGTTTCTGCTAGTCTCCCTTAACCCCTCCTCTGGCCTCTGGGTTTGATGTCAGACAATTTCTTACTATAAGAAATATAATACAGTAACAAATTATTTCTTTCCTATGCAGAACTGTTCACAGAAAACCTATACAAACAAGCATGTTAATAGCTGTATAGAGACAGCTGTACCCACCAGGAAGAAGTACAGAACTAACTCAAAAAACAAGCCACCCTGGTGGAATCACAAAATCAGTCGGACGTATAACAGGAGGAAGAAAATCATGGCAAAAATTAGGAGGTGCAACACTCAGCAGAATAAAAGCACTCTCATTAAACTAAACAAACAACTCAGAGGACAAATAAAGTCTACCAAAGCCAAATTTGAGGTAGATTTGGCCTCCCAAGCCAAGGACAACCACAAAGCATGTCTGCAACCTCAAAGGCAATACACAATTGTGTGCAGAGCTCATTGTAAATGGAGCCGCCTATACTGAGCCTAAAAATGTAGCACACCTCCTGGCTGATAAATTCAGCTCCAGCTTTACCCCTCCCTCCCCCTTAACTTTCCCTCAGGAAATATCATCAAATATAACTCCCCCTACTATCCCTAGGGAACAGGTCCTTAATGTTCTCTCCAAGACCAAGAACACTGCATCAGTGGGCCCAGACGGTATCCCAGGATGCCTTCTAAATAACATGAAACATGACCTATCAGGGCTTCTGGAATTACTATTTAACTGTAGCCTCCAAGTAGGCTATGGAGAAAGGCAACAGTCATCCCTCTGCACAAAGGTGGGCCATCTTCAGACCCTGGAAACTACAGACCCATAAGTCTCACTATTCTTATATGTAAACCCATGGAAAGAATTGTCATGGAGATGATCAATAGAGATATAGTAAACCTCCAGGCATTGGACCCAACCCAGTTTGATTTCATAAAGGGCAGATCATGCCTACTCAACCTGGTGGACTTCTTTGAGAATGTCACCAAAGCAATGGATGAGGGCAGAATCATTCACACTGCCTACCTTGACCTGGCCAAAGCATTTGGCACAATACCTCACTCAGGCATTGTTGACAAACTCAAGAGATTAGGGACAAACCCATATATCACCCAGTGGATAGCCAACTTGCTCACAGACAGGACCCAGGAAGTTAGAATTGGGGAGTCCACCTCTACAGAGAGGCCAGTCACAAGTGGAGTCCCTCAGGGATCAATCCTTGGACCACTCTTTTTTAGCATTTACTTCTCAGAAGTTAAGACCAATGTCATTGGTCTCTGGCTGACTAAATTTGCAGATGATTGCATATTAGGAGCTGTCATTGAATCTCACACTGACACAGATGTTCTCCAGGAGGGGCTGACACAGACAAACAGCTGGTGTCAGAGTCATGGACTAAAGCTAAATGCCAAGAAATGCATAATAGTATCCTTTGGGAAGTTATCCATCCCTGGTTCATAGGTTCATAGATTAGTACTAAGCTAACTGCCCTTGTGAGCCATTTTAAGCCGAGCCAATTATCCCTTGTGAGACTCAAACCTGCACCTTGTGCTTGCAAGGCAAACACCTTAACCATTAGGCCACCCTCCCAACCCAGGGGGAACTATCATATTGACAGCACACCCCTTAAAATTGACCCAATAGACAGGGACTTAGGGACACACATAGACAGTAATCTAGCCTTTGATCATCATGTGTCTGCAGTGGTGAGGAAATCATTCTATGTTGCACAACTTTTAAACAAAGGAATGGCATCTAAGTCCAAGAAGTCATTGTTCCACTGTATTCGGTATTCATCAGACCTATCATTGAGTATAGTGCCCCCTTTGGTATGTACGTAAGCAGGCATATCCAACAACTGGAACGTTCATAGAGGTTCCTCACTAAAAGAATACAGGGCGTAAGTAATATGTCCTATACAGACCACCTCAAGGCCCTATCCATGTATTATATCTCCTACAGGCTTTTGAGAGGAGATCTATGCCTGGCATACAGGGCATTGTCAGACCCCACTCGGATGGACCTCCTGTATATGCACAAAACAAACAATACCAGAATTACCCATTCTAAAGACTTAAACCTTGCCTGTGATGTAAATACGACCTGCTGAAGAGATGGGTTTGTATCCCAGAGACTACCCCATCTATGGAACAGGCTTTCCATCCATATGAAGCAGAGTTCCTTTCTAACCCAGTTCAAGTGCAACTTAGACAATTGGATGGGAAAATGGAAATTCATCCCTGGTTTGGCACCTATGTCTCTGATGCAAACAGACAACCTGTAAATGGTTCATGTCCCAGGCCCATGCTTACACTTATCAAGGGTATCAGAACTCGTCATAGATTTGGGATGCATGGCTAGGCTTAAAAAGGCCCTTGTGGTCGTTAGCCTAATATACACCTATGAACCTATATTAGGTCTCCCAAAAAGCCTATTCCACCTTCCTGGGACCATATACTTGATAAACTGACTCTCCTTTTGATCCTGCTGCTTCAGCTTCCTTGTAGCATTGTACTTGCAAAATTGTTTTTCTTTTGGCCCTTACTTCAGCTAAGAGAGTATCTGAGCTTTAGGGTCTCGTGGCTGTTTCTCCCTTTTTGTTTTTTTCACAGGGACAGGGTGTCTATTTGTACTAATTATTTTATTGCCAAGGTGGTCAATGAGTTGTCCTTTAATCGATCAATTCGTCTTCTTTTTTCCTTCTCCACAGTCTGCCAGTGAGAAGTTTCCTCACGCCTTGGATTTGCTTAGACAGCTCAAATTTTAATTGCATACGACTAAGGCTTTTCACAAATCTGAGCTTCTTTTTGTTTCCTTTCATCCCCAGGTCTTTGGGTTTGGCAGTTTCTAAACAAACCATCTCTTCCTAAATTTCTAAGGTAATTTCCTTTTGTTATTCTTTTCATGGTAAATGTCTTTCCTGTTCTGTAAAGGCTCATTCTACCAGACCTGTTGCTTCTTTTTCTAGTGCCTTTTTCAAAGGACTGGATACCCTTTCCATCCTCAAGACTGCTACTTGGAGTTTTGTCCATACCTTCACTAAACATTACTAGTTGGATGTTATTTCCAGAGCAAGAACTGGCTTGCCAGGGCTGTCTTGTTTGGGTTTATAAAGGGCTTTTCAGTGCCTTTCTCCTCTCAGGTTTTCTCTCAAGCTTTTGTACTCGCCCTTACTTAAGGAATACTGCAGCAGTGATATGGAAGGACATAGTACAATATTCGCTCCCTCCCTCATACCCCCTCTGCTGTGCCCTAGTCTTCTTGCTGTCTTGGCCAGGGATTCTTTTCTTTTTCCTCCGTCTGAATGCACATGTTCCTCCTGGTCCTTGGGGACTTTCTGTTCCCCCTGGGGCTTTTTAGTTCTGAGGTACGTGTGTCCATACCTTTATGTGCTACACCTTGCACTGGGAGCATATGTGTGACATATGCTGCCTGTAAACACTAAAGACTTTGGTATACTGGGTGGACATTGGGCTATCCTTGGCAGGAGATCCCTTATGTAAGGAATATTGCAACAGTGAAGAGAAAGATTTAAGATGTTAACACAGCTGTCCTTTCTTATACTGTCCATTTTGCTGAAGTGCAAAAGATCCATCAGAGCTGGATCTGAAGATGCCTTGATTACCAGACATAGATTGCCTCTCAGTAACCTGTTGTCGACAGGGTGTAGAGATAGGGCTTTAAGGTGATCTGTATCAAACAGTGTGTTTATACTCTGGATACTCTGGATACTCCTGGTAAGGAATCTGTGTGAGAATTCCAAGTGCTGCATATGCCTGGTCAGATACATGCCAAAGGGGGAATTATACTTAATAATGAGTCTAATAAGGTCTGAATAAAGTGGCACTATGACTTCCTTTGACCTGGATGCCATGCCTTTACTTATAAATTGGGTGACATAGAATGACCTTAGTATCTTGGCCCGATGTTGGTCAAAGGCTAGATTGCTGTCTACATATATTCCTAGATCCCTGAGTACTGGGTCAACTCTTAGGGGTGTCTTATTGAGGAAATAATTAACCTGGATGGCAGTTTGCACAAAAGGAACTATTATGCATTTTTTGGCTTTGAGTTTTAGTCCTTGGCCCTGGCACCAGTCATGCAGTCAGACAGTCATTCCATTACTTATTAGCCAGACTTGGGTCTACCTGTCCAAAAAGTGTATCTGGAACAGGTCTGCTGTCTGTGACCAGATAAGGGAACTCAAAGGATACAGCGGTACATATCTCTGGCACAGATAAGGACAGTGGGAGCTGTCCTCCTGCTGTTCCCCCTGAATTCTCCTACTTTGGAGAAACCCTTGTGCTCATAAAAGCCTTATGGACAAGACTGTATCTCTTCTTATATTCCACCTAGAAATATCTCAGTGAAGGTCTGGAGAAAAAGGAAGAGGACCCTTAGGAAAGTCATGTATTTTTGTATTTGTATCCTGAAAGCATCTAGATACATATGTTTTCTCCTAAGAAGGTTGGCGTTCTCTATAGCCTCACCAGCTGAGTGAAGTGAGATCCTTTTTAGGTATTCTAGGTTTGACTTTTGTGTGATTGCTTCATTCCAGCTTAAAGCCAGGAGACAATGGCATTTTTCATTTTTTTATTTCTTTACCAAATAAATCAACTAGGCACATGTGCCTCATTCCAGGACTGACTCAGACGCATGGTCTGGTTAAATGGCTTTCTCATATTCATACAATATGCAGAAGGAGTAAACCAAAGGTCTTCAGGGTAAAGCCAGTCAGAAGCTCAAGGAGTTTGTCATTTGACAAGATGAAAATAAGGTATTTGTCTTGCCAGACTGCTTCTAAGGTTTTTCGAACTGTCTGCTTCCCCGTCCAGGTTTCACTCCACCCCTAGTCCATTAGAAAGTGAAAAACTGTCCAGCCCTTCCAGATTCTGGGGCTAGGGAAGAGGTGATTAAGATGTTTACCTTGGCTTTTATACTGAGTTTTCATGTGACGACTTTAATTTTGACTGTGGAGCTTTGCAGGGTTAGGGGTTGGAATAATGCTTAAGATGTTTACCTCACAGACTAGAGATACAGGGTTTGATTCTCATCAAGAGAAAGTGGCTTGTTTTAAAATGGTCCACAAGGACAGCTAGCCTAGTTTCTACCTATGAACTTGGATAGCATGTTGTAGTTTAGACTTTCCTTTTTTATGGATAAGCTCAGGGAGGCCATTATAGAATACTCCCTTCTAGAGATAGGTCGCTTTAAATAAGTATTTTAAGATTTGGTTGAGGATCTCCTGTAGGCTGTAGCAATGGTCATGGCAGCCATGCATTAGAGCCCTAAGACCTTCCCCCTGAAGGAGCTTCACTGAGAGGATAAGTGATCATGGCAGTGCCATAGATGCAATCTCACTTTCATAGTGAGGCTATTCTTTACTCATTCTCCTTTCCAGCTCCAAATGGGGCAGTAGACTGCTCCGTTGTCAACCTCAGTAATTTCAGTGTACATACTTGGTATTTGAGGATGTTCTTTATTTGTTACTTTTGCTGTAGTCCTTACCACTAGAATATAGAAGCTAGATGTCTCCATATGTCTGGCCTGACTTGTAGAGCTCAGGATTCTTCTCCATCTTTCTGTGGTATACACCAAGCCTATGGTATGTCCAAGTGTCCCAATACAAGAAGGGGTTCTGCCTATGCCATTTCAGAACTTTTTTTTCCTGCAGTTCAGAAATGCAGATAGATGCCAGCTGAATTGTCCATGTCACATTCACTTTGTCTTGTCCTCCATGTGGTCAGATCACTTCAGAGCTTGGGAACAGATAACTGCAACATTGAGAGCCTTTTTTTTTCCCCTAATGTTGTAGTTGAGTATACTTGGTTAGTACTGTTGCATTTTCTAAGTATTTATATCTAAGGAATGTTGATGCTGGCTGTGACAGACAAATTTTCCATAGAAACCACCTCAGCCACTGTGTATTCTGTCTGGGTCCAGATCCTGATACAAAAGATATAATGTCTGGCAGGGCTTCACCAAAAAGTCTTTAAGAAATGTCCTCTGTTCCTTATCTGAATGCCTGAAGCAAAAGAGACCTTAGGCTGATCCACAGTAGTGACATCTGGATCTTTTTTTTCCTTTGAGCTCCCCCTCAAAAGTAAATGGGAAAAGAAAGCAGAAAGAGGAGCTGAGAACACTTTGCAAGTGCTCAGCAGTTCCAGTTAGTCTGGGAGAGGGTCCAGTAGGTGAGGTGCCTTTGCAGCCCCCAGATCAGACACATTTTCATTCCCAAACTACTGGTGAAGCTTCGTTGGAGGTCATCATGGCTGAGGAACCAGCCATGTCCATCTGGATCAGTATGATGCATGGTCTTTCTACAGGCATCTGAACCCCCAGCACATACTAAGGAAGCCTAAGTCATCATATCTGAGAAGGAAGGCAGAATCTTCACTATGCTTCGCTCCAGGACCTTGCCCATTCAACTTCACCTATTTGGCCCATTCATTCCAGTGGAGTGGAAGTGGGCTATTCTTTGTCAAGGTGAAAGCCCTGTGACCCATTCATTTCTGTCTGGGAACCCAAGTCAACCCTCTGTTCCCTAGTGAGAGTAAGATGGTAGTGAGCAGAACAGCATGCTGGTCCTAAGGGATGGTTCCTCACTGGCCTTTGGAGCATCCCCTCAGCAGCTCCTCTGCACCTGCAATTGCTGCCCCCTGAGTGTACCTTCAAATACCACTTTCCTCTTGGCTTCATAGTGCCAAATCCACTATGGCAGCATGAGTTTGGCCATTTTATATTTCCACTAGGTGTCACCCTTATGGCACATCAGATCCACCTCTTTCCCCCAGGATGAGTGACCAACAGAGGCTACTCACTCCCATCCTCCATGGCCAGCTACTGCAGGCACCTGAGCTGGTAACTTTGGTCTCCTGCAATATAATTAGAGCTTTATCTTTCCATACCAAGGAGCTGTCTGTTTCTGCACTATTCTTGTCAAGGAGGAGGGTGAAGGGTATGATGTGGAACGTCCAGTCTTTCTACACAAAGCCAAGGACATCTGAAATGGATGTCCCAGAAAAAAAGAGCCAGGAAAGCAGACATTTCTGCAGCCTCTGTTACTTGGTAGATGCCTTACAAACAGGTAACAGTGGGACTTTTCGTTCTAAAACTCCCTCACAAGTCTCCCCTGAGAATTCAGCCTGTACAGAGCCTGTTGAAAGCAGTACAGGCCCTGCAACTAGATACCAAATTTTCAATGTCAGGAATCCTTTTTGCTAAAAGGAAGAGGAGTCAGTCTCAATCTAAGGATAAGGTGTCAAGTGAAAGTGAAGAACTGAATTACTCTTCTCAGATGTCTTCCCCTCTGGATGTTGACTCTGGCACCGAGAACACTCTCTCCTCTGATTCCCATTTGGAGAAGCCCTTAATGGAATGAAGCATTTCTTCAACTGCTGCAGAGGTGAAGTGATATGCCACAAACCTACATTGAACACCTACCCAGGGACTGTACCACATAGCCAGAAAAGGGGGGTAGGTAGGCCAAGTAAGACCACTCAACAGAAACTAAGATGTGCAGAGCCCTATTGATTTTGATCAATGACTGGCCCCAACAAATTATTGCAATACGTCTGGGGGATGTAGAGTGGCAGGCGGACCCAGAGTGAATGGAGCATGAGGGCAGGGCAGTAAAATGAAGGAAGCATGGGAGGCAAAAAGAAAAAAAATAAAGCTATGCAGACTTGGCCTACACATCAGTCAAAGTTCACTTGTCAGCCATTTTATCATGCCTTCCACTAGCTCTACCCCTGTCTAACCTAAGACCAATAAACAGGTTTCTGGAGGGGATACTGCATCTTAGACTTCCTAGATGGGGGGCACCTCCCACCTTAGACTTGAACTGTGTGTTAGAAAACTTACTCAAGTTCTGTTTGAGTCAACTGTTTCTGTATTTGTAAAATTCCTAACCTGGAAAGCAGCTGTGCTGATATGCTAGAAGAGTTTCTGAACTACAGGCTTTGATATGCACTGAGCCTTACATAGTCTTCCACAAAGATAGGAGGAGTCTTAGAATCAACCCTTTATTCATGCCTAAAGTGGTCACTGAGTCTACCCTTAATCAGACCATTTAACTTATAGCCTTCTTCCCTAACCCACAGTCTAAAGGCGAAAGGATCTTTCATACCATACTGCAGTCATTGAACCAGGAAGGTAAGAAAAACAAAACCAGCTATTTTTTTTTTTTGGGGGGGGGGGTGGCATTGTCCAAACAAGATATTTCTGAATTGCTTTCTGGGTGCATTCAGTTTTGCTGCTCATCCTAAGGAAACATTCTGGTAGTCTCAGTCAGAGCTCATAGTACTAGAAGCACTGCAACCACTGTGGCATTATTAAAATGTATAGGCACTCCCCCAGTTTTGGAAGCAACTACATATGCTTTGGTTCACACTTTTTCCACACAGTATAGGTTGGACATGTACTTTGCTTGATTAATCGTACATGGCATGCTGAACTCCTGCCCCCATCCACTGCTCCTTAGAACTCTTAGAATCTGCTACTGCAATAGTGGTCTAAATGAAGAACATTGTATAGTTATGTAAGTAACAGTAAATGCCTGGACAGATCACCCACCTTCCCCTCTGTGCTGTTCTTGGTCTTCATGTTATTCCTTATCATCCTGTTTGCCTGGGGGGGTGGGAAACTATATCCCATGTATTCTTTGATATCATTCCCTTAACCCCCACCTTCACAGATATTTCCAATGTCCTGGGTCTGCTCATCTCTGGGTATTTATTCAGGCGAATTTCAGTATTCCCCTTCCGCTACCCTCTCACATCCATATGCAGGGCATAGAGATGGGAAATGGAATTTGCTGTCTTTGCCTTTCAGTTGTTCTATCCTACCTTACTTTGGCCTTGTAGTTATACTTAAGACCCTTGCCGTGGGCTGTAGGCAAGAAAGTGCTAAAATGGTGTAAGTGTATATCCTTCTTATTCTGGCATACTTGGACATACCAGAGGCTGGACATATGCCATGCAAAGGGGGAAAGGACCCTGACTATAGAAGATGGGCTGGCTAAGTCCCAGTAGTAAATGTTACTGCAGCACTGATTGTTTAAACATCTGCTATTGTGGTAAGTTACCTCCACAACTGTACTTTCCAGATGGTGACTCAGCAGAGGATCATGCTTCTGCTGCCAGAGGGTGCCTGGTTGGTGTCATTAGACACAATGAATACCTTCTGGCACATCAGTTTTAGGAGTCAACACAGAAGGTTCCATTAGTTCATTCTGGATGGTCATCATTTGCAGTATATAGTGCTTCCTGTTGTATGAAAAAGAATAAATCTTCAGTGTGATCACAAAAGACTGGCATTTCCAAACTCTGAAAGTAAAACATTTTTGCAAAGGAGGCTTTACCCCTGGACCCCACAATGTCAACCTCAGAATCAGTGTATGTATGTTTAGGTAAGGAGAAATCCCTGAAATGCCACAATCTTGATGTTTTAAAATGAATCAGACAAATCACACATTAATGTGTTAGTCACTAATGGGTCAGTTATTACTGGAACCCAGTGCTACCACTTGGTGTCTCCTCTGCTTCCATGGTATTACAAAGGTGTTAGCCATTGCGATTAAAGCCTTGTAGGAGAAGGATCTCTATCTCAACACCCTCATGGGCAGCTGGATTCCTTTGACAGCATTGAGAAGATACCTGGTTATGTCCCAGAAGTGATATTTGCAGTCTATTAATATCCTTGAACTGGTAAAAACTGTCTGTTATCCCATCTCATGTGACTGCCTTCATCATAGCAGAGCTAGATGCACTACAGTACTGTGTTGCCCTAGCCATGGAGATGGTCACGGTCTTAGTTTTGTTACTTTTTGTGGCTTTAATCACAGGAAGCCCTGTAAAAGCCACCTCTGTTCAACTTTTGATGGGAAATCAGAATATAGTTGGCAACTCTATTAGTCTGAGATTGCTCTAATGAAATAGGAAACAACCATAAACAAGGTGGCAAACAGAAGACCTGAATCCACCCACTTGACCCATAAAATATTTTTTAAAGAAGCAGTTATATATGTACAACAGTTTCTGTATTGCGAAAATTGCCAGATATACAAAAATTGTAAAAAGATAGGTCTCCTTACCACTGGAATGGTACACACAGTAAGACTGTCACTGCTTGCAGATTAAAATAGAAAAAAAGCATGTATTTATTTTTTTGTATTCACTTGAAAACCAAGTACAAAGTTAGTTACAGAGCTATATAAAAAAAAAAGGAGCTGGGAATACAGTTGTGGTGAGGAAAGACCCACGAAAATGGAAGAATTCTGAAAACATTATCAAATTAGTAGTAAGGAAGTACTTCCACTGTGAGAGCTTCATTTTCAGCCAATTAAAAGGCTAATTCTGAAAAGCATGTGCAAATCAGCAGCAAGGAAGCACAGCCATTTGGGAAGTTTAAATTACAGCTAATTAAAAGGCTAATGTGAAAACCATTCATACCAACTGCTCCTCCCACGCCTCTTTCCTGAAATTAGGATAAAAGAGCAATGGCGTAGCCAGTATTACTGTAAGTTTTTCATCATCTGATGAAGTCTGTAAGATAAAGATGCTAATCCAAATAAAGCTTCTTTAAACGAATACTGTCTCGAGGCAGCTTATTTTGAACATTTCAAGGGCTTTAATACAAAACTTTGGAATTTCCAGATAGAAGCCAAGGTTCACTCTCCTTCCTGAAATACAACGTGTTCTAGAGATACTCCATTTAGCATTTGATAATCCAGTATACCAGATAAATATTTGCCATGTCACTCAGTCTTTGAGAGAAACCAGTTTGTGGGTTGTAGTCACCATACCCACATTCCTCTATATTCCCCCATCCAGTGACTGTGGTTTGAATTATTTTTAAGTCAGACAAGTATATATTTATTTGTCATTGTATAAGATAAATGTCTTTATTTTTTAATTGCTTTATCTTTGAGTTTGGGGGCAGTTTGGTAAGCTCAAAGAGCAAGACATACTCACCTAGTATGACGTGACATTGTGGCAAGTAAGTGGTGCATACATGTACCCTCATATTTAGATGCTTCAGAAACTTGTAACCAAACTGAGAAAGGAAGGGTGGGTGTTTCAGTCCTAGACCCACAGAGGGGGGTCCTCTGCCAGCTTAGCTTGTATGATAAGAACATACTGTTTTGTTAATGATGTTTCGGCATACCTATTTTTATGCACAGAGAAATCAGTCAGGTAGTTTCTTTTGTACTTTGACTTCTGTTCTAATAAAGAGATCTTGAGTTTTACTTCTTAGTTATTACTTTAAATCATATTCTTCAGTGTTTGCTGTAAATCAGATTAGCTACTTGCCCTGTTCATTTTTGTTTTGTTGCTTCATTTGGAGTTTTCAAATTATACTTCTTAATTTCATTAAAAAGGAATGATTAATCTCAGTTAGAAACTAGCTAGTTATTTGTTCCAAGTCCTGTTAGTTTCTTCTTTTCAACTAAAGTGAACAGAATCAAGAAACTACAGTGTGGTGTATACTCACTGTTGATACCAAGAATGTCGTCATGTGCTTGGATTTGTGTTCTAGTAATGACACTGCAGTGCAGCATAACAGGTGTCACTTATACTGGATGAGACATTAAACTTACGATCCATCTGCTTGAATTAGTGGTAGCTGAAGTGGTGCACAAGATACCTGTATATTATAGTCAGCTTTGTTAGTAGCTTTCTTCAGTTCTCATTGATGTCAGTAGCAGCTTCATGGCACAATGACAACATAAGAAAGCGTAATCTCTCAACACTGAACATTAAAATTCACAGTGATACTGTTATAGTATTTTCGCTGGGGGTCTGAGCGCTTTTGCTACTTCTGTATACCAACTACAACAGTGCTATACCTCTAAGAAAGGGGAATTGTCTGAGATACCCACAGTTTTAATCTTAATATGCACTTTGCAAAACTTGCATTTTAGTGATAACTCTTAATCTTCAGTTACTACTGCAGCCTTGCACTTCAGCCTAATGCCCACCTCCATCACTGACCCCAATGCTATGTGAACGTACTTCTGTTTTAATAGTTGTTTCCAATATTTTCCATTACCCGTATAGTAAAATGATTTTTTTAAGAAACATCAGTAACTTTTATCAGTTAGACACTTAGTCCTTTATTTTTTATTTTTATCACTGACTGTAAAAAATACTCTGTTACTTTATATACAAAGTAGACAGAATTCTGACACAAAAAGGCCAAAACAAATGGCAAATATGCTATCATTCCTGACTGCTAGCAAACTGGACAGCAGTTGCCTTAGAGCTGGAACTCACAGTTAAACTTTAAACATAAGAAAAATCTTTTAATCTTTTCAGCTAGACATATAAAGCAGCTTTTTGCCTTACTTGTTATGTTAAAAAGTCTTCTCACAGTTACTGTTTAATCTCAACACTGAATTTGTTACCACAATTAAGTTACAGTGTAACAAAAGTGCTGTGCATGTTCTGCCTTTCAAGTGCTGTACAGCTGAATGAGGCAAATACAGCTCATGTTTAGCACTGAAAGAGTGAAGCAGACAGAGCATGAATGGAGCTGTAGGTGTGAATGAATTAAAGGAGGTAGCTACAAGCATTTAATGGAAAATCCACTCTTTCCACTTGCATGACATACTATAGACACAGGAAAATCTTAAGATCTGATGATGTCATTTTCATTTTTCCTTAACAGTTGATTACCATAACAGAAAATCATAACATGTTGGGTTCGAATCCAGTCGTCAGACCTGACTCTACCGCTTCTTCCAGATTGTAGAATACTTGAATTCTCAAGCTCTTCCCTTTACCCATAATGCCCTAACATCATGTTGTGTTCAAATCCAATCCTCAGATCTGACTCTACCGCTTCTTCCAGATTGTAGAATACTTGAATTCTCAAGCTTCTTCCCTTTACCCATAATGCCCTAACATCATGTTGGGTTCAAATCCAATCCTCAGATCTGACTCTGCTGCTTCTTCCAGATTGTAGAATACTTGAATTCTCAAGCTCTTCCCTTTACCCATAATGCCCCACCAGCTTAACATACCACATATCTCGTTTGCCACCATTACGATTGGACAAAGTGTGAGCTCTGGATCTTTGAGTATAACTTTGTGCATATGATGTGGACTTTTTCATTCTTCCTCACTATTGGGTCACGGATCCAATCCTCGGATGTAGCTCGGCCACATTTTCCAAACTTGGATCCTAGTCTTGAGCTCCTTCCTCTATCCATAATGCTCTATACCTTCCCTAACTTCCTGAGATCTCATTTGCCGCAGTAGTGGTCAGAATGAGGATTCAAATTCTCGAGCAGTAAGTTTTATTTTCAATAATTTTCTGCAATTTGTGCTTACTTCTCTTTAATTTTTTTTTCCATTTTTAAGCTTCTTTCCTCCCTCAGGTGACCAAAAAATTTTGATTTCCGTTTTTTCTGCTATTTGCTAAATATCAGTATTAAGTCAGGCACGTGTGGGGTTAATAGGATTTACATTTCTCCTTGTTTTCTGTGCGCTTTGAATTTTAAATTCAGCCTGTCAAGACAAATAACACATTGAACCACAGTCATTGAGCTGCGTAACTGCGTACTAACTGATTTTCTTTTGGCATGTTCACAGAGACAGCCAGTGTCTGAGTGAGTCAATGAGTGAGCCAATAATCTGCTACATTTCTTTCCCAGGGTGTCAAGATCTCTCTCTATTTTTTGTTCTGGTAGGGCTAATCTCAAAGTAGGACCTTTCTATCCCAGAAATTGCTTTTGTTCCTTTACTCTTCTTCCTTCTAGCGGTGTCTGGTTATTGAGATTTGAGAGTAAAAAAAAAATGAAACAAAGTACAGACTTTGTAGACGGAAGAGGTTGACATTTGGTCACAGTCTTCATGTCTCTTCCTCTGCTATGCACCTGCCTTACTGGAATAAAGGACAGTGGAATGATTTATTACTTTCCTGAATGGTTTCTATCAGGTCTCACCCCATTGTAATAAATAAATAAATAAAATAAAGGGGGGGCAAAACTTTGCATGGAGTAGCTCAGGTCCACTACCTCGGTTCCAAACATACTGGAAAATATTAAGATACAACTAAACACCCTAATGCTGGGTGATTTAAACTATCCTGCCATTAACTGGGAAAACTACTCGGGTACCAACACCTTTTCCCAACGGTTCTTGGAATTCATAAATTCCAACACCCTGGATCAACTAATCCATTGTCCCACCAGGGGCTCCAGTATCCTAGACCTGGTCATTACCAACATGGGAGGTAGATGCTCCACACCAGTGGTCACCCCCTGATTGGTCAGGTCTGACCATAAGTTAATTACCCTTGACATCCACATCCCACCCCCACCCCCCTAGTAAAGAAACCTCCGTAAAAAACTTCCCCAAAGCCAACTTCCTGCTACTCAAGTCAGAAGTGACAAACTTCATGACACCCATGGAGACAGGAGCTGAAAGTTCGACTGCTGAATCCTACACTAAGGCACTGTATGAGCACATCCACTCATGCATGAATTGTGCCATCCCAAATAGAACTAAGACACTCTCCCCCCAAAAAAGGAAGCCAATCTGGTGGTCCTCTGCCTTAAACAAACTATACAACAGAAGGAAGAAACTGTTGCAGAAAAGAGGAAAATCCCAGGATGCAAAAAAACTCCCTTACCAGCCTCAGTAAGAAGCTGAGATCCCTCATAAAAGTCTCCAAAGCTAGTTACGAAAATAAAATTGCCAAAGATTCCAAAGACAACCACAAGGCATTCTATAATTATGTCAAGAATCTAAATGGCAATGCTCAGATCTGCTCTGAGCTACAACAGAATGTCATTAAATATACTGATTCGAAGGATATTGCCAATGTCCTGGCAGATCGATTTAATGCCAAATTCATCCCCCCTCACCCCCTAAAGGGCCCATCTCAATACCAAAAGATTGCCAGATTCCGGTAATCATGGCCACTCAAGTAGAAACCACACTGTTCAAAGCTAAGAATACAGCTTCCATGGGACCAGATGACATCCCAGGCTGTGTACTACATGAACTACAAAATGAACTGGCACCTCACCTAAGTGTCATGTTTAATCATAGCCTCACCTCGGGCTTCGTGCCCACTAAGTGGCGCATAGCTACAATTATCCCACTCCACAAGGGGGGCTCCACCTTGGATCCCGGGAACTAGCGTCCCATCAGTCTGACGAGCCTGATCTAGAAGGGCATGGAACGCATTATCATGGAACTTATAAACAAAGACATTGGCAACCTACAAACACTGGACCTCACCCAGTTTGGGTTCGTGAAAGGCTGATTTTATCTCTTGAACCTGATTGACTTCTTCGAATCAGTCTCCAGAGCTGTGGACGAAGGTAAGGCAGTCCACACAGCCTATCTGGACCTCACCAAGGCCTTCAACACTATCCCCCACTCTGGAATCATAGATAAACTTACTAAGCTGGGCATAAATCCCTATGTCACTCGATGGGTTGCCAACTGGCTTACTGACAGAACCGAGACTATAAAAGTAGCCGACTCCAAATCCAGCTCCAGACAAGTGACAAGTGGAGTGCCTCAGGGTTCAGTCCTGGACCGCTCTTGTTTGGCATCTACTTCTCTGAAGTACAGGCCAACACTAAGGGACTCTGGCTAACAAAGTTTGCAGATGACTGCAAACTGGGAGCCATTACTGAATCCCCAAATGATGTGGATATTCTACAAAAGGGCCTTACAGAAACAAATGCTTGGTGCCAGAGCCATGGGCTCAAGCTTAATGCCAAGAAATGTATAGTTATCCCCTTTGGGAAAAACCATGTACCCATGAATTACTACCTAGGTGCCAGTACACTAAACACCGAAGGTGTGATAATGATAATTTTCTTGGGTGGTAAAAGCCAGGGTACCATTTGGCTAGGCTTATATAGACCCTAAGGCCAATAGCCTAGTACCTACCTATGAGAGACTTGGGGATACAGGTGGACAGTGGTCTCACCTTCAATAACCACATCGCCACAACAGTGAGGGAATCCTTCTATGTGGCACACCTCATCACCAAGGGCTTTTCATCCAGAAAAAAGGAGGTCATTGTCCCACTGTACTCATCCCTCATTAGACCCATTATAGAGTAATACGCCCCATTTGGTATGTACCTCACAAGACATCTGCAACAGCTGGAAAGGATGCAGAAATACCTCACTAAAAGAATCACAGGCCTAAAGCAGATGTCCTATGCTGACCATCTAAAAAAATTCCAGCTATGCTCTGTGGCATATTGTCTACTCAGAGGTGATCTCTGCTTAACATACAAGGCCATGTCAAACCCTGAGCTGCTGGACATGCCCCACTTAAAGAAATCCCAGTCCCTCAGAGCCACACGCTCCAGGGATCTAAACCTTGTCATCACAATGAACAAAACATGCTGGAGGGATAGTTTCCTGACCCAGAGACTCCCCATACTCTGGAATAGAATGCCCATACATGTCAAGCAGAGCGCCTCCTTGGCCCTCTTTAAAAGGAACCTTGAGGATTGGATGGGAGATAGGAAATTCACATCGGTGATCACATCAGTCGCCCTGCTCGACAGGTGTCCAGGGAAGTAAATATTGTGGGAAGAAATATCCAGGGAATTATTATGTCTAGGCTTGTATAGGCCCTAGGGCTGATAGCCCAGTACCAACCTATGAACCTATCAGGGCCTCCAGCAGATCTTAAAACTTCCTTGGACCTGACTGGTTTGAACCCAAAATAATTTTCTTCTTTTCTCTGCTTGTTCTTGTCTGATCCTAATCCTTTAGATCTGACCAGTTGAGCTTCCTATGGGATTCTAAGATCTAGTGGCTTCTGTAGGTCAACCGTATCTGCAAACTCCATCGGATCCTACATTCTCTACCGATGGATCCGATCAGTTGCTTCATCCCTCCTCTTTGGATCTTAAGACTAGGACCAGATAGGTAAAAGAAAATCAAGGGGATCTGGGCATTTTTTGTATCCAGAACTTCTACATTGTAGTGCTTCTCTCCAGATACAAGACGCCAATGATGTTCTCGCCACTTTTTGGTTAATCTTCTACTGGCATTAACCCTTCTGTAATCTGACTGACTGCTTGCTACGAAGATCAGGCAGTCTCTGATATATACCCTAGAACCCCATTGGGTCCTACAGTCCCTCACCCACAGATCTGGTTAGTTAAATCATTCCTCATGTGCAGATCTTGAGACTAAGATCCAACAGGTATCAAGTATTCAAGGAGAACCTGACCCTCCCTGGATCTGCCACTGTCGGATATGGTGCTACTTCACTACAGTACTTTTCTTTGGATCGCAGGCACAATTCGGATTAGATTGGTCATTTGTTTTGGTGTTAAAGGCCTGCTCTCCATGCTTTTTTAAAAGTCTTGTTTTTCACAGGATATTTTTTGCTATGTTCCTCGTAAAACTTGTGAATTTTTCTGTCAACCACTAGGATGACTTGGGGATTGATGTCTCGATATAATGACATACATTTGTTTGTTTTTTTTTTTGTTTTTTTTGTTTTTTTACAGATTTTATATTCTTTACAGAAACACATGCTAGGACAATACCTTTTATTCCAGCAATGTATGTGTTTATAAGAGCAATGCTTAAAATCTATCCTTAATTTTTCAACCTTTGCTCACCCCCATTCTGCCAAGCTCTATCCAGATTCCATTGGAACCCCCTTATGGGACCCTTCTTTCTTTCTGTCACTGGATTTTGAGGTCAAGCAGTACCTTTCCTCCTGGAAGCTGTGGCTTGTAGAGGCCAGATGTTTGTTCCTTCTCCTAGTGTATCGCCCTCTTCTGCTTTGTTGAGAGGACTTGCCTTATCCTGGGATGACCATCCTCCAAACTGGTTAATTTCTGAAGGATATTCCCCTCTAGGAGTACAAGTACCCCCTAAGGATACACTGCATTGGACCTAAGGTATTCCTACTGATACTGTTGTTGTGGCAGCAACCACCAAAAGGAGTTAGCTGAGTAGAGTTCCTCTGTCCATCC
The DNA here is from genome assembly GCF_019279795.1 of Protopterus annectens. NCBI lineage: Eukaryota > Metazoa > Chordata > Ceratodontiformes > Protopteridae > Protopterus > Protopterus annectens. Next base: position 1,430,993,162 of record NC_056745.1, on the reverse strand, counting down.
ATCGAACATGGAGTCCCAAGCAATGAACAGATTTGGCAAGCACTTCTACACCTTGGCTACCTTGGCCCTAGGTCCTGGAATTTTTTGGCCCATCTGACCCACTTGGAGAGGGATTTGGTCAAGGGAACCTCCAACTCCCTTGCAGAGACCGTGTTGGCCATAGACTTTTAATTTAAAAAAAAAAAATATATATATATATATATATATATATATATATATATATATATATATATATATATATATATATATATATATATATATATGATGTTTTCCCAACAGGCTACTCTTGTTTCCGTGGCTATTTTTTTTCAGCAGAGGGCACCTCACTGGCAGCTGGCTCAGGCATTGCTGTTACAAGATATCCCTGGATTAAGTTTTGTGACTTGCAGATCCCTTCAAGGCCTCTTTTGTCAGTGACCTTTTCAGTGGCTTTACCTTCTTTGGGCCATCTGACAGATATACCCCTACCCACAGGGAACAGGAAGGAAAGTCTCTTTCTGCCATGGGGATCAGGTTTTCTACTCCCCAGTGCCCCCTTTTTTCTAGAAATCACTGGGGTGCTAAGAAGACCAGGCTGCAAAAATTCCAGGGGTATTTCTTTTTCAGGATCAACACGGAAATTCTTCCTTCAGAGGTAGAGCATGAAGTGTAAGGGTAGATGCCACCCCAGAGGTAGTGGGGTGGTCTGCAGGATCAGGGTTTCAGAGAACCATTCTCTGATAAACCCTATCCCCATTTCTTAAGTATTGCCTAACTGTTATCTCTAGGCAGTCGGAGGTAATTTTTCACTGCATCTGGATGCTTGGACCAATCTAAGAGGTCCCAACTGAGCAATAAGGATTCAGAACTTACTCCCATTTTCTTGTTACTGCCAAAGAAAATAGGGGACCTGAAAACCTCTTTGAATCTAAGCAATCTTGCATCTGTATGTAAAGAAGTCAAAATTCCAGATGGTTACCATTCAGTCCACCATACCACTGTTGCGAAAGGATAATTGGAGGTTATCTGTAGACTTCAGGATTCATTCTAACATGTCAGAATTGTCAAGCATTCCTGAAGTCATCCATGCTTCAAGCTGGGAGTCGCTCTTTACCAGTTCAGAGATCTGCCCTGTGGACTCTCCACAGTCCCCAGGGTGTTTACCAAATGCATGACAGTAGTGGCAGCTCAACTGAGACTGGAAGGGTTCCAGGTGATTCCGTATCTGGATGACTGATTCCTAACTGACCTAACCAGACCCAATTCCATAGACATTACCATAAATCTTGCCAAACCAAACTTGCCTCCAGTTCAGAATTTGGAATTTATTGATGCTCTTCTGAACACTATGCAACAGGTAGTATCATTACCACCACATCGTATAATAACGTTAAGTGAACAGATGTGGGACAGTTTATCTTTTCCACCTCCGAAAAAGAAAAAAAAAAAAAAAAAAGTATATGTATATATATATATATATATATATATATATATATATATATATATATATGTATATATATATATATATATATATATATATATATATATATATATATATGTGTGTGTATATATATATATATATATATATATATATATATATATATATACAGACACACACACACGTGTGTGTATGTGTGTGTGTGTATGTATATATATATATATATATATATATATGTGTGTGTGTGTGTGTGTGTGTGTGTGTATATATATATATATATATATATATATATATATATATATATATATATATATATATATATATTGATAATGAAACCTTTAGGCTGTATGTCAGCTGCCGTCATCTTAGTCCCTTTAGCAAGGTTCCTTATGTGAATCATCCAGCACACCTTGGCTGTTCAGTGGTCTACTCTTTCCCAACCTGTGTCAGTTTCTGTCAATCTAACTGATCTGCGAATGCAGTGGGGGTCTCTTTCAGATGACCTGCCCTAGGCAAGACTGTTACCCCACAGCCACAGTAGCCACAGATGCTTCCCAGCTGGGATGGGGAGCATTACAAGAGACTGTGTGGACTTACATGTAGGCCAGTTAGCATATCAGCGTTCTAGAGATGAGAGCAACCATTCTAATGTTGCAAGTCTTTCAAGATATTCTTCCCTTTGGGACTATTGCAGTACACACCAAGAACATGTCTGTAGTCAAGAAGAACCTATATTTACCCCTTTGCAGAGAAGCCATAAGGGTCTGGGAAGGGGCTTCTCTTCAGACCACTTCTATTTGCAACGTGTATAGCTGGGAAATCCAGTGTTCCCGCAGACAAATTCAGTCAGTTACTGGTGAATCATTTTTTCAACCATTGAGCCAACCTTGCTACGACCACATTGCTTCTCCCCTAAACAACAAGTGCAGCAAGTATTTCAGTCTGAGTCCTCCTTGGGGAGAGTGGGAGAGTCACCGAGGGATGCTATGATTCATGATTGGCCCCACGGGTCCTCTGTATACTTACCCTCTTCTACTTTTGATCCCGAGCTTTCCACAGAAATCCAGCAGGCAGAAGAGATCAGCAAACCTCATTGCCCCCTCCTGGCATTGTCAGATCTGGTTCCCCTCTCTCTCTGGTCTCATCTGAAATATCTTTCATGGATACTGGACCCCAGACAGGATCTCCTTTCTCTCCCATCAGAAAATCCTTATCTACGCACACTCAACCTAACAGTATGGTCTCTCCAATTCCAGTAATTGTAAAAGGTCTTGACTTGCCTCACCTGTTCGAGATAGAGTTTTGGCTTCTCATAAAGCTTCTGCTCAGACAGTCTACATAATCAAATGGAAACGTTAACATTTTGATCCCTTCTCAGCAGAGTTTGAGACGCACTTCCTTTTCTTACTTCCCTTTAAGGGAGGAGCTAGTTTTTTCTGTTACGAAACATAATCTGATAGTTATATCCAACTATCATTCTGGAAGTGATTCTGATCCCCTGTCTTTTACCAGATTATCCAAGGCATTCATGAAAATAATTTTTCTGCTTGGGCCACCCATATAGGATACTTCTGCTCCTTGGGGTATCACTGTTGTCATTCAAAGCCTGACTCAAAAATCTTTGATCCAGCTAATTGTGATATACAAATTTTTCTCTGAGAAAACTATCCTTTTTATAGTTTTTACATCAGTAAAGAGATTTTCTGTGCTACAGTTTTTGTCATCCAAAATGCCTAACCTTAATTTAATAAAAATAGAGACTCTCCATGCAAATTTCTTCTTTATGCCTAAAGTAGCTACATAGACTTACATTAACCAGTCCATTCAATTACCAGTCCTTTTTCCCCAAATTTCTCTAACAAGGGTGAATATCTCTTACATCTTCATGATATATGTAGACAACTATTTTTCTACTTTCATAGAACAAAACACTTCAGGGAGTCTGATCGGCTATTCTTAATTTTGTCCTCTAACCGTTTAGGCCAAGCAGTCTCTAAAGTTACCCTAGCCTAATGAATTACTGACATTACTTTGACATATTCTGTTCATGGTCTGAAACTACCTCGTCCTCCTAAAGCCCATTCTACTAGATCTATAGTCACATCGACTGCCTTATCCTCAAGGGCTTTGAGTGATGATATTTGTGCTACAGCCACTTTGTTAAAGGCTCATACCTTGGCAACACATGATAAATTGAACATTGTCTTCAGAAGTAGAACTTCTTTTGGTTGACAGTGCTCCAGCATATCCTTCCTTGAGGGCCACCCAAGAGATACATATCTGGGGACTCTGACCCAGTCGTGAGGAAGAATGAAAAGGACAACATCAGATTTAGAAGTTATGTACTTACCATAACTTGGCATGTATGTTGTCCCTTTTCATTTTTCCTTACCTTTCTTCCCAACTGTCCCCCAACCTAGTTGCTCCTAGAGGATCTATGGTCTTGTTAGGAACCTTTTTGTTCCTGGTTTGAGCCGCTGTGTTTACCATTCTGTCAAACTGTCTGTTTATCCTATAGGTAGTAAGGCAACAAACTTGATCTGAGGAAGTTAGGGATTGTATAGGGTATTATGGGTAGAGGGAGGAGCTTGAGACTAGTATCCAAGTCTGAAAAATGTGGCCAAGTCACATCTGAGGATCAGATCCATGACCCAATGGTGAGGAAGAATGAAAATGAACAACACAAATGCCAAGCTATGGTAAGTACATAACTTCTGATTGATTTCACTTGTCAGTAAGTTTAACTTTCTTTTACTACTTTTTTCATTATTTCCATTTCTTCGTTTTAACCCTTTAATATTTTAGACTACACTTCTCTTACTTTTTCAGTACCTTTTAATACCACTGCTGGTAGTTTTTTTATCTTTATCTTTTTTTGTATGTTGATAGTACTTCTCGTTACCATCATTGGTAATATTGTTCCTCTTTCCTTTTCTTTCTTTTCTAATTAAAAAAAATCCTTTCTGTCTTTTACTCTTAATTTTTCAATCTGTCGGACAAGACATCAGACTTCAAGAAATGTGTGATGTGAGCATAAATCCCTAATTTGGATGCCCACATGGTGTGTGCATATTGTCTAGGCCTAAAAAACCTAGACGTTGATTGTGAGATGTGTAAAGATATCAAATCACTAAATTAATAGATAGGAAGAAAACATGGATACTTGGGGGTCTAATTCCTTGCTGGGGCTGATATCCCCAAGAAGGAAGATAGGGGTGTTTCTGTTGCCAAGGATTCTCACAACAGATCTCTGGATTGCCCTTCTATTTTGGCATCAACTTCAGCTCTTACTTCTGCGCTACCTGCTAAACTTTTAAGAATATCAAGTTCATCTGTTTTGGATCCAAAGCTAAGATCCAAAAGATCCCCCTGGATCCATTCTTCATCTTTGGTCTCAGAGCCTATCACATCCAGACTTCCTTCACCATTCCTTGAACAGTCTCCTAGATGACATTCAAGGCCATCTTCAACTGCTTTCTCTTATCGGTCCTCCAGGTGCCTACCTGAAGCAAATGTGGATAGGATGATGAGAAAGTTGTTCTGGACACAAATTCAAATAGGAGTCCTCTCGGCTCTTTTCCATTTGGGTCCGGAAAGACTGCATAGAGCCACACCACCTTTCATATTTCCTTATCTGATCCGAGTTTCAGTTTTAGAGCCATCAAATTCAAATGTTTGCAATCATCTTCGGAGCCAAAGATCGTGGTGTCTTCTGCTCTGATGGTTTCTGTGAGTTGTCCAGCACCAAGTAACTCAGAGCCAAACGTATCTCTGAGACAAAGCATCAATGCAGGCCCTGGGGTGTCAGAGTCATCTCTTCCCCCTCAGAGCATTGGTGTTAGCGCTGCTCTGAGTCCTTCCTCGGGTGGTTCACCTGTGAGACAGTAGGAGCTGACAATCCATGAGCCTTCTTTGTCTGATCCATTGGTTTCTGCTTCCCCCAGGTGTTCCGCCTTCGAGGTATTGGAGAGAGGATTCTGTATGCCTAGATTTCAGACAGCCCTGCCCTCCTTGGATCAGACTTCCCTGTCTCATTTGATTTTGTGCCCACAGCCTCATTCATCCATCCCACTGGGACAGCCAGCCTGACCAGTCTCTGATACCTCCCTGGAGCATCACACTAATGGGTTCCTTGGAAGAGAATGTGCAAAAGGAGGCATTTAGGCTCCCCACAAGAGTCTGTCACTGAAGACAATGATTTTGATGAGTGGGAAGAGTCCCTCAGATCACCACCTGATGTCTCCTTTGGAGACATCCTGGTGCTCCTTAAACAAAGAGGTGGTTGGTAACCCTTCCCAACAGGAATCAGTGTTTCTGGAGACTTTTGGGTCTGGCCTGTCTACTTCCCAGATGACTCCATCCACCAGTGAGTGTATAGATTTAGTCTCTCAGCAAGCATGGAAGGAACCAGTCATCACTGAGTCTATACCCAAAAGACCAGACAAGATCCTTGTGCCACCCAAAGACCGCCCATACTAGAGTAAAGGAGTACCTGTTGATGCTATGTTTTTTTCAGCTGGCATGACAAAGGAAATAGCGGAACAGAGTTTCTGTCTCCATCCTCCTAATGGGAAGTCTAGGGCACTGGACAGATTTGGGAAGCATGTCTTTGCTTCAGTGACTTTCACTCTTAGGTCACTGAATTATTTGGCACATTTTACCAGACTTCATTGAGATTTGATCAAGGAGCTTGCCGAATGTTTCTCAGGGTCCATATCTTTTGAGGAAGGGAATATCCTCATAGATGGCCACCATTCATTCTGTTTCCAATTCGTCCATGAGGCTGATCTGCTGAAGGTCCCTCACAAGAGGTGGGTTCTGACATTTCCATTAAAAGACATGCCTGGATGCACGTGTGTGATTTTTGACAAACCCTTCAAATCTTTTGTCAATGCATCCTTTGACAGAACCTTGTTGTTTGGCCCCAAATTAGGAGACACACTTTCTAGGTGCGAACAGGAAGGGAAAATCCTGTCTGCTGTGGGTGTACATTTTTCTACTCCTCAACAGTCTTTTTTTTTCTAGAAACCAATGATGTGGTAGAAAGATGTGGTATAAGAAATCCCATGGTCCCTTTCATGATACGCATGGAGAGAGTTCCCCCAGGGCAGATGGGGGGTATTCAAATGGAAGTCCCCTCCTCTGCATAAGATATAGTCTGCATAATCAAGGATCTAGAGATTCCTTCTCCAGCAAATCCTATTAGCATTCTTGAATAGACACCCAGCAGTCTGTCTGGAATCAGTCGGGGGTCATCTATCCTTGCACAAGAGAGCCTGGCTAGGTATCATAAAAGATTCATGGGTGCAGAGGATGATATCCAGAGGTTATATCATACCATTTTCCCATCCCCCTCAATCAGTTTTGAAGAAAATCCCCAATGTTTCACCCTGTCAGAGGGAAACAACTTCTCTAGAAATAAAACTGCTGCTAGAAAAAAAGAGTAATCCAAGAGGTCCCCCCAAACCAGAGAGAGTCTGGAACTTGAAATTTAAGATTCTTTTTAGTGCCAAAAATGACAAGGGACTTGAGACCAGTTTTGGATCTCAGCATACTAAGTCAGTTCAGTACACAAAGTTTTGGACGGTCATGGTTCAGTCCATCCTACCATTTCCGCACAAGGACAACTACATGTGCTCAGTAGATCTTCAAGATGCATACTATCTTATCAAAATGAATAGGCAATCCAGAAGATATCTTTGGTTCCGTCTGGGAGTTAGTCATTACCAGTTCAGAGCGCTGCTCACCAAGTGCATGGCAGTCTTAGCAGCTCACCTGAGACTGCTGGGATTCAGAGCATTTCCATACGTGAACGACTGGCTCCTTACTGCTCCAACCAGGCATCAACTAATTCAAACAAGTGAATATTTACTTCAACTGTGCTTCTGTTTGGGAATATCTGTCATTTACAACAAATCTCAGCTCACTCCATCTTAAACTTTTGAATTCATCGGTGCTCATTTCAATACAGTCACCCAAGTAACTTCTGTTCCTTTCTTTTTTTTTTTTACTCAGATAATTTTTATTTTAGATATGAAGTAAACAACAAATGAATACTTAATACAGTGTACTATCATATTACTTAATAAATTACCTATATACAAATTTACATTCAGCCTGACATATGAAAAATGAATGATAAGTTATACAGAAGTAGATAAATTAAACTTAAGAAATTATTTCAAGAGGAGGTTAGATCCATTTGTAAAGTGTCAGTTAGTGTTAAAACTTTTTAAAAAGGATTATTAGGTAATGGCATAGGAAACCATCTTAATTCCTTGGTTTTAACTTCCATTAAGGCCGTCTTCTTCAATAAACACACAAAATCTTCTCTCCTAGGTACTAAGGTAGAATTCCATCTCTTTGTTATGCATTTCCTAGCAATAGCTAGTATTGTCCATAGTAAATAGAGGTTAGTTCTATTTACAACAAAACCTTCAGTCATATTCAGTAATGTTAAAGCTCTGGTCATAACAAAACTATCTGTATAAATCGCCTCCATAAAATTATTAACATTTTCCCAAAAGGGTTTGATTTTTATACAATCATAGAAAATGTGGGACAAGTCAGCTTTATCTATCTGTTGACATCTCCAACAAACCCCATTACTAGAAGAATTGATTTTTGAAACTTTATCAGGAGTTCAGAAGGATCTATGGAGGAATTTCCAGGTAAATGTTCTCCAATAATGAGAACAAGAGGTCAGTTTTACTGAGAGTAGTATATCTGACTTATTTTCTGGGGTTAATTGAATCGAATATCCTTTAGTCATAAACTGCCAATATGATGGTTTGAGTAGTGTTTTGTAGTTTTTTATTAGGTTATATAAGTATGAAGTTCCATTTTTCATATTCTCATTATAATATATAATTCCAAACAGTCTGAGTATGAATTTTAGGTGGGGTTGAGAAAGAAGAATTATTTATTATCCTGCATAGATCCTTGGAGTATGTTAATGTATTCTGAAGTTTTAAACATTCATGAGAATTTAATTCATAAGTTGACATCATGTGTTGTATATCTAATACTTGCTGATTTTTTATACAATGCAACCAACAAATTATTTTTTTCTGTTCTCAAGAGATGTATATGTTCCTATGAATTCTATCTGGAAATTTTTTAGTAATACTGAAGGGAATTAGTGTTGTGAACCAGAGCTATAAATTTCCTAAAATGATCAAATAAATGATTTATTATATTTGACCTAGTTAGTTTAGTTATGTTATATTGCAGATTTAAAGTCAATGAGTACCATAATATATTATCCTTATCCATAGTAATAGTATTTTTAAATAATTTGTTTTCATTTATTATTATAGTTGTATGTAACAATTTCCAGTTAGAGATATAACTACGATTAATCCATTCAATCACTGTTTTAAGTAGAGTAGCTCTTATATATGATTCAGTGTCCGGAAAATGTATTCCTTCCTGATCCCATTGTCTAATATGATGGGTATATGCAATTTTATTTCTTTTAGGATACCATAAGAACCTTAGGAATATTGCTGTTATTTTCTTAAGATAGGTTTTCTCAGGAATTAACAAAGTAGCTTGTACTACATACAAAATTTTGGGAAGAAGAACCATTTTAATCAGCTGTAGTCTATCTTTGAAAACTATGAATAGGTTATTATATTTGAACACTAGAGAATCTATTGTATTCATGACCTTTTTATAGTTAATATTCATTATATCTTGTATATTCTCACACAGAATTCTCCCCAGGTATTTTAAAGTTGCTACTTGTTCAGCTATGACATGATTCTTGTCTATTTGTATATCATTCTTCTTATTTAATAATAAATATTTAGATTTTTGATTGTTAAAACTAAGACCTGAGATCTTATGAAATTTCTGTATCAAAATATCTAGTTCATGTAAGACTTCTTTAGAATTCAATAGTGTAAGAAGTATATCGTCAGCGAAGAGCATGATCTTAGAATTATATTGTCCAAGTATATTTATTCCTTTTATCTTTGGATTATTTCATATTACTATAGCCAATAGCTCTATAGCCAATGCAAATAAGATGGGTGACATAGTGCACCCCTGTTTAGTACCTCTTGTAATTTGTATAGCCTCTGAGGTGATGGGTCCTATTTTTATATAAGCTAAGTTGTTTTCATAAACCTTTTTAATGAATGTAATAAAGGAGGGAGGAAAGGCATATGCTTCAAGAATTTTAATTAAATAATCCCAGTATAGGGGAATCAAATGCTTTTTCAGTATCCAGTCTGATTATCAAGACTTCTGTATTTTCTTTATTTAAATAATCAATTAATGTCAATATTCTTTTAATGTTATCATGTGAGTGTCTATTTTGAATAAACCCAGTTTGATCATTGTTGATTATTTCATTCATTTGGTTTTTCATTCTATTTACCAGGATAGACATAAATATTTTATAGTCGTTATTTAACAATGAAATTGGCCTATATGAACTGCAATGACTAGCTTCTCTATTTTCTTTTAAAATGGGTATGATTAAAGAGTATCTCCATGAAGGGGGAATTATTGCATGGGTTTGAATTTCAATTAGTGTTTCATGTAGCAATGAGGTTATATTTTTGGGAAATAACTTGTAAGTTTCTGAGATTAAAAACCATCCATTCCAGAAGATTTACCAGATTTACTTTTTTAAATTTTATCAGCAACTTCTTTGTATGTAATGGGTTTTTGTAAATTCCTTTGTAAACTTTCTGGGATTGGTTTAATATTAGAAATCATATTTTCTAAGTTGAAATAGTCTGTTGTAGTATTCTTACTTTTATAATGATTTTTATAATGACACTTAAAAACATCAAGTATATCTCCTATTAACAACACTTTCGTACCTTTTTCTTCATGTAAGATATTAATAATAGAGTTAGCCTTAGATTGTATTTTAACTTTAACAGATAAATTATGTAAATGTTTTGGAGAAGTAGCATAAGAATTTACCTTTAACCTTTCCATGGCTAAATTAGTCTTATGATTTGATATTTTGTTATATCTTTTATTTAAGTCTTCTGTTTTCTTCTTGTTTCCAATCGAATTAAGGGACTTTTGGGATTTATATAATGTGAGTTTTCTTTGTAGTTCTTGTAGTTCTGATTCCCATTCCTTGATTCTATTTTTCTACCAACCAATCACTTTCCCATAAATGTAAGCTTTTAAGTGAATCCCAAACCATTACTATGTTCACTTCTGAGTTGTAGTTTATATCTATAAAGACATTAAGTTAATTCACTAACCACAGCTTAAATTCTTTTATTTTTCTAATGTACGCAGGAATTCTAGATATAAATGATAGTAGTTTAAAATCTATTTGCATTTTTAGAACTAATGAAGTGTGATCTGATAGGGGACATGGGATTATTGAGAAAGAAGTAATTTCTGTTTGAAGTTCTTGAGAAATGTATATTTTATCTATTCTGGTTTGAGTACTAAATCTGTAGTCTTGCTGAGAGAATATTAATGAGTTGTTATCTATAACATTAAAGGTATCCATCAAGTATAAAGATTCGGACCATCTTTTTAATAGTTTTGCAGTAGCTGTTAAACGTGGAGATTTTTTATTAGTAGTGTCAGAAGTATCGGTAATGCAATTAAAATCTCCTCCTACCACTAGATTACCTTTAGATATATGTGTAATTTGATCTAGATGTTTTTTAACTGTACCCATCCCAATACCAGGAAACCAGTATAGGTTTACTAATGTCCACGATCTATTATTATACTTCAAGATGACTATAGCTATAAGACCATCATTATCTACATATTTATGTATTACTTCAGGGGTTAAGGAATTATTTCTCCATAAAATTGTAACTCCCCTCTTCTTAGATTTAAATTTGGAGCATGCTAAGGTCATATAACCACTTGGGTCTCATATGAAATTATCATTGTTTTTGAAATGGGTTTCCTGTAGAATAATTATTTGGGCTCTATTTAACTTTAGGTATCTTAATAGGTTAGATCTCTTGCTTGGACTATTTAGGCCTTTAATGTTTAAAGATAATAAAGAATGGTCTATATCAAATTATTCTGAAGAAGCGATTGAAGTGGCATTATCTTTACCTGGACCATCCCCTCCTCTAATAATAAAAGTATTAATTTGTAAACATTCATCAGTTTCAGTAAAGCATGTTATCACTAAAGTAATCATCATGTTTAAGTCAGGCTTGGAAAAACTAATTAACGTCCTAAAATCTAAAGTAAATAATGAAATTAAACTATTTTGAACATTAAACCCTACCCACCATGGAATTAAATACATTCCTAGTCCAACAGATAGATACATCTTAAGAACTATCACTCTAGCTTCCATTTTCCATTCACTAAAGCTCCATAAATACAATATTAAATATTAAAGGAGTCTATTAACTACTATTATTGTGTTTAAAACATTCATTAATAGAAGTAATTGTTATATATATTAACTATATGCTGTCCATCTGTACTTATAAACATATGAATTCTATTATACAGATCATTAAACTAATTCAATTTGTTTGTATCAACTGTTTCCATATTGGAAATAATAATCATTTGTTTGAAGAACACAAGTTATTTAAACCATAAACACAAAGACTTGTATCAAGTAACCTACAATTTGATGATTATTACTTCCTGTAACAGACAAGCATACATTTTCAGATACTGTGCATTAAATTAAGAGAGACTATATATATTATATCACAACATAATATAACCATTAGTTTTATCATGATTTAGCAGTCATATAAATAATGTAATGAAAAGCTTTCAAGGAAGTGAATGTAGTTATATTTACAAAGTGATTTATATCATAACAGTACCGTGTATATGAGACCGGTTGTTTACAGTATTCTGAATATTTAGTTCACTTAATCTTATATTTAAGTATGCTACAAGTATTGAACTTTTTTAAGCTTTTTATTCTTATTTATAAGATAAAACTAAATAAAGATTTCTCTTCTGTTTCCATGAAAGGTATGTTCGTGCTTAAAACAAGGAGTGGGCCCATATCCAATAAAATCCTTTCCTACTCGTTGCTATGACAATAATAAACATCTCAACAGCTTAAGAAAAGCTTATAACAGTACATGTAGCTTGTGCGACCTACAGTCTTAAAATCATCATTTTTAAACTCACAAGCTTTTTTTTTCCCGCCCAAACATTTCACTGAGAGTAAACTACCAGTTAAACAATTTCCCCTCTTTGGACTTCTATCTCCCTCACAGCAAGTTCAATAGATTCTTTACCAAAGGGCCATTAAGTAAGACACCGCATACACCGTGAAACAGGCCACCATCCCTCCCCAAACCAGAACACACACAGACCTGTAACCCATGCAAACAAGCGAAGACATAGTTTCAAGCCCAGCAGCTAAGCAACATCATTTCCTTTTACCTATCACACTCGTCTCATCATAAAAGCGTGGAAGCTCTGCCACTTAATTACATCACCCCCACCCAAAGTTGCTGGGATCCCTCATCACAGCATGGTTCCACATAAAGTACATGTTAGCTGTATTCTGCACTCACCCACAGATCGTTTCCTGCAGTCAAATCTTCCATTCTTTTAAAAAAAAAAAAAAAAAACATTTCATCTTCATCAGCATCTCAGATAATGGCCATCTGTTCAGCCGTGGTCGGACAGCACTTGAGAATAACCAAGACTAGCATCACTACTTTAAAACAAACAAGCTTCACTATGAAAAGACTTGAACTCAAAACAAGCCCACTTTCCAGCATCTTTATTTACGCCAGCTACGAATAACTCAACCCCACGTCACTTCATTGTTAACTAACACTCCCCAGTTGTATTGCTTAATTTAATACGGAAGTAATTCTCAGCTATCATAGACTTGATGGAAATACAATCTAACAATTTCATTGGAGTGCCAGTATATAGTTTCATCGGCTTTAGAGGGATAAATCAATTAGTGACTAGGGTTGATTTCAGCCACAGTAAATATCAGTAAGAATTTGATAAAAGAAATAGTTAACAAATAAAGACGGGACCAGCAAACAGAGCACTACAGGTTACAAAGCATAATTATTAACTTTGATTATACTGAATTGTATTTAGTTACTATGTCAAACAGTCATTCCTTAACATATATTTAGAAGTAGGAAAGAGAAGAGAAAAAAAAACAAGAGAAACATAGAAAGACATGAGACAATGGAAAAGAGAAGGAAATGTCAGAAAGAGATGATTTATAA